>NC_060190.1:52490491-53690491 GCF_021184085.1 Oncorhynchus gorbuscha
ACGTATGTTATAAATAATATTTACTTTATGCTTGTCTTTAGCAGAGAGTATGGTGTTGGCAGAGTTGTTGATGTAGGTAGGAGCCATGCGGGTAGAGAGAGAGTGTGTGTGCTTCTCTGAGGAAGATGAGTGAGTTGTGAGCTGAGAGAGGAGCCCACTCTATTTATAGGAGGACATTATCATTACAAAACCATGAGTCCCAGGCTGGATTAGCTTTCCCACACTCTGAGGTCAGCGGGCGAGGCGAACACAACAATGGGAGAGGCATCAGTTATCTCATGGTTAACTGGCCAACAAAGGAATGGTACTCCAGATATCAGAGGCACAGACTGAACACAAGCAGGTCGTTACACTTGTATTACCTGGGAACATTCTCGATCAGGCTTCTGCAGATGGGGACTGGGTCAAAATGGTAGACTTGATAAGGGACCCTTTCTTTCCTTCCAGTTCTGTGCTGCCAATGATTGGAACGAATAGCAAAAATTGCTGAAGTTGGAGACTTATATCTCCCTCACTAACTTTAAGCATCAGCTATCTGAGCAGCTTACCGATTGTTGCAGCTGTACGTAGCCCATCTGTTAATAGCCCATCCAACTACCTACCTCATCCGCATATTGTTTTTATTTACTTTTTTGCTCTTTTGCGCACCAGTATTTCTACTTCACCTGCACATCTATCACTCCAGTGTTAATTTACAAAATTGTAATTACTTCGCTACCATGGCCTATTTATTGCCTTACCTCCTTACTCCATTTGCACACACTGTATATATATTTTTTCTATTGTGTTATTGACTGTACCTTTGTTTATCCCATTCTGCACTAACTGTGTTTTTTTTGTTGTTGTTGCAGTGCTTTGCTTTATCTTTGCTTTATCTTTGGTCGCAGTTGTAAATGAGAACTTGTTCTCAACTAGTCTACCTGCCTAAATAAAGGTGAAATCAAATACATTTAAAAAAAGATAAGACACAGCACACTTCACAAGGCAGATATGCACAGAATAATCACACTACAGAGATGATTATGATTTTTTAAATTAAATTATATATATAAATATATATATATATGTTTTAATTAACGCATAAACAAACTGGAAAATAATGTTGAATAAAGAAATCCAGATAGCTGTCATGTATTATGTTTCATCATCTCTATAATGCTTCATCCCAGTTATCCCAGTGTTTTAGCCGTCTTTGGTCTCTTCACCAGTCGTTAATGCGTCTGACCAAGGACTTGGGCGTGTCCTTCGTCGACTAGGCCTGGCTACTCTGTGGAAGGCGCGATTAACCTGGGTGAAAATGGCTCCCGGCTGTTGTCATCAAACATTGGAAAGGCTCTTGGTCAACTAAATTGATGCGAGTACAATAATAACATTACATGCAAGTCCGGTTTAACCATCTCCTCTTTGGTCACTGTGAGAGTTCCACATGTTGTATCTGACAGCAGTGGCGGTTCTAGCTTGTATGACTCACAGGGTGAACCACCCCCCTTCAGCCCTCCCCCCGACAAAACCCCCCAAAATACCCATTCTGCACTAACTGTACGTTTTAGGCAGACATTTGGAACATTTAAAATGATATAACTATAAAAACTATACAAAAATAAGACTCATAAATATCAAAAATAAGTAACAAAGACAAATAGAAACAAATTGTAGTATATAAATACAAATAAAAAAGAGAATCCAATTTTTTAATTTTAATTTTTAATTTTACCAGGCAAGTCAGTTAAGAACACATTCTTATTTTCAATGACGGCCTGGGAACAGCGGGTTAACTGCCTGTTCAGGGGCAGAATGACAGATTTGTACCTTGTCAGCTCAGGGGTTTGAACTCACAAACCTTCCGGTTACTAGTCCAACGCTCTAACCACTAGGCTACGCTGCACTATTACCCTATTGCTAACAAAAAACACACAAATAAAACTAAATTGCACAAATCCTATATCACACAAATACACAAATAGAATAACACACTTGTAAAGAAGAGAACCTGATTATTACACTATTGCACTTCAAACAAGAAACACACAAACTGAATTGCACAACTAATTGCATTGCATTAGTACTGTGCGATTATATATTATATAGATTCCCTCGCTCCCCCTACCTCTGGCTTCCAGTGGGGAGACTTGAGGTCAACTTACACCCGCCTCCTCCCCATCTCATACTTCTGAGTGGGAGGCCTTCCCAGGCCTAGCCAGCCTAGCTCACAAACTTGAATCAGGGCGCCCACTCCGACAAGGTTAATTGACCCATAGTCCCACACAGTGACATAATATCATTGACATGACATGCAAATGAGCGATAGAAAACCGATCGCACACATGTCACCATTCGGAATATATATAAACTCATCAAAAAAGATACGTCCCTTTTTCAGGACCTTGTCTTTCAAAGATAATTCGTAAAAATAAAAATAACTTCACAGATCTTCACTGTAAAAGGTTTAAACACTGTTTCCCATGCTTGTTAAATGAACCATAAGCAATTAATGAGCATGCACGTCCAGTACGGTTGCCTCACCTCTGGTTTACTGACCTCTGCCTGTCTATTGGATCATTAAAACTATTGTTATTTTGACATGGTCTGCATCAGGGTCTTACCTTCCTACCTGATAATCGCCTCATTTCAAGACATTGTTTAGCTAAGATTCTTGAATCATTGGTTAATTTCCAACTTTGTTCCAACTTTGTTCAACTTTATCTGGTTTACATTAAAAATACAATTATCAATCAGGGTTTAGGTCTGGGCATAGTACTACCACAGCAACCACGTTAGTTAATGATCTTGTCCAAGCCTTAGTTTCTTAAAAGAGCTGTGCTATGTTGTTTATTGACCTGTCAAAGACGTATGATGCTGATCATTCTGTTTTGCTGAAGAAGTTATCAAGTATAGGCCTGGGATATACAGCCTGTTTATGGTTTCAGATATCTTTGCAACAGAACTCAGGCCATCTTGACAGATGGGGTTAAATCTGAATTTCTTGAGATTCAAAAAGGTGCTCCTCAGAGTTTGATTTTTGGTCCATTGTTACGATCAACTAGGAGTGGTGGGTGGAATCAGGCGCAGAGAGTAGGGTTCAGTCTTTCTTTCACATTTATTCTCCAGTGCAACAAAAACAATCACGCCAACACACAGGGCGTATATAAGTTGCCAGTCCTAACAGGACAAAATAGTCCGGAGAATAAATACATGAATAACTCACATCATCAAAACCCAGAGTAACACAAACAAGTCCGCACAAATACCCAGCGGGCCTAGTGCCCTTAAATACCCTACAAACAAACCCTAATACAAAACAGGTGTACCCAATTACCCAAAACAAACGGAAAGGGAATCGATGGCAGCTAATAGGCCGGCGACGACGACCGCCGAGCACCGCCCGAACGGGAAGAGGCACCATCTTCTGCAAGGTTCGTGACAGTACCCCCCCCCCCCTGACGCGCGGATCCGGGTGGAAACGATGGAAATCCCTCAAGAGGGAAGGATCTAAAATGTCCCTCCCCGGTACCCAGCACCTCTCCTCCGGACCGTACCCCTCCCAGTCCACGAGGTACTGCAGGCCCCTCACCCGGCGTCTGGAGTCCAGAATAGGTCGTACTGTGTACGCTGGGGACCCCTCGATGTCCAGAGGGGGTGGAGGGACCTCCGGTACCTCACTGTCTTGTAGGGGACCAGCTACCACCGGCCTGAGGAGAGACACATGAAACGAGGGGTTAATACGATAATAAGAGGGAAGTTGCAATCTATAACACACCTGGTTTATCCTCCTCAGGACTTTAAATGGCCCTACACACTGCGGCCCCAGCTTCCGGCAGGGCAGGCGGAGGGGCAGGTTTCGGGTCGAGAGCCAGACCCTGTCCCCTGGTGCGACCACCGGGGCCTCGCTGCGGTGGCGGTCAGCATCTCTCTTCTGCCGTTCACTGGCCTACCTGAGAGAATCCTGGACTGCCCGCCAGGTCTCTCTAGAGCGCTGTACCCACTCCTTCACCGCAGGAGCCTCGGTCTGACTCTGATGCCACGGAGCCAGGACCGGATGGTAGCCCAGTACGCATTCGAATGGCGACATATTCGTGGACGAATGCCGAAGAGAGTTCTGGGCTAATTCTGCCGGTCCTGGCAATACGACCTCAGAAACCTGCCCACCTCCTGGTTTACTCTCTCCACCTGCCCATTACTTTCGGGGTGATAACCAGAGGTAAGGCTGACCGAGATCCCCAGACGCTCCATAAAAGCCTTCCAAACCCGAGACGTGAACTGGGAACCCCGATCGGAGACGATATCCTCTGGAACCCCATAGTGCCGGAAGACGTGGGTAAATAGAGCCTCTGCAGTCTGTAGGGCCGTAGGGAGACCAGGCAATGGGAGGAGACGGCAGGACTTAGAGAACCGATCCACAACGACCAGAACGGTAGTGTTCCCCTGAGATGGGGGAAGATCAGTAAGGAAATCTACCGAGAGATGGGACCATGGCCGTTGTGGAACCGGGAGGGGCTGTAACTTCCCTCTAGGAAGGTGCCTAGGAGCCTTACTCTGAGCGCATACCGAACAGGAAGAGACATAGAGCCTTACATCCCTAGCTAAGGTGGGCCACCAGTATTTCCCCCTAAGACCCCGCACTGTCCTATCAATCCGCGGATGACCCGCAGACGGTAGTGTGTGGGCCCACCGAATCAACTTATCACGGACACCAAGCGGTACGTAACTTCTACCAGTCGGACACTGTGTAGGCACAGGTTCAACCCTCAACGCCCGCTCGATGTCCGCGTCCACCTCCCATACCACTGGGGCCACCAGCCGAGAGGCTGGAAGGATGGGAGTGGGTTCGATGGACCGGTCCTCGGTGTCATAGAGACGGGACAGCGCGTCGGCCTTAGTGTTGAGTGAACCTGGTCTGTAAGAGATCGTAAATCTGAAACGTGTAAAGAACATGGCCCACCTAGCCTGACATGGATTCAGTCTCCTCGCTGCTCGAATATACTCCAGATTACGGTGGTCAGTCCAGATGAGAAAAGGGTGTTTAGCCCCCTCTAGCCAGTGTCTCCACACCTTCAGGGCTTTTACCATAGCTAGTAACTCCCGGTCCCCCACATCATAGTTCCGCTCCGCCGGACCCAGCTTCTTAGAAAAGAAAGCGCAGGGACGGAGCTTCGGTGGCGTGCCCGAGCGCTGAGACAGCACGGCTCCAACCCCAGCCTCGGGTGCATCCACCTCCACTATGAATGCTAAAGAAGGGTCCGGATGCGCCAACATGGGAGCCCCAGTGAACAGTGCCTTCAACTGGTTGAAGGCTCCATCAGCCTCTGCTGACCACCGCAAACGCACCGGCCCCCCCTTCAGCAGTGAGGTAATGGGCGCAGCTACTTGGCCAAAACCCCGGATAAACCTCTGGTAGTAATTGGAAAACCCTAAAAACCGCTGCACCTCCTTTACAGTGGTCGGAGTCGGCTAATTACGCACGGCGTTAATGCGTTCACACTCCATCATCATCCCCGAGCTGGAAATGCGATAACCCAGGAAGGAAATGGCTGGTTTGGAGAACACACATTTCTCAGCCTTGACGTATAGGTCATGCTCCAGCAGTCGCCCAAGAACCCTGCGCACCAGGGAAACATGCGCGGCGCATGTGGCAGAATAAATCAAGATGTCATCAATATAGACTACCACACCCTGCCCGTGCAAGTCCCTGAGAATCTCATCTACAAAGGATTGGAAGACGGCTGGAGCATTCATCAACCCATACGGCATGACGAGGTACTCATAGTGGCCTGATGTGGTACTAAACGCTGTTTTCCACTCGTCTCCTCCCCGAATACGCACCAGATTATACGCGCTCCTGAGGTCCAGTTTTGTGAAGAAACGCGCTCCGTGGAATGACTCCACCGCCGTAGCGATGAGAGGTAGCTAAAACCCACTGTGATCGAATTGAGACCTCGATAATCAATGCATGGACGCAGACCTCCCTCCTTTTTCCTCACAAAAAAGAAACTCGAGGAGACGGGTGACATGGAGGGCCGAATGTACCCCTGTCTCAGAGCTTCCGTGACATATGTCTCCATAGCCAGCGTCTCCTCCTGTGACAGCGGGTACACATGACTCCGGGGAAGTGCAGCGTTCTCCTGGAGGTTTATCACGCAATCCCACCGTCGATGGGGTGGTAATTTGGTCGCCCTCTTCTTACTAAAAGCGATAGCCAAATCGGCATATTCTGGGGGAATGCGCACGGTGGAAACCTGGTCTGGACTCTCCACCGTCGTGGCACCTATGGAAATTCCTATACACCTCTCTGAACACTCGTTTGACCACCCCGTAAGATCCCCCTGTTTCCAGGAAATAAGGGAATTGTGAATAGCTAGCCAAGGAACCCACAACTCCACCGGAAACCCAGGTGAATCAATAAGGTAGAAACTGATCCTCTCCCTATGATTCCCCTGCATTACCATGTCCAGCGGAATCGTGGCCTCCCTGACCAGCCCTGACCCTAACGGTCGGCTATCTAAGGAGTGCACGGGGACAGGTGGGTCTATCTGCACTAACGGAATACCCAATTTACGGGCGAGTCCACGATCCATAAAACTCCCAGCTGCGCCTGAATCGACTAGCGCCTTATGCTGAAGAGAGGGGGAAAACGCAGGGAAAAAAGTTAACAAAAACATGTGACCAACAGGGAGCTCTGGGTGAGTTTGGTGCTTACTCACCTGGGGTGGCCGAGGAGTGTTCCGCCTACCCTCTCGACTCCCAGAGGGACTCCTCCAACACCGGTCCGAAGTGTGTCCTCTCCGTCCACAATAGGAGCAGGAGGAGCCCCCTCTGTCCCCCTAGATGCAGCTCCTCCCAACTCCATCGGAGTGGGAGTGGGAGAGCTGTAAGGTGGAATTAACAGGACCCGTTCTGAACGCCCGCGGGCAGCTAGCAGGTTGTCCAATCGAATAGACTTGTCTATTAGTTCATCCAGGGAGAGAGTTGTGTCCCTGCAAGCTAGCTCCCAGCGGACGTCCTCCCGGAGACTACACCGGTAATGGTCCATCAGGGCCCTGTCATTCCACCCAGCACCAGCAGCTAGGGTCCTAAACTCCAACGCGAAGTCCTGTGCGCTCCTCGTCTCCTGTCTGAGGTGGAACAGTCGCTCACCCGCCGCTTTACCCTCTGGTGGATGGTCGAACACAGCTCGGAAACGGACGCACGGTAGCCAGGTAGAGCTCTAGCTGGAGCAAAATCCCTGGCACCCAGCTGCCGCTCCATCGTACTCCCTCGGGGGGGAGAGACGCAGTGCTCCGGACCCAGAGGACGACGTAGGTAGAGTAGGTGGTGTCGGCAGGGGTGGAGCTGGGGTAGACGTCGGTAGACCACTCCTCTCCCATCGTTCCATCCTCTACATCATCTGGTCCATCGCGGTACCAATCCGATGGAGGACCGCTGTGTTTGTGATGGACGCGCTCCTCCATAGTGGGGAGCGGGGTGGTCGCTGCTCCTGCTGATTCCATTTCAGTGGTGCGGGCTTCTGTTACGATCAACTAGGAGTGGTGGGTGGAATCAGGCGCAGAGAGCAGGGTTCAGTCTTTCTTTCACATTTATTCCCCAGCGCAACAAAAACAATCACGCCAACACACAGGGCGTATATAAGTTGCCAGTCCTAACAGGACAAAATAGTCTGGAGAATAAATACATGAATAACTCACACCATCAAAACCCAGAGTAACACAAACAAGCCCGCACAAATACCCAGCGGGCCTAGTGCCCTTAAATACCCTACAAACAAACCCTAATACAAAACAGGTGTACCCAATTACCCAATAACCCAAAACAAACGGAAAGGGAATCGATGGCAGCTAATAGGCCGGCGACGACGACCGCCGAGCACCGCCCGAACGGGAAGAGGCACCATCTTCGGCAAGGTTCGTGACATCCATTTATTGTTCACCTTGTATATTAATGACATAGGAAACATTCGTGAACTTCAGCATGACTTTGATTCAATTCAGAAATCCCCTAAAACCAAGCTCATGCTGTTCTCTAGGTCACGAAATGTTGACCCTGAGGACCTGCATATTTGTGATAAAAATATAAGGTACCTAGATGTCTTTAGTGATGACAAGTTGTCCTTACACATATAGAAAATCTGGCTAAGATCCAAGAGTTAATTTTAAACAAAAAATTAAATTCTAAATAAATCATGCCTGAGTATTGAAAATAGGAGAGAGATTGTTCAAACAACGCCTCTCCCTGTATTGGATTTTTGGTGCTATTGTTTACCAGCATGCGGCAACCTTTAAAACCATTGGACGCAGTCTACCATTCCGCAATACATTTTATCACAGGGGACAATTTTAGCGATCATCATTGTAGTCTGTATAAAAATGTGTGATGGGCCTCTCTGTAAGAAGAGAGCTGATGTAACGGCTGTGGAGTAGTAAGGATCGGAGGACCAATGCGCAGCGTGGTACGTGTTCATGCTCTTTAATAAAACAATCGAACACTGAAACAAAACAATAAACGACACGTAAAATAACCAACCGAAACAGTTCAGTGTGGAACACACAGACACAGAAAATACACACCCACCAAACACAAGTGGGAAAAGGCTACCTAAGTATGATTCTCAATCAGAGACAACTAAAGACACCTGCCTCTGAGAACCATACCATACCATGCCAAACACAAAACAGAAAACGGAACATAGACAAACCCACCCAACTCATGCCCTGACCATACTAAAACAAAGACATAACAAAGGAACTAAGGTCAGAACGTGACAGCTGCATTCACTTTATTTACTAAGCAATCTTACAGAAAATGTCTTCATATGTAACTTCATTCATTAGTTAATACTCATTAGTTACCAAATCCGTTCTCAAGAATGGATAACACTAGAGACCCATTCAGTCTACACAGATTTGGGAAATTCAGCATTTTGTTTTTTGTTGCCCAGAACAATTTGCAGAGTTCACTGCAGTTACATGTGCTGGTGCCACTCAGTCAGTTTAAAATATTGATTTGAGGACGTAACTGAATGTGATTGCTTTTATTAAATGTTTATTTTGTTATTGTGTGCTGAATTATATTTTAAACGGGGGTCTCTTGTTAAATAGATTTTTAATCTCAATGTGACTCCCTGTTTACCTGGTTTACCTCAGATGGTGCAGGAAACACAATGGTAGGCGAACGGAACGTGGGAGGCAAACACACATTCGATCTCCTGTGGAGCAACGCATGGATATAGCTCAGTTATATGAATACAACATGTATTTTTGATGTCAAGTGTGCCTGTCTGCTCATGTTCCCCCTCTCTTTCACCATGTGGTGGACATCAAAGACCAATCAAACAAGACAGATATTTTTTTCTCAAAAGTAAGGCGCCAATGTAACGTAAAGTGTGATTAACCCACACGCTTTTGTTCTTTCCAACGGCGTGACTCACATGGCAGATGGGGGATATCATCAAATATACGTCGCCAAAATTGTTTTGCAGATCGTTGGCTCAACGTTTGCCTGTCGAGTGTGGGGGGAAGTCTCAGGTGTTGAAAGTCTACGCAATTAAGTAGGCAGCGCATGGTATAAATACGGAGTCCTCAGACTCAACACAAACCTATCTAGGTTGGGTTGCTGAAGAGCTGTGCGGATACGCTTTGTAAGAGCTCATTAAAGAACAGCCCCTCTACAGCTCCCAGGTAACTGCCATGGTTACTTTTGCTGAAAGTAATACTTATGTTGAACTCGTTCTGTTCATCCAACAATTAAGTATAGGCTAATACTCAATTTCAGAACGTTTGTGCTTATCGAAGTTTATCACGAGTAATAGCCTAATCTTGTTCTGTTTCCTTCCTTTAGATACGGAAAGTAATTGCGGAGAATTTTCGGAGAGACTAATCTTTAGCAGCTGAGGACACTTCCACAGTGGACAGATGTGTGGCCAGCAATATCCGCAGCCCGCATCCAAACTGGAGAAAGCCGATATTTTAGAGATGGCAGTGAGTTTCCTATAGGAGACAACCACTGCGGGTGTTTCACCCAGCTACTCGCAGGGATTCTCCCAGTGTCTGCAGGAGACCCCCGGCACTTGTCCCTTCACGTGTCCCTGCAGACGGCAGAACGAGAGGAGATCAAACGGTTCTAAGTGCTCCAGAGAACACCACCGTCCAAGCAAAGCCCTGCCAAGCGGTCAACATCGAGATCATCATCACCGCGATCCGAAGACTCTCTGTAGAGACCGTGGCAATACAATGACCACAAGACTGGAGAAAGTATCAACATTTTGGATCAGATTTGCGCTTCAGGCTAACAACCAATGCATATTATCTTTGTGGCATGATTATGTTATCGCCAGTTGTGCAACATTTGCGCATACACTACATGACCAAAAGTATGTGGACATCTACTTGTTGAAGCATCATTCCAAAATCATTAACATTAATTCCCCCTTTGCTGCAATAACAGCCTCCATTCAGCCATGAGCATTAGTGAGGTCGGGCACTAATGTTGGGCAATTAGGCCTGGCTTGCGGTCTGCGTTCCAACTCAAAGTTGTTCGATGGGGTTGAGATCAGGGCTCTGTGCAGGCCAGTCAAGTACTTCCACACAGATCTCGATAGACCATTTCTGTATGGATCTCGCTTTGTGCACAAGGGCATTGTCATTCTGAAACAGGAAAGGGTCTTCCCCAAACTGTTGCCACGAAGTTGGAAGCACAGAATTGTCTATAATGTCATTGTATGCTGTAGCGTCACTGGAACTAAGCGGCCTATTCTGAACCATGAAAAACATCCCCAGACCATTATTCCTCCTTCACCAAACTTTACAGTTGGCACTATGGATTTGAGCAGGTAGCTTTTTCCTAGCATCCACCAAACCCAGATTCGTCTGTCAGGCTGCCAGATGGTGAAGCATGATTCATCACTGCTCCAGAGTCCAATTGCAGCAAGCTTTATACCACTTCAGCCGATGCTTGGCTTTGCGCATGGCAATTTTAAGCCTATGTTCTTCAGCTCAGCCATGGAAACCCATTTGATGAAGCTCCCTAAGAACAGTTATTGGCTGAAGTTGCTTCCGGAGGCAGTTTGGAACTTGGTAGCGAGTGTTGCAACCGAGGACAGATTATTTTTATGCACTACGCGCTTCAGCACTTGGCGGTCCCGTTCTGTGAGCTTGTGTGGCCTACCACTTTGCAGCTGAGCCGTTGTTGCTCATAGACCTTTCCACCTCGCAATAACAGCACTTACAGTTGACCGGGGCACCACTAGCAAGGCTTTAATTTGACAAACTGACTGATATATATCCTATGATGGTGCCATGTTGAAAGTCATTGAGCTCTTCAGTGTTTGTCAATGGCGATTGCGTTGCTGTGTGCTTTATTTTTTATATATATATATATATATTTTAAAATACACCTTTCAGCAACGAGTATGGCTGAATCCAATAACACTACGTATACAAAAGTATATCTTGTTTTAATTTACCCATGAAATTGTCTACAGTGTATGATGAATACACTTCAAAGCAATTTTATTCCTTTAGGGATTAAGCTTCTCAAATTATTTTACATTTTATGAAGGCTTTATACTCTTGTTTTGTTGCATGATATTATTTTTCATTTCAAGTTCAGCAATAATTTTTACATGTTGTAATTGATACCACTTAAACATTCCTGATTATCTTCTTAATTATATTTGTAATATCGTGTAGCATGTCATTAACTGTTATCACAGTGACTCAAGTTACACACTGTCAATGGTGGAATGACTTTCAACATAATTATGTAGGGAAGCTAACATTGATCAGCCTGAGCTGGCAATGGCATTAGTAGCTTAGTTTAGAAAGACTGCTTCCTGTGCTACATTGTTCAGTGGTGGGCAATTCTAGTAGCACCATTAACAACTCTAAGAGCACACAGGTAGGTTTCACTCACAAATTCCAATTTGTTCTTGAATGAGGAGATGAATAACTAGCACAGACTGGGGGGAAAAAGTGGAGAACAAGATATCAATCAATTCATAACTTTTTTTTGTTTATTCAAATTGACTCAATGAGACATCACCTCAAGGTGAATAGACACATGTGATTAAACATCACAATAAGTTTTGGAGAATTGTCCAAGTTCTTATGATACTCCAACAGAGTACAGGAAATGCATTTACTGTCTTTATGAAAGACAAGATAATTGTTTAAAATAAGAGGTTTTACATTGAGAGAACACACATTTCTCTGCAATATCTTCACTGAAATGATCAGAATGACATTCACAAAGAAAATTCTATCATTTTGGGGTAAATATTCATGATGGATAAATACATACTCAATAACCTTTCAATATTACCTTATCACGAAAAATGTAGTGGTGACGAAATGTTTTCCTATATGGTTTGAGCTTAAAACATGAGTCAAATTGACAATCACAAACAGTTTGATATAAAACCAATTTTTAGTTAAAAATCCTCATGGAGGACCATTCAAGTTATTCTTTATCATGATTGACATGACACGTTTCATAAAACAAAGGTTATTTCAAATAAAACGACAAATGTATTGTTCAATTAAATTTTCATTAAAAAAATGTTCTTAGTCACAAGAAGTTTAAAACCTCATGCATAAACAGAATATGAGGAATATCTCTTCCCATTCTCACTACTGTCCATGACATACATTTTAGACCAACATTGTCCATTGTGAATGTCTGCGAGTTAAGCTCCATTCTGTAGGACTCTACCAGGGCCTCCAGAGGGCGCTGTTGACTGGACTCTAGTCTTTGTTCATGCTGTGCTGGGTTGGGGAGCTGAGCTGAGGCAGGTCACTTTCCATTCTGTTCTTATCAGAGGATGGCTGCAGTCTCTGGCAGTGGCTCAGCAGGTGTTGAACAGGAGGAGGAGCTCACTGACTGGTACTGTTTCTGTCGTTTCAGGAAGCAAACTGTCATCTCCAGGATGTCGGCTTTCTCTAGCTTGGAATCAGGCTGCTGATTGAGGATCTCTGGACCCAGGAAAGGCTGCTGTTGATACAATCTATGCTTCTTCACCAATGGCTTTCTTCACTGCAAGAAGAGAAGAGGCAAGTCATTAATAACCTTATTCTGGAATATGACATTATTTAAACACAAATTAATTAAATCAATCAAATTAAATTAATTTCCTTGAATTTAAATCTTCGATTTACCTTATTGGTCAGAGTCAAGTGCTCCTCAGAGAGGATCATAGCTGAAGTTATTGTAGGTGCCATGGCTGGATGTCTGTGCTGTAGGGGCCTCTGTGTAGAGAGAATCTGTTTTTCAGTCTCTCGGTCCCAGCTTTGATGCACCTGTACTGACCTCTCCTTCTGTATGATAGCGGGGTGAACAGGCAGTGGCTCGGGTGGTTGTTGTCCCTGATGATCTTTATGGCCTTCCTGTGACATCGGGTGGTGTAGGTGTCCTAGAGGGCAGGTAGTTTGCCCCCGGTGATGCGTTGTGCAGACCTCACTACCCTCTGGAGAGCCTTACGGTTGTGGGCGGAGCAGTTGCCGTACCAGATGGTGATACAGCCCGACAGGATGTTCTCGATTGTGCATCTGTAGAAGTTTGTGAGGGCTTTTGGTGACCAGACAAATTTCTTCAGCCTCCTGAGGTTGAAGAGGCGCTGCTGCGCCTTCTTCACGATGCTGTCTGTGTGGGTGGACCAATTCAGTTTGTCTGTGATGTGTACGCCGAGGAATTTAAAACTTACCACCCTCTCCACTACTGTCCCATCGATGTGGATAGGGGGATGTTCCCTCTGCTGTTTCCTGAAGAAGAGAAGGAGGGTCATTAATAATCTTATTCTGATATATAACATTAATGAAACACATAAAAAAATCAGTCTAATGAACTTAATTTCCTTGAATTTGAATCTCACTTTACCTGGTTGGTCAGAGTCAGGTGCTCCTTAGAGTAGATCATTGCTGAAGTGATTGAATGTGTCGTGGCTGGATCTATGTGTTGTAGAGGTCTTTGTGTAGAGATAATCAGATTTCTACTGGCTTCATCTCCTATATATAGTCCCAAATCTGCATATGAATGCGTGTGTCTTGGGCTTGTAGGAGAATCTCACAGTCTGTAGCCAATGGGTGAGCTTGGGAGGACAACGAGGAATGTGGAGCTGCCACATGCTCAGTGTTCTTATTGCTGGGGGACAATGGTCACATCTCAGGGGAACAGGTGGAGGGGTGTAGGGTGATGGAGAGTCACTCACAGAGCGCTGTGTGAGTCTGGGAAAGTGGTGACTCCCAGATCTGCTGCCTGATGTTGGGATCAATGACACAGACAGTGCACATGCTCATCATCACAATTTACAAAAATTCATTAAAACACCATATTATAAAATAATGACACTGACACAAATTCTGTAGATTAAAATTCTTGGTGCTACCCAAATCCTTTTGATTGTTCAATTGTTTTAGAACAACCTACTATTTCCTTGATACAGTCCAGTTTTGGTCAAGTTTAGGCACTTCACATGATTTTGAACTATGAGCTGTTAATCTGATTTGATGAATGATTTGCATTATTTTACTTTATTTCTAAACAATATCCATTTGGTAATTCCTTGTGATTTCAGTATTTCACCTCTTTTAAACCCGAAAAAACGAACAATTAGACAATATTAGGTCAAAGTAGGATATGACGTTTTTGGGAGGGAATACATTTCCTGTATTGGGAGTCCAGAAGCAGCAGATGTGTCCTCGGTCTTGGAGCTACTGGTCAGTGTGAGTAGAGAGCTGATCTGAGTTTCCCACACTGACTCCTGTGTGCTGTGATCAATGCACTACAAAACCTGCTCAATGGACAATTAGTGACGGCTATTGGCTCTGTGTTGTACTATAGACAGAGCCTGACGTCACAGACCATCTAGATTCTGGAGGGACTATGCTAACATGTGGAATTGTTTTAAGATGGTCATACCATGGATCATTTAGCTATTTCTTTTTGAATTCTAGGACTTCTTTAGGTACCCTAAAAAAAGATTGACAAAATATTTGATAAAATATTGCATTTGGCTTTAACATCTATATCCCATAGCATTGAAAAACACATTCATAAATGTGACTAACCACCTAGATTTGGTCCTATGTAGGAACATTTGAAATGTAGTTTTTTTTACATTGGATGAAAGTAGACTCAGAGCTAGAAAATGGTATATCTTACACTACAGTTGAGGAAGAGTGGGAAAGCACCTCTGATTTGGAAGTTGATAAACTTGTAACCCCACTTTTGAGAAAATGTTCCTTGAATGTTTTGGTACTGTCACACCCTGGTCTTAGTATTCTGTGTTTTCGTTATTATTTTGGTTAGGCCAGGGTGTGACATGGGGATTTATGTGGTTTGTTTTGTCTGGGGTTGTTTGTAGTTATGGGATTGTGGTTAGAGTAGTACTCTAGGTAAGTCTATGGTTGCCTAGAGTGGTTCTCAATCAATCAGAGGCAGGTGTTTATCGTTGTCTCTGATTGGGAACCATATTTAGGCAGCCATATTATTTAGGTCTCTTGTGGGTGATTGTTCCTGTCTTTGTGGCACCAGATAGGATGGTTGGTTTTTTTCACATTTCTTGTTTTGTAGATTTGTATTTTCATCTTTATTAAAGATGTACAAAACTAACCACGCTGCATTTTGGTCCACCTCTCTTTCACCAGAAGAAAACCGTTACAGGTACACCTACTGGAGAGCTCTTCTTTGTCTACACCCATTCAGCATAGTTCTTTAGGATTCACATGTCAGGGCATGTGCTAAACAGAATGAGTAGTGTAGTAAACAACCAAAGATCTCAAGACTAAAACTGGTTAAAGTTGTAGCCTACAATAAGGAAAAAATCCAGGTAAATATACACTTTAACTAGACCTTGACCCACACTACAGGTCAAACATTTTAGAACACCTACTCATTCAGGTCTCTTTCTTCATTTGTACTATTTTCTACATTGTATAATAGTAGTGAAGACATTAAAACTATGAAATAACACATATGGAATCATGTAATAACCAAAAAAGTGTTAAAAAAGGCAAATGGTGCCTGCTTTGAAGAATCTCAAGTATAAAATACATTTAGATTTGTTTAACACTTTTGGTTACTACATGATTCCATATGTGTTATTTCATAGTTTTGTATTTGCTATTATTGTACAATGTGGACAATAGTAAAAATAAATAAAGACCTTGGAATGAGTAGGTGTGTCCAAATGGACAATGAACACAATCGCATTTTATCAATGTCAAATTGAATGTACAGAGATCACGTGATGAGATCCTGAGCCCTATTGTCGTGCCATTCATCCTCCGCGATCACCTCATGTTTCAGCATTATAATGCACTACCCCATGTTACAAGGATCTGTACACAATTCCTAGAAGCTGAAAATGTACCAGTTCATTTCATGGCCTGCATACTCACCTGACCTATTGAGCATGTTTGGGATGTGTGTATGTGTTCGATGTGTATGACATCATGTTCCAGTTCCCGACAATATTCAGTAGCTTCGCACAGCCATCGAAGAGGAGTGGGACAACAGGCCACAATCAACATCCTGATCAACTCTATGTGATGGAGATGTGTCACGCTGCACACCATGGGGACTGGTTTCTGATCGACACCCCTACCTTTTTTTAAAGGTATCTGTGACCAACAGATGCATATCTGTATTCTCAGTCATGTGAAATCCATAAATTAGAGCTTCATTGATTTATTCCAATTGACTGATTTCCTTATAGGAATTGATCAGGATGTTGTAACTCAGTAACATCTTTAAAATTGTTGCATGTTGCGTTAATATTATTGTTCACCAAAAATACAATATAAACAACATATATTTACAATCAATGCAGGTAAAATAGCAGTGGGCTAGTTGCTAAATTTATATTTAGGTTGGGACTAGGACTATGAAAAAGACAGTCTGTAGAAGTAGGTTTTAAAAGTTCTGAGTGAGAGAGCGGTTCTCAGATGGTCAGGGAGAGCATTCCATAGGCGAGGGGCAAGGGAGCAGAAGACTCTGTCCTCTACAGTTCGGTGTTGTATCTTGGTGACTTGAAGCAGTAGGAAGTGGCTCGACCGGAGACTGCAAGTTGGCTCACTGATTGAGATGAGGTCACTGTTGTAGGTGCGGCTCAATCCATTCAGGGCCTTAAATAAAAGCATGAGATTTTTGAAGTCGATCCTGTAGTTTCCCGGTAGCCAGTGGAGGCCAGGATAGGTGTGACGTGGTCTGACTTCTTGGTCCTGGTCAGGACCCTGGCAGCACTGTTCTGGATAAGTTGGCGCCTCTGTAGTAATTTGGCTAGGAGGTCCACAAATGGTACATTGCTGTAGTCGATCCGAGAGAAGATGAAGGCGTGGATGAGTTTCTCTTCATCTGGTTGGGAGAGTGATGGTATAACCCAGGAATGATGTTTTACATATTTGTTTTATGTGGGCATCGAAGGACAGAGAAGGATCAAACTAGACTCCTAGGTTGGAGATGACAGAGGACAGGTGGATGTCCTGGCCATTGATTGTAGGGCAGATGTTTCCAGCACTGGTGACCTGCTTGGGTGTCCCAATAAGCATAGCCTCAGACTTGCTACTGTTCAACTGGAGGAAGTTCTCTTTCATCCATGGCCTGACGCCCTCTAGGCAGTTGCTAAGTTTTGCTAAGGCAGAGATGTTGTTAATGTAGACCTGGGTATCGTTAGCCTAGCAGTTGATGTTATAATCTCTGAGGATTTGGAAGGGGAGGTTGGAGATGGGCCTGTAGTTGGATAGGATGTCCTGGTTGAGGTTGGTTTTCTTCAGTAAAGGGGTGACAGCAGCTGTTTTGAAGATCGATGGCACCTCTATGGTCAGGAGGGACTTGTTGATCAGTGTGGTGATAAACGTAAGGAGGCTTTAAACAAACAGTTCCCGTCAAGCCCCTGGGGGTAAAGGTCATTATTTAAATATTGATCGTAAGAAACAGACTCACTGTTACAGAGATTCAATTCAAGTTGAGTGTGTTTGTGTACTGTACAGAAACAAAATTGCACATTTCAATCATGTTCCACATACAAATGGCTTTATGCCATTACTTATGTACTTAGGCCTTATTGTAGGTGTCTTCTGCCTATACCCAAGACCCAAATACTGAACATTTATGGGATCATTAGCAATAGATCCAATGATTTCCCCATAGACCCAGACACCCCCCCCCCTAACCTCTGAAAGTCCCAGTCTATTGTCCCAAAGAGGCTCTGTGAGTGAGTTTTCCTGGGTTTCCCACACTTTCAGTGCTTTCAATGGAGGAACAATAGAAGTGTGTCTTATTACACATAACATTAGCTTTTGAGTTTGAGTGGCATAGATGCCCTACATTTTCAGAGAACTAAGATGACAGCTGCAGTTTGGGCCAAACACCTGGGATCACTGATAACCAAACTAAAAAAACTGATATGCAATTGTAATACATTCTGATTATCCCCCAAAAAGAATACATTTAAATAAAACAGGTGCATCAGTAATATAAAAACCGTCATGCTTCCTGGGGAATTCACATTTATGATTAATTATCTCTATAGTCATTTTCACATGTCAACAAACAATGAATATCATAATTCTGTGTCAAAAATGTCTCAACTTTTATCTTACGTGGTAGATTTTGAATGAAGTACCAAGAGGCGTACAACTGAATATGTATTCAGTGTTGTATTCAATATCCTTGTTTACAGTAATGGGTCATAGTAGGCTTTTTTTGGTTCTACATGTGGAATTTCACAAATCAGTAATGTAACAGTGATGGAAGGCTGTCTTTGTCAAGAGTAGAATAGAGTAACAAATGAGAAGATTATTTTATAATTTGTATTTATTCAGATTGACATCATTGAAAGCCTTAAGTTAAATATTTCAATAGAAATAAAGTGATTAAACATCACAACAAGAACTTGGACATATCTCTAAGAGAGTAGTAGGCTATATAATACACAATTACCCTGTCTTGATAAAAGACAACATATTGTTTAAAATTAGAGGTTTTACATTAAGACAGAACAGTTTCCTTTCATATGAAGTATACACATAATTATAATAGGGATGACATTTCACAACTAAGGTATGATCTTAAAACAGATCAAATATTGCTAATCCCAGAGTGACAACATGGTAGCAACACAAAACATGATACAAACATTATTGGGCACGGACAACAGCACAAAGGGCAAGAAGGTAGAGACAATACATCACGCAAAGCAGCCACAACTGTCAGTAAGAGTGTCCATGATTGAGTCTAAGATAAAACTGTCCAGTTTGAGTGTTTTTTGCAGCTTGTTCTAGTCACTAGCTGCAGCAAACTGAAAAGAGGAGAGACCCAGGGATGTGTGTGCTTTGGGGACCTTTAACAGAATGTGACTGGCAGAACGGGTGTTGTATGTGGAGGATGAGGGCTGCAGGAGATAGACATCTCAGATAGGGGGAGTGAGGCCTAAGAGGGTTTTATAAATAAGCATCAACCTGTGGGTCTTGTGACGGGTATACAGATATGACCAGTTTACAGAGGAGTATAGAGTGCAGTGATGTGTCCTATAAGGAGCATTGGTGGCAAATCTGTCTGAATGGTAAATAACATCCAACCGCTCGAGAGCACCCTTACCTGCTGATCTATAAATTATGTATTCGTAATCTAGCATGGGTAGGATGGTCATCTGAATCAGATTTAGTTTGGCAGCTGGGGTGAAAGTGGAGCGATTACGATAGAGGAGACCAAGTCTAGATTTAACTTTAGCCTGCAGCTTTGATATGTCCTAAGAGAAGGACAGTGTACTGTCTAGCCATACTCCCAAGTACTTGTATGAGGTGACTACCTCAAGCTCTTAACCCTCAGAGGTAGTAATCATGCTGATGCACATGATGCTGCGCTGGGCTAGGGAGCTCAGCTGTGGCAGGTCACTCTCCCTCTGGTTCTTATCAGAGAATGGCTGCAGGCTCTGGAAGTGGATTAGCAGTCTTCTCTGGGACTGTGCCTTTACCTCATCCTTGGACAGGAAGTGCACAATCTCTTGGACACATGTGGAGTAACCCTGATTGACAGGTCCTGAGCAGGAGGTGGAGTTCACTGGCTGGTACTATTGCTGTTGTCTCAGGAAGCAAACTGTCAGGTCCAGGATGTCAGCTTTCTCCAGCTTGGATTGGACTGCTAATTGAGGATCTCTGGTCCCAGGAGAGACTTGAGGTGCTCGATGCTGCTGTTGATACGATCTCTGCGCAACTTCTCCACCACAGGCTTTCTTAGCTACAAGAAGAGAAGGAGGGTCATTAATAACCTTATTATGGTATATGACATTAATGAAACACATTTTTAAAAATCTAATAAAATTCAATTCCTTGAATTTGAATCTCAATTTACCTTGTTGGTCAGAGTCAGGTGCTCCTTAGAGTAGATAATTGCTGAAGTGATTTAAGGTGTCGTGTCTGGATCTCTGTGTTGTAGAGGTCTTTGTGTAGAGATAATCTGATTTCAACTGGCTTCATCTCTCCTATATATAGTCCCAAATCTGCATATGAATGTTTGGGTTTTGGGCTTGTTTGAGATTCTCACAGTCTGTAGCCAATGGGTGAGCTTGGGAAGACAATGAGGAATGTGGAGCTTCCACATGCTCAGTGTTCTTATTACTGGGGGACAATGGTCACATCTCAGGGGAACAGGTGGAGGGGTGGACGGTGATGGAGAGTGACTCACAGAGTGGTGACCCCCAGATCTGCTGCCTGATGTTGGGATCAATGACACTGACAGAGCACACTCTCAGCATCACAACTTACAAAAAAATAATTAAAACACCACATTATAAAATACTGGTACTCATAATATTGTAGCTTTCACTGAAAGATGTTTGACGCAGTGACATTGTACTGATCAGATTGGAGGCCATTCAGAACTCAGGTTTCCTAGAAGCCCCAGGCAGCACACTTCCCTCCTGTGAGCTCAAAAGCACAGCTGGCTCTCTGCACAACGCTGAGCATGCCCCAGTCACACGCTCTCCTCTCTCTGGAGCTGGGAGCCACAGGGACACACGGCTTCTCCGACTTCTGTTTGCAGCCTGCTAGCCCTGCGACACTGTAGAAGTGTGTCTGCTCTCACAAAGACACACTGGCTGTTCCCATGCAGGGACACAGAGTGGCTTACAGGGCAAACCATCTGGATCAGTTATAATTAACTTCAGAAAGAGACTCTTCCAAATACAAACAGATCAGTCATTTCTATTTGTACAAATACAACAACATTTTCAAAATGTGTTTTTTTCTTTAATAACAAACAACCTTGCTGATTAATATGTACAGTGCCTTGCGAAAGTATTCGGCCCCCTTGAACTTTGCGACCTTTTCCCACATTTCAGGCTTCAAACATAAAGATATAAAACTGTATTTTTTTGTGAAGAATCAACAACAAGTGGGACACAATCAGGAAGTGGAATGACATTTATAGGATATTTCAAACTATTTTAACAAATCAAAAACTGAAAAATTGGGCGTGCAAAATTATTCAGCCCCCTTAAATTAATACTTTGTAGCACCACCTTTTGCTGCGATTACAGCTGTAAGTCGCTTGGGGTATGTCTCTATCAGTTTTGCACATCGAGAGACTGAAATTTTCCCCCATTCCTCCTTGCAAAACAGCTCGAGCTCAATGAGGTTGGATGGAGAGCATTTGTGAACAGCAGTTTTCAGTTCTTTCCACAGATTCTCGATTGGATTCAGGTCTGGACTTTAACTTGGCCATTCTAACACCTGGATATGTTTATTTTTTAACCATTCCATTGTAGATTTTGCTTTATGTTTTGTATCATTGTCTTGTTGGAAGACAAATCTCCATCCCAGTCTCAGGTCTTTTGCAGACTCCATCAGGTTTTCTTCCAGAATGGTCCTGTATTTGGCTCCATCCATCTTCCCATCAATTTTAACCATCTTCCCTGTCCCTGCTGAAGGAAAGCAGGCCCAAACCATGATGCTGCCACCACCATGTTTGACAGTGGGGATGGTGTGTTCAGGGTGTTGCTTTTACGCCAAACATAATGTTTTGCATTGTTGCAAAAAAGTTCAATTTTGGTTTCATCTGACCAGAGCACCTTCCTCCACATGTTTGGTGTGTCTCCCAGGTGGCTTGTGGCAAACTTTAAACAACACTTTTTATGGATATCTTTAAGAAATGGCTTTCTTCTTGCCACTCTTCCATAAAGGCCAGATTTGTGCAATATACGACTGATTGTTGTCCTATGGAGAGTCTCTCACCTCAGCTGTAGATCTCTGCAGTTCATCCAGAGTGATCATGGGCCTCTTGGCTGCATCTCTGATCAGTCTTCTCCTTGTATGAGCTGAAAGTTTAGAGGGACGGCCAGGTCTTGGTAGATTTGCAGTGGTCTGATACTCCTTCCATTTCAATATTATCGCTTGCACAGTGCTCCTTGGGATGTTTAAAGCTTGGGAAATCTTTTTGTATCCAAATCCGGCTTTAAACTTTTTCACAACAGTATCTCGGACCTGCCTGGTGTGTTCCTTGTTCTTCATGATGCTCTCTGCGCTTTTAACGGACCTCTGACACTATCACAGTGCAGGTGAATTTATACGGAGACTTGATTACACACAGGTGGATTGTATTTATCATCATTAGTCATTTAGGTCAACATTGGATCATTCAGAGATCCTCACTGAACTTCTGGAGAGAGTTTGCTGCACTGAAAGTAAAGGGGCTGAATAAATTTGCACGCCCAATTTTTCAGTTTTTGATTTGTTAAAAAAGTTTGAAATATCCAATAAATGTCGTTCCACTTCATGATTGTGTCCCACTTGTTGTTGATTCTTCACAAAAAAATACAGTTTTATATCTTTATGTTTGAAGCCTGAAATGTGGCAAAAGGTCGCAAAGTTCAAGGGGGCCGAATACTTTCGCAAGGCACTGTATTTCAATTTTATCATATATAAATGTTCAAATTTGATATAATTGACACATTAGGATATTGGAATAATTTAGACTATTTACGTAGTCAAAACCTTCACGTGGCAAAATATTGGACTGAAGTATGTCTGTGCATCTTGGTTAAAGTCATGATTTTGACTTAATGGTTGGCTATCAGTCTAAAGACATGTAATCCAAGCACCTATGTGCTGCACACTGTCTTTATCATAACTTTTCTCCCGTAAAATGGCCATATTATAAATAAAGACGTGTGTTGTGTTTTGTTTGATGCGTCTACGTGTTGCAATGAACAGAAAGACTTGTGATCCTAACATATTTGTTAAATTTGCAATATGATGATTTATATCACTACTCAACATGGGGAAATTATATTTCTGATTACACATGGGCACAGACACTTTCCCAGCGACTAACGTGGCCGACCTCTTTGGCATAAAGAACAACATCCCACCTGTCCTGTGAGGAATCAGCTATTATTCCCACTGAATATTGTCCCACCATCAGATTGGCGGCATAGTGTGAGACAGTGTAGAAGTAGGCACATAAATAGAGAGTGGAGATGCAGAGCTCACTAACAACGACTCACCGAGCATCAGCTGGCCCAAGACCCGCAGCAACGCTACACAGCAGAGGAGCTACAACAACACAAACTCTCGGGCAAGACCTACCAAGACCATCATCTCTACTTTATTGACGAGTTGCTAACTCAAGACCAATATTTGAAAATGCCAGCTTACATGGACATCGCTCTTCAGGACATCATGAACGTGTAGGATCAGCATATTAGTTAAGATCATGTTCAATTACACTGAAATACTTTAGGTCATGAGGTATTAAAATGAATAGAAACGGTGTGTGAGAGAAGAGGTGTTCATGACTGTCTTGTCTTGTTTTTCAGGTGGAAACTCTCTCTGTTGGAGAGGAAATTATAGAACATCTCCAGAATAGGATCCCTATATCTCCTATGTTGGCGAAGACTGTGTCTTTTTTCACTCCGAAGAAGGCCTTGCTGTCACCCACCAGTTATTCCAAATGTTCCAGGGACATGCTGCGTCTCTTTCCCACTCCAGAGGACATTGTACCACTCTGTTTCGAACAATGAACTGAGAGAGATGCATGGATGGGGAGATTATAGGTCAGGGGTTACATATTGGGCTGAGACTAGGGTCTGAGACAAAATGATCACTGCAGCATGAGATATACACACCTGTGGAGCGGGCATGAACCGAGCCTATGGTGAACAGAGCACAATATACTGTTCATGTGCAAATTCAGCTTGGATATATCAGAGCGCCATATCTACATTGGGAAAATATTCCCACCATGGTGATTGGCTGGTTGTCCCATTTGGACCAGACTGTTAGAGATTGGTCTGGAACCTATTCTGTTGTTTTACATGAAATGTAAAGTTGCAGAATCATTTGAAATGCATTGTATGTATTTATATAAGCAGAGGTTTACTGCCTTACTCTTTCTGTAAAATGATTAACTAAATACCCTGAGATCTGGTTCAAGGTGAAACGCTGATTCGAATAACGGTAGAAAATAAATTCACACGCATACCTTTATTTCTGTAAAGGAACAGTGCATTGTTGTGCATGAAGATACAAAAGGTAAATGTTTATTTTATCTTTATCTTATCCAAAGAGGATTTATATTCTTATTAATATTGTTCTCTAACTTTGTCAGCTAATTAAACTGCAGACAAAATCCAACATACTTTTCTTTGTCTATTCCTCCTATCTTTGATTTGCAATCATCTAAAGTAAAAAATACTTGAAAGTACTACTTAAGTAGTTTTTTGGGGGTATCTGTAATTTACTATTTATATTTTTTAACAATTTTTACTTTTACTTCAGTACATTCCTAAAGAAAAGTATGTACTTTTTACTCCATACATTTTCCCTGACACCCAAAAGTACTCCTTAAATGTTGCATACTTAGCAGGACAGGAAAATTGCCTCATTCACACATGTATCAAGATAACATCCCTGGTCATCCCTACTGCCTCAGATCTGGCAGACTCACTAAAGACATGCTTTGTTTGTAAATTATGTCTGAGTGTTGGAGTGTAACGGATGTGAAACGGCTAGCTTAGTTAGCGGTGTGCGCTAAATAGCGTTTCAATCGGTTACGTCACTTGCTCTGAGACCTTGAAGTAGTGTTTCCCCTTGCTCTGCAAGAGTCGCGGTTTTTGTGGAGCGATGGGTAACGATGCTTCGTGAGTGACTGTTGTTGATGTGTGCAGAAAGTCCCTGGTTCGCGCCCGGGTATGGGCGAGGGGACGGTTTAAAATTATACTGTTACAGGAGCATGCTCCTAGCTGTCCATAATTGTAATTATTTTTTTATTCGAAAATTATGCTTTCTGGTTTTCTTTATATAAGGAATTTGAAATTATTTATACTTTTACTTTTGATACTTAAGTATATTTTAGCAATTACATTTGCGTTTGATACTTAAGTATACTTAAAAACCAAATAATTTTAGACTTTTACTCAAGTAGGATTTTACTTGGTGACTTTCACATTTACTTGAGTCATTTTCTATTAAGGTATCTTTACTTTTACTCAAGTATGACAATTGGGTGCTTTTTCCACCACTGGTGATTAAGTGTCTGAAATGAATACTGAATTTGACTGGTTTCATTTACCAGCATATTGAAACTCACAAGATTCAGAAGTACATCTTTTGATTATTTGAATGTACTTCCACGAAAACTTATACACTGCAAAAAAGTCCAAAGCATCATTATGGTACTTCACATAAAGAAGGTCTTGCCATTTCCCCCAAAGGTTTGACTTGTTCTCATGGATTTACATGCATGGGACTGGTGGTCCTCCATATGTTTTACACCAGTTCATTCCTTTAATCCATCAGGGGACGTGCACTAGGAGAGAATGGTAGAGAATAGGATTCTTAATTATATTGTATTATGTGCATCACTTTTAAGTAGGGCACTACAGGAAACCACATGTAGGATAAGCAAGCGTATTTTTTGCGCAACCAGTCTACTGTATCTGTTAAGCACTAACGGTGACATCATTTCCATCAGTACTTATTAATAGTAACAACTGGCATTAATGACTAATTCATGATTAAGTATTGCATTATTAATACTACTTTAAATAATTAATTGCATTAGCAGTAATTACTGACCAGCAAATTGACAAGTTAACATAGTTCAATTAATAATCACTCACGAGAAGGCAGCATATGAATTTGTTTCCTGCGTGACTAATGACGAAAAAGTCCCCTTGGAGCATTTGTTTTTTTTACTTTTACATTTTATTTGGTCTGTTATCAATGTTTTAATTTGAAATTAATTGCACATCAAACTACCTAATTTCGTCATCTCTTGAACTCAGTCAATTTGAATACTTAGGTAGGCCTAGTTAGTTGGCAAATTTTGAGTTGTGTCTGTCATGTTTGTCTCTCAGTGGTGAGAGACAGGTTCAGCTGCAGAACACATTAGGTTAAACCGAGTTGGTTTTGTCTCAAGTCGTCTTCATTTAAAAGGCCTAGAAGTCACTGACACTTACTTACATAGGCTACAATGTGTCATGAGTGTGCGTGTTGTTGCAGAAAAATAAATAGGCCTTTGAATGACATTTTGACATTTTGGCAGTTGGTATGGTATGATTTTTTTTGTTATGAAATATGAAAGCCGTTTAGGTAGATATACATAGCCTACTGTACTATATCTGGAAACCAGTTTAAATAGAAAGATTTAGACATTTCACATTTCAACGGAGTGTAATGAATCAAACAAACATGAATTGTTTTCGATGATTGTTTTTATTCGCATCGACTTGATTTGAAGATTTACATTAATTTTGAAAACATATTTTCAATCTTTACAATACCTTCTCAGAAGGCGAGGAATGTGATACACTCACATAGCGATACAAACCAGTAGGTCTACACGTTTTAACTCCTATCACCATCGAGAGGAAGTATTATTCTGTCTAAAATGTTGATATAATTTTCAGGGTAAACCGATAATGTTCCATGTAGCTTAGTTGGTGTAGCATGGTGCTTGCAACGCCAGTATTGTGGTTTCGATTCCCACGGGGGACAAGTATAAAAAAGAAAATGTATGCAATCACTACTGTAAGTCGCTCTGGATAACAGCGTCTACATAAATGTAATGACGTCTGATATGTTTTGCCATTAAGATATTCAATTTCGATATCAAAACAGTACAAATAGGATTGAACATGGTTCACTCACAATCTTTCCACTAGAAAGACAGTGAACACTATTTCATAAATGATTACAACGTTCCCACAGGAAACAATACACAGTATATTCACTTCATAAAAATTAAATATAAAACAGAATATGCTATTGATCCTCTTGTAATAAAGAGAAGAAGATTCAAATATTGATATTGTTCAATGCATTTTGTCATTACAAATGAACATAAACTCCTGCAAATGCAGAAAATGTGGATGAACTCCTCTGTAATAAGGACTGGGAAATGTCCTGCATGAGAATGAAGCTCCAGTCTGTAGGACTCTACCAGGGCCTCCAGATGGCGCTGTTGACTGGACCCTTCTCTTTGCTCATGCTGTGCTGGGCTGGGGTGCTCAACTGAAGCAGGTCACTCTCCCTCCTGTTCTTATCAGAGGATGGCTGCAGGCTCTGGAAGTGGCTCAGCAGTCTTCTCTGGGACTCTGTCGTCACCTCATTCTTGGACAGGAAGTGCACAATCTCTTGGACACACCTGGAGTAACCCTGATTGTCAGGTGCAGAGCAGGAGGAGGAGCTGAATGGTTGATACTGTTGCTGTCGTTTCAGGAAGCTCACTGTCATCTCCAGGATGGTTGCTTTCTCCAGCTTGGAGTCGGGCTGCTGATTGAGGATCTCTGGACCCAGGAGAGACTTGAGCTTCTCAAGGCAGCTGTTGATACGATCTCTGCGTAACTTCTCCACCACTGGCTTTCTTAGCTGCAAGAAGGAGAGTCTTTAATAATATTATTCTAGAATGTATTAGAGGTGAGATAAAATTCTGACAACTATTTTCAAGAAACAAGTCATAAAGCAAATTGTAATCTCAGTTTACCTTGTTGGTCAGAGTCAGGTGGTTCTTGGAGTAGATCATAGCTGAAGTGATTGTAGGTGCCATGGCTGGATCTCTGTGCTGTAAAGGCCTCTGTGTAGAAAACATCTGATTTCTACTGGCTTCTTCTCTCCTATATATAGTCCCAAATCTGCATATGAATGTGTGGGTACTGGGCTTGTTGGAGTTTCTCAGTCTGTAGCCAATGGGGGTGCTTGGGTTCTTAATGCTGGTGGACAATGGTCATGTCTCAGGGGAACATGTGGGGGGTGATGGAGAGTGACTCACAGAGCCCTGTGGGAATCTGGGAAACTGGTGACCCCCAGATCTACTGTTTAACGTTGGGATAAATGACACAGACAGAGCACACACTCATCATCACAACGTACAGAATTGGGACTAACAAACATATTCTGCATAAAATTGCACAGTGCTTTCTAATCAAATCAAATGTATTGGTCACATACACGTGTTTAACAGATGTTATTGTGGGTGTAGTGAAATGCTTATGCTTTTAACTCTGATAGTGCAGTATATATCTAACAAGTAATATCTAACAGATTCACAAAATATACCCAAAATACACGTACATCTAAGTAAGGAATGGATTAAGGATATATACATATATGTCAGAGAGGCATTGGGGACTAAGATACAGTGGCATAGTATAGAATACAGTATATACATATGAGATGGATTATGCAATATTTACACACAATTAAAGTGACTAAGATACCGTAGAATAGTAGAGTACAGTTTACACATATGATATGAGTAATGCAAGATACAGAGACACTATTAAAGTGTCCAGTGTTTCATTTCCTTCAAGTGGCCAGTGTTTAATTTCCTTACAGTGGCCAGTGTTTAATTTCCTTAAAGTGGCCAGTGATTCCTAATCTATGTCTATAGGCCTCTGATGTGCTGGAGATGTCTTTTTAACAGTCAGTAGTGTAGTATAGAATACAATGCAGTATATACATATGGGATGGGTGATGCAATAGCTGTTTTTCAGTCTCTCTGTCCCAGCTTTGATACACCTGCTCGCGTGGTTGATGTCCTTGATGATCATTTAGGCCTTCCTATGGCATCGGGTGCTGTAGGTGTCCAGGAGGGCGGGAAGTTTTCCCCTGGTAATGCGTTGGGCAGACCGCACCACCCTCTGGAAAGCTTTGCGGTTGTGGGCGGTGCAGTTTCCGTACCAGGTGGTGATACAGCCCGACAGGATGCTCTCAATTGTGCATCTGTAAAAGTTTGTGAAGGTTTTCGGTATTAAGTCACATTTCTTTAGCCTGTTGAGGTTGAAGAGGTTCTTTACCACACTGTCTATGTGGGTGGACCATTTCAGTTTGTCAGTGATGTGTACGCCAAGGAACTTGAAGCTTTCCACCTTCTCCACTGCGGTCCCATCGATGTGGATAGGGGGGGTGCTCCCTCTGCTGTTTCCTGAAGTCCACGATCATCTCCAATAATGCATTTCATTGGAGCATTCCTAGCCTACCATATCATATTTATATAGGGGTTGGCAGGTAGACTAGTGGTTAGAGCATTGGGCCAGTAACTGAAAGGTTGCTGAATCAATTCCCTGAGCTGACAAGGTAAAAATCTGTTGTTCTGCCCCTGAATGAGGCAATTAACCTACTGTTCCATGGTAGGCTGTCATTGTAAATAAGAATTTGTTCTTAACTGACTTGCCTAGTTAAATAAAGGAAATATTTGATGACTACATTATGAATGTGACCTCTTGATTTGTTTATTTTAATAAAATAAGTGCTGTTTCAAAATTCTGTGCAAATATAGTATTTTAGATTGTTTGCTTCATCCCTAAAAAGTTTTAACACTTTTGAGATGAATTCATAATTGTTCATGCTACATTTTTTCCAAATTATTATGAAGTCAACATAATCAGCGTAATGAGATACATTCTTATAGAAGACAGAGAAAATAGCAATATGAGCAACACATAGATCAATATTGGTGTGACTTCAGAATCATTTCTCATAACTATTTGAGAGGTTATGTTGAAATACTGTTCCTATTATTCAGATTGGAGGTAATACACTTCCAGCTTTAAAAGTCCAGATGCAGCAGATGTGTCCTCTGTCTTGGAGCTACTGGTCAGTGTGAGTAGAAAGCTGAGTTTCCCACAGTGAGTCCAGTGTGCTGTGATCAATGCACTACAAAATCTGCTCAGTGGACCATTAGTGACGGCTATTGGCTCTGTGTTGTACTATAGACACAGCCTGACGTCACAGACCATCTGGAATCTGGAGGGAAACTCCTATACCGGCTGATTCAAAACATACTCTTAAAGGTACAGGTATATATACAAATATATATATATACTGTAACTACCTTTACCAAATACATTTGAACTCAGTTTTTCTCAATTCCTGACATTTAATCCTAGTAAAAATTACCCGTCTTAGGTCAGTTAGGATCACCACTTTATTTTAAGAATGTAAAATGTCAGAATAATAGTAGAGAGAATGATTTATTTCAGCTTTTATTTCTTTCATCACATTCCCAGTGGGTCAGAAGTTAACATACACTCAATTAGTATTTGATAGCATTGCCTTTAAACTGTTTAACTTGGGTCAAACGTTTTGGGTAGCTTTCCACAAGCTTCCCACAATAAGTTGGGTGAATTTTGGCCCATTCCTCCTCACAGAGCTGGTGTAACTGAGTCAGGTTTGTAGGTCTTTTTGCTCACACACGCTTTTTGAGTTCTGCCCACAAATTTTCTATAGGATTGAGGTCAGGGCTCTGTGATGGCCACTTCAATACCCAGACTCTGTTGTCCTTAAGCCATTTTGCTACAACTTTGGAAGTATGCTTGGGGACATTGTCCATTTGGAAGACCCATTTGTGACCAAGCTTTAACTTCCTGACTGATGTCTTGAGATGTTGCTTCAATATATCCACAAAAATGTCCATCCTCATGATGCCATCAATTTTGTGAAGTGCACCAGTCCCTCCGGCAGCAAAGATCCCAGTTCTTCACAGTTGGGATGGTGTTCTTCAGCTTGCAAGCCTCCCCCTTTTTCCTCCAAACATAACGATGGTCAGTATGGCCAAACAGTTCTATTTTTGTTTCATCAGACCAGAGGACATTTCTCCAAAAAGTACGATCTTTGTCCACATGTGCAGTTGCAAACCATAGTCTCACTTTTTTATGGCGATTTTGGAGCAGTGGCTTCTTCCTTGCTGAGCGGCCTTTCAGGTTATGTTGATATAGGACTTGTTTTACTGTGGATATTCATACTTTTGTACCTGTTTCCTCCACAATCTTCACAGGGTCCTTTGCTGTTGTTCTGGGATTGATTTGCACTTTTCGCACGGGAGTACGTTCATCTCTAGGAGACAGAACGCTTCTCCTTCCTGAGCGGTATGACAGCTGCGTGGTCCAATGGTGTTTATACTTGCCTACTATTGTTTGTACAGATGAACGTGGTACCTTCAGGTGTTTGGAAATTGCTCCCAAAGATGAACTAGTCTTGTAGAGGTCTGCATTTTTTTCTGAGGTCTTGGCTGATTTCTTTTATTTTTACCAAGATGTCAAGCAAAGAGGCACTGAGTTTGAAGTTAGGCCTTGAAATACATCCACAGCTACACCTCCAATTGACTCAAATGATGTCAATTAGCATAGCAGAAACTTCTAAAGCCATGACATAATTTTCTAGAATTTTCCAAGCTGTTTAAAGGCACAGTCAACTTAGTGTATGTAAAATTCTGACCCACTGGAATTGTAATACAGGGGTGGCAGGGTAGCCTAGTGGTTAGAGCGTTGGACTAGTAACCGGAAGGTTGCAAGTTCAAACCCCGAGCCGACAAGGTACAAATCTGTCGTTCTGCCCCTGAACAGGCAGTTAACCCACTGTTCCTAGGCTGTCATTGAAAATAAGAATTTGTTCTTAACTGACTTGCCTGGTTAAATAAAGGTACAATAAAATCAGTGAAATAATCTGTCTGTAAACAATTGTTGGAAAAATGACTTGTGTTGTGCACAAAGTAGATGTCCTAACTGACTTGCCAAACTACAGTTTGTTAACAAGAAATGTGTGGAGTGGTCCAAAAATGAGTTTTAATGACTCCAAACTAAGTGTATGTAAACTTCCGACTTCAACTGTATATATATATAAACATGTTTATCTTTCTGCATCCAGGTTAGTCCAAGTCAATGTCTGTAATTCTTTCAGTTTTCTAAATTGCATTTAAGATTATATAGATTTTTTTCTCCTAGGCAATAGCTAGGTTTTATTAAAGTGAAAATGTCATGTCATTACAAATTAGGACTTAAACTAATGATATTATTATATATTAGATTTTCTTCCATAAGGATAGTTCCAAAAACATACTCAACCAAATAGGCAAATCATTTTTTAATTCCCCTCTTTAAGTAATATAATAATAATAATAATAATATAATAATATATGTCACACGCTTTTATCCTGACTTACAGTGTGCATACATTTACGTTGGGTGGTCCGGGATTGTTATTTTACAAGCGCCATGCTCTACCAACTGAGCTACAGAAGGACCACTGTCACACCCTGACCTTAGTGTTCTTTTTTTCCTTGTTATTTTGGTTAGGTCAGGGTGTGACATGGGTGATGTATGTGTTGTCTCTCTAGGGGTTTTGTATGTTTATGGGGCTGTTTCCTTTCTAGGTGTTTATGTAAGTCTATGGTTGCCTAGATTGGTTCTCAATTAGAGGCAGGTGCTTATCGTTGTCTCTGATTGGGAAGCATATTTAGGCAGCCATGTTCTTTGGGTATTTTGTGGGTGATTGTTTCCTGTGTCTGTGTCACATGGGACTGTTTCGTTGCCAGTTCACGTTGTTAGTTTATGTTCAGTTTTCCCTATTAAAACATGGACACCTACCACGAGGCTTATTGGTCTGATCCTTGCTACACCTCCTCAGAGGAGGAAATCTGCCGTTACAATAAGTGTGCCTATTCCTCACTGTCTCTGAGTGTTCCCCAGACAGTCAGGTGCTGGTTGGACTGATGATGATGATGGTGATGACACTGAACTGTGATTCTGCTCTCCAGAGCTTTCCCACACTCTGCCCATTGAGAGATTCCATGAAACAATAGTGTGCATTGTTAAATGCTAATTCATTGGCCATCTTTCCCTTAGTGGTAAAGTTGGTTTTTCAATCAGGGAGGTGGTAATACAAATATTTGGACTAATACAATACAAGAATAAACAAGTTTCATTCAAAATCCTGTATTTCCCATATGGCAAATTATTATTGACATTTTTATTAGAATAAGAACTTTAACAAAAGGCTATATTTAAAAATAAGACTATGACACGCAGTTCTTTTTGCCAGACACTTTTTATTAATATCTTTGGTTTGGGAAATTATGTGAACAAAATTCCTCTCCCTATCCCTTGACACTAGTAGGTAGGGGTCTGAGTCTATTGTCCCAAAGAGGCTCTGTGAGTGAGTTTTCCTGGGTTTCCCACACTTTCTCCATTCAATGATTTGCTTTCAATGGAAGAACAATATAAGTGTGTCTTATTATTCATACCATTAGCTATGCAGTTGAGTCCAATCCCAGACAAAGAAGGCTACTCCGTGTCTGTCTGCCCACCTGACTATGATAAAACGAGGTTATCAAGAAGCTTTATTTTTACAAGACACCCCAAAAATCTACCTAGCATCAACATATTAGCCAACTCAAGATACAAAACACCTGTAATCTATGGAACAATGCAGAACATATTTTTCAATATAAAATGTGTAAAGCATGTGTAACGGTATAACTTTAGTCCGTCCCCTCGCCAACCAAGGGGAACAACTACTTCAAGATCTCAGAGCGAGTTACGTCACCGATTGAAACGCTATTAGTGCGCACCACCGCTGTTTGAATAGGAGCGTTGTATGAGTTTCAGTAATATTTGTGTCTCCTTCTTTTGTAAACTAAAGTCACTCTTCTGTGCTTGCTGACAACCACCAACGTTGACAAATGTTCTGTCACACTAATGCCGTTGTTCACTTGCTAGTAGGAACTCGTACCACTTGCTTACTGGTCGAACGCGGCATGTGTTTAACTATAACCCATAGCCACGGGAAGTAGGGGTGCTGAAAAAATCCCCAGGAAATTCAGAATAAAAATATATATATATTAATAATTGTTCTGTTTTTTAAACATTGATTTAAAAAAAGTAGTGCACTGGGCCTTTAATAGTCCTGATATATATATCAGCTCTGGAAAAAAGATTAGTCCAGCCCCCCCCGCAAACTACTTCCCACGGCTATGCTACAACCAATTAGCGAGTCATACATTTCCGCGTTTTGTAGTTGCGACTAGCACGTCAACACGGCATTAAGCCTGTCGCATGCTTCCCAGTTGCAACATTTTGCACAAATATTTTGCTAAATTTTTGTGCCGTTTCTGTTTGTTTTGGTGTTCCGCATGTTTTTTTCGTCTGTTAGCGTACCAATAAAATGTTTGTTGAAGCAAGTCAATGTTCGGTAGCTGAAGTCTACGCCTTTTCGTCAGTGATTGGTCAACAGTCCTAGTTGGAACCGGAACTATGGACTGAATTATTCAATAGTGTTTGTTGTCATTCAACTATAGACAACTAGTTTTCATGCACATATTTTCACTAGAGTGGCGACTAGTTTTCATGCATATATTTTCACTTGAGAGGCGACTAGTTTTCATGCACATTTTTTCATTTCCGAAGTACTGCACCAAACATCTAAATTAAATGTCAAATTGCTCGAATAAGACCTTGGCAAAAACGTCAAAATCAATTATAGATTTCCTGATTGGTCTTAAATGAATTTAGACTATTTTGAGGGAATGTATAGTGATTGCTTCGGCATTTCAAGAGAGACAAAGAGTAGTAATTGTCGCTTTTTACTCGTTGTTCAAACAAAGGTCTTTTAAGAGAGTGTGAGCCACAGATGTTCGCTTCGCCGAGCTGAATTATGGTAGGAGCAAACTGAACCTACCTAGTACGCAGGAGCCTTTACTGTATTTGATTGTAAAAATTGATCATCCTAAATTGATAATAATTTCAGAGGTATTAGTGATACATGTCTCATACCTCTTAACGCTCATCCAAATTCATTCACACGGGATATGAAATACATATTGGACAATCTTACATTCATGACATAAACCATTGAATCTCTATTTCCTAGGATCTAAGACTTTAGGGTGTCAAATGACCAGTACTCAGACTTTAACACAAAGTATAGGATTTTAATAAACCACAAACAATCAGCCACATTTCAAGATTGTTTTTATTTTCATATAGAGCAGGGGTGTCAAAGTCAAATGGACGGAGGGCCAAATAAAAAAATTTAGCTACAAGCCGAGGGCCGGACTGTTCGAATGTTCATTGAAATTTTTTTTAAATGACGCATATAGTCTAGTGAACCTAATTGAACCTACTGAAAACCTAACAAATATATTCCAATATGATCAGATAAATAAAGCAATATTTTCTTATGGCTCTGTCAGTAATCTTTAATTTTCAACAGACACAAAAGACAAATTTCCTTTATATAAAAATCCCCATAACATGAACATTAAATGAAAGAAACCGGTATTCAAGGCACCATCAGTAGCCTATATTTTCTATTTTAGCAAAAGTGGGCTAAATTTACTTCAAAGAAAAAAACAATAATAGCAATTTTCTATCATCCACTCAACTGAAATATTTTAAAAATATAATTGGATTGAAATAAAATAAAATAAAGTGCAAAAATCTATTAATCAAAAACAACACTTTGTTTAAGGAGAAGTAACATGCAGTGAAAACAAATATTAAACTTTAACTTTTAAACTTGAACTGAGTAAAAACTCTAAATATGTGATTGCACAGTAATGTTCACTTGTTTGAGGTTGAGGGTGATACTTGGTGGTGTCCCATCTTTTCCACAAGTTCATCAATGTTCGGGGTAAGGCTCTGAGCTGAGGAAATCCTCAGAATTGAGTGGAGGTGTTCAGCAGTAAGTCGACTTCTGTGTGATGTTTTGTTCAAGTTCATCAAAGAAAACAGTTGTTCACACAGGTATGTGCTGCCAAACATAGACAACGTTTGAGCAGCCTGGATGCGCAGCTGGGGCATTGTGTCGGGGAGGAAACGGGCGAACTCCGCAGCACCCACTGCCGCATATTTTGCCCTCAGTGCATCATTGCATTGGAGGTCAATCAACTCCATTTGGAGGTTTGGTGGTGAGCTTTCCACGTCAACAGCAAATGGGTTACCGAGCAGTTCCAACCTGCTTTTTTTGTGCTTCAAAGTCAGCAAATCGGCGTCGAAAGTCAGCGGCAAGCATACCTATTTTATCAGCCAACTGTGCGCTCGGGAACGCACTGGTAGAGAGCTTCTCTTTCATGGTCTGGCAGCTGGGAAAGTGGCTCAAATTTTCTTTCCGCATCTGCGTCTCCCACAGAGTCAGTTTGGTTTTAAATGCCTTCACTGTACTGTACATATCAGAGATGACACGATCCCGACCCTGCAGCTGCAAGTTCATTGCATTCAGATGACTCGTAATGTCACACAGAAAAGCCATTTCACACAGAAACATTTCGTCTCGGAGTTCAAATCAAATCAAATCAAATTTATTTATATAGCCCTTCGTACATCAGCTGATATCTCAAAGTGCTGTACAGAAACCCAGCCTAAAACCCCAAACAGCAAACAATGCAGGTGTAAAAGCACGGTGGCTAGGAAAAACTCCCTAGAAAGGCCAAAACCTAGGAAGAAACCTAGAGAGGAACCGGGCTATGTGGGGTGGCCAGTCCTCTTCTGGCTGTGCCGGGTAGAGATTATAACAGAACATGACCAAGATGTTCAAATGTTCATAAATGACCAGCATGGTCAAATAATAATAAGGCAGAACAGTTGAAACTGGAGCAGCAGCACAGTCAGATGGACTGGGGACAGCAAGGAGCCATCATGTCAGGTAGTCCTGGGGCACGGTCCTAGGGCTCAGGTCCTCCGAGAGAGAGAAAGAAAGAGAGAATTAGAGAGAGCATATGTGGGGTGGCCAGTCCTCTTCTGGCTGTGCCAGGTGGAGATTATAACAGAACGTGGCCAAGATGTTCAAATGTTCATAAATGACCAGCATGGTTGAATAATAGTAAGGCAGAACAGTTGAAACTGGAGTTGTGTTGTGTCTTTCCCTTTGCTGTCCAAGAACAGACAAATCTCCTCACGAAGCTCGAAACATCTTTGAAGCACCTTTCCCTGGCTTAGCCATCGCACCTCTGTGTGATAAGGCAAATCACCATGCTCCGTTTCTAACTCCGTCAGAAATGCCTTGAACTGGCGGTGATTCAAACCTTTGGCTCTGATAAAGTTAACTGTGCGCGTGATGATGCTCATTACATGCTCCATTTTCAAGGCTTTACCGCACAACGCTTCCTGGTGTATGATACAATGATAAGCTGTCAGCTCACCTGTCGCGTTTTCCTCTTGCATCTTTTCCCGTATCTTTTCCACCAGTCCGCTCCTGTGTCCACACATCGCAGGTGCTCCGTCGGTTGTCAAACCCACAAGTTTTTCCCAAGGCAGCTCCATCTCATTTACACATCTTGACACCTCTTCATACAAATCATGCCCCGTAGTTGTGCCATGCATAGGACGTAAAGCCAAAAACTCCTCTGTCACGCTTAGGCTGGAGTCCACTCCGCGGATGAAAATTGACAACTGGGCAATGTCAGAAATGTCGGTGCTCTCATCCACAGCCAAGGAATATGCAATGAAATCTTTTCCCTTTTTCACAAGCTGCTCTTTTAGATTGATGGACAACTGGTCTACTCTCTCGGCAATGGTGTTTCTGCTCAGACTCACATTTAAAAAGAGTTGCCTTTTTTCTGGGCAAACTTCGTCACAAACTTTAATCATGCAGTTTTTGATGAAATCCCCTCCGTAAATGGCCGGGCTGATTTAGCGATCTCTTCTGCCAAAATAAAACTGGCCTTGACAGCAGCCTGGCCTTGTGATTTGGCTTTTTTGAACAGAGCCTGTCGAGATTTGAGGCCTCATTTTAATTCCTCTGCCTTTTGTAGCCTTTGTTCCATGTCCATATTCTTGTTTTTGTCCGCGTGTTTCGTTTCATAATGTCGTCTCAGATTATACTCTTTCAGTACCGCCACACTTTCTCCACACAGAAGACACACAGGTTTTCCAGCTACCTCCGTGAACAAATACTCCGACTCCCACCTTGTTTGAAACCCCGGTTCTCAGTGTCCACCTTCCGTTTTGCCATTTTTGATGGGTATCTGAAAGTTAATTTTACTGTGATGCTGACAACTGCTGTGCCAATAAATATTGAAATGAAGCAGCCTACTGCTCGGTGCGTCACCGTTGCATTGTGGGAAATGTAGTATTGGTGCGTGTAAAAGATCTGCGGGCTGCCGGCTTGCTGCGGTCTGCGGGCCGGTTCTAATAATAAATCAAGATCATCCCAGGGGCCGTAAAAAACCTTCTCGCGGGCCGGATGTGGCCCGCGGGCCTTGACTCTGACATATGTGATATAGAGAATACATTTCTTAATTGTTAAGAACTTAAACTTTGTGATTAAGCATCACTACAATTGCGAGAAAACAGCTTCAAGTCACACAGGCACTCATCATAGAGTGTGGGTTATATTAAATATTCATAGAAGAAACATAGACATATATATAGACAAATGCAGCTTTAAAAACAAAGCAGACATATGTTAGATATCTCAATATACGAGAATTAAAAAATTGTAATACAAACCAACACAAATTGGTAGTTCATCACAAAAACCAGGCTTGGATATACAGAAAATCAATTAAAGATTTTTAAGTCATCAACAAGAATATATTTTCTGAAATTCATTAACAGAACGATTATGTTGCACAATTAAAGAATTTAAACATTCTTTGCTATCTCACCCAATGTGGGTAATAAATTGATTATAATGAACAGTCAACAATATAAACCATCCTTAGCAGATGGAGGAATTTCCTCTTACAAAGTAAAAATAACTTGACATAATACTCCAGTTAAATGAAAAGTGATCATATCAATATGAACTTTCATTAGGAAGGCTTTTTCACATATTCCTGAAAAAATAATGAACACAATCCAATTAAAACTTTGACATTTTTTGACACTAGTGGCTAGTGATATATTTCACATCAATTCCCATCAATTCCCATTATTAAAGTGGCTGGAGTTGAGTCAGTGTGTTGGCAGCAGCCACTCAATGTTAGTGGTGGCTGTTTAACAGTCTGATGGCCTTGAGATAGAAGCTGTTTTTCAGTCTCTCGGTCCCAGCTTTGATGCACCTGTACTGACCTCGCCTTCTGGATGATAGCGGGGTGAACAGGCAGTGGCTTGGGTGGTTGTTGTCCTTGATGATCTTTATGGCCTTCCTGTGACATCGGGTGGTGTAGGTGTCCTGGAGGGCAGGTAGTTTGCCCCCGGTGATGCGTTGTGCAGACCTCACTACCCTCTGGAGAGCCTTACGGTTGTGGGCGGAGCAGTTGCCGTACCAGATGGTGATACAGCCCGACAGGATGCTCTCGATTGTGCATCTGTAGAAGTTTGTGAGGGCTTTTGGTGACAAGCCAAATTTCTTCAGCCTCCTGAGGTTGAAGAGGCGCTGCTGCGCCTTCTTCACGATGCTGTCTGTGTGGGTGGACCAATTCAGTTTGTCTGTGATGTGTACCCCGAGGAATTTAAAACTTACCACCCTCTCCACTACTGTCCCATCGATGTGGATAGGGGGATGTTCCCTCTGCTGTTTCCTGAAGAAGAGAAGGAGGGTCATTAATAATCTTATTCTGATATATAACATTAATGAAACACATAAAAAATCAGTCTAATGAACTTAATTTCCTTGAATTTGAATCTCACTTTACCTGGTTGGTCAGAGTCAGGTGCTCCTTAGAGTAGATCATTGCTGAAGTGATTGAAGGTGTCGTGGCTGGATCTATGTGTTGTAGAGGTCTTTGTGTAGAGATAATCAGATTTCTACTGGCTTCATCTCCTATATATAGTCCCAAATCTGCATATGAATGTGTGTGTCTTGGGCTTGTAGGAGAATCTCACAGTCTGTAGCCAATGGGTGAGCTTGGGAGGACAACGAGGAATGTGGAGCTGCCACATGCTCAGTGTTCTTATTGCTGGGGGACAATGGTCACATCTCAGGGGAACAGGTGGAGGGGTGTAGGGTGATGGAGAGTCACTCACAGAGCGCTGTGTGAATCTGGGAAAGTGGTGACTCCCAGATCTGCTGCCTGATGTTGGGATCAATGACACAGACAGTGCACATGCTCATCATCACAATTTACAAAAATTCATTAAAACACCACATTATAAAATAATGACGCTGACATAAATCCTAGCGACTGACACAAATTCTGTAGATTAAAACTCTTGGTGCTACCCAAATCCTTTTGATTGTTCAATTGTTTTAGAACAGCCTACTATTTCCTTGATACAGTCCAGTTTTGGTCAAGTTTAGGCACTTCACATGATTTTGAACTATGAGCTGTTAATCTGATTTGATGAATGATTTGCATTATTTTACCTTATTTCTAAACAATATCCATTTGGTAATTCCTTGTGATTTCAGTATGTCACCTCTTTTAAACCCAAAAAATTGAACAGTTAGACAATATTAGGTCAAAGTAGGGTGTAACGTTTTTGGGAGGGAATACATTTCCTGTATTGGGAGTCCAGAAGCAGCAGATGTGTCCTCGGTCTTGGAGCTACTGGTCAGTGTGAGTAGAGAGCTGATCTGAGTTTCCCACACTGACTCCTGTGTGCTGTGATCAATGCACTACAAAACCTGCTCAGTGGACTATTAGTGACGGCTATTGGCTCTGTGTTGTACTATAGACAGAGCCTGACGTCACAGACCATCTAGATTCTGGAGGGACTATGCTAACATGTGGAATTGTTTTAAGATGGTCATACCATGGATCATTTAGCTATTTCTTTTTGAATTCTAGGACTTCTTTAGGTACCCTAAAAAAAGATTGACAAAATATTTGATAAAATATTGCATTTGGCTTTAACATCTATATCCCATAGCATTGAAAAACACATTCATAAATGTGACTAACCACCTAGATTTGGTCCTATGTAGGAACATTTGAAATGTAGTTTTTTTTACATTGGATGAAAGTAGACTCAGAGCTAGAAAATGGTATATCTTACACTACAGTTGAGGAACAGTGGGAAAGCACCTCTGATTTGGAAGTTGATAAACTTGTAACCCCACTTTTGAGAAAATGTTCCTTGAATGTTTTGGTACACCTACTGGAGAGCTCTTCTTTGTCTACACCCATTCAGCATAGTTCTTTAGGATTCACATGTCAGGGCATGTGCTAAACAGAATGAGTAGTGTAGTAAACAACCAAAGATCTCAAGACTAAAACTGGTTAAAGTTGTAGCCTACAATAAGGAAAAAATCCAGGTAAATATACACTTTAACTAGACCTTGACCCACACTACAGGTCAAACATTTTAGAACACCTACTCATTCAGGGCTCTTTCTTCATTTGTACTATTTTCTACATTGTATAATAGTAGTGAAGACATTAAAACTATGAAATAACACATATGGAATCATGTAATAACCAAAAAAGTGTTAAAAAAGGCAAATGGTGCCTGCTTTGAAGAATCTCAAGTATAAAATACATTTAGATTTGTTTAACACTTTTGGTTACTACATGATTCCATATGTGTTATTTCATAGTTCCAATAAAATATAGTGTTTCCTAATAAAAATAAATCCTAATAATTTTGCTCGTATTGCCTAATTAGTCGAATTTAATAACTCTATATAACCGATTTCTTGATTTCCCCTATTATAACTGCCAACACTTTAAAATATTTTAGATGTCAAGCTGTTCAGATGATTCAGAGAATATTCATTTTCATTTTCAATAATTTTACTGCTTTATAAATGTATCTATCATGTCCAAAACATAACTACAAATCAAATGAAATCACATTTTATTAGTCACATGCTCCGAATACAACAGGTGTAGACCTTACAGTGAAACACTTACTTACGAGCCGCTAACCCTAACCAACCTTGCCGTTTCAGTGTAACTTTATTTATTTATTTTTACCTTTATTTAACCAGGTAGGCCAGTTGAGGACAAGTTCTCATTTTCAACTGCGACCTGGCCAAGATAAAGCAAACCAGTGCGACAAAAACAACAACAGAGTTACACATAAACAAACGTACAGTCAATAACACAATAGAAAAATCTATGTACAGTGTGTACAAATGTAGAAGAGTAAGGGAGGTAAGGCAATAAATAGGCCATGGAGGCGAAATATTTACAATTTAGCATTAACACTGGAGTGATAGATGTGCAGATGATGATGTGCAAGTAGAGATACTGGGGTGCAAAAGAGCAAGAGGATAAGTAACAATATAGGGATAAGGTAGTCGGGTGTGCTATTTACAGATTGTTTGTGTACAGGTACAGTGATCGGTAACCTGCTCTGACAGCTGATTCTTAAAGTTAGAGAGGGAGATTTAAGACTCCAGCTTCAGTGATTTTGGCAATTCGTTCCAGTCATTGGCAGCATAGAACTGGATGGAAAGGCAGCAAAACCAAGTGTTGGCTTTGGGGGTGACCAATAAAATATACCTGCTGGAGCGCGTGCTACGGGTGGGTGTTGCTATGGTGACCAGTGAGCTGAGATAAGGCGGGGCTTTACTTAGCATAGACTTATAGATGACCTGGAGCCAGTTTGGCCACGAATATGTAGTGAGGGCCAGCCAACGAGAGCATACAGGTCGCAGTGGTGGGTAGTATATGTGGCTTTGGTGAGAAAACGGATGGCACTGTGATAGACTACATACAGTTTGCTGAGTAGAGTGTTGGAGGCTATTTTGTAAATGACATCGCCGAAATCAAGGATTGGTACGATAGTCAGTTTTACGAGGGTATGTGGCAGCATGAGTGAAGGATGCTTTGATGCGAAATAGGAAGCCGATTCTAGATTTAATTTTGGATTGGAGATGCTTAATGAGAGTCTGGAAGGAGAGTTTACAGTCTAAGCAGATACCTAGGTATTTGTAGTTGTCCACATATTCTAAGATAGAACCGTCCAGAGTAGTGACGCTAGTCGGGCAGGAAGGTGCGGGCAGCAATCGGTTGAAGAGCATGCATTTAAAAGCAGTTGGAGGCCTCGGAAGGAGTGGTGTATGGATTTGAAGCTCGTTTGGAGGTTTGTTAGCACAGTGCCCAAAGAAGGGCCAGATGTATACAGAATGGTGTCATCTGCGTAGAGGTGGATCAGAGAATCACCAGCAGCAAGAGCGACATCATTGATATATACAGAGAAAAGAGTCGGCCCGAGATTTGAACCCTGTGGCACCCCCATAGAGACTGTCAGAGGTCCGGACAACAGGCCCTCCAATTTGTCCCCCTGAACTTTATCTGAGAAGTAGTTGGTGAACCAGGTGAGGCAGTTATTTGAGAAACCAAGGCTGTTGAGTCTGCCGATAAGAATACAGTGATTGACAGAGTCAAAAGCCTTGGCCAGGTCAGTGAAGATGGCTGCACAGTACTGTTTTTTATCGATGGGGGTTATGATATCGTTTAGGACCTTGAGCATAGCTGAGGTGCACCCATGACCAGCTCGGAAAGCAGATTGCATAGTGGAGAAGGTACGGTGGGATTTGAAATGGTCTGTGATCTGTTTGTTAACTTGGCTTTCAAAGATTTTAGAAAGGCAGGGCAGGATGGATATACATAGGTCTATAACAGTTTGGGTGTAGAGTGTCTCCCCCATTGAAGAGGGAGATGACCGTGGATGACCGCAGCAGCTTTCCAATCTTTGGCGATACGAAAGAGAGGTTGAATAGGCTGGTAATAGGGGTTGCAACAATTTCAGTGGATCATTTTAGAAAGAGAGGGTTCAGATTGCCTAGCCCAGCTGAGCTCTTTCAGAACATAAGCTGTCTGGATTTGGGTGAAGGAGAAGGGGGCTTGGGCAAGTTGCTGCAGGGGTGCTGAGATGTTGGCCGGGGTAGGGGTAGCTAGGTGGAAACCATGGCCTGCCGTAGAAAAATTATTATTGAAATTAGCGATTATCGTAGATTTATTGGTGGTGACAATGTTTCCTATCCTCAGTGCAGTGGGCAGCTGGGAGGAGGTGCTCTTATTCTCCATGGACTTTACAGTGTCCCAAAACCTTTTGGAGTTGGTGCTACAGGATACACATTTCTGTTTGAAAATGCTAGCCTTAGCTTTCCTAACTGACTGAGTATATTGGTTCCTGACTTCTCAGTTCCCTGAAAAGTTGCAAATAGCGGGGGCTAATCGATGCTAATGCAGAACGCCACAGGATGTTTTTGTGCTGGTCAAGGGCAGTCAAGTCTGGGGTGAACCAAGGGCTATATCTGTTCTTAGTTCTACATTTTTTGAATTGGGCATGCTTACTCTATATAGCCTATCTTACTGTATATAGTCCGCTGTTTTATTTCTTTACTTACCTATTGTTCACCTAACACCTTTTTTGCACTATTGGTTTGAGACTGTTAGTAAGCATTTCACTGTAAGGTCTACACCTGTTGTATTCGGCGCACATGACAAATAAACTTTGATTTGATTTGATATTTAAGATGGTGAGGAAAGCACTTTTAAAGAGCAACCAGGCATCCTCTATTGACGGGATGAGAACAATATCCTTCCAGGATACCCAGGCCAGGTCAATTAGAAAGGCCTGCTCGCTGTAGTGTTTTAGGGAGCGTTTGACAGTGATGAGGGGTGGTCGTTTGACCGTGGACCCATTACGCACAAAGGCAATGAAGCAATGATCGCTGAGATCCTGGTTGAAGAAAGCAGAGGTGTATTTAGAGGGCAAGTTGGTCAGGATGATATCTAAGAGGGTGCCCATGGTTACGGATTTAGGGTTGTACGTGGTAGGTTCCTTGATGATTTGTGTGAGATTGAGGGCATCTATCTTAGATTGTAGGATGGCCGGGGAGTTTAAGCATGTCCCAGTTTAGGTCACCTAACAGTACGAACTCTGAAGATAGATGGGGGGCGATCAATTCACATATGGGGCCAGGGCACAGCTTGGGGCTGAATGTGGTCTATAAAAAGTGGCAGTGGTGAGAGACTTGTTTCTGGAAAGGTGAATTATTAGTAGAAGTAGAAGCTCGAATTGTTTGGGCACAGACCTGGATAGTATGACAGAACACTGCAGGCTATCTCTGCAGTAGATTGCAACTCCGCCCCCTTTGGCAGTTCTATCTTGTCGGAAAATGTTATAGTTAGCGATGGAAATTTCAATAAAACAAACTTAGGGAGGAGGCTTCTAATGTTAACATGCATGAAACCAAGGCTTTTACGGTTACAGAAGTCAACAAATGAGAGCGCCTGGGGAATGGGAGTAGATCTAGGGGCTGCAGGGCCTGGGTTAATCTGTACATCACCAGAGGAACAGAGGATGAGTAGGATACGGGTATGGCTAAAGGTTATAAGAATTGGTCATCTTGTGCGTTTGGTACAGAGTGTAAAAGGAGTAGATTTCTGGCATAATATATTCAAGGCATAATATACAGACAAGGGTATGGTAGGATGTGAATACAGTGGAGGTAAACCTAGGCATTGAGTGACGATGAGAGAGGTTTTGTCTTTAGGGGAACCATTAAAGCCAGGTGAGGTCACTGCATGTGTTGGGGGTGAAACAAAAGGGCTAGCTAAGGCATATTGAGCAGGGCTGAAGGCTGTACAGTGAAATAAGACAATTATCACTAACCAAAACAGCAGTAGACAAGGCATATCGAAATTAGGGAAGAGGCATGTGTAGTCGAGTGATCATAGGGTCCAGTGAGTAGCCAGGCGAGCTGGAGACACGGCGATTCAGATAGATAGCGGGCCGGGGATAGCAGGCTAGCAGATGGGCCTTTGGGGGACGTCACAACAGAAGAGCCTGTTGAAACCCCCTCGGACGGTTACGTCGGCAGACCAGTCGTGATGGATCGGCGGGGCTCTTTGTCAGCAGTAAAAGGGTCCAGGCCAATTGGCAAAATAGGTATTGTAGCCCAAGAATTGGCTGATGGACCTCTTCAGCTAGCCGGGAGATGGGTCTAGCTCGAGGCTAGCTCCAGGATAACTGGTGCTAGCCTCAGGACAGCGACGTTAGCCAGGAGTATCCACTCGGATAGCAGCTAGCTAGCTGCAATGATCCGGTGTAAAGGTTTGGAGCTTACGGTAGGACTCCGGAGGTGTAGTAGAGAAAAGCAGTCCGATATGCTCTGGATTGATATCGCGCTGGGCAGACTGGCAGGAATTGACCGGGCTGAGGCTGGCTGATGTCCGATTTAACGGTGCTAGCAGTGGCTAACTGACTATTAGCTAGTAGCTAGTTAGCTGGCTAGTTTCTATTGGGTGTTCCGGTTCTAAAGTGTAAAAAATAGCAGATTCGTACCAGATTGAGTGAGGCAGGTTGCACGAGAGTATGTTCAGTCCGTAGATGGAAATTGAGATTTAAAAAATATTTAAAATATATATGAAAATATATAAGAAGAAAAAAATATATACATGGGACGGGACAAGACAAACAGACGTCCGACTGCTACGCCATCTTGGCTTTCAGTTTTCAGGCTTGTAAACTGTTGCTTTAATCACTTCCTGAAGTATGCCTATTCCCCCACTGAGACTCAAGAGTTCTAGTGGGACTGATGACGCTTATGACAATGTATTGTGACTGCTCTCCAGAGCTTTCTCACACTTTTCACATTGAGAGAGCTTCAAATAAACAATGAACTAAGGTGTGCCTTGTTAAATGCTTATTGATAATATCTACACAAGCAGCTCCCAACAAGCCCTTGGGAAAAAAACTCATGAGTACAATATTTATCAATGAAGAAATAGACTAACACAATGTCAAGTCTGCTCCCTCTCGGACCTCTAGGTCACCAGGCTGCTCGTTATAGCGCACACCTGTCAGCATCGTTACATGCACCTGCACGTCATCCCTCACCTGGACTCCATCACTTCCTTAATTACCTGCCCTATATATGTCACTCCCTTTGGTTCCTTCCCCGTTTCCTGTCTGTGTGTTGTTTGTGTATCTTGTTTGTATTATGTTTCAATAATTTATTAAAACACTAACTCCCTGAACTTGCTTCGTGACTCTCAGCGCACATCGTTACACACAAAGCTTTTTACTAGAGATGAATGTTGATGGAACATGCAGTACCAGTCAAAAGTTTGGACACACCTACTCATTCAAGGGTTTTTCTTTATATGACTATTTTCTACATTGTAGAATAATAGTGAAGACATCAACACTATGTAATAACACATATGGAATCATGTAGTAACCAAAAAAGTGTTAAACAAATCCAAATATATTTTATATTTGAGATTCTTCAAAGTAGGCACCTTTTGCCTTGATGACACTCTTTGCCTTGGTTACACACTCTTGGTATTGTGTGTAGATTGATGAGGGAAATATGATGGTAAATCACTTCTTAAATATATTGGATACAGACAGTGTACATTAGACAAATTATATATTGTCAGTGCCAACATTTCATACTGCAAATTTTGGCAATATATCATATGTCTAATGTACACTGTCCATATATTACAATGGGCATTTGCCATCACAAATTGAACACGCAGTTAAAGGGCTTAGACTAATAAAGTCCACAATTGGGAAACTGTACTGTACAAATACCATTTAAATGTGCTGTCCTTTGACTGTTTATGATGATTTAAGCAATGAGATGGCTGACTTGATGGCTGTCCAATTGCAATGTGGTATATTGGCATTGGCCATATGATATATTGCAAGTTCACACTTCCATGTTAAGATATGAAATGGACTGTGTACTCTCATCATATCGACATCTGGAGGAGTATCAGTGGCCCTGAATGTGTGGCAAAAATCATTTTTGCAAATCGCATTCACGGAAGCATAGTTAGACAATAACCTGTAAACCAATGTTATCCTATGGGAGAAATGTGGATGTGTCAGACTACATGAACCGCCGCATGCAGCTAGAATAGCCCCCTCCCCCCGATAACCCCTGTCAAAAATGACATGTATCTTTATGACCCAGAAGCTGCTACTAGCCAGGCTTCATTCCGGCCTACTTGTTTGCACAGTCACTGCAGTCAGATTGAGCGAGCTAAGATCAAGTGGAGCACCACATTGAACTCGGACAAGCCTCAAGACTATAGTGATGCCATTCATTTGCCTTTCAGTGTTGTTTTCAACCTGTCCATTTGGTGATGGGAAATCCCCGCTTAAATATATTGGAAATGGACATTGTCCATTTGCAATATAAAATATGGACAATGACAATTTATCATACTGCAATTGGACAGTCAGCCATCAAGTAAGCCATCAGTCAATAGGACATCACACCAGTGGAGGGTCCTCAGAGTAAGAAGGGGAGGACAATCCACCTCAGTGAATTTCATAAAAATAAAAATGTTGAAACATTACAAAAGTGATCCTTTTTAGATAAAACTATACTATATATATTTACGTCACCAAATAATTGTTTTAAACACACTGTTTTGCAATGAAGGTCAACAGTAGCCTCAACAGTACTAGCTTCTGTCCTCCTCTTGGTACATTACCTTCAATACAAAACCTAGGAGGCTCATGGTTCTCACCCCATTCAATAGACTTACAAAGTCATTATGACAACATCCGAAGGATGTCCTCCAACCTATCAGTGCTCTTGCAGCATGAACTGACATGTTGTCCACCCAATGAAAAGATGAGAGAATGAATCTTGTACTGAAAGCGTAAGCTACAGCTAGCTAACAGTGCAGTGCATAAAATGTGGTGAGTCGTTGACTCAAAGAGAGAGAAAGACAATAATTGAACAGTTTTGAACAAATTACTTTCTTCCAAAATTAAGAAGAAAGAGAGAGATAGAGAGAGTCATTTTTTTCAGTTTTAGTTTCACTTAGCTAGCAAATGCAGCTAGCTAGTTTAGCCTACTCAAACACCCTGCTCAAACAGAGGGTTGCTATGTTAACTAGCTGGCTATGACTATCCAACACAACACTGGAACTCTTCCAAGTCAAGGTAAGCTTTTGGTTTTACAAATGTATTGCCACCGGGGCCGGTGTAACTGCTAAACTTCTTACTGACTGTACACTGTAACATTACCACATGATTGTTTACTAACTCGCTAGTTCTATTAGCTATGTTGACTATGATGTTACTTTAGGTAATATGGTGAAAATTATGGAGGCTGTGTGTAGTAGATATGATATGGTTTTGCATTGCTGATGTGTTGAGCATCGAAGTCCACAAGTGGAGGGAAAAGGTGAGAGGAGGAGAGTGCATAGATACAAGAAGGAATACAATGTGGTTGTTATGAAAGTGAACTGTGCGTGATCAGAGGTGATCATGCGTGATCAGAGGTGCGTGATCAGAGGTGTGATCAGAGGTGCGTGATCAGAGGTGCATTCATTCCACCGATTCTGTTGCAAAACGTTTCTTAAATGGAAGTGAACGAAACGGGGATAAACATACCTGAATTTGTCCAATAGAAACACTTGTTTGCAAAAAAAGAGTCCTCTCTCATCTTAAATGTCACCAACCGCCACTGTTTACTGACACCAAACGGACTTTGTCCAACTTGTTTAAAGGCCATCACATATGTCAGAGCCTGCCTGAAATTCATAGCTCCTTCTGTTTAAACATGAAAACACATAGTTATGTTAGAGCTACAGTCTGATTCTGAGCGGCAGGCTAAATACCTACATCCAGGGCCGGTTGGCCAGATAGCTAGGTCTAAAAACTTTCCGAATGCACTGTAGCGCTCAGGCCCACAGACCGACTGGCTGGACCTATCTATCTGGCCCTGGCTGGACCTAGCCCGATGAACAGTTCTTGTGCTGGCTTTGCTTCCAGAGCTAGTTTGGAACTTAAAATCAAAGTTTATTTGTCATGTGCGCCGAATACAACAGGTGTAGACCTTACAGTGAAATGCTTACTGACAGGCTCTAACCAATAGTGCAAAAAAGGTATTAGGTGAGCAATAGGTAAGTAAAGAAATAAAACAACAGTAAAAAGACAGTGAAAGATAACAGTAGCGAGGCTATAAAAAAGAGAGGCTACATACAGACACCGGTTAGTCAGGCTGATTGAGGTAGTATGTACATGTAGATATGGTTAAAGTGACTATGCATATATAATGAACAGAGAGTAGCTGTAGGGTAAAAGAGGGTTTGGCAGGTGGTGGGTGATGGGACACAATGCAGATAGCCCGGTTAGCCAATGTGTTGGAGAACTGGTTGGTCGGCCCAATTGAGGTAGTGAGTGTTGCAACTGAGGACAGACGATTTTTATGCAATATGCGCTTCAGGACTCGATGGTCCCATTCTGTGAGCTAGTGTGGCCTACCAGTTGGCTGCATGGCCAATAAGTCTGGCCAGCCAGATGGACACAGGCAGACAGACAGAGAAAGTAAGAGAGAGAGAGAGAATTTATCCGGGGCAGGGTTAATTGGAACAGTGACAGTGGAATCTCTCTCATTTGATGTCACACGTCTGTCACATGTTATGAACCATTATTGGTTGTCACATGAATGAAACAAAACAGTAATGATTTATGAATTATGCTAAATCATGCAAATATAACTTGTCTGTGTATAGCCGTATATAAGATAACTGTTGGGACTGCCTAAGCAGAGCTCCTGACTGACATGTGTACTATGGTGCATTGAGTTGGTTGGAACCTCTCCAGCGTGCTGATAATAAACAATGATTCATTTAAGATTGACTTTGAGTGTCCCTGTGTAATAATTTCCACAACAATTTGGCATCAATGAACAGCATGATTGATTCTGCCTGCTGAGCTTTCCAGTGTGGGTCTGTGAGGAAAACCGGTGGCGCATTTTATGAAACATGAGGGAAATTCCCCGTCTGACCAAAATACGAAGAGACCCGCCCAGAACAGACCCTTACTGTGAGCTGCCCAGGAGGAGACACATCATCCACAAACAATTGAGGGACGGCAACTGATTTCAGCAAGTCAATTTAAATGAATCTGTATAAAAATTAAAAATATATAAAAAATTAAAGTAACGCTTAGAAAGGTACCCATAGTCTACTTGCACACTCATCTTCTGTGCATATATCACTCCAGTGTCTAGTTGCTATATTGTAATTATTTGACCACTATGGCCTATTTATTGCCTGACCTCCCTTATCCTACCTCATTTGCACACACCTTTTCTACTGTATTATTGACTGTATGTTTGTTTTATTCCATGTGTAACTCTGTGTTGCTGTTTGTGTCCAACTGCTTTGCTTTATCTTGGCCAGGTCACAGTTGTAAATGAGGACCTGTTCTCAACTAGCCTACCTGGTTAAATAAAGGTTAAATACATTTAAAAAATAAAAGAGAGAAGACTATTCCCTAGATTTATGAGAAAACTAGAGCGAGGCATAACGGTACCATGGAAAGCCCCGCTGACAGCTGTCTGTAGGTATTTAGAAAAAATGTCTATGTGGTCTGCAGCCACTACAAAATAACACATGGTATTTTTTAATACGGGGTGTTATTTATACGTGTAGCAAGTAGCTGTAAGAGAACCATGACTATAGATATAGTGCATAGCAAGTAACGACAAGAAGAGACCACCCATACATGCATGACTGTAAGTCGCTTTGGATAAAAGCGTCTGCTAAATGGCATATATTATTATTATATATTAGATGCACAGTTGACGATGCACATGTGGTAATGAGATTACAGAGTGTGTTTGGGAATAGTAAACCCATGTCATCTGATATGTCGGAAGTATTAAGGTGTCTGAAGTATAATTCTATATATGCATGGGTTTATTAAGACTTCCTACCCAAGATGCAGTAAATTCGATTGTGTTTATTTTCTTTCTTCCAGGACTGATGGAATGTCCACTACCAAGTTTTTATTTAATGTTTATCAGTGATTCTGTATCTCTCCCTTTGAAAGGCTTCCTGAAGCAGGTGCCTTGGGAGAGCAGTTAAAGTACCCGGATCCAGCTGTTAAGGGATCTCCCAAATTAAGCAAGGCCTGGCCATTTTGTTTGTGTAACCCTACGATTTTTGAGAACACACGCCAGAACCCACACACAACCCACCTGTTAATTAATATTTGTTAGTGGTGTTAATACTGATTTATGGCGTGGGTTCTGTTTATTTGGGTTTAGTGGGGGTTTTCACAGGTTGGAATGGACAAAAATGAAATTTCTATTGTCAGAGTTTTGGTTGCACACATGTACATTCTCTTGATTAGAAGAAATGTACTGAAAAGCCCAATGTTTACTATTCCCAATTTGATTTATTGTAATTAGTTTATTTTTTATTTAACAGGCATTGTTGTTTTTTTGGGACGCACAATTACGATGTGAGTCATATGTATCAAAAGGGGAATTACCGGTCCCCGTGGCCCTTTAGTAAATATGCAAATAGTTGGTTAATTTTTAAATATTTTTTTAAAATACAGATTCATTTAAATTGACTTACTGAAATCAGTTGCTGTCCCTCAATTGTTGGTGGATGATAAGCCTCCTCCTGGGAAGTTCACAGTAAGGGTCTGTTCTGGGCGGCTCCTCATTGTGATATGTTCAGACAGGAATTTCCCTCATGCTTCATAAAATGCGCCACCGGTTTTCCTCGCAGACCCCCACTGGAAAGCTCCACAGGCAGAATCCATCATCATGTTTGTTGCCAAATTGTTGTGGACATTTTTACACAGTGACACTCGAAGTCAATCTTAAATGAATCATTGTTTATTATCAGCACGCTGGAGAGGTTCCAACCAACTCAATGCACCATAGTACACATGTCAATAGTCAAAACCTCTCCAACGCTCTGACAAATAAACAATTATTCATTTAAGATTGACTTTGAGTGGGGGTCACCACTTTCCCAGATTCACACAGCGCTACAGACTATGAAAAACTCCAACAATCTCAAAACCCAAACATTCATATGCAGACTTGGGACTATAGATAGGAGAGATGAAGCCAGTAGAAATCAGATTCTCTCTACACAGAGACCTATTCAACACAAAGAACAAACCGTGGCACCTACAATCACTATGATCCACTATAGACCAACATGGTCCATTATGTTTGTCTCAGAGTGGAACTCCAGTCTGTAAGACTCTACCAGGGCCTCCAGAGGGCGATGTTAACTGGACTTCTCTTTACTGATGTTGTGCTAGGTTGGGGAGCTCAATTTAGGTAGGTCACTCTCCATCCGGTTCTTATCAGAGGATGGCTGCAGGCTATGGAAGTGGCTCAGCAGTCTTCTCTATGATCCTCCATTTGCTATGATCCACTCTAAAGATTCAAATTCAAGGACCATTATTCAATTTGATTTGATTATTATTTATTTCAATAATGCCATATTGCTGAGCAATGTTATTAATGACTCTCCTCTTCTTACAGCTAAGAAAGCCAGTGGTGGAGATAGTATCAACAGCAGTGTTGAGCAGCTCATGTCTCTCCTGGGTCCAGAGATCCTCAATCAGCAGCCTGACTCCAAGCTGGAAAAGTGACATCCTGGAGATGATGCTTACTGAGATGACGGCAACAGTACCAGCCAGTGAGCTCCTACTCATACTCAGCACCTATCAATCTTGGTTACTCCAGATGTGCACTTCAGATTGTGCATGTCCTGTCCAAGGATGAGGTGAAGACACTGTCCCAGAGAAGACTGCTGTTTCCACTTCCACTTCCAGCCAACATCAGTAAAGAGAAGAGTCCAGTTAACATCGCCCTCTGGAGGCCCTGGTAGAGTCTTACAGACTGAAGTTCCACTCTGAGACAAACACAATGGACCATGTTGGTCTATATTAATGACATATTTGTCATGGACAATAATGACAATAGGAAGATATATTCTCTATCTCCTTATTCAGGAGTTTTTAAAAAGTCTTGCTGTGATTGAGACTGTTAATTTCAGTTGTACTCAAGAAGTTGTACTGCTAAATGACCTATGCTATTATTGTATTATTCTAAGACAATTGTCCATGAAAATTAGATTTTTGTTGTGTGATGGTATTATATAATTGACATCATAACCTTTATGTTTTGTGAAATATGTGTTGAATACGTTGATGATGTGTTTATTTAACTTTAACAGTCCTCTGAGGACTTTTACCTAAAATTACCAATATTTTTGTGATTGTCTAATAATCTGTTTTAAGGTCAAAGCTTAAAGAATAAGCAATTGTTTCCACTACATTTGTGTATTGATAAAGATTTACATAATATTGAGCATCTTATATGAAGCATGTATGAAGCATGTAAAGACAGTAAATGTAGGCAATATCCCCATACTCCACCTGGCAGCCCATACTCTGTTAGAGTATGTCTTGGAGATTTTTCCAAGTTTCTGTTTGTGATGTATAATTACTTTGCACAGTGTCTCATTGAGACGATTTTAATAAATTCAAAAACAATCAAATGAAATACTTTTTTCTTGTTCTTTATTTACGTTTTCTTATCTTTACGATGATAGTTTACATTTCAGTTCAATAATTGTGTAGGCGTAGGCCTAAACGTTAAATGCTTGCAAATGACCATTTTGTTATGAAGATATTCCCATCACATCAGCATGACATGCAGGAGGTTTATGATGATATGATATTGATTTTAGTGGCACATCAAATGTGTGCCGAATAGCTTCGTGTTTTACCAAATGTTCACCTATGTGTATATATGTAGGTTTACAGAAAATATCACAGAAGACCAGAGATTTACCTACCACATTATCACAGAAATCCGGGGCCATGTTCAGTTGCCAAACGTTATCGAACGTTGCAGATAGAAATCCCTTGAATAGAACCAATTCATTGTTCTACATGTCTGAACGTTCCAAAACGTGGCGTCCTCCTGAACGCCCCAGAGATTTTTCCATTGAGGGATTATTATTTATTTGTACCTGAACGTCATTGCGCAACACAAGATGGCGGCGGAAAGTGAGAGAGTAGACAGGAGTAGTCACAGCATGGATAAAAGCATAACTCTTCCACCCAATGAGATCTTCAGGAATTTGGAAAATGCAAAGAGGTTCGCAATAGACATAGGTATAAACTAAGTTAATATTTAGATCGCTACTTGAATATATTCACTTGTCTTGTTACTTTGACAACACAGCAGGCACACAAGAGGCTAGCAAGCAACGACGTGTGGCTGGCTAGCTAAACTAGCTGATTTAAGTACTGTAGTTAGCTACCAGTAGTTGCGAAGTTACCTTCGCCACATAAATGTTAGCTGGCTAATTAGCGTTTGTTTATGGGCTAGTAAGCTACAGGTTTCTAAAATTGCTAACTAGCTAACTAACCAGCTAATTTGACCGCTGCGCCAGAGTGGCTGAGTTGTCAATAGTTGACTGATGGATTTATTTATCTCACGTGAGACTGCAGAAACCTTTTTGTTCCTCCCACAGGTGGCTCTCTGACGAAACTCGCCTATTACTCCACTGTTCAACACAAAGTAGCGAAAGTACGGTCATTCGACCATACTGCAAAGGTATGTGGTGTCAATAAACTTTGCAACACTGTCCGTAACAAACGTTCGGTCCAATGGAGCAGAGGACACAGCTAAATAAGAACTTGCGTTCAGCGTGTAGTGTGCTATTTACTCGGCGACCGTAACATCAAATGTCAGTGTTCAATTGAGGGGCAAAAGTGATTTGCTTCCCAAGTGCACTGCTATGCAGTGTTATTATGCCAGAGTAGTTATTCTTATCTCTCAGCACACTGTACTATTTAGTCATAGGTCTCCAATGGGCCAACCTGATAAAGGTGTATGAATGTAGCTACAGAAAAATAAACGTTTAATTAGAGAGTAGCCAATATGGGATTGCTTGAGTGTGGGGTTTGTGGTAGACATATAGGCCACTGATTCATGATGTTGTGCTTCAAAAGGCTGTGTACCTTGGGACAGTGAATATGTAGACTTACAAGTCTTACTGAGCCCACTCAGGTTGCCCTGGAGGTCTCAGGTCTACAGATTTGGTCTGGTTCCTTATCTGTGTCCCTCTTTACCAGGACACTGAGGATGACCCCCTCTATGAGATTTCAATGCAGGAGGAGCTCTTGGCTCGCCTTCACTTCATCAAGTTTGAAAATGCCTACATTGAAACCTGCCTGGACTTTATCAAAGACCACCTGGTCAACACTGACACCAAAGTCATCAAAGCTACCGGTGGAGGGGCTCATAAGTTCAAAGATCTCATAGAGAAGAAACTGAAGCTCAGGTGAGAAAAGGAATATTTTTTTATGTATTTTGTTCAAATCTAAAACAGCTTTATTTTTAAAGACCGCTTGACCGGTATAAGGTTGAGCTTATTATAATGTAGCTGCTCTTCATGTTTTGACAAGGGTGGACAAGGAGGATGAAATGACATGCCTGATTAAGGGCTGCAACTTTGTGCTGAAGAACATCCCCCACGAGGCTTTTGTCTATGTCAAGCACGCAGACTCTGAATTCCGCTTCCAGAACACTCACCCTGACATCTTCCCTTACCTGCTCATCAACATCGGCTCAGGGGTGTCAATCATCAAGGTAGCAATGCCTGACACTCATCTAGATCTGGTGTGACGTGTGGCCTATGTACCAATTAATTCAACAAACAATATTTATTTCCAAACAGGTTGAATCAGAGGATACATTTGAGCGTGTTGGAGGAAGCTCCATAGGTGGGGGGACGTTCTGGGGCCTTGGAGCTCTGCTCACAAAAACAAAGGTAAAACCCCTCCTCACCCCCATGCTAACACTTCAAGCAATAGGCTTTAAAAAAGTCAGGCTACTCAAATGAACTGAAATGTATAGTCTTATTTTCTGTTGGTTCTTGCCTAATATCTTGCCAGTTGACATTACTGCAACTTTTATTTTTATTATCAGGAAGACTGCCCTCTGTACTTACAAGCTCTTGTTCTGTATAGGGTTCAGGGGATTTTCTGTGTGGAAAAGTCTTGGATGGGCAGTCTGTCCAAACAGCATGCCCATTATTAATGTGCACCTTGTGCTGGGGACAATAAATGCCCACTCTAAAATGTACAGTTTTGTCACACTACACAATGCCACAAATCTGGCAAGTTTTGAAGGTGCATGCAATTGGCATGCTGACTGCAGGAATGTCCAGTAGAGCTGTTGCCAGAGAATTGCATTTTAGTTTCTCTACCATAAGCCTCATTTGTTTTATAATTTGTCTGTACATCCTCCCGGCCTCACAACCGCAGACCACGTGTTACCAGCCCAGGACCACATCGGGCTTCTATACCTGTGCCTAAGACCAGCCACCTGGACAGCTGATGAAACTGTGGGCTTGCACAACCAAAACATTTCTGCACAAACTAAGGGAAGCTCATCTGTGTGTTAATCATCCTTACCAGGGTCTTGACCTGACTGCAGTTTGGCATCTGACTTCAGTGAGCAAATTTTCCCCTTTGCTTGCCACTGGCACGATGAAATTCTCTTCACGGATGAATCACGGTTTCAACTGTACCAGGAAGATGGCAGACACGTGTACGGCGTTGTGCGGGCGAGCGGTTTGCTGATGTCAACGTTGTGAACAGAGTACCCCATGGTGGCGGTGGGGTTATGGTATGGGCAGGCATAGCCTACGGACAATGAACACAATTCCATTTTTATTGATATCAATTTGAATGCACAGAGATACCGTAATGAGGGGGTCCCGTGCGACTCAGTTGGTAGAGAGTGGCGCTTGCAATGCCAGGATTGTGGGTTCGATTCCACCTGACTGGTATGGGGGGGGGGGAAAAGTGTGAAATTTTTTCACTCACTACTGTAAGTCTCTCTGGATCAGAGCGTCTGCTAAATTGCTAAAAATCTAAATGTGTTGAGATGCTAAGACCCATTGTAGTGCCATTCATCCACCGCCATCAACTCATGTTTCAGCATGATTGTGCACGGCCCGTGTTGCAAGGATCTGTACACAATTCCTGGAAGCTGAAAATGTCCCAGTTCATCCATAGTCTGTATACTCACCAGTCACTCATTGAGCATGTTTGGGATGCTCTGGATCGATGTGTACGACAGCATGTTCCAGTTCATGCTAATATCCAGCAACTTCGCACAGCCATTGAAGAGTAGTGGAACAACATTCTGCAGGCCACAACCAACAGCCTGATCAACTCTATGTGAAGGAGATGTCACACTGCATGAGGCAAATGGTGGCCACTAGGGCATAAAATGAACACCTGCTAAGTGCTTGTAGATTTAGGTATTGACGGGTAAGAATGTCTATTTCACCAGACCTGTTGGCAGGTGGTCAATTTCCATGGCTCTACATTGCGAGCATTACATTTATTAGTAAAAATAAAGTATAATCTAATAAAATGTTTTTTTTTTTGTCAAGTGCGCCGAGTACAACAGATGTAGTTAGACCTTACCATGAAATGCTTAGATACAAGTCCTTAACCAACAATGCCGCTCAATTAAAAAGTTTAGAAAATATTTACTAAACTAAAGTGAAGAAGAAAAAAAAATTAACAATAAAATAACATTAACGAGGCTGTATACAGGGTGTACCGGTACCAAGTCAATATGCGGGGGCACAGGAAAGGGGGATGCCTAGTCGGTTGTACAACTGAATGCCTTCAACTTAAATGTTTCTTCTGTATTTAACCCAACCTCTCTGAATCAGAAAGGGTTGGGACTGCCTTAATCGACATCCACGTCTTTGTCAAATCAAATCAAATCAAATTTTATTTGTCACATACACATGGTTAGCAGATGTTAAATGCGAGTGTAGCGAAATGCTTGTGCTTCTAGTTCCGACAATGCAGTGATAACCAACAAGTAATCTAACTAACAATTCCAAAACTACTGTCTTATACACAGTGTAAAGGGATAAGGAACATGTACATAAGGATATATGAATGAGTGATGGTACAGAGCAGCATACAGTAGATGGTATCGAGTACAGTATATACATATGAGATGAGTGTGTAGGCAAAGTAAACAAAGTGGCATAGTTAAAGTGGCTAGTGATACATGTGTTACATAAGGATGCAGTCGATGATGTAGAGTACAGTATATACATATGCATATGAGATGAATAATGTAGGGTAAGTAAATTATATAAGGTAGCATTGTTTAAAGTGGCTAGTGATATATTTACATTTCCCATCAATTCCCATTATTAAAATGGCTGGAGTTGGGTCAGTGTCAGTGTCAGTGTGTTGGCAGCAGCCACTCAATGTTAGTGGTGGCTGTTTAACAGTCTGATGGCCTTGAGATAGAAGCTGTTTTTCAGTCTCTCGGTCCCAGCTTTGATGCACCTGTACTGACCTCGCCTTCTGGATGATAGCGGGGTGAACAGGCAGTGGTTAGGGTGGTTGATGTCCTTGATGATTTTATGTCGCCTTGGGAACAGTGGGTTAACTGCCTTGCTCGGGCAGAACAATAGATTTTTACCATGTCAGCTCGGGGATTCGATCCAGTAACCTTTCGCTTACTGGACAACGCCCTAAACACTAGTTGTGGAAATTTGTACTTGAAGGTAGGCGCAAAGTGACTATGCATAGATTAACAGTGAGTAGCAGCAGTGTAAAAATAAAGCTGGTGTCAATGTAAATAGTCCAGGTGCCCATTTGATAAATTGTTCAGCAGTCTTATGTTAGTTAGAAAAATGCTGCAATAGCTGTTTTCAAAGTATTTATGCTGTTTTGTTTCATAGCTGATAATTAAACAAATAATTATTCATCCTATATCTCACCACTGCCTGGCAGGGGAGCTGTGAGCACTGAGTGAAGTGCTGATACTGTAGATTTTTGGAGGTGCTGAGCACAGGCATAAAACTTGGTCTAATTTACTAAAGTCTACAAAGTGAGACTTTGTCCTTGTTTTGTCTATTTACATTGTCTTGTTCACAAGCGTGGTTGTTTTTCAACGTTAGTTTGAGTCTGCTGCTTCAACTAATAGTCAGATCTCAGACAGACACAAGTGACATGACTCCAGTGGCCCTGTTACCATGGTAATCTCTCTGCCTTAAACATTTTGTCTCTTTTGATTACAAGACTGGTCACAAAAAATGTCATTAAATTTAACATACCATATTTCTTGTTTTAGGAACATTAAAAAGCATGGGCATCAGATTGTTTTTATTTTAAAAATCTATATTTTGGCGCATAAAAAAAAAATTGTACCTGCCACACTGGCTGGTGGACCAAAAAGTTAATGTTAGGCCCTGGGGGTCACACCTGATACGACTGGTTTTCTGATCAGTGGTTGTAGAGGGTGCAACAGGTCAGCACCTCAGGAGTAAATGTCAATTGGCTTTTTATAGCTGAGAAGAGGAGGGGGGGGAAGAGAAAAAAAAACTATACACACACTTAAGTTCACACAGGACACCACAGAAGACAGGAATTTCACCAGATAGGACAGACAGACCGTAGCCCCCCCGGCACATTGACTATTGCAGCATCGATACGGGAGGTCGGGGGACACTGGCCCTGTCCGACTATACCCCCAGACAGTGCAAACCAGGCAGGATATAACCCCACCCCGTTTGCCAAAGCACAGCCACCACACCACTAGAGAGATCAGCTTACTACCCTGAAACAAGGCTGAGTATAGCCCACAAAGATCTCAACTTCACAAGCCCGAGAGGATGCAGAAACGGGCACGAATATCACGACAGTAACTCAACCCACTCGAGTCAAGTTTAGCAAAAAAGACTCCTAGGGATGGCATGGAAGAGTGCTAGAAGGCCAGTAATAGGGTCTGAAGCGGAGAATCCCAGAGGAGAGCTGGCCAGGCAGAGACTGCAAAGGCCATTCATCTTCGCACTCCTGGGCTAGATTACACGGGGGGGGCATTTGAGGTCAGGGGTCTGCAGGCCAGTCAAGTCCATCCACAATGATCTCAACAAACTATTTCTGTATGGACCTCACTTTGTGCATGGGGGTATTGTCATGCTGAAACAGTAAAGGGGGGGGCTTCCCCAAACTGTTGCCACAAAATTGGAAGCACAAAATCATCTAGAATGTCATTGTATGCTGTAGCGTTAAGATGTCCCTTCACTGGAACTAAGGGGCCTTTCTCGAAACGTGAAAAACAGCCCTAGACCATTATTCCTCCTCCACCAAACTTTTTACAGTTTGCACTATGCATTCGGACAGGTAGCTTTCTCCTGGCATCCGCCAAACCCGGAGTCGTCAGGAGATCTGTTTGTTTCTTGGGACCTAGAACTAGCATCTCTGTTTTGTCAGAGTTTTAAAATGTTGACGCCATCCATTTCCTTATGTCTGAAACACATACGTCCAGGGTAGGTCATTTTTGTGTTTCATCGAAATGTACAGCTGTGTCGTCTGCATAGCAGTGAAAGTTGATATTGTGTTTCGAATGACCTCACCAAGAGGTAGAATATACACTACTGTTCAAAGTTTGGGGTCACTTAGAAATGCCCTTGTTTTTGAAAGAAAATACCTCACTCCTCTCTCTATTCTGTTTAGAGCCAGTTTGCGCTGTTCTATGAAGGGCGGAGTACACAGTGTTGTACGAGATCTTCAGTTTCAGAACAACAGTTTTCAGCTGTGCTAACATAATTGCAAAAGGGTTTTCTAATGAGCTATTAGCCTTCTAAAATGATGAACTTGGATGAGCTAACACAACATGCCATTGGAACACAGGAGTAATGGTTGCTGATAATGGGCCTCTGTACGCCTGTAGATATTCCATTAAAAATCTGCTGTTTCCAGCTACAATAGTCATTTACAACGCTAACCATGTCTACATTGTATTTCTGAATCAATTTGATATTTGAATTGACAAAATATTTGCTTTTCTTTCAAAACGAGGATATTTAAGTGACAACTTTTGGTGAAATCGGAACCTTGAGGAACACCGAAACAACATGTAATTGATTTGTCAGAGGACAAACCATCCACGGAGACGAGCTGATATCTTTCTGACAGATAAGATCTAAACCAGGCAAGAACTTGTCCGTGTAGAGCAATTGGGGTTTCCAATCTCTCCAAAAGAGTGTGGTGATTGGTGTCAAAGGCAACACTAAGGTCTAGGAGCATGAGGACCTGACGCCATTAAACAATCATTTACTACCACCTTCAATTGGTCATGGACTCTACAAGGTGTTCAAAGCTTTCCAGAGATGCTGGCCCATGTTGACTCCAATGTTTCCCACAGTTGTCAAGTTGGCTTCATGTCCTTTTTTGAGTGGTAGACCATTCTTGATGCACACAGGAAACCGTTGAGCTTGAAAAACCCAGCAGCGTTGCAGTTCTTAACACACCGGTGCGTCTGGCACCAACTACCATACCCCGTTCAAAGGAACTTACATTTGTTGTCTTGCCCATTCACCCTCTGAATGGCACACATACACAATCCATGTCTCATTTTTCTTGAGGCTTAAAAATCCTTCTTTAACCTGTCCATCTACACTGATTTAAAAAAAGTGACATCAATAAGGGATCATCGCATTCATCTGGTCTGTCTCTCATGGAAAGAGCAGGTGTTGATGTTTTTATACTCAGTGTAATACATTGCACGTTACCCTTATACTGCTCATATAGGCATATGCATAATACTTTACATTTTCCCATATTCTGTCAGTGGTGCTCAGCCTTATGGCGGTTTAGGTATTTGAGGGACCCTATAGCATCTGCCTGAGGGGAGGAGCTGATGCTAAGAGTGAAGTACATGGGATGGATCTGAAATGATTTAGCATACTTCCATGATTGCATGGTAAAACGAGCATTCTTTTGTTTTTAAAATATTTTTACTTTCTCCACAGTTTTGTGGTATTCAATTGGTAATTAGTCTTGTCCCATTCGCTGCAACTCCCGTACAGACTCGGGAGAGGTGAAGGTCGAGAGCCGTGTGTCCTCAAACACAACCCAGCCAAGCTGCACTGCTTCTTGACACGATGCCCGATTAACCCGGAAGCCAGCCGCACCAAGGTGTCGGAGGAAACACTGTGCACCTGGTGACTGTCGGCGTGCAATTAGTCCGGCATGCCACAGAAGTTGCTAGTGTGCAATGGGACAGGAACATCCCTGCTGGCTAAACCCTCCTCTAATCCGGACGAAGCTGGGCCAGTTGTGTGCCGCCCCATGGGTCTCCCGGTCGCGACAGAGCCTGGACTCGAACCAGGATCTCTAGTGGCACAGTTAGCACCTTCGATGCAGTGCCTTAAATCACTGCACCACTCGGGAGGCCCCAGAGCATTATTTTCTGGTCAACTTCAAAAATCATGAGTCTATGTAGGAAATGGAGGTGTTGTTGGACTCTGCAGCATGCCCTTTACTTGGCATGCTCAGCATATTGTCCATGTGTAAACCCAGGAACAAACTAACCTGTGCTATGGCATTTTGGACAACCACAGGCACGTGGTCACCGACAGATTTAGGGTAAAACACCATTGTGGTCAAACCAATTTGTATTGTTTGAATATCTGACCTGTACGCAGTAGTATCAGCATCTTTAGACATCAGACCAGGAATGGCAGTATCATCAGAAAACTGGACAATATATTTATCAGGATCACTGCTAGTTCATTCATTTGTGTACAGAGTGAATAAGATGGGTGTACTCACAACCCAGTGGGGCCCCCATGCTAATGTCTATAGCCTCAGAGAGGGTACTGTTAACTAATCTGAGTACTGCTAGTCATGGATGAGTGGTACCACCTTATGATATAGGGGTTAATACCCATCTGCTTTAATTTGCTGAGTACGACGTGTGGCTGTATTGTGTTAAACGCTTAACTTAAATCAATAAATGGCAGTCCAGGGGTTTCCTTGGGGTTTTCCTGATTCTTAACAATGAGATGCTCTATGGTGTTGATTGCATCATCAGTCCTGCAACTTTTCTTATAGGCAAATTGATACAGATCTTTTCAGAACTTCATTATGATGGTCAGACCAGGTCTGTAGTCATTATTTTATTTTGGGGACTGGAGTGATGATGGCCTTTTTCCACAGAGATGGGACTGTATGGGAGTCTAGAGACCTCTGAAAGATAGGGCACCAAGCCAGAGTAAATTCCTCTGCACATGTTTTTAGAAGAAAAGCAGAGATGCCATCAGGACCTGTTGCCTTATTCATACAGGTGTGCTTGAAGACGAGTGACATCTATTATTTTGATTTCCAACCTATGAACACGATTATATCAATGGAGCCAATCGCATTATCACACTTGACAGAGAAGTCATGTACAGTGCATTCAGACCCATTGACTTTTTCCACATTTTGTTACGTTACAGCCTTATTCTAAAAAATTATTTTAAATCAATCTACACACAATAACACATAATGACAAAGAAAAACAGGTTTTATAGAACTTTTAGCACATTTACATATGTATTTTGACCCTTTACTCAGTACTTTGTTGACACACTTTTGACAGCGATTACAGCCTCGAGTCTTCTTGGGTATGACACTACAAACTTGGCACTTGAATTTGGAGAGTTTCTCCCATTCTTTTCTGTAGATCCTCTCAAGCTCTATCAGGTTGCATGGGGAGTGTCGCTGCACAGCTATTTTCAGGTCTGAGCTCAATAAGGGTTCAAGTCTGGGCTCCGGTTGGGCCACTTAAGGGCATTCAGAGACTTGTCCTGAAGCCATGCCTGTGTTGTCTTTGCTGTGTGCTTATGGTAGTAGTCCTGTTGGAAGGTGAACCTTTGCCCCCGTCTGAGGTCTTGAGCATGTTTTCATCAAGTATCTCTCTGTACTTTGCTTCGTTCATCTTTCCTCCATTCCCTGCTGCTAAAAAACATCCCCAACCTGGTGCCAGGTTTCCTCCAGACGTGACGCTTGGCATTCAGGCTAACCAGTTCAATCTTGGTTTCATCAGACCAGAGAATCTTATTTCTCATGGTCTGAGAGTCCTTTTAGGTGCCTTTTGGCAAACTCCAAGCAGGCTGTTATACCTTTTACTGAGGAGTGGCTTCCGTATTGCCACGCTACCATAAAGGCCTGATTGGTGGAGTGCTGCAGAGATGGTTCTCCCATCTCCACAGTGGAACTCTGGAGCGACCACCGGATTCTCGGAACACCTCGCTCACCATGGCCCTTCTCCCCTGATTGCTCAGTTTGTCTGGGTGGCCAGCTCTAGGAAGAGTCTTGGTGGGTCCAAAATTCTTCCATTTAAGAATGGTGGAGTCCACTGTGTTCTTGGGGACCTTCAATGCTGCAGACATGTTTTGGTACCCTTCCCCAGATCTGTGCCTCAGCACAATCCTGTCTCTGAGCTCTATGATCAATTGCATTGACCTCATGGCTTGGTTTTTGCTCTGACATGCACTGTCAACTGTGGGAACTTATATAGACAGGTGTGTGCCTTTCCAAATCATGTTCAATCAATTTCATTTACCACAGTTTGACTCCAATTACGTTGTAGAAACTTCTCAATGATGATCAATGGAAACAGGATGCATCTGAGCTCAATTTTGAGTCTCATAGCAAAGGGTCTGAGTACTTATGTAAATAAGATATTTCTGTATTTTATTTTTTATAAATTTGCAAACGTTTCAAAATACTGTTTTCGCTTTGTAGTTATGGGTTATTGTGTGTAGAGTGATGAGAGATTTAATTTAACCCATTTTAGAAACGCAAAGTAACTAACGTAACAAAATGTTGAAAAAGTCAAGTGGTCTGAATACTTTCTTTGGTCAGCTAATCTGGTGTGTGTGCAAGTATTTATTTTGCAGGGTTCATGTCAGTGGAAACTGCACCAATCGCCACGCTAACCACCTAAGCCCCATTTTGATCCAGAAAAAAACATGGATGTTACAATATAGCTTGGCTATCTGGGTTAAAGTGCTGTTTTTAAAACTACTGTACTCCCATGTCCTCCTGCTCTCACCTCCTAGAGATTTGATGAACTACTTCAGTTGGCTTCGAAGGGGCAGCACACAAGTGTTGACATGCTAGTCAAAGACATCTACGGGGGATCTTATGTGTCCTTGGGCTTGACTGGGGACCTTATCGCAAGCAGCTTTGGAAAATCTGCTACGGCTGACAAAGGTAAAGAGGGAACAGAGCCCTTGCAGTATGTTTATTCTTTGGCCCCATAACCTGTTTTTCATTGTCTTAAGGAGCGGACTCCCTGGCATGCAATCTACCTGCGGAAGCTGGTGGGAGGACCTATAGGAGGACAGGATCATTGTAATTGCTGAAATGGAACGGAGTTAACATATGTTTGATACGTTCCATTCCAGCCATTACAATGATCCCGTCCTCCTATAGCTCCTCACACCAGCCTCCACTGCCATATACTGTAATGTAGGTTACATTCCTGTTTAGCACTAACAGATTGACTTCTAACCCAGTTACTGTGGCCTTGTCCCCTCTAGGCTGTGTGGTTACTGTTGAGAAATAGATGAGGCAGACAGCCATGGAGGCAAAGCAAGCAACTCATTCACTCACTCTATTAGATAGTTAATGTTTTAATGTAATGCCAATAATACCTGAGACAGTCAATATATAAACCAACACTGTACTTACTTCAATGGGACCTTGGCTTGTTGTCTAGAGTGACTCCATGTTTCTGGCTCTTCACTTGGCTGTATGTTGACATACTTCTACTTTTGTTTCCTCCTGAATTAGAGTTCTCTAAAGAAGATATGGCTAAGAGCCTGCTCCATATGATCAGCAATGACATTGGGCAGCTGGCCTGCCTCTATGCCCGGCTCCACAACTTGACCAGGGTCTACTTTGGGGGTTTCTTCATCCGAGGACACCCTGTCACTATGCACACCATCACTTACAGTATCAACTTCTTCACCAAGGCAAGCCCCCCCAATACCTCCTAAACAAGCGTTTCTTTCTCAATCTAGGTTTTGCTCTCAGGTACATTTTTTTTAGCTCTAGATTTAGCCCTGAAAGAGCTTGATCTGATGTCAGCTGACTAAAATCAGGGCCTGGCTCAGAGCTTGAAAACCAGCAATAAAATCTGCCTTGCTGTATTTACACAGTAGCATGGAAATATACCCTTTTTCCTGAATTCAATGTCTTTGGGTTCTGTTACGCAGCAGGTAACAGAACCCCACCTAACAGAACTCACCTCACAGGTAAATTATTTACATTTTCAGATGGAGACATTTGTGTGGGCAGTTAAAAAAAAAAAAAAAAAAAATATTGACATGACAGGTTTGATTATATTGTCCCCATAGGCTACTTTTACATGATACAATCTGCAAGTGTAATGAGAGTTAGAAATGGTTCCTTCTGACTGGATATGTATATTGTTTTTTTTTGTTGCAGGGGGAAGTCCAGGCGCTGTTCCTGAGACATGAAGGCTATCTGGGGACTATTGGTGCTTTTCTCAAGGGAGCAGAGGAAGACAGTAAGTTGATGTTTTCCTCTATGGACTTTCTTCATGACAGAAAGTGGCACTGGCAGTCATGCCTTATTACTCTCTTTGTTTGATTTGCATTTTCCTGTTGATGAGAAGTTATTTTTGAGTCGTTTTCACTGGTATTATAATTGTCACTTTATCTAGATCCTAACCAGTACAGTTGGGGGGAGAACTATGCTGGGAGCTCTGGCCTGATGAGTACCTCTCCAGACCTGAACCCCATGCAACGTGCACGCAGTGGAACAGTAAGTCCTTTGTAGAAGAAAATACCTTAAGGTCAGCTTTGGACCACTAGGGTGCGCTCATAACCCACTTGTTGCCATTTAATTTTGGTGACATTTCATTAACCATTTTAGCAATTCACCCCCACCACCCTTTTATCTGATTTCTGAGATAATTGTAGATTTGATATTTTCTGGGGAAATGTCACCACCGCTGTCCTTTTTAAAATCCACAGGCCTGGTGTGACAACCTTCATTGATAATTTCATCTAACATTTGATTGTTTTCATCTCTTCTCTTCATATCCACCGTATCTTACATCTGTTTACCTACTGTAACCCTTTCCTCAGTTTCCCGTAAGTACTTCCTCATGCTCTGTGTGTAGTGGTTTGATTAGGGCTAAATATTTCCTCATGCTTCTGGCTTTGTAGCTCTACACCTGCCCTAACATTCACATTTGGTTAAGTAAGGTTTCAGAGGGACAATTGTTGCATTAACTGCCAGATGCCAGCCTTTTCCTTTCAGATTGCATTGTTTAACAGCTTTAGAAGTGTTGCTTTTAGCAGTCACTGGTTTGAATTGTGTTATAACCAACCTTAAAGTCACCTGTGACACTTTAGAATAGTAATCAGGTCTATTCACCTTAGACACTGAACTTAAAAGTATACTCAAGGCACTGATAGGTGTGAGGAGTCCGTATAGGGTACATCTAAACTTTGATGTGTGTGTCGACTGCACTGACAGTGTAATTGTCCCTGAGTGATATGGAGCTTGACACATGCTATTGTCAGCTCACTGACCACTAGGTGGGGAATTTAAAACAGATATATTGGCATTTTTTTTGTGACGTTTGAAGGAGTCTGGTTGCTTTGGTTTTTACTTTGATGAGTGCATGAGTGCATTAGCCCAGCACTATTTGCAGTGCTTAGTGTGTCTCTTGTCCGGCTCCAGTTTGACATGTTGGAGATGGATCGTCTGGAGAGGCAGCTTGTGAATCTGCCCCTGCTGCAGGACCCGTCCTCCTACATCCCAGACACAGTGGACCTCTCAGAGGATGCCCTTGCACGGGAGTACTGGCTCTACTGCTTTGAGGAGGCCCTGGATGGGGTAAGAGGCAGAGCATCTTCTACTGGTCTATTCATCAATACACACACATTGCACACACAGCGAGTCCTCAACCTGGTTGCTTTTAAAATTGCCGATCTGGGTGATGTGCTTTGGACAGGTGGTAAAAAGAGCTGTGGCCAGCCAGCCTGATCTACCAGAGGCTGCTGAACGAGCGGAGAAGTTCCGGCACAAGTACCTGCACAAGCTGCAGACCCTCCGCCACCAGCCTTTGTAAGGGGAGCCACAGCTGCAGATCCTTTTTAAAGGCTGTTAGACTACTAGAGCTGTTTCTTGATCATTTATGTAGATGCATATCTTTGAAGGCCTCCCAACTAGTGGAATAAATTGACTCTTGTACATGATGAAGTCTCACTGTTTCCTGTGCAATCTGTATGTGTTTTTGTCTGCTAATGTAGAGTACTTCTCTTCTCACCTGTAGTGCTTATGGATCCCTCACTGTCAGAAGTCTTTTAGACACAAGAGAACACTGTTTAAACGAGTTCAACTTCCCTGACCCCTACTCGAAGGTTTGACTGGATTCTATAGCACTATTTTTCCTATGTTCACGGTTCCCAATACATGCTCCAGTGCTTCTCTTTTTCTGGTCATCTAATGATGAAGCTTACACATGTGGTCTTGGGTGCATTTTGATGTCATTTCATGTCCACTTGCCTTAATTAGTGTCTGTCATTATATGATTTGCTAATGTGGTAGATTAGCTGTGAGAAGATGAAAGCTTCTGTGTCTCAGTTTTGTCTTCATCTTCCACAGATCAAGCAGAGGGAGAATGACATGGCCCTCAAGTACTTCCAGAAGGCAGTCAAGTCCCTGGAGGAGCTGAGCTGGGAGCAGAGGCAGTTTGCCCTGGTCAGGGGCCTCCTGGCTGGGAACGTCTTTGACTGGGGAGCCAAGGCTGTTTCAGAGTGAGTCTGCACTCCTTAATTTGGGACAATGGATGATTATTATGACAAATTCTGGCTATAATATAATATATATATGTATATTCTTGAGAATTATATGGCAATTTTGAATGAACAAAGACTGTCGCTCACATTTTCACTTAGTGTTCTGGAGTCTGATCCGGAGTTTGGCTTTGAACAGGCGAAACGACAATTGGAAGGTATGAAAGCCCTTGTTGACTGGGAAAACATTTTGATATTTAAATGGATCCTGCATTTTATATTGCTGCTGTAACCTACGTAGGCTACATAATGAGTCATGTTTTCTCCATAGAGCGGCCGTGGCTTATCGACAACTATGACCAATGGCTCGAGAGACTGAATGTAAGAATTTACACTGTTTTCTGACGTTAGTGTTTAAATGGATTATTTTAGCTGTATTCTTGTTTTGGGCCACATCCTAACTTAAGCTCCACAGAAGTTCTGTGCCTGGATCTCAATTTAGGATTTGTCCAAAAGATGTGTATGACTTCATGCTGTGGAACAGTAATTGAATACCATGCCTACTGGCTTTCTTTTGCAGGGCCCACCTCATAAGTGTGCATTATTTTTCGTAGATAATAGTGGAATAGACATCATACTGGGAGTCTTCCCATTTGTCAGAGAGCTTCTCTGCAGGGGAACAGAGGTAAGGAACCACACTGTCCACCTCCTAATATCTTGAAACGTTGTCACCTTCACCACCCCTTCAAATACACACTGGATTTAATAAAACAAGATGACTGAAGCAAGATTAACTTTTTTCCACTTTATGATCTTTTTGGGCCTTTGACACCCTGCATTTGCTTTTTTCCAGGTAGTCCTTGCCAGCAACTCAAGCCCAGCTCTGAATGATGTAACAAACAATGAGCTGCAGATCTTGACTGAAAGAATAGCTGCAATGGATCCAGTCATACAGTGAGTATTTAAATCTTTTAGCACTGCATTTGTGACTGGATTATGGATACAGTGATCCTTTCCCACCATTTCATTTGTTTTTCAGGTCTGCTGTGAAGGAGGACAGGTTGACGCTAGTCCAGAGTGGCTCTAGCTCTCCGTGCTTAGACTTAAGGTTTGTTTTATTTCCTTTGTATGAATTCTATTTCAACTTTACATACCTGTGTTAACTATGTTTAAAAAACAACCTTACTGCAGGAATGTCCACCAGAGCTGTTGCCAGAGAATTGAATGTTAATTTCTGTACCATAAGCCACCTTCCAACGTCATTTTAGAGAATTTGGCAGTACGTCCAACCGGCCTCACACCACGCCAGCATAGACTTCCACATACGGCTTCTTCTTCACCTGCGGGACTGTCAGACAAGCCACCCAGACAGCTGATGAAACTGAGTTTGCACAGCCAAACAATTTCTGCACAAACTGTCAGAAACCGTCTCAGAGAATCTCATCTGAGTGCTCGTTGTCCTTACTAGGGTCTTGACCTGACTCCAGTTTCAGCGTCGGTACCGACTGCAGTGGGCAAAGGCTCAACTTCGATGGCCACTGGCGAAAGTGTGCTCTTCACGGATGTATTCCGGTTTCAAGAGTATCGGGCATATGGCAGACAGAGTGTATGGCGTTGTGTGGATGAGTGGTTTGCTGATGTCTACATTATGAACCCCACCGCCACCATTGGGCACTCTATGGTATGGGCATGTACCAAAGCTGAAGAACATGTGCACATCCAGGTACTTTCCACAGGTGCTGGAGTTGTAGGCAAACTCATGGAAAGCAGAAAGGAAAATGCCGCACTCATGCTTCCAGGTGGTATTTATTAACAACGTTTCGACCCTTCGGTCTTCATCAAACATCCATATCCCAGGTGAGGGTGGAAGGTCCTATATATAGGGGCAGTACTGAGTGACATCACTTCCTGAAACGGGAGGTAATTATTTTTATATTACGTAGTTTCACAATATTAACATTCAATGGATCAAAAATATATGATCATACACAGGGAATGTGATCAATATTTACAGTAATATACATACAATATTCAATTAGGATTTTTAAAACTATTTAGACATTGAAACTATAAAAATGGTTTCAAGTCAAACTCCTCCATTAAGGCCAAGAGAAGAGTTTGTTCAGCAAGATTCCCTTTGAAGAAATTAACTCTCAATGTCCCCTCCCCTGTGTGACATCTTGACCATTTCTATTCCAATGTATCTCAGAGAGCTAATAAGATTCCAGCGTGTACAAAATGATCAGTAACCAGATTTTGTCTCACATGTCGGGGCAGCAGGGTACCCTAGTGGTTAGAGCGTTGGCCTATTAACCGGAAGGTTGCAAGTTCAAACCCCCAAGCTGACAAGTTACAAATCTGTCGTTCTGCCCCTGAACAGGCAGTTAACCCACTGTTCCTAGGCCGTCATTGAAAATAAGAATTTGTTCTTAAATGACTTGCCTAGTTAAAAGGTAAAAAAATAAAAAATATTGCTGCAGTGCTCACTGATCCGTGTCTTAAGGCTTCTACGGGTTTTCCCTATGTGAGACAGACCACAATGACATTTTAAACATGTAAATAACATTGGTGGACATGCAGGTAAACAGGCCCTTGATCTTAAGTATTTGTCCTGTACGAGGGTGGGTAAATGAGTTGCCTTTGTACGTAAAGCTGCATTGTGCACATCGGCCACATTTGTGGGGGATATTTAAAAATGGGTTTCAATTGTGGGTCAGTATCAATGTACCAGTTCTTATAGTATGGGCAGGCATAAGCTACGGACAACAAACACGTGCATTTTATCGATTCCGGTTTGAATGCACAGAGATTCCGTGATAAGATCCTGCTATTGTCATGTCATAAATGTTTCAGCATGATAGTGCACTGCTCCATGTCGCAAGGCTCCGTACACAATTCCAGAAACTGAAAATGTCCCCGTTTTTCATGGCTTGCATACTCACTAGACATGTCACCTATTGAACATGTTTGGGATGCTTTGGATCGATGTGCACGACGGCGCGTTCCAGTTCCCACCGATATTCAGCAACTTCGCACAGCCATTGAAGAAGAGTGTGACAACAGGCCACAATCAACAGCCTGATAAACTCTATGCCAAGGAGATGTCGCACTGCATGAGGCAAATGGTGTTCATGTCAGCTACTGACTGGTTTTCTGATCCAATCCCCTACCTTTTTTTAAGGTGTTTGTGGCCAACAGATGCATATCTGTATTCCCAGTCATGTGAAATCCATAGATCAGGGTCTAATGAATGTACACTGCTCAAAAAAATAAAGGGAACACTAAAATAACACATCCTAGATCTGAATTAATTAAATATTCTTATTAAATACTTTTTTCTTTACATAGTTGAATGTGCTGACAACAATCACACAAATGATCAATTGAAATCAAATTTATCAACCCATGGAGGTCTGGATTTGGAGTCACACTCAAAATTAAAGTGGAAAACCACACTACAGGCTGATCCAACTTTGATGTAATGTCCTTAAAACACGTCAAAATGACACTCAGTAGTGTGTGTGGCCTCCACGTGCCTGTATGACCTCCCTGCAGCGCCTGGGCATGCTCCTGATGAGGTGGCTGATGGTCTCCTGAGGGATCTCCTCCCAGACCTGGACTAAAGCATCCACCAACTCCTGGACAGTCTGTGGTGCAACGTGGCGTTGGTGGATGGAGCGAGACATGATCTCCTAGATGTGCTCAATTGGATTCTGGTCTGGAGTACGGGCGGGCCAGTCCATAGCATCAATGCCTTCCTCTTGCAGGAACTGCTGACACACTCCAGCCACATGAGGTCTAGCATAGTCTTGCATTAGGAGGAACCCAGGGCCAACCGCACCAGCATATGGTCTCATAGGGGGTCTGAGGATCTCATCTCGGTACCTAATGGCAGTCAGGCTACCTCTGGCGAGCACATGGATGGCTGTGCGGCCCCCCTAAAGAAATGCCACCCCACACCATGGCTGACCCACCGCCAAACCGGTCATGCTGGAGGATGTTGCAGGCAGCAGAACGTTCTCCACGGCGTCTCCAGACTCTGTCACCTCTGTCACATGTGCTCAGTGTGAACCTGCTTTCACCTGTGAAGAGCACAGGGCGCCAGTGGCGAATTTGCCAAACGTCCTGCACGGTGTTGGGCTGTAAGCACAACCCCCACCTGTGGACGTCGGGCCCTCATACCACCCTCATGGAATCTGTTTCTGACCATTTGAGCAGACACGTGCACATTTGTGGCCTGCTGCGAGGTCATTTTGCAGGGCTCTGGCAGTGCTCCTCCTGCTCCTCCTTGCACAAAGGCGGAGGTAACGGTCCTGCTGCTGGGTTGTTGGCCTCCATGTCTCCTGACGTACTGGCCTGTCTCCTGGTAGCGCCTCCATGTTCTGGACACTACGCTGACAGACACAGCAAACCTTCTTGACACAGCTCGCATTGATGTGCCATCCTGGATGAGCTGCACTACCTGTGTGGGTAGTCACTTGTGTGGGTTGTAAGACTCCGAACCACTCCTTTATTGGGGGTGTCTTGCTAAATGCCTATAATTTCCACCTGTTGTCTATTCCATTTGCACAACAGCATGTGAAATGTATTGTCAATCAGTGTTGCTTCCTAAGTGGACAGTTTGATTTCACAGAAGTATGATTGACTTGGAATTACATTGTTGTTTAAGTGTTCCCTTTATTTTTTTGAGCAGTGTATTTCAATTGACTGATTTCCTTATGAACTGTAACTCAGTAAAATCTTTGAAATTGTTGGATGCTACATGTATATCTTTGTTCAGTGTAGTTACTAAGTCATTTCTTCTAATATACATGTTTTAAGGTTATTCCTGTAAATATGATAATTTCTCTCCTCAGCCGTTTGGACAAGGTGTTGGCTGGGGTTGTGCGGGAACGCCACACAGACCTGGTGATCATCGAGGGCATGGGCCGGGCCATTCACACCAACTACTATGCCTTGTTGAGCTGCGAGAGCCTCAAGATGGCCGTCATCAAGAACTCCTGGCTGGCTGACCGACTGGGAGGCAAGCTCTTCAGTGTGGTCTTCAAGTACGAGGTGCCACTAGACACTAAACCTACCACCCTGGATCATGCTCCTGTGACTCCTTCATGATCTCATCACTCTCCTTTTAAGTCTGATTATGGGACAGGTTGAACTGTTTCCGGTACAAGTTGGAGAGGTCCAGCTAGCTGTGATGGTGTTGACTTCACCGACTCATGATGATTGATATGCAGATTGTACAGGGAGGAGTTTTTAAGATCAGTTTCAGTGGGCTTTGATTGATTTGAAAACTTGGCAGCCTATTTTAGCAAGGATGTCAAAACAGGGTAGAGTATAACATCGCTTAGTAACCTCAATGTTTAAATGTCTTCCTTTTTTGAATATACAACCGTACTTTGCACCATCTTGTGTTCTTGCAGATTACTGCCAACATTGTAGTTATGGTATCAGAACAGACAAACTTGTCAGTGGTAGAGGTGTCCTCTTTGCAGATTGACTGTCAATGCAAGTGAGATCCTCTACTAACTGCATTTATAGACAGGTTATTAGTACCCTGCTGTTTACTTACAGCATCCCAATGGTTACCATGACAACAAGGTGCCCCTTTCAGTGGTGAAGAGATGCTTTGCGAGTGCTGTGCTACCAGGGTAATTATAGCAATCTGTGGTGATGCTTCACAAATATATGGTAGATGTGCCTTGAGGTGGGAGTGATAAAAAGCATAGCTCGTTCAAAATGTAACCAACCTGGTTTAATTTCTATTGCAGGAGAAACATGGGTGTTTGTTACCAGGGGCTACATGAACGTGGCTTTTCTATGGGTTTGTGTTTAGTCTTCCTTTTGAATCCCAAGATTTTCCTCCTTTCATCACTGCCATTAGGTCAAATGAGATTATTCACTTAATTGTGATGATCATTGCCTGAGAAGCTAAAATGTTGCAGGGAATTTTTGGCACTTTATTGAGGGGTTAAAAAATGTAATTACAGAAGGTGGCAGTATTTTCATGTGAACATGAGCTCCTAACAACCAAATTAATGATACGGATATTTTGTTATTCATTGGATGTTCTGAGAGCTGTCAATCAAAAAAGTGTATTTAAGGTAATTTTATAGTTTAATGTGCGATCTTTTTTTACATTGCTGGCAGCCTTTGTAAATTCAAGGAGTTTTTGTTGGGTTGAGGCATTGCTGTCCAAATGTTTCCATGACTTTATTTGCTTAACCTGTGGATTGATATTGTGTATTGTCATTTGTAAATACATGTGAAATAAGTGTAAATAAAATTAATTTGCATTACATGGGTTCATGATGACATTTAGGGAAATTATTGTTCTCTTTACAATCACTTGTAATTAAATGTGAATTTATTTTATTAAAGTAATGCAATTTCTCTTAGTTAATTGTGTTGATTTTGGAGGGCGGTTTTTAAGGAATTTTAGGGAGTTGAGAGGAGTGGATAACTGCGAGGATGTGAGGGAGTACAACGCACTGCTCTAGAATCATCAAAGCGTTTTTAGTGCCGGTGGCGCTATGTGAGAATGGAGTGCTGGTGTGTGTGGCACAGTAGTTGCTCGCTGTGCGCTCTTGCTGGGGAGTCATATGCTTATAATGCGCCGTGCCAAGCAGGGGGTCCTCCACAACATGCTGTGCCTCAACTTCTTCATTACCCCCTACTGCCACATGAACGGATGCTGGTTCTTAAGTTATACAATATTCTTACACAAGAAGAAACCCAATTCTGTTTTATTTTTCCTGCGAAATGATTAATTGATGCACACTTGTGTACGTACACACTTTGCGTACTACTTGTTTCAATGTTCAGTTCCCATTGCATGTAGGAAACGTTGATATAATTCACGGTGATAATTGTGATCAAAGAAGGAATACATTTCGACAGTTTCTCACTTTACCGGCCAACACTGGCGACAAATTGATATTCCCATGCGCCTCATCTAATGGGACAAACGCTGACATAAATCTCCGCATGAACGCGCATACGGTTACGCGCTTCCAGCCGGTGACTTCAAAAAGCAGATAGAATCGCTACGACCAGCACACAGACCCTGAACGGAGCCTACACAGACGGAATTAGAGTCCTGTGCGCGTTATCAAACTATATCGGTCCTCCCATATGACTGAATTCCCTTTGCAATTAATAGTCAACCTCAACGGATTAACCAACGCGGGTAAGGTCATTTGTCAATTTATTCAAGTGTTAAAGAAGGTTCTCTGTCGCAATAACGAACTATTGCCAACCAAATGTGCCACCTGTATCATTCATTAAGCTTTATATTGTTGCATTCAATAGACTACATCTTGTACTAGCTAGTGCATTAATAACACCCACTTTCTTCTATAAAGTTATTAGGCTATATGAATGAACTCCACTGAAGGCAAGATAGAAACCGTGGCGGCCAATTATTCTAAATTTAAAGACATGTGAAATTGTTTGCCTTTTTATTATACCCAATAGTGCCTTCAGTATTCCTAATTGCTTAGTGGTACGTTTTATGATAATCTTATCTGAACTTAACTGTGTTCTGTTATTTGGCATAGGGGAAAGTCATTCTGATATTGGAAATAAAATATGTTTTTGTTCTGTATCTTGAAAATAGCTCAAAGAGTATTAATGAACATGTTAAGAGAGACAATCATATATTGCAATTATGTAGAGAGAGAGTGAGAGATTTTAGGTAGGCTGTCTCCTTGTGAGATCATGCATTTTATTAATCAACTGTAAGTGAATATAAAGCAGAGACGTGGGTGTACAATATTTGTGGACTCATTAATAAGCCTGTTAATTAAAAGCAAGCCAATCAGCAGGAATGTGAATGTGATCCCTATGAGAACTGTGGAGAGACCTGATTGTGAAGCTCCCGGCAGGGCGATCTGGGGGTCACATCCAGTCCACGTTCACTATTGAGAGACATTTCATAAAAATAATAGCAAACTCAAGGAAAATATGGAAAGATGAATCATGACTTTATGGTAGCCTAACCAAGCATTAATTAACTAAAGTTCTTCCTCCATTCCACGTACGTAGATAACTTCCTAATACACTATCACTATGCTGCCTCTTCATATAATGTGTAGGCTAGGTAAAGCAGTGAGCTGTGCCAATATAGCAAATCTCCTCCACTATGGACTACATTGGTGATCTAAACCTAGCGTGCCACCATCTCCATGTCTTATAATGGAGGAGATTTGCTATGCTGTCAACAGTGATATTTTCGGGTTCAAGGTTGGTTCAGTCTGATTGGTTGTTGTTGTGTTTTGGTTTTTGAACAGTGGACCCAGCTGGTCTCCTTGTGTGACATCAAATGAGAGAGAGCGATTCCACTGTCACTGTTCCAATTAACCCTGCCCTGGATAAATTCTCTCTCTCTCTTACTGTCTCTCTCTTACTGTCTGTCTGTTCTCTTACTGTCTGTCTGTTCTCTTACTGTCTGTCTGTTCTCTTACTGTCTGTCTGTTCTCTTGGCCTACCCTCCCCCTGTCTCTTTGTCTCTCCCTTGTCTTTCTCCTCTCAGTGGGATATCTGTAGCTCTGTTCTCCTGGTGCTGTTTGTGTCTCAGAGCGTTGCTGGAACGTGTTTCTCTCTCTGCTCTGTGGGTATCTGGAGGAGGTTGCCCCGCTGTGAGTGTGTGTGTGTGCACTGAGCGTGCTCTACGGGAAGATAATGGACACATTGCGGGATGTCTGTGATGTTGCTGTGCAACCGTGGCAATGTTCGATCTTGCCCCACATCTGTTGTACCTGCAACGAAATTGCCACAGAATCAGTTTGTGCCTCTTCTCTGCATCGGCTCACTTGCTGACAGATGGGCCTTCCTTATGGCTCTCATCACACTGAGCAGTTTCCAGGGGCTCAGATGACAATGCTGCACACTCAGAGCTGCAAAAGCTCCCAGTTGATGGTATGAAATCTCCAATATTGTTCTCTCGAGAGCTGAAGAATTCAAACTGTTTAAATCAGCGGTCATAGAGCTCGCCAGCTTGTAGTCCTAAGACCCAGAAATGAGTTACCTCTGGTTCGTTCAGCTGTTCCTATGAGGAAAGAATATGGGATAAATGCCGAAAATAAGGTCTGAGATTAACACAGGCTGAAGAGATCTTATATGTTTTGTTCTATGACATATCAGTCAGTTAACATGACCTTTAGGGATTATATTGCCATTATGTGCTCAAAATTCACAAAAAGTGACTTTAGCTGCTGAAGATGATCTTATAGAACAAAATGTATAAGATCTCCTAAGCCCATGTTTACCACATACCTTATTTTTGGCATTTATCCAAAAACCCTACAAAAACTCCATTCATTTTCCCATAGGTCGAGTTAGTGCCTACAAAAAGACGCCATTACTATTGCTCTCTATTGATTGGGCAGTTGAAAGGCTACTTGCTGAAACAAATTTTTCTAGTGCTTTCAGTAGCTTTCCTGAAGTATTTGTTGAGAAATCTGATGGAAATCAGACTTATGAAAGTTAAGTGTTGGTAAAACATTGAGAATCTTATGTGTTTATTACATGGCGAACACCTGATGAACAGCATATTTTAATCTGCTAATAGATACATGAATGCATCCATTGACTCTTTAAGTCTGCCAAATGATTGAGAAATCAATCCTCTCTTGGGCATTTAACTATACAGGCTATTGAATGATCTTTTTCTCTGCATTCTTATTTTGACTAGAGTGTACAGTTATCGCAGTGGATCACCAGCTGTGTTTACCACAAGACCTCCCATTTGGTTTTGTTTTGGGTGTGGGGGGGGGGGGGGGGTGGTTATTGGCATTGTTCACTGGGGGAGCAAAGAAAGGATGGTGAATTAGTCATGCGTTTCTGGTCTGGTTGGTGTGAAGTCTGTTGTTCTCCAGTGAGCCATATGTGATGGGGACAGGGACCAGAGTCCACCTGAGCCCAGCCACTCCCTCCCTTCCTGACTTCCCATTGTCGTCTCACTCTCACATTACACAGAAGGCACACACTCTGCAACCTGACGGAACACTGCTAATCAGGTAAATCATCTGATATAAATGTGCTTTTGGACATGGGCCTGTAATCTCTTTATGTAAACCCAGAATGATTCCGGGAGTTTTTGGATCTTTGTTGGTCGTTCTTCGTGGCCACGCTGGTTGCTAGGAGAGACAACAGGACAGGAGCAGATGGCTTCTGGAGGCTTGTGGCCCAGCAGGTGAAGTTATCAATGAACATAAAACAGAGTCCACTGCCAGCCCAGTGCCACTGCTTCGCCTCACCTTGCCTCGCTGCTCCCCTCCCTACCAGGCCCTCTTCAAACTATCATTTCAGCTGTGTCCATGATCTGTTGTAAGCTGGGCTTCTGTGAAGCATGTTGGGGCCTGATATTGATGAGCACTGACCAATTGGTCATGGACCAGAGAGCGGTCTCAGATCTCAGTGTTAAATGAACCAGGCCTCAGAGGTGGCCCTTTGCACTCGCTGCTAGATTACCCATCATCACTGGACCTACCTCTGTCTGAACACTAATTCATCTCAATTCATATCATCTCAGTTGTTCAATAAGTTGTTCGATATGTTCATAGCTTTCCATGTGTATATAAACTGAAGGTACACCTCATACTGTATCCTACTCCTCCTCATGTGTTCTCAAAGCCCTCTCTGTCTTCAGAAAGAATTTCACGCTTGGCTTGGCCACTTGGTTTTGCCCCCCTGGCCTGGCCACCGCCTCGGCGCCAGATGCTAACCCCTGCTGCGTCCTACCTATATCACACAGCGCTGTATAATACACTGTTTAGTAGGGGCTGCTTATCATCAGAAGATGCTGAGAACTCCACCCCAGAGTGCTCTATTTCCACCCCCATCCCGAGTCTTCTCAAAGGACCACCTGTTGACGGCTACATCAAAGGCCCAAAGGAGCAGGGGCTCTGCTAGGCAAGGATGCTCTTTGCCTCTGTGCCCCTCTCTGTTACCCACCGCCTTCCTTTTAAGGTGACAGGGCTATTCAGGCTCCGACTAGCAGTCCACTCCGTTTCTATGGAGGCGCCCCTTTTCTCTTTATGTGAGAGAGAAATATTTGTGGTGCCATTCAATCAGAATGCTGCTCAGCCTCTGTCTGCGCCCTATTATCTGCACACTCATTTCAGAGGACTCTGTGATCTCCAATATGAGTCTGGGCTCAGTCAATATGTACAGTACGTCGTGTGCATTTTGATGCTGTTTGCTGCTGTCTATTTTTTGGGACTGGTTGGTATGTTCGTTTTGTCAGCAAGGCCTCATGGTTCTCACTGAGCAGACCAACAAGCTAGAGTGTTTTCTTGCGATGTCATTTTTCTGCGAAGTCTCTCTGCCCTGTGATTACAAATACCCTTCTCTACCACAGCAGTGTCAAATGTACAGGGCTGGAGGATGAAATAAAGCCTGACCAAACACTTTGTGTGGGAAAGGGCACTGTACCTCTCTCTCTCAGACACACTGTAAGGTTCTAGACGATAAAGGTCTCACCTCAGCAGCTACCGTCCCACTGTTGTTTGCAAACTGCACAGTGGGTAGAACTCCCTCCAGAGACAGGCAAGAGATAGCAGTTTGTGTCTACTCCCCATACAGGCCTGCTTGCAATAGCACCACACATTCCCCTTGACAGCAGTTGCTTCTCCTCCTCCCCATAACGCAATCTCCTAGTCCTGGCCTGTTTTCAAAGTACCTAAATAACTCAGTGTAAACCTCAGGGTGGAGTGTTTTTGAAAGTGCGTGTGTGTGTGTGTGTGTGATTGAAGAGGCAAGGCTATCGACCCACAACACCCCTGCAGCAGCAGGTCAATACTTCTCCCCTATAGATTTTCTGTATGGGCCGCACCGTCGTCTGTCTTTAACATAAAAGAGTGGCCTGCCAGGGGCAGAGCAGTCATGCTGCGTTGCCAGGGCGATGGATGGTCCAAACCCATCAGAGAGGAACAGAAAGCTCACCTTGTTCTTTTTAATAAACAACCCAAATGAACTCACATGAACTAGACCAGGGGGTTAGAAACAAGGACTCTGACATTTTACTAGGACATCCCGAGTTGAATACAAATGAAGTCGGTCAGTTAGCTAGTGGTTATTAGTCCTCAGGCCCCATGCCCATATTCTCAGAAAGTCCCACTGTCCCAATCCCCTTTTTGATTTCCATAGTGCGGTCAGTGGCAGTGCCACTAATTGGGTTATGTCATTATGTCTCAATCATATCGACCTCACACTTGATTCTTACTGTTATAATAAATAGACAGGTGGGTTGGAGATGCAGCTCCTAGAGCCCACAGGTATACATACTGCAAGGCTGTGGTGGAGAACGGCTGAAGCATTTTATGATGAAGAGGATGACTGACCGGGAAATTCATTTTTACAACACATTTTTACAGCACTAAGGGTCTGTATGTCTCTGTCCTATATAGGCTCCTAAAGAGCCACTGCAGCTTGAGAGGCTAGCACAAGAGGGTAATGATTACTGCTAAGACTGATGAGTGCTGCCGTAGCACAGCAACAGGGATGGTGGAAGGGTGAGTAGGCTATGATAGGGTGGTATGGAGCGCTTCTGGGAACAGAGGACAAGGGAACAGTGTACTGCCTGGGGTCTTCCGAGGAGGATAGTGTGGCTGCCTGGTGGTGGACTCCATGGCGGAGGAGGATAGTGTGGCTGCCTGGTGGTGGACTCTATGGCAGAGGAGGATAGTGTGGCTGCCTGGTGGTGGACTCCGTGGCAGAGGAGGATAGTATGGCTGCCTGGTGGTGGACTCCATGGCAGAGGAGGATAGTGTAACTGCCTGGTGGCAGAGGAGGATAGTTTGGCTGCCTGGTGGTAGACTCTATGGCAGAGGAGGATAGTATGGCTGCCTGGTGGTGGACTCCATGGCAGAGGAGGATAGTATGGCTGCCTGGTGGTGGACTCCGTGGCAGAGGAGGATAGTATGGCTGCCTGGAGGTGGACTCCATGGCAGAGGAGGATAGTGTAACTGCCTGGTGGCAGAGGAGGATAGTGTAACTGCCTGGTGGCAGAGGAGGATAGTGTAACTGCCTGGTGGCAGAGGAGGATAGTGTAACTGCCTGGTGGCAGAGGAGGATAGTGTAACTGCCTGGTGGCAGAGGAGGATAGTGTAACTGCCTGGTGGCAGAGGAGGATAGTATGGCTGCCTGGTGGCAGAGGAGGATAGTATGGCTGCCTGGTGGCAGAGGAGGATAGTATGGCTGCCTGGTGGCAGAGGAGGATAGTATGGCTGCCTGGTGGCAGAGGAGGATAGTATGGCTGCCTGGTGGCAGAGGAGGATAGTATGGCTGCCTGGTGGCAGAGGAGGATAGTATGGCTGCCTGGTGGCAGAGGAGGATAGTATGGCTGCCTGGTGGCAGAGGAGGATAGTATGGCTGCCTGGTGGCAGAGGAGGATAGTATGGCTGCCTGGTGGCAGAGGAGGATAGTATGGCTGCCTGGTGGCAGAGGAGGATAGTATGGATGCCTGGTGGCAGAGGAGGATAGTATGGCTGCCTGGTGGCAGAGGAGGATAGTATGGCTGCCTGGTGGCAGAGGAGGATAGTATGGCTGCCTGGTGGCAGAGGAGGATAGTATGGCTGCCTGGTGGTGGACTCTATGGCAGAGGAGGATAGTATGGCTGCCTGGTGGTGGACTCTATGGCAGAGGAGGATAGTATGGCTGCCTGGTGGTGGACTCCATGGCAGAGGCTCAAAACCACAGGCGCTCACAGAGGGATATCACACCAATCAGCAGTGACTGATGGTGTGAAACACTATGTTCTGTAGGGATTCAACTGTATAGTTGAATGTACTCTGGACTTTCTGAGAAGTATAGCTCACCAGCCCAGTCCATTGTGTGTTTGTGTCATCATAATGTAGCTGCTTCTGTCCATTTTTGTCATGTAAAATATAGAATGAGTGTACTGAAAACTGTTGTATTTTTACAGCAGGTGGCTCTGTGGTTATAGATGATGTCTTCATCCTGGTGTCTGCCTCTGGCTCTCCTGTTCTCCACTCTGGCTGTTTCACACAGCGCTGAACCTGGCTCCACACATGCAAAGAGGAGACTGGCACAGCCCTTGCCAGGCAGTGGCAATGCCCTCCAGTACCCTGATCAGGGCTTCCAGAGCCACGGGCATGGGCACGGTCGGGAGCGTGGAGGGGGGCATGGTGGCCAGGGGTCCCGCGGTGCCAAAGCCAGTTCTGGGGCTGGGCTTCTCTCCCGCAGGCCCCTGCACCCCGCAGCTCGGCCTGAGGATGATGGGACGGGTCTGGAGGGCCTGAACCCGGTGAGACTGGAGATGGGTCCTGTGGGCAGGGAGCAGGAAAAGGGTCGTGGGAGCTTCAGGAACCCGTCTCATGCCCGAGACAACCACCCTCTGGGGCCACGCAAGGGGAGGGGCCAGGGGCATGGGCACCACTTTGACCAGAGGAGACATGGAGGTCGGAGAGATAAGAGTCGGCTCACTAAAGGTGAGTCCCCAATGGATCTAGGGTTATCAGATAATGAGCCGTGAGCCTGTTTGGGATTAGTTCTCTATAAATGTAATATAAAGAGTTCTAAAAGAGCACAAATACTAATCAATTTAAAAACATAATGTTAAATGTTGTGATTTTGTTATAGGGCATTGATAAATTGATTAAGTATTTTAAGTAGTTGACCTTATACTTAACAATGAACAAAAAAAATGTAATACATTTTTCTTGGCAACAGGGAGAGATCTTGTTAGGTGTATATGATAATGTCTGGCTATCCTTTACCTCCCCCACCCCTGTTCTGTCCTTCTCTCCCTCATTGTAGGTTTTCTCCCTGAGCCTGAGCTGGGCTCTGTTCTGAAGAACAGGGATCTGTCTGAGGAGGGATCTGTCTCCTCTGCCGCTGCAGCCGCCTCCTCTCACAGATTGACCCCGCCCACTGAACCCCCCTCCCCCATCTACGTGGTCTTTGGCTCCGGCTCCTATGCGGTTTCCACGGTGATGAGCGAGCATCTCCCAACGCTGCCCCCAGCCTCCACCAAACCCCAGGTACCCCATAAAGACATATGAGTGCTTATTAGAAATACCATTGTCAGTTGTGCCTCAGTGTTGTAGGGTTTATAGAGATACGTGTTCATGGTAAAGAAAGAGCGACTGTTTTTCCTATTTGGAAATACCTAGGCTCCATAATGGGCTTAATGTATCACATAGCTCATTATTCATCTCAGAAAAGCGAGGAGACAGGCTTTTTAAATTACCTATCAGTTGAGGGTGGTTAGAACATAATAGCCAATATGGTAGACTGGTCTCAAGGGTTTTTAGATATGATGGATATAGTTATGCTAATCTACATAACACATGCCTTGGGGGTCAAGTTCACACCATCATTGGTCAAGTAGTAGAATACCCTCTCTGTTACTGTCTTGGTTATTATGTATTCCTGTCTGGTAAATCCATGATTAAACGTCTAGGAGGCAATGGGCTCATTTGTATGAGGAGGGGGGTTGTAGAAGTGTGGTGGGTGAGGTGTAGCTGCCTGGCCCCTCCTCCTCATAGCCATCTGTCAGTCACTTTCTCCCAGTATGCTGCCTGCCATCACAGCGCTCACACACACAGAGTTAGATATCTTTTCTGCTCCTCAAATATAAATACTCCTTCTCTATCATCCATCTATTTATCACAGGATGCTATCAAACCACCAACACACTCATTAGACTGGTAAATACCAGTACTCATCTGTTCCGAGGAGCCTACTCTTTGTCTGTGGTGTTCTCCTCTCCCAGGCCCATGGTGTTTTCCTCTCCCAGGCCCATGGTGTTTTCCTCTCCCAGGCCCATGGTGTTTTCCTCTCCCAGGCCCATGGTGTTTTCCTCTCCCAGGCCCATGGTGTTTTCCTCTCCCAGGCCCATGGTGTTGTCCTCTCCCAGGCCCATGGTGTTTTCCTCTCCCAAGCCCATGGTGTTTTCCTCTCCCAGGCCCATGGTGTTTTCCTCTCCCAGGCCCATAATTCCAGAGTTACTGTAGTCCTGTCTGGCTTTACTGGCCTCTGTGAGTGTTTGATGTCTGGTCTGTCTGACTGCTTGGTATGCTGTTTACAAGCTGCCGGAGAACCTTGGAGACCGTGTGTATGTCTTTATTCAGGAGCTATCAGATACCGGCCTGAAGTGGAAGCCTCGCTTGGAGTGGACCTGGGTTCAATGACACAGGGATGCTGGGAGCGTTCTTAATTCATATTTGATTCCGGCTGCTGGCTAAATAAACAGCCAAGCACTAATATCCCACATCTAATTGATGTTCCTCAATATTTCCTCGGGGTGAGACAGAATGAGCTGGGATCAATGTGCACCAGAAGCCTGGTTGGTCCAGTCTCTCTAGACATCACCAGGAGACCTCTCAATGTCAAATTGACTTCATAATAACCTGCTATTATTTTGTTAACACAGCCCAGAGGTCCAGGGGATATGCATTATGTAAAGAGTTTTGTTGAAGTTTATGACATATCGGTTTTTGCTGAGTAATTCTCAGAGGAGTTGTTTTGTTAAATTTGACTTCAACTTAAAATTGCTTCGGCTCAGGGTTTAATATTGTAGGACATTGTTGACAGTGTTGGTAAAATCACAGCTGTGTGAATCAGCACAGGCCTTCTCCTCTGACCAGTAGTAACACTACCATCTGATGTATGTATGCTGCCTCAGGTCCATAAACAGTGTAGTGGGTAGCCATATCCTCAGTAGCCAACTGATTGCCTGTAAAGCACTCTGGGGTGTGAAGTCCTGGGTGTTCACAACTAACAGGCTGTTTTATGGGCCAGGTGTCAGTGCACATCAACACCCCAACAGAAACATACTGGAATGTAGTTAGAGACCAATGGTGTGAGGCTGTAATGGGGTATTTTCTCTGCATTACAGAAGTCTGGCCGGGGAAAGATGCAAGGAGAGGTGATGCCCACACTGGACATGACTCTGTTTGACTGGACAGACTACGAGGACATGAAGCCAGTGGACGCCTGGCCATCTTCCAGGAAGAAAGGTCAGCACTTTAGATGTTTTGAGAAGATACAGCTAATGTTAATGTTGGTGGAAAGTCACACATGAATGTGTTCACTCCACCACCCCCAAAAAACATACAGATGTAGGATCTTAATTTGAGCCAGTCTACTGCAGCAGGAAAATAATCCTGCAGCAACACGAAATCTGAATTATTATGTGGATTATAATTAATGGACATTTTTGTAGGGGTTGATACATTTTCATAATGTGGAAATGACAAACTTCAGAATCCTTTTAAAACCTCAAATACACTACAAATGTAACAAAAGTTCTGCTATAACAGGGTGATCATATTAATGTCCTACATTTGTAATGATCCCTTGGCATGTACTGAACACGCAGCACAGAATAAACACGTGTGATATATCTGTTATTTCTATTGACATTGAAGTGTTTGCTTGATTGTCCATCTGTTTGTCTGAGCCTGGGTTGAATCATTCAGTCCAAGTACTTTATTGGCAATCTGTTGTTTGTTGTTTTGCATGCTGAAGACAAGCGGCGCAGTAAGAACCTGAGCAGTGGCAATGTGACAGTGGACACTGATGCCATCGAGCCATGTGACCACCATCTGGACTGTCTCCCAGGTCAGTGACTAAACTGTCGCTCATCCACTACTCTCCTGACCTTTGATCCTTGACCTTTGACTACTCCGGTCATGGTCTCCTGAAGGATCGTTATGATAAAGGCCATGTGACGGTTGAAACATTTGTTTTTAAATGTACAACCAGAAGTCACATGGTTTCTCCCTCCATCCCCTCCTATAGGCTCCTGCTGTGACCTGAGACAACACGAGTGTAAGCCTCACAACCGGGGCCTCAACAACAAGTGCTATGACGACTGTATGTGCGAGGAAGGTGAGTAAGGGATGTATCAGGCGAAAGCCACAGAACATCAGAGATTTTGAGAGAACACAACCAACAAACAGTAGGTGATAAAGGTATTTTTCTATATGTCAGTAACCTGCTTGTCCATCCTCTATTGTCCTATTACTTTGTCTAAGGGTTCCGTTGCTATGCCAAGTTCCACCGGAAGCGTCGAGTGACCAGGCGAAGGGGCCGCTGCGTAGTGCCAGAGTCAGCCAACAGTGACCAGGGTGCCTTCATCACAGTGTGAGGGGTGACAGACACACACCAGAGGCCCCCACACACACCACAAATTGAACATGACCACTCCCTCTGACAAAACAGACAGAACACAGGTTATACATCACCTGACAGTGATAGTTAATTCAGCATTTTCATACTACCAACTCATATCATCTCCCCCACTTCAATGCCACAAAATCATGTACATGTATGTTAGGTCCAAAACAACAACTGTGCAGTGTCTGATTATCTGTGTCCTGTACATATGAATGTCTTTTCTGAGAATGGATTGATTACCAATTGCTTTTCTACTGATAATGTTACACTACTCTTTAAAAGGTAATTAGTATGATAAGCAAACATGTTTGTTTGAGTTTCCTTTTATATGTTTAACTATATGTTTTATTTATACAATACTTCAAACAGAACTCTCTGTCTATATTGTGTTTTTTTTCCCAACTTAATTGTATGTGATTAAATTCTTGTACAATGATGACGGTTGTCACTAGTGTTATTGAGGGTTGATCTTTTGGGTGTAGGATTTAGCCATGTCAAATGTCCAGGACCTCATGTTACATCATACCACAGAGTTTCACATGATACAGAGGGAGCTATGGCTCATGTGAGTCAGTGGGGGTTCATGTCCTTTAACCATTTCATGGACAGGCAGGGCAGAGGCAGGCTTGGTTAAGATTCTTATCATTATGCTACCTCTATGGATTCAGTTTGTTTAGTCACGGGGATCAGGGTCTTTTATGAAACATTATACTCCATGACACCAGTGAGGATAATTCTTCTCAGCACTCTGTGTGGAGACAGATGTGAGAGTTGGTTCCAAAGAGCCACAGGAGCTCTGAGGATGGGGCTGTATGCCCCCTGCTCTCAGTGGGATGCTGTGTGTCAGAGCCCAGGGCCTCCTGGAGGAGGACAGATGCTGTCTCTCTCACTTTCTTTCCCTGTCTCTCTCTCTCTCTCTGCTTCTATGCAGGTGACCTTGATCCTCCACAGTCTCACTGCTGCATCCCTCTTTCACACTTTCTCTCTTGTCTCTCTTTCAAATGGAGAAACAAGGTGGTCAAACAAAAATTGAAACACCGAGTGTATAGAAGGGGAAATCAATGACATCAAGTGCATTGGTGAGTAAAGCATTAGCTGACATGAAGTGTATTAGTGAGTAAAACATTAGCTCCTACTCCCACCACACAATTGCACCTGTATCAATATTTGATCAGGCAGAGTAAGTAATACTTGTCTTTTGTCCCAAACAACCAGCACACTGGGAGCACCATGTTGCTCTCACTCTGATTTACAGTCTTGGAATAAAAGCAGTAGTGATGTATTTTTTATAATAACCCCTGAGAAAGTGTTGTGCTACTGAGTGCACTGCTGAAACTTGGAAAGCAGCCAGTCGAATGATGGATCACACCCAGCCAAATCGTGGCAGGATACATGGGGAATAGCAGCATCAATAAGGGACCTGCCTAGACTGTAAAACAGCCCATAAAGCCTTTAGATAGAAAGGAATGGAGAATTGTTTAACACTTAGTGTATGAGAAGATGTTTCAGAGGAGTGTTACCACATATTCAATTAAATTCCGATTATTGACTTTGCTCCCAGGTGTAAAGCAAAATTACAACAGAAATTAAAGTAATACATCCATCTGTCACAAACACCTCCCTCCCTTCCTATCCCTCCCTTCCCAGTCCCCTCTAGAGACAGAGGATACCCAACCAATGTGCAACGAGACAGATGTGGCTGTTTCTACGACATTTTGAGATCAAATACGTCTTTAAATTAAAATGACAGAAATTATACCCGCTTTGAATAGAAACATTATTGCATGAATTCTACGTTGGTTACTGTCGCTGATGTCACAGAGGTCAAAGAGGTCAACAGGAGGTCAGGTCAGGGGTCGCACCTGCTACGGTTGGCCAGTGGCCATCTGCCATGTTACTGTCACAACAAATGGGTTCATTACCAGCAGGGTGCGAGAGGACAGACACCTTAAAAGAATTGGGAGACACTAACGATAACCAGGACTGTCTAATCCCTGTCACACCATTAGCGATAGTTAGAGCATTCAACTTGGTTTCTAAATAGTTTTAGCATGTACATTACCATTGAAGGCTACCACCCCATTATTTTTATTTCTACTTTGCACATTCTTCCATTGCAAAACTACCATTCCAGTGTTTTACTTGCTATATTGTATTTACTTTGCCACCATGGCCTTTTTTGCCTTTACCTCCCTTCTCACCTAATTTGCTCACATTGTATATAGACTTGTTTATACTGTATTATTGACTGTATGTTTGTTTTACTCCATGTGTAACTCTGTGTCGTTGTATCTGTCGAACTGCTTTGCTTTATCTTGGCCAGGTCGCAATTGTAAATAAGAACTTGTTCTCAACTTGCCTACCTGGTTAAATAAAGGTTAAATAAAAATATATCTTTTTTTTTAAAGTAGTCAACTGGATGGGGATCCCTATGGGTTGGGAGCAATCAGCGGGGAGGGACCTCTGCCTTTCTCATCAATGGGTTTTGGGAAGGAGACAAGGAGAGAGGAGTATGAAATTGAGACCTTCCCATATATCAGAGCGAGACACTCTTTTCAAGTGGCACAGACACAGCTATGACCGGACATGATTTTCGTAGCAGGTTAGGAGACCATTTTCGAAGTGGCGTGAAAAGAGTGTTTCTCCGATCAGAGCATTGTCTTCTTCTTCAAATTGGGTGCTATGGTTTCTAAATGGCTTCAAGCTATATCACCTCCATCTAGTGGCCACAATAAATTAATGACATACAAGATTTGGTTCAAGACTCCAGTACAGCAGGTGGCCAGCCTGGTCTCATAGACTAGACGTAACATAGTAAATGTAAATCCGAGACAGCCAATTTATTATGATAAACTCAGCATCAACAAGAAAATGTCCTCTCACTGTCAACTGCGCTTATTTTCAGCAAATTTAACGTGTGAATATTTGTATGAACATAACAAGATTCAACAACTGGACATAAACTGAACAAGTTCCGCAGACATGTGACTAACAGAAATTGAATAATGTGTCCCTGAACAAAGGGGGGAGTCAAAATCAAAAGTAACAGTCAGTATCTGGTGTGGCCACCAGATGCATTAAGTACTGCACTGCATCTCATCCTCATGGACTGCACCAGACTTGCCAGTTCTTGCTGTGAGATGTTACCCCACTCTTCCCCTAAGGCACCTCCAAGTTCCCAGAAATTTCTAGGGGGAATGGCCCTAGCCCTCACTCTCTGATACAACAGATCCCAGACATGCTCAATGGGATTGAAATCCGTGTTCTTCGCTGGCCATGGCAGAACACTGACATTCCTGTCTTGCAGGAAATCACACACAGATCGAGCAGTATGGCTGGTGGCATTGCCATGCTGGAGGGTCATGTCAAGATGAGCCTGCAGGAAGGGTACCACATGAGGGAGGAGGATGTCTTCCTTGTAACGCACAGCGTTGAGATTGCCTACAATGACAACAAGCTCAGTCCGATGATTCTGTGACACACCTCCCCAGACCATGACGGACCCTCCACCTACAAATGGATCCCGCTCCAGAGTACTGGCCTCAGTGTAATGCTCATTCCTTTGACAATAAATGCAAATCCGACCATCACCCCTGGTGAGACAAAACCGCGACTCGTCAGTGAAGAGCACTTTTTGCCAGTCCTGTCTAGGCCAGCGGCGGCGGGTTTGTGCCCATAGGTGACGCTGTTGCCGGTCATGTTGCTGGGGTGGAAGGTAGCCTAGTGGTTAGAGTGTTGGACTAGTAACCGGAAGATTGCAAGATCGAAACCCTGAGCTGACAAAGTAAAAATCTGCCGTTCTGACCCTGAACAAGTTAACCCACTGTTCCTAGGCTGTCATTGAAAATAAGAATTTGTTCTTAACTGACTTGCCTGGTAAAATAGGCCTTACAACAGGCCTACAAGCCCTCAGTCCAGCCTTTCTCAGCTTATTGCGGACAGTCTGAGCACTGATGGAGGGATGTTCCTGGTGTAACTTCGGGTAGTTGTTGTTGCCATCCTGTACCTGTCCTGCAGGTACCAATCCTGTGCAGGTGGTCTGCCACTGTGAGGATGATCAGCTATCTCCCTGTAGTGCTGTTTTAGGCATCTCACAGTACGGACATTGCAATTTATTTCCTTGGCCACATCTGCAGTCCTCATGCCTCTTTGCAGCAAGGCCTCTTTAGTGTTCTAAGTTTTCATAACTGCGACCTTAATTACCTACCGTCTGTAAGCTGTTAGTGTTCAACAGGTGCATGTTCATTAATTGTTTATGGTTCATTGAACAAGCATGGGAAACAGTGTTTAAACCGTTTACAATGAAAATCTGTGAAGTTATTTGGATTTTTACAAATTATCTTTGAAAGACAGTGTCCTGAAAAAGGGACATATCCTTTTTGGTGAGTTTATATATATTCTGAATGGTGACATTTGCGTGATTGGTTTTCTATTGCTCATTAGCATTTCACTTCAATGATATCATGTCACTTTGTGGGACTGTGGGTCAATTAACCTTGTCGGATTGGGAGTTTGATGTTACATTTGGTATGGTTGCATAAGACATAAAGTTACTTCAGGTAAAACAAAAGGAGTGTGGTTGGTCGGGGAGGATGGGTGGGGTATAACACGATGGATGGGCATAGAACATGAACCTCTGGCAACCCAAAAGAAGTGTGTTTGAATCTCATCACGGACAATTTTAGCTACTTAGCATGTTAGCTAACCCTTCCCCTAACCCTAACCTTAACCCTTTAACCTAACTCCTAACCTTAACCCTAACACCGAACCCTAACCCCTAGCATAGCTAACATTAGCCACCTAGCTAATGTTAGCCACCTAGCTAATGTTAGCCACCTAGCTAATGTTAGCCACAACAAATTGGAATTAGTACATATCAAAAATATTGCAAATTCATTACATATTGTAAGAATTGCAATTTGTGACATATCATATGAATTGTCGTTTGTAACATATCACACAAAATGGTTTTTGGACATCCACAAATGAATACATACCTTAAGATATCATGCTAGAGCATTGGGCCAGTAACCGAAAGGTTGCTGGATCGAGTTCTCGAGCTGGCAAGGTAAAAATCTGTCATTCTGCCCCTGAGCAAGGCAGTTAACCCACTGTTCCCCGGGGGGCAAAAGATGTGGATGTTGATCGTGGCAACCTTCCGCACCTCTCTGATTCAGAGGGGTTGGGTTAAATGCGGAAAACACAATTCAGTTGAATGCCTTCAGTTGTACAACTGACTAGGTATCCCCCTTTCACAATAGCTGGAAGGAGGCAGATTTACATTTAATGTGATACAACTACTCCTGAGTTCAGGTTGCAGCAGCAGTAAATCACCAATTAGCTGTACACTTTTATCAAACATAAAAGAAGAATAAAATGGACTATGTTAATATGCTGCTGTCTCAGACATCATAACATCACACATACAAAGATGAGACCTCTTCCACCTCTATAGTCACGCCACAGCATTTAGCATCCAGTAACTGTCTCACTGCATGAATCAACAGCCATATAAACAAATGGGGTTAGAATAAAGGATTTTCTATTGTTAGCAGTGTACCTCAGAAACAACTGTTACTTTACAGAGATGTACCTGTAGAGCAAAGGAGACTGCTGACGGGAGGATGGCTCATAATAATGGATGGAACGGAGCAAATGGAATGGAATTAAACACATGGCAACCTTGTGATGTATTTGATACCATTCCACAATTCCGCTCCAGCCATTACCACGAGCCTGTCCTCAAACTTTAATAATTATTAAGGTGCCACCAAACTCCTGTGCTGTAGAGATGCATAACAGGGTGACACTGTATACTTTGCACAGCATAATTTAATTTCTACCTCATTTGGATTTCATGAGCAGCATGACAAACTGTCTATTAAGAACCCATTTAAGGTGAGGTACAGAGAGATGAGATACATTAGCAATTCCCTGAAGCACTTGCTGTTCTGAAAGATCGTATTCTCTTCACGCAGGATCTGGATGTTATTACTAGAAAGACCACCTCAGTCAGTGAGATAGGTTTAATAACCATCTGCAGAGAAAATGACAAGATATGTAACATCAGCCTGGTCTCATAGACTAGACATAACATAGTACATGTAAATTTGGAAAGATATGATCTGTTATGTTTGGTATTGTTACATAAGACAGATAGTTACTTCAGGCAATAACGAAAGTAGGGTGGTTATTCGGGCATACAATACAACACGAAGCAACCCAGAGGACGCGAGTTTGAATCTCATCACGGACAATGTTAGCATTTTAGCTAATTAGCAAATTATCTACTTGCTACTTTTTAGCTACTTTTCAACTACTTAGCATTTTAGCTAACCCTTACCGTAACCATTTTAGCTGACCCTTCCCCTAACCCTAACCTTAACCCTAAACCTTTAACTCCTCACCTAGCTGATGTTAGCCAGCTATGTTACAAATTCTAGCCAGGTGGTTAACATTAGCTAGCTGGCTAACGTTAACCACCTGGCTAGAATTTGTAGCATATCATATGTCTACCATGGGTTTGCACTTCCCACTGCAGTTATGAGCTGATAGAATCATATTACCAACCTGTTCTTAAAGCATTCGTATTATTATGTACGTAAATCCATGACTCCATTTAGTATGATATGTTACATTCCGTATGGTATTTATTAATTTGTCGATGTCCATTACACATTTCATATGATATGTTAGGAATTTCAATTCATATTATATGTTATGAATTTGCAAACGTACAATATGTTACAAATTTCCAAAATGTACGATATGTTAAGAATTTGTTAAATTTATAATATCTTACGAATTCTAGCTAGGTGGCTAGATGGCTAACATTAGGTAGCTGGCTAATGTTAGCGATGCTAGGGGTTAGTGTTAAGATTAAGGTTGGCGTTAGGGTAAGGGTTAAAGGGTTAAGGTTGGGTTTAGGGTGAGCTAACATGCTAAGTAGTTTCAAAGTAGCTCAAAAGTATTAAGTAGTGGAAAAGTTGCTAATTAGCTATAATGCTTAAGTTGTCCATGAAGAGATTCAAACTTGCAACCTATGGGTTGCTGGACATTTACATTATATGCCCACCCATCCGTAGAAAAAAAGTAGTAAGTCGTTGAAAAGTTGCAAATCAGCAAAACATTTTCATGAAGAGATTCATACTCACAACCTTTAGGTTGCTTGCCATTTATGTTCTATGACCACCCATCCACTCACAACCATACCAAACATAACATATCATGCTAATTTGAGTGTCCCGGATTTACGTTTACTATGTTAAATCTAGTCTATGAGACCAGGCTGACGGAAGACACCTGGGTGGGAGACAGTGGAGAATAAAACCACCAGAAAGATTGTATTTGTCTTCTGTCCTGGAACAGTCATTTATAGACTCATGGGAACAACACCAGATATTTAACTTGTGATTTATATTATTTTGAACACCTTACTTTTGTGACATGTAGCTTATGAAAAGTGGCCACTGTAACCAGTTCAGCCCGAATGCTTGTAATACAGTTGGTATGTTTGAACATGAAAATATTTGCCCATATTCCAATAAATAGACTGGCTACATGGTCTAATGTTTATGATAATTGGTTTACAGAATGGTGACCAAGACCAAGCAGCTGACGCTCACGTGTTTTTTTTGCAGTATGAAATAATGGGGTGTGCAAAGGGTTAGGCGGAAGGAGTCAGGCTGTTGTCACATGGTTTGTGTTTGCTGCCTGGTTAGTGGGAGTGGTTGAGACATTTTATCAGAGAAGTTGAACAGTTATGTATTAAATCTTCAGAAACCTCAAAAGTTGAAGGGGACCACAACATCTGCATTGCATTGCATTGGCCTGAAAATATGGAAATTCCTGCCGTAAACCTCAAGGTAAAGTCGGTTGTTAACATGTTTGCAATAGTTGTAAGTCATACATACAATGCTGACTTTATTTACACTGCTCTTACTTGATACGCGCTTCGACAGTATTTACATTTTATTATTAACGTGTCACATCAGCCCAGTTACAGGAACATAAGCGCTATGTCATTGTAGACTAAAAAATAGCAACAATTGTGTAACAATCTTGTCCCTTCTATCGTGCGTGAAATGACTCAGTCAGGGCTTATCACGAGATGCTGAGTTCGTGGTTAAACTTCTTCAATCAATTCACGTTCTTAATTTATTGTAAATCATTGATCGTTTAATGAAATGTCAGGCATCCGTTATCAATTCAAGTGGAGTTGACGCAAATTGCCTCATTGGGCACTAAAAATGTGAAACTCACGTGTATGATGTTGACTTTCTTTGTCCCCACAGGCCATAGTACTAATGCACTGGCTACTGACCATCTGGTGAGTAAGTGGGTGGGTTGGCTCCTCTCAAGGGTTTTTCATACACCTGTGGAATTTCGCTTGTTGACGACTCCAACTGAGGAAAGTGGTCAACATGGTTCACTTGTGTTGCGTTTTCTCTATGGATGGCTGCACAAACATAATGCTCTACCTGAAGACTTCCTAGTTACAGTCAGTCACAGAAGAGGCTAACTTTAACCACAAGCTGATAATGGACCACTTCTCAGCTACATGCTTTGCCTCCAGAGTTTGTCAAATACAATTGTCAATTTGGAGATTTATGAGGCCTACTCTTTTAGAGAAGCTAGTGTATGCTGAACATTTGGAAGTGTCTGTTGGTATTTTTTACTGTGTGTGGTTCCTAGGGGCTGCATGGCCTGGCTACCCCCCTCCTATGCCTGGGGGAACTTCAGTGTCCTGGCTGTGGGTGTGTGGGCCATCGCTCAGAGGGACTCCATCGATGCTGTACTTATGGTGAATCACTTCCTCAAACTCCTGTACCATCTCAGACAGAAAATGCCAAAGAATAACCCTCAATTACACACAACATTACAGAAAATGACATCGGCGCTCCAGTCCGCCCAGATTAGTTGCTGCTCAACACCATAGTAAATCACGGAGTTGAGTTTAGCCGGCTAGCTATCAATAAGAATCATCCTACCTCATCAGGCTCTTATATGCATTTGTCTAGTTTCTCCATCTGCATTTCCCTTCCAGTTTCTTATTGGGATTGCAGTGACGATACTGACGGACATCATCCATTTTGGGATCTACTATCCGCTGGCCGAGGGTCTAGCAGAGAGGAACAGGGACACATTCCGCTTCAGTGCGGGCATGGCCATCCTGGGCCTGCTACTCAAACCTGTCTCTTGCTTCTTCGTCTACCAAATGTACAGAGAACGTGGAGGAGATTACAATGTCAACTTTGGTGAGTGTGAGTAGAGCCACCATTTGTTTACAGTAGGGCTAGTTACTCACTGTCACTTCTAATGGTAAAAATAAGGTTTTGGGGTTTGTAGAAATAGTCTCAGGACTATCCCTGGACTGGTATGGACAAAGTCTGAAGCATGGTGTGATGTGATATCATCCTAGTGCCAAGGAGATTTTGTGAGGAAATTACATTCTCCAGGCTATAATCTTGCCTGGGCTGTTTCATGTTGTTGGACATGAGAGGATTGTAGTGCACAGGCTGGCTGCTCAGAGCCTTTGTGTAAAACTGTACTGCAGGCAGATCAAACCAGAGTCCAGCTAATTGAGTTACAGAGACGGTCACAAGACAAATGCGCCTGAGACACCCACTAACTAGTGGACCATCCTAGCCAGGGTCACATATCACCGATGAGCAAAATAATCTGATTGGAGTTCCTGTCTTTCCCAGCTAATTGGAAGAATACAGTATACAGTAAAGGACAATTACACAGTGCAATCTATAATGGCAGTGGCAGAACCCATTCCCTTCTCAACTTGATCTAAGTCAAACTGAGATGTTAGCACAACACAAGTCCTGGGTGTTTTTGCAGAGGTTTGGTGACTGTTCTCAAAACCTACTGGAACAGGAAGGGCATGTTATGCTACCCCGTAGAGCAGTAGGACATGCCTGAAATACATTTGAATGGAGTGTTCATACTAGGTAATTTGATGGTTCTGTCAGGCCTTGTTACCCTGAATAGACAAAGATATGTTTTGTCAAAAGTTGTATAAGTTGATCAACCCAATTTGACTCTCATGGATATTCAAATAAGAATAGAGCATTAATAAGGTTGACTTGTCTGTGGTAAAGTTGAATGATGCACAGCAGGGACATGTGGCTTTGATTGGAAACTAGGTGATTAATAAAGTTAATGTTCTAAGTTTTCAAGGTCTCTTTTAAATGCTCTCTGATTGCTTGACATGGGGGTGGGGGGCTCTGGGATTAAGGTGGCGTCCTGCAGTGCTATACACCAAGGAGAAGGCAATCAAGGTGTGTGTCGGTTTAAAACCATTTAACGCTGATAAGTACAGTACATTATGTAGAATTACAGTACCCGAAGTTAGTATTTTGATTGGCAGTCATAAAAACACTTCTCACATTACTTTGCCCCTTAACATTACTTACAATAAATTGTTGTAGTCTATTTCTTGTACCAGCATTTCTATAAGCATTCAAGTGCAAAATGTCTGCCGTACATCACCCTTCTACATTATTACACATGATAAGAGTAAGTAAACCATTTATTTATTCCACTTTCATCAATAATATTAAAGGTATACTCAGCAAAATTACATTGCCATCAGCAGCACTGCAGATATTGAGACTAGATGCAAGACTTCGCCCACACACAGTATCTGAAGGTGCATGGTAACCTGGACACCAAAACAGAGAATTTGAACCTTGCACTTCAATGCTCTGTTGTGGAAATTGACCAACTATGCTGTTTACTTTCTGCATTTATGTTATAAATTTAAGTCTGGGCACAACCCTGTTAGTCTGCTTTTGTCATCCCATACCAAACATCCAATTGTTAGCATTTCACTAAACCTCACTCTGTCACACTACTAGTGATTGAATGTTGTCTTTAGCTTTCTGTCTGTGAGTGGAAACAATCCTGTCTTGTCTGTTGTATCTCTGTTCTGACCCTGTTTGCGTTTTGTCTCCCCCCCCCCCCCCCTGCTGCTTGCCTCTGACCCCTCAGACTTAGACACCTCAGTGGACAGTCGCTGCACCACGGATAGTGCCGACAGTGCCTTTATTGGCCGCCGCTACTGATCCTCTTCTTCTTTTTCATCATTCCTTTATTTCCATCAATCCTCCCCTCACACAGGAAGTAAGGGAAACTGCTGGGCTGAAGAACTACAGCCATGCCTCTACTTATTGTCTTGTTTTCTGACTGTCCAGTCTTCCCTCTTGCCACATGACTCCAGTATCTGTGTTTGTGTCCCATCATCCTCCTCTGCTAATCACACGTCATATCTGCTTGTCACTCCTTCCTACAATTCTGAAAGTCACATCTGTTTCACTCCATGAAAATGATCCTTACATATTCTTGCTTGATGTTTGTGCTTTTGTTTGATTGAATGTTTTTATGACTTTATGTAGTAAAGAATATTTTGGACTGCATCTGTATTCATCAGAATAAGGTTGAATATTAAGGTTATAAATGGATGATTTGAGATTAACAACTTTGCACTTAAATATCAGTGTTAGACTTTTGAAAATTAATTTATGCAGACATTTTAAAGTAATATTTTTAATAAATGCTATTTAAGGGAAAATGCTCTAACTATTTTTGCGTCAGTGTTTTCGTTATCTGATTTTCATTATCCATATTGTGGTTGAACGCTAAGGTTGCCTCTTACAAGATTGATCACATGTCGGACACTCAATTCTATGTTCCCAGGTTTGGTTTTAGGCAGCCATTGGTATTCTGTCTGCGTGACCATACAGGACTGGGTGACTGTTCAGTATGCACTAGTGGTTCATCATGAGTGAATACTGCAGCCTGTAAGATTAGCCCCACACCTTTCCTCTTCAAAAGTGTGTTATAAATCAAGTTTGTTTGCGATGTGCTGTTTTGAAGGGACTTTCATATACAGGGTTTTCAGTGTAAACAATTCCCAAGGAGTTTGGCTTTGTAGATATCCATTCCTTTTATCTCCTGGGTGGTGTTCTGTTCCTCCCTTTTCATTCTCTATCATTTGACTGTGGGTCACCTGACTGTGGTAGTCTAACACCGCTATGATTGTGTGAGTTGAATGTAATTCATCAAATGTAATTTGCCATTTTCTGTATGAACCTTAACATGGAGGTTGACGTTGGGTTTTATGTTGAAAAATTATAACATTTGACAGTTTAATGTTCTGTGGATCAGCTATATTTTGAAAGATCTCTTGTCTCTACACAGCAGGCTTCCCCAGTGTAACACGAAACAGAGATGCTTACCAGTCCATTGACCAGCAGGACCAGTCCACCAGCTCAGCCAACCCCTTCAACCAGGCCGAGGGCACCAAGCCTGGACCACCACACTCCTACTGAGATACAGCACTCACTTTCTTCTCTTGAAATGACATGGTGTCAAGAAGACATCCATAATGTTTTTTTCCCTTTCATATGGGTATTTGCGAACTGCAAAAGACCTTTGTCCTGAGCTTTATTCAATCCCTTACCAGTAATGCCTCGTTCTAAATACTCACTGTCATGGTAAAATAATATGATCTGCTTGCTTGATGCTCAGGGTAATGTCACATACACTGGAAATACCTTGGGCCCAACACGAAAAAGAGAAGTGAAGTTTTTGAATTTTATGGTGTAGTAACAGTGGGATAATACAGAATTATACAGCGGAGTTTGCCTGCCTTCTTACCAATATCTACCCTGTCCTAAATGCTACTATATTTCTTACTTTGACTTTATTTAAAAGATGCCTGATGAAAGGTCTGTGTTGTCCTAACCCTTAAAGATGGACATGAGTGTTTACAACAGTATTATTGCCAGTGTTTGGAATAACCAGTGCTCTGGTTTTGTGTTATTTTAGCAAGCATTATGTTAGTGTATCATAAGCTATTCTCAGCACCACCAGCTACTCAAATCAAAACATATTGAAGATGTCAAATAGAGAGGATAATGGTGGTGCTGTTTGTAAACCCTTCCATTTGACTATTAATTTAAACACAATGCCATCAGACATTTCCAGTTTTACCTCACCATCTATGTGACAGAGCATTACAGCTCCGTAGTCCTCCCTGAAAGCATTACAGCTTTCAGGGAGCACTTCAGGGATCTCTTTGTAAAGTCCAATAACCCTCTAATGTTAGATCCTGTTTCAGGATCAGGAGTGTTTTGAAAAGGTCAAGGTGTAGAAAGCGTGCAAGTCATTTGGTCTGCAACGGTTCTTTGACATTCTTTTTGGAAACTAGTTCACTGTGAGTATACTTTTAAAATCAGAATTAAGAATGAGAGAGACTTTCTGCCTTCTATACCTTACGGGTAGGATTTACCTCTGAGCTGAGAGAGAAGCAGATATCTGTTACAGCCCAGTAAATATGAACCAGGAAGAACAACTATTCCTGGTTGTGATTTGCATAGTTTTGTCAGTGTTTTAACAGGGCACATTCTTTGTAAAATGTTAGCACTTGTGTCCTCAATCATTCCAAATGCATAATTGTTTATGTACCTGATCAATTTTGTTCGATTTTTGTCTTTGCCTTTCATGTGTAAATGCACTAATGCACTTTAGTGCACTCTTAGCTTTACATTGACTGAGGCAATTTTCTTTAACAACGAATGTGTTTGTCCCAGCAGTGTTGCGTTGTTCTCTTGATAAAATACAGAAACTCTATTGATCTGAATGAGTTACAAGCCATATTGATTTGAGTAACATGGGTGAATACCAAACATTCACAACCTTGAAATTCTATCCACAGTTAATTTTTAAAAACTACAGCTCTGACATAATTAGCATTTTTCATGGAGTGTTTTATTGAAGTATAATCCAGGGTTGAGAAAATATGCATAATAACTTTTTAACTAAATGCTGCAGTACTTGCACTTAAAACCAAATGTTATACCCTTGCACTTGTCTATTAAAACACTAGACAATCAGTTTTCTACACTTAACAAAAATATTAAAGCAACAATTTCAAAGATTTTACTGAGTTACAGTTCATAAAAGGGATTCAGTCAATTGAAATAAATGAAGCCCTAATCTATGGATTTCACATGACTGGGAATACAGATATGCATCTGTTGGTGACAGACCTTAAACAAAAAGGTAAGGACGTGGGTCAGAAAACCATTTACTATCTGGTGTGACCATTTGCCTCATGCAGCACGACACATCTTTGTGTGAAGTTGATCAGGCTGTTAACATTCAATTATCTGGCAACAGGTCTGATGGGCATTCCTTCAGTCAGCTTGCCAATTGCACGCTCCCTTCTGTGGCATTGTGTAATGTGACAAAAGTGTGACAAAACTGCACATTTTAGAGTGGCCTTTTATTGTCACCAGCACAAGGTCCACCTGTGTAATGACCATGCTGTTTAATCAGGTTCTTGATATTCCACACCTGTCAGGTGGATGGATTATCTTGGCAAAGGAGAAATGCTCCCTAACAGGGATGTAAACAATTTTGTGCACATTTTTTGAACAATATGTTTTTTGTGCTTATGGAACATTCCGGGGATCTTTTATTTCAGCTCATGAAATATGGCACCAACACTTTACATGTTTTTATATTTTCATTCGGTGTAAACAACAGATCTTTTACATTTGTCTTTATATAAGACAATACAGAGCACTGTTTCTATAAGGTGCACAGTACAAGACAACATGGCTATTGTTGGACACTACTTTGAAAATCATATAGCACTATAAATTGTCAATACGTTGTTTCCATTGACTCTCCATTGACTCTTTATGGGGTGGCAGGGTAGCATAGTTGTTAGAGCGTTGGACTAGTAACCGGAAGGTTGCCAGTTCAAATCTCCGAGCTGACAAGGTACAAATCTGTCGTTCTACCCCTGAACAGGCAGTTAACCCACTGTTCCTAGGTCGTCATTGAAAATAAGAATTTGTTCTTAACTGACTTGCCTAATAAAAAAATAGGAATCGTCTTAAATTGACATCTGCTGGGACTGCCCAAGCAGAGCTCCTGATTGACATGTGCATTGAGTTGGTTGGAACCTCTCCAGCGGCCTGGATTGACTTCAAGTGTCCCTGTGTAAGAATTTCCACGACACTACTTTGAAAATCATATAGCACTATAAATTGTCAATGATATGTTTAAGAAGAGCTCAAGTGGGTTCTACTATAATGCCTGTCAGACAGACAGGCTCTCCTATTTTTTTTATTTTACTAGGCAACTTATATTTGCATGATTTAGCATAATTAATAAATAATTTTTTCATGAATGTGACCGACCAATACTGTTTCATAACATGTGACAGACCAACACCTCACGAGGCTTCTTCTATCTAAGCTGAGACCTTGAAACTGAGATATCTTTCTTTCATGCCAAATTGCAGATCCTGATAAGTGAGGATTCGTTAAATTAGTCACTTGCATGAACATATAAATTGCCCATTAGAACAGCACATGAATAGAACGTAGAAATTAGTTATCAGAAAAGCACAAACATTAAAATTCCTTCACAGTACTTTTTATTAAGGTGACCCCTAAACAGGCTTTACCATATCATACATCTCCCTCATGCATCATAATGATGTTTCCACCATGTCCCTTCCTTTTTCTTCTTCCCTCTCTTTCAATCTGTCTCCTCTCAGACATGTCTCTGATAACCTTGGCACTGCTCTCCCCTGCCAGGAGCCACTCCACAGCCCCACCACTGCTTTGATCAGAGTAGACTGGACAGGACACTGATCTACCTTGGTTTACAGCCCTGCCCCTTTTACACTCAACTGTATTTATTCTGTAGGTATTATATTTAATACATTGCCAAAGTTGATTTAAACTTGAATAATCGAGGAATCAATGAAGTATTTATTAATTGGCTTTTGGTGAGATTTCACTCTGGTATGCAATTCTTCTGCTACTGTTAGTTTACCAAAGTTACCGAAATCTTCAGTCATTTTGGTAATTAACAGAAAATCTATGGCACTCTATTGTAACTTTAGTAGTTTATACTTGAATAACTTATTTTTCAGAATTATTCATATATAGTATTCATTTTTTACATCTGTCTCCATATTTTCCATGAATTTCTAGTAGATAGACCTTATGGTTCAAGATAAATTAGCCTAATTAATGAAAAAAAGCATCTAATCAACAATGACATTACTTTCAATTAACTTTGCAACTCTTCAAACTATTGACATAGTAAAATAAATAAAGTTGTGTCAAAAAAAATATAAAGGATATTTTATGCTGAAACCCTCACCCAAGACCCACTCCAATTTGCATACCACTGCAACAGAACCACAGATGATGCAATTTCAATTGCACTTCATATTTCCCTGTTCCAACTATACTAGAGGGGAAATAACAATGTGGAAATGCTGTTCATAGACTACAGCTCAGCGTTCAACACCATAGTCCCCTCCAAGCTCACCACCAAGGTAGGGACGCTGGGACTGAACCCCTCCCTCTGCAACTGGATCCGGAGGGTGTTAATGGGAGCCTCTCCAACATAATCCAAATAGAGTCTAGGGCAGCTGTCTAGGCCACTTACTTTTTTCAATCTTTACTAATGACCTGCCATTGGGTCTGAGTAAAGCCTGTGTATCTATGTATGCTGATGACTCAACAGCTACCACAGCAAGTGAAATATCTGCAACACGTAACAAAGAACTGCAGTCAGTTTCAGAATGGGTGGCAATAAATAAATTAGTCCTAAATATTTAAAAAACTAAAAGCATTGTATTTGGGACAAATTCCACTAAACCCTAAACCTCAACTAAATCTTGTAATGAATAATGTGGAAATTGAACAAGTTGGAGTAACCCTGGATTGTAAATTGTCATGGTCAAAACATATTGATGCAACAGTAGCTAAGATGGGTAGAGGTCTGTCCATAATAAAGCGCTGCTCTGCCTTCTTAACAACGGTATCAACAAGGCAATTCCTACAGGCCCCAGTTTTGTCCCACCTGGAATACTGTCCAGTCATGTGGTAAGTGCCACAAAGAGGGACTTTGGAAAATAACAATTGGCCCAGAATGGATCAGCACTGCTGGCCCTTAAATGTACATGGACAATATGCATGTCAATCTCTCCTAGCTAAAAGTAGAAGAGAGATTGACTACATCAATACTACATCAACACTTGAATACAAGAGCTCTCTGTTTAAATTACTACCACACTGCTCAGACACGCATACCCAACAAGACATGCCACCAGAGGTCTCTTCACAGTCCCCAAGTCCAGAACAGACTATGGGAGGTGCACAGTACTACATAGAGCCATGACCACATGGAACTCTATTCCATATCAAGTAACTCATGCAGACATTAAAATCATAAAAAATTAAAAAATACACTTTATGGAACAGCGGGGACTGTTTAGAGACAAACACACAGGCACAGACACACGCATACACACATATGATAACACACTCACTATACACACATGTACACATGGATTTTACCTTCATTATGCTGGGCCCCAGGAAGAGTACCTGCTGCCTTTGCAGCAGCTAATGGGGATCCATAATAAATACAAATACAAATCCTGGACTTCCTGACAGGTCGGCCCCAGGTGGTGAGGGTAGGCAACACCACCTCCACCTCGCTGACCCTCAACAAATCACATTTTATTTGGCACATACACATACAAGGGGGCCCCTCAGGGTACGTGCTCAGTCCCCTCCTGTACTCCCTGTTCACTCATGACTGCACGGCCAGGGACGACTCCAACACCATCTTTAGGTTTGCTGATGACACAACAGTGGCTTGATCACCGACACTGATGAGTCAGTCTACAGGGAGGAGGACAGAGACTTAGCAAAGTGGTGCCATGACAGAAACTTCTCTTTCAACGTCAGTAAGACCAAGGATCTGATTGTGGACTATAGGAGAAAGAGGTGAGAGCACGCCCCCATCCACATCGACAGGGCTGTTGTGGAGCAGGTCGAGCGCTTTAAGTACGTTGGCGTCCAAATCAGGACTTAACATGGTCCACACACACCTGCACAGTCGTAAAGAGGGTACAGAAGCACCTTTTCCCCTTAGGAGGCTGAAAAGACTTGGCATGGACCTTCAGATCCTCAAAAGGTTCTACAGCTGCACCATTGAGAGCATCTTGACTGGTTGCATCACTGATTGGTATGGCAATTGAACTGGCCTTGACCACAAAGCGCTATAACGGGTGATGCGGACAGCCCAGCATATTACTGGTGCCGAACTCCCTGCCATCAAGGACTATACCAGGCGGTATCAGACGAAGGCCCGAAAAATTGCCAAAGACTCCAGCCACCAAGGCCATAGACCGTTCACTCTGCTACCATTCTTCTCTGCAGATCCTCTCAAGCTCTGTCAGATTGGATGGGGAGTGTCGTTGCACAGTTATTTTCAGGTCTCTCCAGAGATGTTCGATCTGGTTCAAATCCGGGCTCTGGCTGGGCCATTCAAGGACATTCAGAGACTTGTCACGAAGCCAGTCCTACATTGTCTTGGCTGTGTGCTTAGGGTCGTTGTCCTTATGGAAGGTTCTCATCTCCACAGAGAAATTCTGGAGCTCTGTCAGAGTGACCATCGGGTTGTTGGTCACCTCCATGACCAAGGCCCTTCTCCCCTGAATGCTCAGTTTGCCAACTCTAGGAAGAGTATTGGTGGTTCCAAACTTCTTCCATTTAAGAATGATGTAAGGCATTGTGGTTTTTGGGACCTTCAATGCTCCAGAAATGTTTTGGTACCCTTCCCCCAATCTGTGCCTCGACACAGTCCTGTTTCAGAGCTCAATGGACAATTTCTTCGACCTCATGGCTTGGTTTTTGCTCTGACATGCACTGTCAACTGTGCAACCTTTTATAGACAGGTGTGTGCCTTTCCAAATCATGTCCAATCAATTGAGTTTACCATAGGTATACTCCAATCAAGTTGTAGAAACATCTCAAGAATGATCAATGGAAACAGGATGCACCTGAGCTCAATTTGAGTTTCATAGCAAAGGGTCTGGATACTTACGTTAATAAGGTATTTCTGTTTTTTTTGCTTTGTCATTATGGGGTATTGTGTGTAGTGTGGAAAACCTCTTCAAGGTTAGGAGTGTTTGTCACAAATGAAGTGGGAAACTGTCACCAAAATCACCCCAGAATGAGAGTTACAAGTGGGGCAAAAAAGTATTTAGTCAGCCACCAATTGTGCAAGTTCTCCCACTTAAAAAGATGAGAGAGGCCTGTAATTTTCATCATAGGTACACTTCAACTATGAGACAAAATTAGAGAAAAAAATCCAGAATATCACATTGTAGGATTTTTAATGAATTTATTTGCAAATTATGGTGGAAAATAAGTATTTGGTCACCTACAAACAAGCAAGATTTCTGGAAACGAGCTAGTGATCGGGCAGAGCCCGTTTATTAGTTCTGCTCTCACATATCTGGCATTTATCACTCGACCCCCTTCTTTGCCACAGTAGATTGATATACATTTACATTTACATTTAAGTCATTTAGCAGACGATGAGGGAAACAAATAATTCAATCCATTTTAGAATAAGGCTGTAAGGTAACAAACTGTGGAAAAAGAGAAGCGGTCTGAATACTTTCCAACTGCACCGTATCTTCCTCAAGTACCTTTCACCTCTGCACATTGATCTGGTACTGGTACTCCCTCTATATAGCTCTATTCTTGCGTATTTTATTTTATTCCTCTTGTCTTAGTTACTAATTATATATATTTTTTATTTCATAAAACTACATCGTTGAGAAATGTTCGAAAGCAACAATTTCACTGTGAAGGCTAGCTACACCAGTTGTATTCTGTGCATGTGATTAATACAATTTTATTTGATAAAGAGTAAAAACTCAAACAGAAGTGTCACACCCTGACCATAGTTTGCTTTGTATGTTTCTATGTTTTGTTTGGTCAGGGTGTGATCTGAGTGGGCATTCTATGTTGTGTGTCTAGTTTGTCTGTTTCTGTGTTTGGCCTGATATGGTTCTCAATCAGAGGCAGGTGTTAGTCATTGTCTCTGATTGGGAACCATATTTCGGTAGCCTGTTTGGTGTTGGGTTTTGTGGGTGATTGTTCCTGTCTCTGTGTTTGCACCAGATAGGGCTGTTTTGGTTTTTCACATTTCTTGGTTTTGTTAGTCGATTCATGTATAGTTTCTTTATTAAAGAACCATGAATAATAACCACGCTGTGTTTTGGTCCGCCTCTCCTTCGACACAAGAAAACCGTGACAGAATCACCCACCACAACAGGACCAAGCTGCGTGGTGACAGGCAGCGGCAGCAGGAACAGCGCGAGGAGTACTGGACATGGGAGGATGAGTTGGACGGTAAAGGACCCTGGGCACAGCCTGGAGAATATCGCCACCCCAAAGAAGAGCTGGAGGCGAGGAAGGCGGAGAGGCGCTGGTATGAGGAGGCAGCACGGCGGCGTGGATGGAAGCCCGAGAGTCGGCCCCAAAAAATTATTGGGGGGTGGCACACAGGAAGTGTGGCGAAGCCAGGTAGGAGACCTGTGCCAACTTCCTGTGCTTACTGGGGGTGCTTGAAAGACTGGGCATGCACCGTGTTATGCTGTAAAGCGCACGGTGTCTCCAGTGCAGGTGCATAGCCCGGTGTGGTACATACCAGCTCCGCGTATCGGCCGGGCTAGAGTGGGCATCGAGCCAAGTGCCATGAAGCCGGCTCTACGCATCTGGTCTCCAGTGCGTCTTCTTGGGCCGGCTTACATGGCACCAGCCTTGCGCATGGTGTCCCCGGTTCGCCTGCATAGCCCAGTGTGGGCTATTCCACCTCGCCGCACTTCCAGGGCGACCGGGAGCAATCAACCAGAGAAGGTTGGGTAGGCTCGGTGCTCAAGAGCTCCAGTGCGCCTGCACGGTCCGTTCTATCCGGTACCACCTCCACGCACCAGCCCTCCGGTGGCAGCCCCCCGCACCAGGCTGTCTCTCCGTCTCATCCCTACGGCCGCTCCCGCCTGTCCGGCGCTGCCGGCGGCTGAGGCGCCAGAGCCCCTCAGCCCAGAGTCGCCAGAGCCCCCTCAGCCCAGAGGCGCCAGAGCTTCTACCCCTCTGTCCCGAGCTGCCCCTCTGTCCAGTAGGGTCATTTAGAAGGGTCACCGTGGTTAGGAGGCCACAGAAGTGGACAATGGGGCGGACTAAGACTATGGCGAAGTGGGGGCCACGTCCAGCACCAGAGCCGCCACCGTGGACAGATGCCCATCCAGACCCTCCCCAATAGGTTCAGGTTTTGCGGCCGGAGTCCGCACCTTGGGGGGGGGGGGGTACTGTCACACCCTGACCATAGTTTGCTTTGTATGTTTCTATGTTTTGTTTGGTCAGGGTGTGATCTGAGTGGGCATTCTATGTTGTGTCTCTAGTTTGTCTGTTTCTGGCCTGATATGGTTCTCAATCAGAGGCAGGTGTTAGTCATTGTCTCTGATTGGGAACCATATTTAGGTAGCCTGTTTGGTGTTGGGTTTTGTGGGTGATTGTTCCTGTCTCTGTGTTTGCACCAGATTCACCAGATTTCACATTTCTTGGTTTTGTTAGTCTATTCATGTATAGTTTCTTTATTAAAGAACCATGAATAATAACCACGCTGCATTTGGTCCGCCTCTCCTTCGACACAAGAAAACCATGACCGAAGACTAGAAAAAGCTCAAACTAAGTGTATTCACCCACTGGGGCATACAGCTGCAAAGACAAGGTATGATTACACAATCACTTATATTTATAACCTCCTAATAGGCGAAGTCAACTCCTTACACATGTAGACAGCCAATTAATCTCTGTTGCTAGGCGGGAACTTAATTGGTTCATCTCACTGGTGTAGTCTTGGCCCTTTCTGATGCTAGAACCTTTGTGGGCGTGGAAGTGTATGTGTGTGAGATATAACTCTAGTTGGAGGATCGTTGTGGTGGGACCCTCTGGCCCCCCTCCTAGAGGTTTCTTCTCACTTCATCTGTGTTACAATGATGATTGTACGAACTGTACGATAAGCTCCACATGGTAATACAGAACTCGTAACTGAATAGGCATGGTGAGTTTCTTCAACTTCCCAGACCATAGGGGTTGACCATACAACGCAGTGACCGACAATGTAATGTCCAGCTTATTGAGAGGCAGTTCCTGTTGGCGAGCTAATGTGCAATCCAGAAAACATCTATGAAAGCAGGAATGTCCAACTGCCCATTGTCCCACTGCAGGTTGGGCGGAAAAATGGTGCATACCGTGTCGGCCGCGGGAGACTGTATCTGACTCACCAGTACTCTCTCGTTTACTGACAAGTCATCCCATCAGCTCGGGACAGGAGCTCGGGACAGGAGGCACAGAAAGGTAAGTAAGGACAATGTTGCTCGTTAATCCTGGGCCTTCTCTCCAGAGCGGAAAGCCTGGTGCGTCCCAATTGCGTCGGCTTCTCTGAAGGGAAACCAAAGCGGAAATTAGAACTCTGACGGGGTACAGAACAAGCAGGCACAGCATAGGGCAGTGGAACACCTGAAGAATCGACTCCTTCAGGGGGACCAGAAACACTGGAGACCACTCGGAATCCCTCCGTCCTCTCATGACGACGTTCCTGGAGCCGGTTGTCAATCCGGATGGCCAGAACGATGAGCTCATCCAGAGTGTCAGGGTTGTCCCGGTAAGCCAGTTCATCCTTGAGAACCTCGCTGAGTCCGTTCAGAAAGGCTGAGTGAATGTAAATGTAAATGTAAGTGCCTCTGTATTCCAACCGCCCTCAGTCGACGAGCGTCCGAAAGTCAATGGCGGGGTGTAATGAGTCTTTGAGCAGCGTTTCTGCCAATGATGGGGTAATCAAAAACCCTCCTCATCTCCTGTGTGAAGCTTTGCCAATTAAAAACAAATGTCTGGTTGCTGCTCCCATATGGCCGTGGCCCAGGCCAGAGCCCATCCTGAGAGCAACAAGATGACATATGTAACAATGGAATGCTCGGTGTGAAACGTTGATGCCTGCAGCTCGAATACCAGAGAGCATTGGAGCAGGAACCCACAACACCTCTCAGGATGCCCCTCATAGTGCTACAGTGCTGGGAGATGAGGCTCCCGAAGAGAGGACGTCACTGAGCTGGTAGGGAGTGGAAGATTAGGAACAACCTCAGGAGCAGCAGCTGTTGCTCCCGTCTGTCTTGTCTGCAGAGTGGACACAAGAGGTCTTAAATCATCCGACAATGCTTGGTGGGTGAGAGCCACCGTAAATGGTGGAGTTCAACATGTTCCTCAGATGACTGGGAAATCTCTGCTGGGTCCATTGTTGGCTTAGGTCTTCTGTTACAATGATGCTTGTACGAACTCGAACCCAGTCACAGAGAAAAACAGCAACCAGAGGTAAAGGTAAATTCAGCTCTTTACTTAAAGTCTTGACAAAAACAAGGCAACAGCACAAGAGTGCACTAAACAAAACATAAGCCCTAAGCACAGATATAAGCAACAGAGGTACCTAAATAGCAAAGCAACCAGGTGAACAGAGATGGTAATCAAAGGTGAAACCAATAAGTAATAATTAGGGTGACCTGGAAACCAGAACACAAGGCAAGTGTGCCCCCCAGCGGTAAGCCAAGGGAACAACAATCAAATAAACTGAACCTGTGACAATCTGTTGACTTGACCTCAAGCTGAATTCCTCGCTTCTCTCTGGTTTCCACATCTGGCCTGCCTTATCAGAGACTAACTATTGCCCTTCGCCTCTGTCGTGACGTTGTATTAGTTAATGTGACGACTGTTGCTCATCGAATGATTAAAAGTTTCTAATTGCGTGATTAACTGAAACAAGCGATTATTAACTCATTAGCCTGGGGCACCATGGGAAAATAAGTTTTTATTGAGTTTCTATTTCCCAAACACACTATGGCGCGTGTTACCCAAAATGGGGATTTAAAAGAGAGAGAAAAAGAGAAAGTACACGAGAGAAATATACATTTGGGTGAATTTGTCAGCTATGCTTATTCTAACCCTAGCCTTGCCCCAAACTGCCTCTCTTATGGGTCAGAATATAATTATGTAATTGCGTGGGGAAGGCTGGACCATTCAGGCTGCTCAATGACGCACTTCTCCGGCGCACCTCTCTGGTCGTCTTCACAATGTCAGTGTCCTTTTGGCTTAAGAGTCTGTTCCCTCGCCCTTGTTCTGGAAGGGTTCTTCTGAGGACAGACAGCTCTGTAGCTCAGAGCTCACAGCGTAGGAATGAAACAGTGTAGATACCACGATTCGATGGGAAGTAGAAGCTAGGTGGTTCGACTTGAATTCACCCGCTTAGACACAGCTACTCATCCGTAGCTTGGGTAGAAAAAGATTTCTTTGTCTTCAAACTTGTGTTGTGTTTTGGGTTTGTTTACTTTTTAGACCTCGGCCGCAGCTTGGGTCACGTAGTCGTATCTGTAAATTCTTTACTCACAGGTTTTATTACCTTTCGGTCAGAAGTGGGCGTAACCGCCTTTAGGGCAATTCTCTGGGCGTACCCAGTTAAGAGGCAAGGTCTAGATTTGACTCAAATCCAATTTTAGACAACTAACTTCACATTTCATCTTTACTAAAACATTCTCTTCGATTTGGACATTTTCCATACAACATAAAATGTATAAACATCAAACATATACTAGGTAAACTGTTGACGTTACAATGTTTTCGTAAAAACGTAATCTATTAACCTTTAATAACAAACAAAAATGACATACATTTTCGTATTCCATCTATCGTCATGACCACCATTGTGGCTGATGGAAACCATTGTTCCAAAGTCCCTTTATTTCATGTTTAATGTTCTGATGCTGGTTCTCCATAGTAACAGGACAAAGGAATTTGTCTGTGGCCTAACATTTACCAGGGGCGTGAGGGGTCGTAAAACCCCAACATCTTCAGAGCCCTAGATCTCTCCTCCTCTGTTGGGGTTGAGAGATAATCTGTAGGGTTGTGGTCTCCTGTAACCTGACCTGATCAGGACAGTCATGAGACCTTCCTCCTTAGAAACATGGAACAGAATCTGAACTTTCTGCACTTCCCATTTTCTCAATCAGTAGCTTCCATACACGAAGTCCCTTTTTACCATTCATTGACCCCAACATATAGATTCCTTATACGTGTAAAGTAATCAATAAGTTCTAGTCTGGTAACATGAACAAGTATATTTCAAGCTAGAATCTAACAATATTAAGCACCAATGTTATTCACTAAGTTAATTGTTTATATTTAGGATCATTTGTTACAGCTTTGTCATTTTATTTTGTATTTATCTTATTTAATTATTTCATATATTTTACATGTGATAAGGCCACACAGAGGGCCAGAGATAATTACAGATACCTGTAATAATCTGAAGTACCCAAAAGTGCCCTGACACCTGTTTAAGACCTTCAAACAGGTCAACATTCAAATCCTCAAAAAGTTCTACAGCTGCACCATCGAGAGCATTCTGACTGGTTGCATCACTGCCTGGTATGGCAACTGCTTGGTATCTGACCGCAAGGCGCTACAGAGGGTAGAACGGTCGGCCCAGTATATCACTGGGGCCAAGCTGCCTGCCATCCAGAACCTCTATACCAGGTGGTGTCAAAGGAAGGCCGTAAAAATGGTCAATGACTCCAGCCACCCTAATCATAGACTGTTCTCTCTGCTACCGCACAGCAAGCGGTACTGGCGCATCAAGTCTAGTTCCAAAAGGCTCCTTAACAGCTTCTACCCTCAAGCCATAAGACTGTTGAACAGTTAATCAAATGGCTACCTGGACTATTTGTTTATTATCTATGCATAGTCACTTTACCCCTACCTACATGTACATATTACCTCAATTACTGTCACGCCCTGACCTGAGTATTCTTTGTTTTCTTTATATATTTTGGTTAGGTCAGGGTGTGACGAGGGTGGTATGTATGTTTTGTCTCATCTAGGGTTTTTTGTATGTCTAGGTGTGTTTGTCTAGTCTAGACATATTGTAGGTCTATTGTGGCCTGGATTGGTTCCCAATCAGAGGCAGCTGTTTATCGTTGTCTCTGATTGGGGATCTTATTTAGGTTGCCATTTTCCAGTTTGGGTTCGTGGGTTATTGTCTATGTGATGTTGCATGTTAGCACTCAGTTTCGATAGCGGTCACGTTCGTTTTGTTATTTTGTTTGTTTGTTTAGTGTTGTAAAGTGACTGTTCCACTGGATGTCATAAGGTGAATGCACCAATTTGTAAGTCGCTCTGGATAAGAGCGTCTGATAAATGACTTAAATGTAAATGTAAATGTAGTGTACTTCGTGTTTTTTCGTCATTCATTAAAAGTATGTATTCACACCACGCTGCGCTTTGGTCTCCTTACTATGACGATCGTGACAGAATAACCCACCAACAATGGACCAAGCAGTGTGGTAACGGACAGCAGCAGCAATCACAGGACTTCTGGACTTGGGAGGAGATTCTGGACGGCAAAGAACCCTGGGCACAGCCAGGGGAATATCGCTGTCCCAAAGCAGAGCTGGAGGCAGCGAAAGCAGAGAGGCGCCGGTATGAGGAGGCAGTATGGCAGCGTGGCTGGAAGCCTGAGAGGCAGCCTCAAAAAAATGTATTGGGGAGGGGCACAGGGAGAGTGTGGCAGAGTCAGGAGTCAGACCTGAGCCAACTCCCCCTGCTTACCGTAAGGAGCCAAGGATGGAACCAGAGCCGGTCAGGGCGGTATTGGAGTTGAGCGAAGCAGAGACAGTGAAGGAGTTAATGGGGAGATTGGAGGAGAGATTTATGAGGGAGGTGCTGTGTTGGTGCTTGAGGCACGACATCCACCCGGCGGAGCGTGTCGGGGATTTGATGCCACCTGGGTCAGCCCTCCATATTCGTCCTGAGGTGCGTGCTAGCCGAATGGTGAAGACTGTGCCAGCCCCACGCACCAGGCCTCCTGTGCGCCTCCCTAGCCCTGCACGTCCTGTGCCAGCTCGGCATTACAGTTCTCCGAGCCGTGCTTACTGTGGCAGGCGTTGTACTGGTCAGGCACCGTGTTATGCGATGGAGCGCACGGTGTCCCCAGTACGCGTGCTTAGCCCGGTGCGCTACATCCCAGCTCCCCGCATCTGCCGGGCTATGGTGAGGATCCAGCCAGGGCAGATGGTGTCAGCCCTGCTCTCAAGATCTCCAGTGCGCCTTCTCGGTCCGGTCTATCCGGTGCCATCTCCACGCACCAGCCCTCCGGTCGCAGCCCCCTGCACCAGGCTTCCTGTGCGTCTCCAGAGCCCAGTGCTCCCTGTTTCTCCTCCCCGCACTCGCCCTGAGGTGCGTGTCCTCGGCCCAGTACCACCAGTACCGGCACCACGCACCAGGCCTACAGTGCGCCTCGTCTGTCCTGAGCTGCCAGAGTCTCCCGTCTGTCCTGAGCCGCCAGAATCTCCCATCTGTCCTGAGCCTCCAGAGTCAGCCAGTCAGGAGCCGCCGGAGCCGTCAGCCAGCCAGGAGCCGCGGGAGCCGTCAGCCAGCCAGGAGCCGCGGGAGCCGTCAGCCAGCCAGGAGCCGCGGGAGCCGTCAGCCAGCCAGGAGCCGCGGGAGCCGTCAGCCAGCCAGGAGCCGCGGGAGCCGTCAGCCAGCCAGGAGCCGCGGGAGCCGTCAGCCAGCCAGGAGCCGCCGGAGCCGTCAGCCAGCCAGGAGCCGCGGAGTCATCAGCCAGCCAGGAGCTGCCGGAGCCCAGGAGCTGCCGGTCCCCGCTCCTGATGCGCCACCTAAGTCGGCCAAGACTGAGGTTTAGCGGGGTCCACGTCCCGCACCCGAGCCGCCGCCGTGAAAGAGGCCCACCCGGACCCTCCCCTTTAGATTAGGTTTTTGCGGCCGGAGTCTCCACCTTTGTGGGGGGGTACTGTCACGCCATGTCCTGAGTATTCTTTGTTTTCTTTGTATATTTTGGTTAGGTCAGGATGTGACGAGGGTGGTATGTGTGTTTTTGTCTCATCTAGGGTTTTTTGTATGTCAAGGTGTGTGTGTCTAGTCTAGACATATTGTAGGTCTGTGGTGGCCTGGATTGGTTCCCAATCAGAGGCAGCTGTTTATCGTTGTCTCTGATTGGGGATCCTATTTAGGTTGCCATTTTCCAGTTTGGGTTCGTGGGTTATTGTCTATGTGATGTTGCATGTTAGCACTCAGTTTCGATAGCGGTCACATTCGTTTTGTTACTTTGTTTAGTGCTTTTTCGTCATTCATTAAAAGTATGTATTCGCACCACGCTGCGCTTTGGTCTCCTCACTACGACGATCGTGACAATTACCTGGACTAATCTGTACCCCTGCACATTGAGTTGGTACCGGTACACTCTGTATATAGCCTCGTTATTGTTATTTTATTGTGTTACTTTCTTTCTTATTTTTGTTTATTTAGTAAATATTTTCTTATCTCTTATTTTTCTTAAAATTGCATTGTTGGTTAAAGGGCTTGTAAGTAAGCATTTCGCGGTAAGGTCTACACCTGTTGTATTTGGCGCATGTGACAAATAAAATATTATTTGAATTGATTTGAGATGTGCTAGATTGTGATAGATTACATAAAATCCTTGAACGATGTCAAAATTCTGGTAGTTTTCTGATAAACTTTGAAAGTAATATACCCTCCCTTTGCAACCCTAGTTGTGAGTGCCTTTCTTCTTCCTCCTTTTCTCGTCCTTTCTTTCTTTTCTCTCTCCCCTCTGTGAGAGCATCTGGGAGAGGTCTTAATTAACGAGTAACCGATCTGTTAATGATTCATTCCTGCTGAGCTCCTAACGAGAACGGAGGCTGATGTCCGGGAGGAGGAGGAGGAGAAGAATGGGGAAGAGAAGGAGGAGGAGAGCAGGGGGCTGGCAGCCCCAACGAGCTGTTGATTAATACAGGGGCTGCTGGGCTGTGTCTCCTGAGTCCTGCATGGCGCCCTGCTGGGTTGACACATCCTCAGGCACACACACCTGTGATTCCTCCCAGTCAAGGACACTGTGACTGCCTTTGTTGTTCTGAGCATTAAAAAGAGCTCTCATTGCATTAGAAATTATCCTCCAGAGAGGCTTTCCGTGAGTGAATTCCAAAGCCATAAAACGATGGACTTTCAGCATTGTAGAAAATGCCTCATCAGTATTGGATCAAACATACTGTATGTATGCTTTTTTTAGTATTACTTTGGAATTTTGTAAGTATTCTGTGTAAAAGAAGAAGGAATGACAATGAGGCTGTTCCCTAAAGAAGATAACTAACCATGCACACCGTGTCAGCCTCACATACAAGACATACAGTATTTACCACTATGCATGTGGTTATTGTTAGGAGGGGTCAATAGGTCCCTCTTTTCTCCTCCTACTTCCTTCCATACTGCGATACTCAGAGGCAGATAGAAGGGAATCAAGAGAAGGCCAAGGTTCCAGTGTATTATCTTGAGCTGTAACACACTATATTATGATGTATTTATCTGTTCTCCACAAGAGTGTGACAATACAGATAGCTGGAGAAAGGCCTTCCATCACTCCTCTGTGTGTGAGTGACCCAAACGGTGTGTGTGTTCCTGCCCTGGTATCTGGATCCACTGTGTGGGCTGGGCACTGTGTTCTTGTCACTCTGTTCCATCAGAATCTCAGCTCCAAGTCGGAGCCCTGGCGACACAGGACAGTAATGACCTTCACAGAGACAGGGGTCAGATTAGAAACCCTATGCCGAAAGACAACCTTCAATTATGCAGCTAAGAGACAGGGACTAGTAAAGGAAAGTGACTTGCATTAACATGCATTGACATTGTCAGTGAGTGTGTGTGTGTGCACCTGTCTGTGCATGTATGTTCATGTTGAGTGGCGATGTGTGTCTGCGAGTGTGTACGTGAAGAGGTTGGTTTGGTGCTAGTGAGATATGTTTTTTCCTTATAGATCAACAATCCCATGGGACTACTCTCTCTCCCTCTGATCTTTTGACATGGCTGCCCCTGCACCTGTCACCGTGGTGATCAGGGCATCAACATTGATTCCAATTACTGTCCAACACTGGCCATCAGGCTGGGATCAGTCACGGCTCATCAACATCACATCCTCTATAGTGGACAAGGTATGAAATAAGGTTTGGTTTAGTGGCCTATATCCCAGAAAAATATATGGGTTCTGAGGAACATTTTGGTCCTTTAACCTCTGTCGACTTTTCCAATGGATTTGTGCAATATTATAGGATCATTCTGTCATGCATGTACACAACTGTAAAGCTTACAGGAGTCTGTGTTAAAGGCTGTTGCAAGAATGATCTGAAGCACAATAACCAACCAGTAAGTGTGTAGAGAGAGGAAGAGGAGCCAGTGGTTCAGTGAGGGGAGATGATATACTACCACGGGGAGGCAGTGGAGGCCCAGAGCAGGGGCACAGTCATTTTTTACTCTGCTGTCACAAATGTATTTTTAATGAGTGTGCACCCCTGACTCAGGAAAGGCTCTGTTCTTTTCTGTAGGGCCAGCCTGACCCTAATATTTTCTGAGAAGCAGCAGGGATGAACAGACCCAGACCCACATACTGTAATGGAAATAACCTTCAGCCTCCGCTCTATAGAAACATCCATCTGCCTGTGTCCTGGTTTTACTGCATAATTATTATACTTTTTGTTGTTGTTGTGAAGGGTTCAGATCACAGACAGGATTTTTTTTCCAAAAGTACATACAGTCCATTTGGAAAGTATTCAGACCCCTTGACTTTTTCCAAATTGTGCTGTTACAGACTTAGTCTAATATTGATTAAATACAATTATTTCCTCATCAATCTACACACATACCCCACAATGACAAAGCAAAAACTGTATTTTAGAATTCTTTCCAGAAATATCTTTACTTAAAGTACCAATCAAAGGTTTGCACACACCTACTCATTCAAGTTCTTTTTGTTATGTTTACTATTTTCTACTTTGTTGAATAAAAAACAAATATATTTTCTATTTGATATTCTTCAAAGTAGCCACCCTTTTCCTTGATGAAAGCTTTGTAGAGCTCTGAGACAGTATTGTGTCGAGGCACAGATCTGGGGAAAGATACCAAAAGATGTCTGCAGCATTGAAGGTCCAAAAGAACACAGTGGCCTCCATCATTCTTTAATGGAAGAAGTTTGGAAACACCAAGACTCTTCCTAGAGCTGGCCGCCTGACCAAACTGAGCAATCAGGGGAGAAGAGCCTTTATCAGGTTGGTGACCAAGAACCCGATGGTCACTCTGACAGAGCTCCAGTTTTCCTCTGTGGAGATGGGAGAAACTTCCAGAAGGACAACCATCTCTGCAGCACTCTACCAATCAGGCCTTTATGGTAGAGTGGCTAGATGGAAGCTACTCCTTAGTAAAAGGCACATGACAGCCCACTTGGAGTTTGCCAAAAGGCACCTAAAAGACTAAAACCATGAGAAACAAGATTCTGTGGTTTGATGAAACCAATTTGTAATTATTTGGCCTGAATGCCAAGCGTCATGTCATGAGGAAACCTGGGGACATCTCTACGGTGAAGCATGGTGGTGGCAGCATCATGCTGTGGAGATGTTTTTCAGCGACAGTGACTGGAAGACTAGTCAGGGTTGAGGGAAAGATGCATGGAGCAAAGTACAGAGAGATCCTTGATGAAAACCTCATCCATAGTGCTCAGAACCTCAGACTGGGGCAAAGGTTCACCTTCCAACATGACAACATCCCTAAGCACACAGCCAATACAACGAAGGAGTAGCTTTGGGACAAGTCTCTGAATTCTGCAGGATCTGCAGAGAAGAATGGGAGAAACTCCCCAAATAGAGGTGTGCCAAGCTTATAGTGTCATACTCAAACAAACTCGAGGCTGTAATCGCTGCCAAAGGTGCTCCAACAAAGTACTGACTAAAGGGCCTGAATACTTATGTCCTGTCTTTGGCTATGCCAGATTTTGTGATATGACATGTTATTCTATAAAATCCTTTCTCTGTAATTAATATCACCTGATTGAGCTAATCATGTAAATGTAATTAACTAGAAGGTCGGGGCACTACGAAATAATATTTATAGAGCAGTTATCTTCCAAATAAACTCTTAAAGACCTAGTAATATTTTACATCAATAGCAGTCAATATTAATCGTCACCTTATTTCAGTCTCATCTGAAAGTTGTAAATTCTTGCTTATCTTCACGAACCCTGGCTAACAAGTTGAATCAGCAATACAAAATTGGGATTAATTATGTATTTACTAAATACCTAAATAATCACACAGAATTACATAAACACAGAATGAATCATACCTTGATTACAAATGATGTCATAAAGGAAAATGTCCCTAGCGGACGGAACAGATATGACAGCTAGTTACACAAAAGAAAAGGGGCTGGGTTTGAGTGAAAGAGCGGGAAGACTGAAGAACAAAGGGAGAAGCGATGTCTCTATCGGGCCGTAGGCAGCTACTCTATCGTAAATACAGAATCTTATGCATTCTAAATTACCGCTCATTTGGAAAAGGAAAAAACAATAAATATTTACTCTGAGCTGCGCTTCGGTAGATGCTGGTCGTGTTGGCCAACAGAGATCTTTCTGTCCTCAGAAGAATGTCTCTGGTGGTAAATTGAATATGTTGTAGTAATGTCTTTGTGTGGTAGATGGGATACTCTGTCTGTTCTTTCCTAGCCCACATTTTCAGCTACTGTTGCTAACTCAATGGCGAGGAGGTATCACTTCTATAGTGAATAAGAGTTCAAAGTTCATACCATTCGCAACCAAAGCTCACGCTGAGGTTGGATTCGTTCTGTAGTTATTATCTGAACAGGAAGTTATATTGTCGTCAAGGCTTTATATAGGAAGGGAGAGTAGGGCATGTTTCATAGTTTATAATTAATGTCTCTTCACTTGGGCGGGCCACTGAGTCGGGCCTAATTCACTCATGAAAACCAAATTCTCACATTTTAGAAGCTAAAATCACATTTCATACCCTCACAAATAATTTCATATTCAAACGTTTAAATTCCACAACAATTCCATGTGAATCTGAATACTATAATGTGTAGACTTTCCACTGTACCGTTTATGTCATCCTATCATTGATGAGAATGTCTCAGATGACAACCAAACTGACATCATATTCATTAAGTACCAACGCATATGTTCAAGTGGTTGGATTACCAAAATATGGTTCATTCCCCCCCCCCCCCACCTTCTGATGTTCCCAGAATCTCTATTTTAACCAAGAGATTTTCAATAGTCACATCAGTAGGGTAGAGAGGAAAAAAGGGAAGGGGGATTTATGACTGTCATAAACCTACCCCCAGGCCAGCGTCATGACACTTATGTACATTTGATATTTCCATTTATTTATTCTTATACGTTTGCAAAAATGTCTAAACTTTTTTTCTTCGTCATTATGGGGTATTGTGTGTAGATTGAAGAGGGAAAAAATGATTGAATCAATGTTTGAATAAGGCTGTAACGTAACAAAATGTGGTTTAAATTAAAGGTGTCTGAATACTTTCCGAATGCACTGTGTGTAAAGAAACGAAAAACAATAGAGAAAAAATATTATAAGCATTATTTGTCCCTCCCCCTTCTTAGTAAGTGCGACCAATCGCTATCCCTTCGCTCCTTTCCACCCTCAGGTCATTCCTGTTTCTATCCACAATATAAGATATATTATACTGAACAGAAATATTAACACAACATGCAACAATTTCAAATATTTTACTGAGTTACAGTTCATATAACGATATCAGTCAATTGAAATACAGTAATTCGGCCCTAATTTATGGTTTTCACATGACTTGGAATACATGCATCTGTTGGTCACAAATACCTTAAACAAAAAGGTAGGGGAGTGGATCAGAAAACCATTTAGTATCTGGTGTGACCACCATGTGCCTCATGCAGCACAACACATCTCCTTCGCATAGAGTTGATCAGGCTGTTAATTATGGCCTGTGGGATGTGGTCCGACTCCTCTTCAATGGAGACACACACACAGGTACAGCCACACATACACACACACACTCTAAACACACGTACGTTGTAATATTGTTGTATGGTGGTATTATACATTATACATTTTGTAATGTGGATATTTAGTGGTGTAATATTGTTATATTATGTACTGTTTTATCTTGTTTTATGTGTGATGGAAGTGCCTTAATGTGTTTGGACCCCAGGACCCACTTGGCAGCAGCTAATGTGGACCCTAATAAATACAAATACAAATAAATACAAATGGCTGTGCGAAGTTGCTGGATATTGGCGGGAACTGGAACACGCTGTTGTACACGTCGATCCAGAGCTTTCCTAAACATGCTCAATGGGTGACAAGGCTGGTGAGTATGCAGGCCCTAAAAGAAATGGGACATTTACAGCTTCCAGGAATTGTGCACAGATCCTTGCGACACGTGGCCGTGCATTATCATGCTGATGAATGGCACGACAATGGGCCTCTGGATCTCGTCATGATATCTCTGTGCATTCAAATTGTCAACGATCAAATGTAATTGTGTTTGTTGTCTGTAGCTTATGCCTGCCCATACCATAACCTCACTGCCACCTTGGGGCACTCTGTTCACAACCTAGACATCAGCAAACCACTCGTCCACACAACGTCATACACATGGTCTGCGGTTGTGAGGCCTGCTGGACGTACTGCCAAATTTTCTGAAACAACTTTGGAGGCGGCTTATTGTAGAGAAATTAACACAACATTCTCTGGCAACAGCTCTGGTGGACATGTTGCATTTATATTTTTGTTCAGTGTACTTACTGGTGAAGCAATTACTTTCAAAGGAATATTTTGCACCTAGTAGCCTATGTTGTGGACCTTATTATACGAATAAATATTCAAAAGACAAGTAACAAAAAACAAAATACACCAGATAGAAATGTACAGTTAAATCTTTATTGAATGTTTACCTGGTACAAAAAGGGACAAAGAGGATTCAGGGGGAATGGAGAATAAGAAAGAAGGATGGAAAGAGGGTGGTACAGAGAGAGAGCGAAAGATGCAGAGAGTAGCCTGCTGATTTCCTGGTGGTGGAAAACCCTGGAGCATGCTGCTGACACTTTACTAATGTGCTGGAGGAGAGGACAGGGAGGAACACGAAGGAATACATTTACTAGGCTGTGCCTGTGCCTCGGAGGGATGGAGAGAGAAGGAGAGAGGGGGGGCCGGGGGAGAGAAGAGGTGGCAGGAGAAAGGGGGAAGGGATGCCTGCCTGTGCCTTACATACATTTCACCAATTTGCCACTTATTCTTGGGTAAATTAAGGAAACCATCCTGTCAATACTCGCCTCATTTCACCATGATTAATGCACAGGTTACATGCACATTAAGGCATTATACAAATGACTGCACTTTACATTTGGACTGTTCTATTTGTTGGTGTCAAACCAGAACTATCTATGACCTCCTGAGGATGAAGACCAGCATCACCAGATAGGTACATTCCCTTATGTAATGTATATGACAACTAGTGATCATATGATACAAATACAACTATTGGTTTTAGAACCATACAATCAGACAGACTTGCCCATTCAGGATAACTCACAGCATAACAGCATATTACACTTTCAGTAATATAGACTAAGGAAGCACTCTTCCTCTGTATACTATTGTATGTCTGAACCATGCATTGATGATTGAGAAATGGTAGTCAGTCACTTCCTCAGCATACAACTCCAGATCCTTCATCCATTCAGTCCATAATGAGAGGTGAGTCCTGCAGATTGATCTTTTCATGTTGAGGAGTGAGGTCGGAGGGGATTCACCCCCCTCTCAGTTTGTACATTTACTCTAGTTAGTGAGTCATTGAGTACAGTTAGCGACAGTGTTACTGCAGTCCTCTGAGACCTGTTTGTCTAAGGGATGACAACTCCTCTATGCCAGGAAATGTCACCATTAGATGTCAGGAGCGGCTATATGAACAGAAGAAGAGCTCACATGCTGTCTCTGCCCTGTTGTGTGTGGGGGCCAGGGGCCTATTTAGGTACAGAGCTGGGGACCACACAGGGGGGGGGGGGGGGCAGTCTAATATGCTGGCATCTCATTGTGACTGGCTGTCTTCCTTCCTGGCCAATGGTAGTCGATGGTCTTGATGGATGCTGTTGTAGAAAACTAAATCCAAAGATTATGCAGAGACTAATTTATGATTATAATAGCAAATATTTAATTCAAACATACGGGCAGCTGTAAGGCAGATCCGTCTCTGATCGCAGTCAGGGATCTCGAAAAGTGAGTGGTTACATGTCCCTTATATCTATCATATTTTTATATATACAATCGTATTGTTTACACAACAGTTATTTTATACAAGCAACAGTTCCAGAACACAATGGCCTTCTGTTAGGGTGCAGTGATAACATGAGTCTATGAAATGCGTATCATCACAGTCTATCACAGAACAGAGAACAAAGACAGAACAAAGACATAACCCCAGCTCACTCCACTTCTGCCACAGCAATTACCCCTTTGATGCCATGGATATGTGATATATCTGAGCTGTTGTCAAACAGAACTTAAAACCTTCTGGTTTCTGGGAAATTGTCATGTTACACAGAAAGGTGGTGGTCTGAATGGAACTTCTGAAAGGTAACTTTATAATAACAATCTGGCGAAAAGGAAGGTTCATAGGGATCTGTTTTGTAGGGCCGGCTACAATGGTCCTCCTATACAAGTGGGAGAAATTGTGATTTGTGGGTACTGGGGTAGCACGCACAGCAGGAACAACATAGGCAGCATAGCATGATAATAATAATAATAATAATAATATATGCCATTTAGCAGACGCTTTTATCCAAAGCTCTTTTATCCAATGATCCTGACCAGTTTGTAGCCAGATAAGAGTAGGCTTTCTCCCACACACATACATAGTTCCACTTACTGAGGAAGTATGTTTAGCATACACACTGCCATTCTTGAGTCTATAATATATTCTCAATGACATGTTAGGGTGGAATGTTCCATTTCTCAACAGTAAGGGTAGGGTAAGGTTATTGTATACAGAAAGGTTATACTTACAATTACTTTCCCCCAACTGGGGACCAGTTCCATTTTCTATATAACCCAAATAACCTGGGGGAGAGTATGCCAGGGTGATGGGTTGCTTGGGCAGAGAGGTGTGATTATTAAAATCAAATCTTCTCATATAAAAACACCTCACCCTCCACCCAATCAAGCTCTCAATCTGAAAGGTTACCTGCTTTGGTCCACATCAATATTACATAAGCATTAAGGGGTATAGCTAGCAATGGCATAGTCTCAGCACTGTCTGTCAACAGTCCACAAACCCAACAATCTGATACATTCTGTAGCACAGAAACATTATTAGTTACCTGTAAGAAAGTGTTTTACCCGGGGGAAACCCCATAATGTTTATGTCCTCTTTTTCTTCTCTTCAGCTCAGCGGGGTCACCAGGGTCCAGGTTCAGGTCAGCAGGGTCATCTACTTCTCATCTACTAGCAGGGTCATCTACTACTTCTCGGCTTCCACAGTCTCGTTGGACTGAAGAGGTCGGGGAGAGGTTACTAGCACGTTCTCCCGCCTCTGGCTCAAAGTCTGCTACCACCCAGAGGATGCCCACAGCCACAATATCTGCGAGTCCCAGGGTAAGCAGAGTGCTCCTACTGGATTCTAGGAGTAACAGGAGTAGCATCTTCTTCTGGCTCTGCTACTTGCTTACAGTGGGATACGTGGATCCAGGTGTCTTTGCCTAAGCACTTTGCTGCCGTTGGGGTGGTGAGGGTGGTCCCGTCAACCTGGGTTTTAAAGCTTTTTATTTTATTTTAAATCTGATTGATCTGTCTGTCGATGTGCAGGGAGCGGTCCAGTATCTCCTCCATGGTGTCTGTGTTGATGAGGGAGTAGCGCTTGGTCAGGTCCCTGTGTAGCTCCTGTACCTGGTCCTTCATGTTCTAGATCTAGGTCTGGAGGATCTGGGACAATAATAAACACTCACGAGCGTGCACACACACACCACACCACTGTCACCCTATGGCCGAGCCCCGGGGCATGTCACTGAGGGACTGGGAGTGGCAGGACATGGAGAGGGGAGGCCAAACCACAGGGCATTATCACCACCACTACTACTGCCACCATCACCACCACTACTACTGCCACCAACGCCACCACCACTACTACTGCCACCAACCCCACCACCACTACTACAACTACTGCCACCAACACCAACACCACTACTAAAACTACTGCCACCAACACCACTACTACTGCCACCAAAACCACTACCACTACTAAAACTACTGCCACCAACACCACCACCACTACTACTGCCACCAACACCACCACCACTACTACTGCCACCAACACCACCACCACTACTATTGCCACCAACACCACCACCATTACTACTGCCACCAACACCACCACCATTACTACTGCCACCAACACCATTACTACTACCACCAACACCACTACTACTGCCACCAACACCACCACCACTACTACTGCCACCAACACCAACACCACTACTACTGCCACCAACCCCACCACTACTACCACTAATACTGCCACCAACACCACCACCACTACTACTGCCACCAACACCAACACCACTACTTATTGCCACCAACCCCACCACTACTACCACTACTACTGCCACCAACACCAACACCACTACTACTGCCACCAACACCAACACCACTACTACTGCCACCAACCCCACCACTACTACCACTACTACTGCCACCAACACCACCACCACTACTACTGCCATCAACACCACTACTACTGCCACCAACACCACTACTACTGCCACCAACACCACCACCACTACTACTGCCACCAACACCACCACCATTACTACTGCCACCAACACCACTACTACTGCCACCAACACCACCACCACTACTACTGCCACCAACACCAACACCACTACCACTACTACTGCCACCAACCCCACAAACTACTACCACTACTACTGCCACCAATACCAACACCACTACTACTGCCACCAACACCAACACCACTACTACAGCCACCAACCCCACCACTACTACCACTACTACTGCCACCAACCCCACCACTACTAAAACTATTGCCACCAACACCACTAACACTGGAGTAATAGTTACAGTGCCTTCAGAAAGTATGCATACCCATTCATTTATTCTACATATTGTTATGTTACAGCCTGAATTAAAAAATAATTAAATATTATTTTTCTTCTGAATCATCTACTCAAAATACCCAATATTGACAAAATTAAAACATGAAAAAAAACTAATTTACATAAGTACACCCCTGAGTCAATGCATGTTAGAATCACCTATGGCAGCGATTACAGCTGTGTCCTTCTGGATAAGTCTCTAAGAGCTTTGCACACCTGGATTGTACAATATTTGCACATTATCCTTTTAAAAATTCTTCAAGCTCTATCAAGTTGGTTGTTGATCATTGCTAAACAGCCATTTATGGAGTCTTTCCATAGATATTCAATCCGATTTAAGTCAAAACTGCTACTAACCCACTCAGGAACATTCAATGTCATCTTTATAAGCAACTCCAGTGTATATTTGGCCTCGTTTAGGTTATTGTCCTGCTGAAAGGTGAATTTGTCCCCCAGTGTCTGTTAGAAAGCAGACTGAACCAGGTTTTCCTCAGGGATTTTGTCTGTGCTTAGCTCTATTCCATTTACTTTTATCCCCCAAAAACTTCATAGTCCTTGCCGATGAGAAGCATACCCGTAACATGATGCAGCCATTCTGTAACTTTTTTAAAGTCACCATTGATCTCATGGTGAAATCCCTGACTGGTTTCCTTCCTCTCCGGCAACTGAGTCAGGAGGGACGCCTGTATCTTTGTAGTGACTGGGTGTATTGTAATTAATAATTTCACCATGCTCAAAGTGATATTCAGTGTCTGCGTTTTTGTATTTTTACCCATCTACCAATAGGTGTCCTTCTTTGCGAGGCATTGGAAAACCTCCCTAGTCTTTGTGGCTGAATCTGGGTTTGAAATTCACTGCTCGACTGAGGGACCTTACAGATAATTATATGTGTGGGGTACAGAGACGAGGTAGTCATTCAAAAATCATGTTAAACACTATTATTGCACACAGAGTGAGTCAATGCAACTTATATGATTTGTTAAGATAATTGTTAGTCCTGAAATTATTTAGGCTTGTCATAAAAAATGGTTTGAATATTTATTGACTCAAGGCATTTCAGCTTTGAATTTTTTATGAATTAGCCAACATTTCTACAAGCATAATTCCACTTTGACATTATGGGGTATTGTGTGTAGGCCAGAGACACAACATTTCAATTTTATCAATTTTAAATTCAGGCTGTAAAACAACAAAATGTGTAAAAAGTCAAGGGGTGTGAATACTTTCTGAAGGCACTGTAGCTATTCCATTATATTGTACACCACTTTAACAGCCCTTCCTAACAGTTAATATCACAATTGTTACCAAATGTTTTCGATAGTTTACCATTGTACTGTAAAACATGAATGAGAGAGGGCTACTGTATGTATGTTGCAAATAAAACATAGAATAAACTGAAATATATGAAAGGTGGGAATACAGTATCATTAGCCAGTAGGTAAAGACAGATATTCTATAATTACGGAAAAAGTTTATCGGCACACAACTAGAGAAGCCATGCAGCTTACCTGGGCTCTGGGATGCTTTTAGTCCAGATTTCTTTTGCCTGGCACATGCCCTGATACAGCAGTAGAACTATCCCTAGAGTAAGTCTGTGATTGTTTGCTGTGAGCATCACTCTCTCACCCTGCCATACACATTTAGTCCTGTGAGCATCACTCTCTCACCCTGCCATACACATTTAGTCCTGTGAGCATCGCTCTCTCACCCTGCCATACACATTTAGTCCTGTGAGCATCGCTCTCTCACCCTGCCATACACATTTAGTCCTGTGAGCATCGCTCTCTCACCCTGCCATACACATTTAGTCCTGTGAGCATCGCTCTCTCACCCTGCCATACACATCTAGTCCTGTGAGCATCGCTCTCTCACCCTGCCATACACATTTAGTCCTGTGAGCATCGCTCTCTCACCCTGCCATACACATTTAGTCCTGTGAGCATCGCTCTCTCACCCTGCCATACACATTTAGTCCTGTGAGCATCACTCTCTCACCCTGCCATACACATTTAGTCCTGTGAGCATCGCTCTCTCACCCTGCCATACACATTTAGTCCTGTGAGCATCGCTCTCTCACCCTGCCATACACATTAAGTCCTGTGAGCATCGCTCTCTCACCCTGCCATACACATTTAGTCCTGTGAGCATCACTCTCTCACCCTGCCATACACATTTAGTCCTGTGAGCATCGCTCTCTCACCCTGCCATACACATTTAGTCCTGTGAGCATCGCTCTCTCACCCTGCCATACACATTTAGTCCTGTGAGCATCCACCTGCTGCCCCCACCACTGATACCAATTTAAGACATTGGCAAAGTCAGTGATAACAGTGGCATAGAACAAAATGGCCCCACCACCTCTGTGTGTGCCTAGCTATCAGATGAATCCTGGAGATTTCTGTGAAATTCTGGTAAAAATAGTGCCAGCCTGCTCAGTGCCATCCCCGCCCACTCCGCATCTTACAGTGGCACTGGTTGGGAGGGAGGACAGTCAGTATGGTGGGGGTTTGGGAAGCTGTGAACGGTTGGTAGTAATTGATGTGGAAAATTGGTCAGGGAGCATGCGTCACTTGTGTCCACATGGCCAGAGACAGAGTTTGTATCTGAATGAGTTTGTGATAACAAATGGCTCCATTCTGACAACCAATGACCCTCTCTGTCTGTGTCAAAAACCTACAACTATAGCTTACGCCAACTAAGAATCAAGGCTCTCGAGGGAGACATTTAGTTTCTGTTAAAACTCTGGTAACAGCTAAGCCCAATGCTTGAATTTGGGTCCAGGCGTCCTCACTGGATCTTATACTTCAGCCAAATACATTCATACCCAGTTTGTGTGTATAGAGAGGCACACCATCATATGTGTGTCAAGGTTGGCTAGGGATCCAAAGTGTGCTGTGATATCCAGACGGACACGACTGTAAAACAGAGCATTGCAGCAAAAAAGCTATTTCCTGGAACCCTGGCTTTGCGCTGGTCGAGCTATTATCAGCAGTCTTTCTGGCACAGACAGAACGGGACTAGTGCCTGCTATAACAAGACCGCCACCAAAAAGGTCAGTTACGTAGCCTTTTATTTAACCTTAGGTTACATAGCCTAAGCATGTCTGTGGCCTGCGCTTACAGACAGACAGAATAACTGACCTAGGTGGGGTTCATGGCATCAACTTCCCTCTCTCTGTGGTTATCGCCGTCTGCTAGTTGTGCTTCCAAGCATTTTTCATATTATATCTCATCTTTTAATCTTAAATTTGGTTCCAGAGTTTCATAAAAATGCCCCACCATATCATCATGATATTGAAATGTTACATTCAACCTTGTACACTGAAAGATAGAGATTAAGGGAGATTTCAAAGCCTTTCAAGCCAACGATTAGATTTTAAGCCCAAAAAGACTCACAGGGCTGCGATACTAGTTGCCCCGGTGACGGAGGCTGGGTGGCGCTGTCCCAGCAGCAGTAAGGGCTCCAGACAGTGAGGAAATTCACCCCTGTAGTATGTGCTAATCTGAGGGGAGAGAGAGATCATCAAGGTCAGAGCTTGGCTAGCACCTTTCTTTGAGGGAAGGGACAAGACATTTACTGTAGTTCTAGTAAACTGTAAACACTACTAATTCTACATGACAATGTTGAGTAAAATCACATTGTTTAGTAAGATCAGAGTAGACGGGTCACACTCACTTTGCTGCTTGCACTGGTCACATTCAATGAGGAAGCTTCACAATCCTCCTCAGCCTCAGTTTCTGTGGGAGAGAAACCATGTGTAATGCAAACCTCTGGTGAATTTACCCATTCTATCTTTGATTCTCCCCAGAATATGAAGTGCCAGTACGTACTCACATATCCCATGTCCAGACACTCAAACTTGTTGGCTGAGCTGAGGGAGGCTGAATGAACCCGTGGTGAGGGCATCAGTGAGGGTCAGCGGTCAACCACACTGGAGGGCTGGTGAATAATTAACTGTTCAGGTAATAACTAACAATCTATCCCCACTGTCAATTTTATTTATGGTATAATTTAGTTCCATGTGAGTTCAGCAATTAGTTGTAGATATGGAGATATGAGTTAGGGGTGTCTGATGACCTGCAGGGTTGGCAGGAGGACAACAAGGTGTGACATCTGCGCTCCTTTAGCGCCTTTTCCTTTTCTTCATGTTGGCTGCAAACACACACACAACATTACCACTACACAACTATCCCCCGATGCAGAGGGTTAAGAAATACCCACACAACATTACCACTACACAACTATCCCCCGATGCAGAGGGTTAAGAAATACCCACACAACATTACCACTACACAACTATCCCCTCGATGCAGAGGGTTAAGAAATACCCACACAACATTACCACTACACAACTATCCCCTCGATGCAGAGGGTTAAGAAATACCCACACAACATTACCACTACACAACTATCCCCTCGATGCAGAGGGTTAAGAAATACCCACACAACATTACCACTACACAACTATCCCCTCGATGCAGAGGGTTAAGAAATACCCACACAACATTACCACTACACAACTATCCCCTCGATGCAGAGGGTTAAGAAATACCCACACAACATTACCACTACACAACAATCCCCTCGATGCAGAGGGTTAAGAAATACCCACACAACATTACCACTACACAACTATCCCCTCGATGCAGAGGGTTAAGAAATACCCACACAACATTACCACTACACAACTATCCCCTCGATGCAGAGGGTTAAGAAATACCCACACAACATTACCACTACACAACTATCCCCTCGATGCAGAGGGTTAAGAAATACCCACACAACAACACAGAAACTCATGCTCTATATATCCAGGTCCTTATCTATAGTCTGCTTCCCATTACAAACACATACACACAGACAGACACACAGACACAGAGACGGAAACACACTGCCTGCCATAAATAGCCTTTAACTTCATACAGTCACTGGTCTGCTTCCAGGCAGCGGGGCAAGAAAGATGGAGGACTAAGGGCACAAAAATCTCATTAAAAATCTCTACACAATGCAATCTGATACACTTTCTCTCTCACACACTCCAGAGACAGTAATGCTGCCGTCCAGTGACCCCCAGGCTGTAGCTTCCTGCTCCACTAGCTGTGATGGACTGCTCCCAGCTCTCAGAGGTTATCTACACACATTTTTCATGTAGCCACGAACTGCAGCCGATGAGTATTGTTTGAAGCAGTCTTCACTCTACTTTGCCTTGCCATTCTTGTTTTAACTGTGTACTGTAAAGTCTCTCTCATGGGGCCAAATGGAAACTAGCCTACACCAGGGTTCTGGCATAAAATGGCTGCAATACTTTCTTAGTGGTTTATTAGGTTTGTTATAACCCTGTACAATGTAAGGCACCTTGAGACCTTGGGGAAATTGCTAACTTCAGTCATTGCCTAACAGATTCCCTATCCATTGTCTTTGTGGCATCAAAGCAACCGTTTCTAAGCAAAGTAATGCAGTACCTGTGAGCCGCTCGCAACAGAGTTTTCTTCCTCTCTTTCCTGACAGATGAGAGCAGAGAAACAGTTAACCACAAGAAAAATGTGGCTCAGTTGGTAGAGCAGGCATTTGCAACGCCAGGGTGTGGGCTTGATTCCCACAGGGGACCAGTGCGAACAAATATGAAAATGTATACACTCCCTACTGTAAGTCGTCGGGATAACAGTGTCTGCAAAATGACTAAAATGTCAAATGGCTGTGGGCTATGACGTTGTCTGCTAGTAGTAGGCCTACCGTGAAAAAGACTGTGGTCCTTGTGCAACCCTCAATTTGAGCAAATAACTGTCTGGGGATTTAACTTGTAGTGAGTTTTCTCTAAAATGTTGTGGTAAACATTGTCTTGTAATTGTACCAGTAAGTGTTTGGTTTAACTCCATTGATAAAGTGTTTGTTGAGTGCAGAAGACCTTTCAATCTTTTCACAAAGGGAGCAAGAGAGACACCCAGTGGTCAGGCACCATCATCACATATTCAAATATGGAATTTATTTATTGTATATTTATTGTCTTGCACTTAGATAGTTACATTTCACAATGTTTATTTAATACATTCGTATCTCAATAACAACACTATCAATAGCATCTGTTTTTCTTTCAGGTGACCTGAAAAGAGTTCTTTAGTGAAGTTTTACCTGTATACTGTTGCAGAGGTCACAGATTGCGTTCTCCTCTTCCTCGATATTGGAGCACACCTCCCCTATCATGGCCCTCAGCATGAGAATAGCTTCACGGGCCAATGTCTGCAACTCTTTCACTGCCTACAGAGGACGCAAGGCTCACGCATGGACATGGTAGATATGCTCATTCACCTGGAACTAACCTGTAGCTAAACCAAACACACATGATCATATGCTTTATCTCAAACCCAAGACCCAGCCTGTAGCTGTTCAAAAACAACATAAGGATCCTATACTATGGCATGTAAAATACAGCATGGAAACAATTCAGAGTTACTCCATAGGCCATGGAGTTGAGCACTATACAGATAAAACATGGATTTTCAGAGGGGGTGACTGCGGACCATCCATGTTATAACACACAATGTATGAAGAGAATCAAAGTACATCCACTCACCAGCACTGCCTGCTCTAGTATCTCACATCCTTCCCAGCATTTGGTTCCTTGGAAGTTGTGGGAACATACATTTTTGGTTTCCCATTATTTCTGGGAACAAAGTCATAAGTTTCCTGACCGGTAAAATGGAATGTTTTTTAAACATTCTGAGAACGGAAGTGAACATTCCGACTGTTCCATTTTTAGGTTGCATAGAAGTTCTGAGAACGTTTTACTCGGGTTCCTTCTGGGATTTTTTATTTACTCTGGTTCCTTCTGGGAGGTTTAATTAATGCTCTGAGAATGGAAATTATAGGTTATTGAGTTAAAAAAAAAAAATCCTTAAAACTTTCACTGAATGTTTCAATAAGACTTGCTATCTTATTTTGGGTCAACTTTTGTTTTTTACTCTAAGCACAGATAGGACATGGAAAGTAATTTCCATGTGTCCTATTAATTGTTAATCATGCAAACACATTTATTTTTTATTGTGACACGTTAATGAGATTCAAACCTATAATCTTCTATTCTTCTATTCTCTATACATGGAATTAGTCTATTGCACCACCAAGATGGAGCTAGCATACCATGTTTGTTTTTACACATACAAAGCTGTTCAGTTTAGTCTATTCAAACAGACCCCATTTCAAAGGAAACTCCTTAACCTCAGGTGTGGCCAATTAGTGGGCGTTGCCAACACACTGAACAAGATAGAGGATAGTTGTTGTTGATGCTGAGAACAGAATGTTTAAGTTTTTAAATAGAACATTCTCTGAATTTTACTAAAGTTTTCTTTCATTTTTAAATTTCGTGGTATCCAATTGTTAGTAATTACTATCTTGTCTCATCGCTACAACTCCCGTACGGGCTCGGGAGAGACGAAGGTCGAAAGCCAGGCCTCCTCTGAAACACAACTCAACCAAGCCACACTGCTTCTTAACACAGCGCGCATCCAACCCGGAAGCCAGCCACACCAATGTGTCGGAGGAAACACCGTGCACCAGGCGATCTTGGTTAGCGTGCAATGCGCCCAGCCCGCCACAGGAGTCGCTGGTGCGCGATGAGACAAGGATATCCCTACCGGCCCAACCCTCCCTAACGATGCTAGGCCAATTGTGCGTCGCCCCACGGACCTCCCAGTCGGCTGCGACAGAGCCTGGGCGCGAACCCAGAGTCTCTGGTGGCACAGCTAGCGCTGTGATGCAGTGCCCTAGACCACTACACCCCCGGGTGGCCCATTTTCTTGTGGTTTTATGGAAAGTTTACTTAACGTTCTTGGCACAATTTGAGACCATGACTTTGAATACAACCATAAAGAAACCTGTAGGAAACGTTATGCTGAAGTACTGAAAATCCCACAGAAGAACTGAAGTACTGAAATTCCCACAGAAGAACGTTGTTTCTTAATGTTCTCTGAACTATTTCCGAACATTCCCAATGCCAAACCAATTGGAGAATGTTTGAAATTAAATGTAACCATGTTTGAACTTTTAGGAAACGTTCTGATAAAGTAATGAAATACCAAGAAAATGATGTTTCTTTGTCAAGTTCCTTAAATGTGCTGAGAATGTTCCAAAAGCCAAGCAACTCTATTGCACCATTCCCAGAATGTTATGGGAAGGTTGTATGCAAAACAACCATAGCATAACCACGCTTTCACCAAGCTCTAAGAAACATATGGTTCTCCAAAAAGTGCTAGCTGGGTTGCGTATATTCTGTTGCAATGTTAATGCAGTATGTCAGACTCTCCCTGTGAAATTTCAAATCGAATCAAATTTTATTTGTCACATGCTTCGTATTCAACATCTGTAGACTAACAGTGAAATGCTTACTTACGGACCCTCCCAACAATGCAGAAAGAAAGAAACTAGAGAAATAATAGAAAAGTAAAACACATAATAAAAGTAATAATAAATACACAATGAGTAAAGATAACTTGGCTATACATGCTACCAGAACCGAATCTAGGTGCAATAATTTGGCAGAAACATAAATGAGCTTTACTAACAGTGTTCCTCCTGTGTGAATATTGTGTTGCTGTAGTAGGAGTTTCACTCACACTTGTATGTATGTCTCTGAAACACTTCATGCAGATAATAGACTTACTTTCAGAAGAGAACATAATGTAGTGCTCCTTATGGAGGGCTGTGGAGACAAACACTAAGTTAAACTATCACATCACTATTCCTTTAATATATATTTCAACGCAATGAATAGTGTTTTTTAAATATTCAATAAATAAATAATTGTTCTTATGTAAGTGATTTCCCCTGGGAAATAATGCACAACGTGGAAGGTGTGTTCTGTCGATATACACTTCTGATGACATCTGACGAGTATACACGTGCAGGTCAAAGGGCAATGGAGGAAGGAATGATTTTAAAATGGACCTCCCTTGCCCAGAAATTCGTCACTCGTTCATCCCGTGATGATTGTGTTTTCAGCCACCTGTAGCTTCTGGGCAGTGTTGCCAACTTAGCGACTTTGTATATTTAGCGAGTATTCAGACCCCTCTAGGGACACATTTTCAAAATATCGACTAGCGACAAATCTAGTGACTTTTTCTGGTGTTATTGGAGACTTTTGGGGACTCTGGCATGAAAGCATGTATCGTTCTTACTCTTCTCAATGAGTAGCGGGTGCTGCCGTGGGCCCCACCCCATCCCAAAGCACTCACAGGTGGCCCAGTCCTCGCGCAGCTGTCCCTCCCAGCTGCAGTCAGAGCAGGAGATGTTCACCTGACTGATCCCGCCGTGGCTTACATTCAGGGAGGGATGTAAATATAAAATGTTCTTTGTCTAAAATAAATCACCCGCCAAAATAAATCACTGCATTTGACTCACACATCTTCAGTCACTTACTCACCTTGTCCACTGTGTGTGTGCCTCTCTGTGACATGAGCTAAACATCTAGCTGGCTAGCTCATCATGTCTCAGTCTAAACTGTACATTCAAAAATACAGAAAGGAGTGGGAATCAAACTCTGAATTCAAAGGCTGGTTGAAGCCGTTTATTGGAGATGATACACGGGCATCCTGCCTGTATTGTAAGGCTGATTTCTATGCCAAACTGAGTGATGTAAAAAAAACACATGACAACTCAAAAACATACTCAAAAGGAAAAGCTAGTTCCATCCAAAACAAGCTGCCATTTATGGTTAAAAAGATGTACTTTGCAAAAAAGGCTGAGGCCACCATGGCATTAGCTATCGCTGAACACTGTTCCATGCTGGCATGTGATCACATTGGAGAAGCATGTAGAGCTGCATTCTCAGACTCCACTGCTGCTATCCACTTCAAAGTGCACAGGACAAAGTGCTGATTAATGGTTAATGGTGTTCTAGCACCATACTTTCTGAAAACGTTTGTTGCAGATGTGGGTGACCAGCCTTTCAGCCTCCTTACTCCTCAATGAGTCCACAGATGTTAGTGTTTCTAAGTACCTGGGAGTTGTGATAAGGTACTTTAGTGACACCAAGCAGACAAGTGTATCAACATTTATGGGGCTTTTTGAGTTGGAGGGAGGAGATGCCAAATCTATTGCCCATGTTGTTGTGGCTTTCCTCAAGAAGTGTCGTCTTAAAAAAGAGAAACTCCTGGGGATAGGTAGGGACTGTCAATGCCTCTGTTATGACGGTGATTAACAATGGGGTCCATAAAGTGTTGGAGGAGTATGGCCTCAAATATCTGGTTCTTATTCGTTGTGTGTGCCACTCTCTGCAGCTTGCTGTAAGTCATGCTTCCAATGACACCATCCCCCGTAGTGTGGAGTACTTGGTACGAGAGACTCATAACTGGTTTTCAGTGTCTCCAAAGCACAAGTGTAATGCTCAATGAGTGAATGGGTGTGGAGTCAGGCGCAGAGAGCAAAGGATGCGGGGAAAAACACGCTTTAATGTCCAAAATAAAAGGAACAAAATAGTATACCCAAACAGGCGTAACTATAAAAACCATATAGTACCCCTTAGGTAAAACACCAGGACAGCGAGAAAACCCAACAAACACGAACACCTCTCACAAATACAGAAGAAAAAGAACGAACTTAAATAACCCCACCCTGACAACCAAACAATGAACAGGTGAAACCAATTAGACAAAACCAAACGAACACGGAACAAAGGATCGATGGCAGCGAGTAGACCGACGACGACGACCGCCGAGCGCCACCCGAACAAGAAGGGGAGCCACCTTCTGTAATATTCGTGACAACAGGGAGGCCTACAAGGCCATATATGAGACCATCAGCTGTGGGGAGAAACCTTTACAGATAACCAAGGTGTGTGCCACATATTGGCTCTCCATTGAACCCGTGGTTTCACGCATTTTGGACCAGTGGGAAGATCTTAGGCTGCATTTCGCAGTCACCATGTTCAGTGAACACTGCTACATGGCTGAGGTTTTATACTCCATGTACAGTGATCCTCAAAACATATTGTTTCTGACGTTTTTGAAGTCAGTGCTGGGTGAGGTATAGTTGGCCATCAAGGCTTTTGAGCGAGAGCAAGTAGATCCTCTTAAGCTACTTGACAGCTTGGTTAGCTTGATCAAGTCTGTCACGCCCTGACCGTAGTTATTTTAGTTTTCTTTATTATTTGGTTTGGTCAGGGTGTGACAAGGGTGGTGTGTTTGGTTTTTTGTATATCTAGCGTGAAAGGAAGGAACAGCGCTTGTTGGAAAAATGGACCCGGGAGAAGGATGAGTGTGTGATAACCTGGGAAGAGATAGAGAGGTGGTCGATCGATCCAGGGAGAGTGCCAGAACCTGCCTGGGATTCAATGGAACAGTGCGAGGAGAGATACAGGAGAATGGAGGAACGGCGACAATATAAGGGTATGTGGCTAGCACGGAAGTCTGAGAGGTAGCCCCAAGATTTTTTTGGGGGGAGGCACACGAGGAGATTGGCTGAGTCAGGTAGGAGACCTGAGCCAACTCCTTGTGCTTACCGTGGGGAGCGTGTAACTGCTCAGGCACCGTTTATGCAGAGATGCGCACGGTGTCTCCAGTGCGCTATTCTAGCCCGGTGTGCTCTATTCCAGCTCCTCGTATTGGCCGGGCTAGAATGGGCATCCAGCCAGGAAGGAGGGTGCCGGCTCAGCGCTCCTGGTCTCCAGTATACCTCCTTGGACCAGGATATCCTGCGCCAGCTCTGTGTACTGTGTCTCCGGTGAGTCTGCACAGCCCAGTGCTTCCTGTGCCAGTGCCCTGCATTTGCAGGGTGAAAATAAACATCCAGCCAGGACGGGTTGTGTCAGCTCTACACCTCAGACCTCCAGTGTGCCTCCAGGGTCCAGTACTCCCTGTTCCTGCTCCTCGCACTCGCCCTGAGATGAGTGTACCCAGCCCGGTAGCACCAGTGCCGCACCACGTACCAGGCCTATAGTGCGCCTCGCCAGTCCAGAGCGTCCGGCGACAGTAACCAGTCCAATATACAAAGGACAATATCACATTACACAAGGACCTTACATACACTTATAATTCTAACAGCTTTTATGTTAGTAGAGTATTTAATTGTCTTTAAAATAGTTACATTTCTTTTTGTAAGGCAATAAAATGTGGTGTTTTGTTTGTAAATGTACATTTGTGAATATGACATTTGTCCGAAGTTGTTTCAATTGTTATCGTAGGTAAAGTATCAATGCAGAATATTTCTCCACAATAATGTAAAATCTTCATTAATGTGTTCAATTATACATCTACTGATGTCTTGCTACAGTTTCCTTACATGAATACAATGGCAAAAAAGATGCAACACCATTTCTGGGTGGTCATTTGTCACGTCCGTCGTAAGAAGGAGACCAAGGTGCAGCGTTGTAAGTGTACATTCTTAATTTATTAAACGAATGAACACTGAAACAAAATAACAAACAACCGAACGAACGAACGAACGAACGAACGAACGAACGAACGAACCGTGGCGCTATACATATGAATGCTAACAGGCAACTACACATAGACAAGAACCCACAAATACCCAAGGGAAAATGTCTACCTAAATATGGTCCCCAATCAGAGACAACGATAAACAACTGCCTCTGATTGGGAACCAATTCAGGCCAACACAGACATACATATACCTAGACTTACTAAACCCCTAGACTTACAAAAACCCTAGACAATACAAAACAAGCATACCCACCCTCGTCACACCCTGACCTAACCAAAATAATAAAGAAAACAGAGATAACTAAGGTCAGGGCGTGACACTAAGGTCAGGGAGTTTAAAAAAAAACTTCATATAGTGGTTGGCAGGATAATATAAATAATTTTAAAGGAAACTTCCTTATTGTTGTTAACAAGTAGGTATGTGTGTGGCAACATCCAAACATTTTTCCAACATATATCAATAAAACCATTCCAATAAGGCATGACATAAGGTATAGATACAACATCCTGCTGAAACAAGGATCGTATCGCTCTGTTGTTGAATGGACCAAAGAGAAACAAATCTTTCCTACTGACGAGTCAACAGTGTTAATGGAAGGTACAGTTGGAGTCCCAAGTTTAAATTCACTTAGGTTGGAGTCATTAAAACTCATTTCTCAACCACTCCGCAAATTTCTTGTTAACAAACTATAGTTTTGGCAAGTCGGTTAGGGCATTTACTTTGTGCATGACACAAGTAACAATTGTTTACAGAAAGATAATTTCACTTATAATTCACTGTATCACAATTCCAGTGGGTCAGAAGTTTACAAACACTAAGTTGACTGTGCCATCAAACATCTTGGAAAATTCCAGAAAATGGTGTCATGGCTTTAGAAGCTTCTGATAGGCTATTTGACGTCAATTGAAAGTGTACCTGTGGATGTATTTTAAGGCGTACATTCAAACTCAGTGCCTCTTTCCTTGACATCATGGGGAAATCAAAAGAAATCAGTCAAGACCTCAGGATATTTTTTACACCTACACAAGTCTGGTTCATCCTTGGGAGCAACTTCCAAACGCCTGAAGGTACCATGTTCATCTGTACAAACAATAGTACGCAAGTATATACACCATGGGACCACGCAGCCGTCATACCGCTCAGGAAGGAGACGCATTCTGTCTCCTAGAGATGAACGTACTTTGGTGTGAAAAGTGCAAATCAATCCCAAAACAACAGCAAAAGACCTTGTGAAGATGCTGGAGGAAGCAGGTACAAAAATATTTATATCCACAGTAAAACGAGTCCTATACAGACATAACCTGAAAGACCGCTCAGCAAGGAAGAAGCCACTGCTCCATACAAAAGATAGAATACGGTTTGCAACTGCACATGGAGACAATGATCATACTTTTTGGAGAAATGTCCTCTGGACTGATGAAACTGTTTGGCCATAATGACCATCGTTATGTTTGGAGGAAAAAGGGGGAGGCTTGCAAGCAGAAGAACACCATCCCAACCGTGAAGCACGGGGGTGGCAGCAGCATGTTGTGGGGGTGCTTTGCTGCAGGAGGGACTGGTACACTTCACAAAATAGATGGCATCAATAGGTAGGAAAATGATGTTGATATATTGAAGCAACATCTCAAGACATCAGTCAGGAAGTTAAAGCTTGGTGGCAAATGGGTCTTCCAAATGGACAATGACCCCAAGAATACTTCCAAAGTTGTGGCAAAATGGCTTAAGGACAACAAAGTCAAGGTATTGGAGTGGCCGTCACAAAGCCCTGACCTCAACCCTATAGAAGATTTGTGGGAAGAACTGAAAAAGCATTTGCGAACAAGGAGGACTACAAACCTGACTCAGTTACATCACCTTTGTCAAGAGGAATGGGCCAAAATTCATCCAACTTATTGCGGGAAGCTTGTGGAAGGCTACCCGAAACATTTTACCCAAGTTAAACAATTTAAAGGCAATGCTACCAAATTCTAACTGAGTGTATGTAAACTTCTGACCCACTGGGAATGTGATGAAAGAAATAAAAGCTGAAATAAATCATTGTCTCTACTATTATTGTCCTAACATTTCACATTTTTTAAATAAAGTGGTGATCCTAACTGACCTAAGACAGGGAATTTTTACTAGGATTAAATGTCAGAAATTGTGAAAAACTGGGTGCATTTGGCTATTACATTTACATTTACATTTACATTACATTTAAGTCGTTTAGCAGACGCTCTTATCCAGAGTGACTTACAAATTGGTGCATTCACCTTATGACATCCAGTGGAACAGCCACTTTACAATAGTGCATCTAAATCTTTTAAGGGGGGGGTGAAAAGGATTACTTTATCCTATCCTAGGTATTCCTTAAAGAGTATGGTGTATGTAAACTTCCGACTTCAACTGTAAGTGTCATGACATGACAAAATTGACAAGCACCCAAATGCTTTATGACAGCTATATGTTGGGCACACTTGTTGTGCTGAATACAGTACATGGTGAATAGAGAACGTAAATTGTCATTTTTTGGATAATTCATTTTTTCACTGAATGTTTTAATAAGACTTTTAACAGTATTGGTTTGTTTTGTTTCAAACACATATAGGACACATGGAAATGAATTTGCTTAGGTATTAAATCATACAAACACATTCCATTTTTATTATGGCATGGCATCAGTCAGATTCAAAGCCATGATCTTGCGCCATGGAATTAGTCCACTGCACCACCAGGACGGATGCCATGCTTTTTTCACTCATTCAAATGTTTGTCTATTCAAACAGACCCAATTTCAAGGAAACAAAAACTCATTAAGATCAGGTGTGGTCAATTAGTGGGCGCGGACAAATCTGGCCCGCCAACAATATTATTTGGCCCCCAAAAGACTGCCAAATTAATTATAAATATTTTTTTCAGAAAAAATCAAAGAAAAATAAGAAAAATCTCAGACCTGAGATGCAGAAACTCCCAAATGCAGTGTCCCAAGAAGGAAGTTACCCTACCTAAATAATTAAAAGTTACAATTTAACTTCATTAATGAGAGAGAATGCAGGAGACAGTCGACTAATAAAGCAGGCAGCGGACCATTTTTTGGTGCTGAAGCGTAAAGCTGCAACCACCGCGCAATCAACAGGAGGTGAACAGCGCCTGGTGCTGAAAATATAGCTAACTTGTTACACAAGTGTTGCACAGTGACAGATGGAGAAAACCTACACCAGTCGAGAAATTAATTTTAACAATAATCTTCATTTGAATTTGTTTTTATGAACCACAAGAGGGCTTAATTGGAGTCTTATTTATTCCGAGCCTAGGCCTATATTAATTAACAACTGGCTGAGGTAGGCTATAAAACATAACAGCATCTTTCACAATAAAAAAAATACATGGCCTAATAGAAGTGGGATTTTTTTTTATTAGGCCAATTAACAATTGCAACTGGCCAAAAATGTAGCATCCTGCATAAAACAATAACTAAAGAAAAAAAGGCGATGTCTGTGTCTGAATGTCTATCAGGACAGCCTGCTCCTGTAACGACAGAACAAACAATGTCAGCCTGAGACCTAAATATTCCTGGAATTAGCACTCACAATAATGTATTTATTTACTAAATGAGGGAATACTTTAGCTCCCAAATCGTGATATTTCAACTTAACATGTAGGCTGCTCTACTGCACATACCCCCGACTCCTTTTAGAAGTAAGAGTTATTTTGTACCTCCAGCCAATCACAATCACTCTATTACAGTTGAGGAAAAGGTACTCAATTGTCATACTTGAGTAAAAGTTAAGACACCTTAATAGAAAATGACTCAAGTAAAAGTGAAAGTCACCCAGTAAAATACTACTTGAGTAAAAGTCTAAAAGTATTTGGTTTTAAATATATTTCCACTGTATAGTGGAAAACCACAGACTGTCTGAGGAAGGCGTAGCTTAAGATTTGAACTTGTATGTGTGTGCTGAAGAAAAAAAACGAGAACAGTTAAACTGTGTTTGGACCGACCTGGCTAGGCCTCTGAGGAACCTATGATAGCATAGGTAGTGCTTCTCAAGGTTTCCCTAATCTCGGGGGAATGGAACTGTCGGCTGGGCAGTGATACACAGTAGTGAGAACTATGGAGAAGGATAAAACTCACCTACTGTTTGTGTGGAAGTATGTGCGTAGGATACCTACTGTTTGTGTGGAAGTATGTGCGTAGGATACCTACTGTTTGTGTGGAAGTATATGCGCAACTATGAAATGGATGTCATTGTATAATGGACTTTAGAACGTTCTCTGAATAAACTTTACCATCTTTTTGCATAAGCTGAGTCTTTGACTAATTATTATTAAACCCATGGTCTTACAGATCTCGGGGATTGGTCAGAGCTATTGATTGTCAGTTATTATCATTGGGATTGAAAATTCTCGTGACAAACACCCTAAAATTGCCACTTTCTATACTTTGCCAAAATTACACAAGAATGTTACAAAACCTCCAAGACATCCTATTATTCAAATCAAATCAAAGTTTATTTGTCACGTGCACCGAATACAACAGGTGTAGACCTTACAGTGAAATGCTTACTTACAGGCTCTAACCAATAGTGCAAAAAAAGGTATTAGGTGAACAATAGGTAAGTAAAAAAATAAAACAACAATAAAAAGACAGTGAAAAATAACAGTAGCGAGGCTATAAAAGTAGAGAGGCTACATACAGACACCGGTTCGTCAGGCTGATTGAGGTAGTATGAATATATGATGAACAGAGAGTAGCAGTAGCATAAAAGAGGGGTTGGCGGGTGGTGGGTGGGACACAATGCAGATAGCCCGGTTAGCCAATGTGCGGGAGCACTGGTTGGTCAGCCCAATTGAGGTAGTATGTACATGAATGTATAGTTAAAGTGACTATGCATATATGATAAACAGAGAGTAGCAGCAGTGTAAAAAGAGGGGGTTGGGGGAGGCACACAATGCAAATAGTCCGGGTAGCCATTTGATTACATGTTCAGGAGTATTATGTATTGGGGGTAAAAACTGTTGAGAAGCCTTTTTGTCCTAGACTTGGCACTCCGGTACCGCTTGCCATGTGGTAGTAGAGAGAACAGTCCATGACTGGGGTGGCTGGGGTCTTTGACAATTATCAGGTCCTTTCTCTGACACCGCCTGGTGTAGAGGTCCTGGATGGTAGGCAGCTTAGCCCCAGTGATGTACTGGGCCTTACGCACTAGTGCTTTGCGGTCAGAGGCCGAGCAATTGCCGTACCAGGCAGTGATGCAACCAGGATGCTCTCGATGTTGCAGCTGTATAATTTTTTGAGGATCTCAGGACTCATGCCAAATCTTTTTAGTTTCCTGAGGAGGAATAGGCTTTGTCGTGCCCTCTTTACGACTGTCTTGGTGTGTTTGGACCATTCGAGTTTGTTGTTGATGTGGACACCAAGGAACTTGAAGCTCTCAACCTGCTCCACTACAGCCCCGTCAATGAGAATGGGGGAGTGCTCGGTCCTCCTTTTCCTGTAGTCCACAATCATCTCCTTTGTCTTGGTTACGTGGAGGGATAGGTTGTTATTCTGGCACCACCCAGCCAGATCGCTGACATCCTCCCTATAGGCAGGTCTTGTCGTTGACGGTGATCAGGCCTACCACTGTTGTGTCGTCTGCAAACTTAATGATGGTGTTGGAGTCGTGCCTGGCCATGCAGTCGTGGGTGAAATGGGAGTACAGGAGGAGGGGGCTGAGCACACACCCCTGGGGAGCTCCAGTGTTGAGGATCAGCAAGGCAGATGTGTTGCTACCTACCCTCACCACCTGGGGGCGGCCCGTCAGGAAGGCTATGATCCAGTTGCAGAGGGAGGTGTTTAGTCCCAGGATCCTTAGCTTATTGATGAGCTTTGAGGGTACTATGGTGTTTAACACTGAGCTGTAGTCAATGAATAGCATTCTCACATAAGTGTTCCTTTTGTCCAGGTGGGAAAGGGCAGTGTGGAGCGCAATAGAGATTGCTTCATCTGTGGATCTGTTTCGTTGGTATGCATATTAGAGTGGGTCTAGAATTTCTGGGATAATGGTGTTGATGTGAGCCATTACCAACCTTTCAAAGCACTTCATGGCTACGGGCGTGAGTGCTACGGGTCTGTAGTCATTTAGGCAAGTTGCCTTTTGTGTTCTTGGGCACAGGTACTATGGTGGTCTGCTTGAAACATGTTGGTATTACAGACTCAATCAGGGACATGTTGAAAATATATATCAGGATTAATTTTCAATTTGTTCAATACTTTCATGGTCTGTATTGATTTTTTGTTTTTACATTCACTGATCATTTCAAAATAATATTTCAATTCTATCTTAAATAATGTGAAGAGGGGTTTGTTCTTTGCCCACTTCATTTTATGGACAAAGAATCTTCCATGAAAGATAAACAAATTAACAATGAAAGTTAAATCAGGGTCCATATCATTTGGTTCAAAATAAAACATAATATCAGAGTCTTTCAAATTAACATTGATAGTTGTTTCTTTCAAAATAAAATATTCTAACTCACACCAAAATCTTCTGCCATAAGAGCAGTCCCAAAATAAATGGTCAAGAGTCTCTGGGTCACAATCACAAAATACACATTTGTTATCAATAGCTATTTTAAATCTGTGTATAATAAGGTCTTTACAGGGTAGATGCTATGAATGAGTTTGTATGATAATTATTTCACCTTATTTGATATACAATATTTACCAGATATTTACTAGGACATTTTAGCAGAGGGAATAGTAACATATTGACATAGTTTCCTTATATTCCTTCTAATAATATTGAGGCTACAAAATCCTCAACAGTTGCACTTGGAGTATTGTTATATTCTTCTAAAAGAAGAATAGCACCTTTAAAGATGGCTAACAACAATTTGATACTCCTCGGGAGTGAATGTAACATTGTGTTCTGATAAATTCTGGATAATCATATAGTTGTCCATCATTATTCAATAATTGTTTAACCCAAATAATGTTGTTGTCAAACCAGTTCTGGAAAAACAAAGACTTGTTTTTGTATTTTATGTGTTTATTATTCCAGATTGTATACCTATGAGGGGGAAAATTGTGTTTGTACATGAGGTTCCAAGTTAGAAGTACTTGTTTATGAAAGTTTGCAAGCTTAATAGGTATTTTACCCACATCAACGTTGCATTTGAGTAAGAATTCTAGACCACCAATTTGTTGGAATATTAAATTAGGGATGATATTCCAGATGCAATCCTTATATCTTAAATAGTTTTGTATCCATTTAATCTTACATATTATATTAGAGGTTTTAAAATCCAGAGTATTCAACCCTCCCTCACCTTGGGTGCTACATATTACCGCTTGTCTTAAATAATGAGGTTTATTCCTCCATATGAAGTTAAATAATTTAGTATCAACCATTTTAGTTACTGACAGAGGAACATCCAAGTCAAGGGAGGTATAAACTCATCTGGACCTTCAGATTGTGATAAAAGTACACATCCAGATAAAGAAAGATCTCTTAATAACCAGGAGTTAAATCTCTTTCCAATTTTCTCTACAATAAGAGAGAAATTTAAATTGGCCCTTTCTCTCTGATCTTTGCTAACTGTAATACCAAGATATGTGACCACATCTTTTACAGGGATATTACATACTGAGTTTAAGTCACATCTTTTCAATGCAAATAATTCACATTTCCTAATACTCAGAGATAAACCTGATACATGTGTGAAGGCATTAATACACTCAATAGTTTTCCTGACTTCATTATGATCTTTCAAAAAAATGGTGGTGTCGTCAGCCAATTGTGAACATTTGATCTCTTTGTCTTGTATCTGAATACCCCTGAAACTATCCTTATTTATATGAAGTGCCATAATTTGTGTGACCATTAAAAATAAGAAAGGAGAAATTGGGCATCCTTGTTTAATTCCACGTCTAATGTTGAATCTTTGCGAAGTTCCATGGGATAATTTAACAGAGCTGTTACTATTATTGTAAAGTGTCTTAATTACACTTTGAAAATATTGAACAAAACCCCAAAATCAAAGAGTCTCATAAAGAAAATAATGTTCAACTATATCAAATGCCTTGTAAAAGTCTACAAATAAAATAAAGCCATCTTCCATGATGTGCTCATTGTAGTCTATCAAGTCCAATACTAGTCAAATATTATTACATATATGTCTGCTCTTCATAAAACCAGACTGGGTTTCATCAATGATTTGGTCAAGACCTTTTTTAAGTCTTTCTGCAAAGATGGATGCAAGTAGCTTTCCATCATTGTTCATTAATGTGATTGGTCTCACATTAATGTGATTGGTCTCCATTTTTCTAAAATCAGAGACTCTTTGTTTGGTTGGGTATTACAGAAATTAGGCCCAGTGTCATAGAAACAGGCAGGACCCCTAAATCAATTGCCTCCTTAAAAACATTAAATATAAATTCAATAATATCCTCCTGAAAATATTTGTAGAATTCACTGATAATGCCATCATTCCCTAGAGATTTCTCTCTTTTAACTTGCTGATAAAATTATTTATATTAATGAAATAAAAAAATGTATCACAAGACTTTTGGAAGTCTTCATCTATGAATTTTGCACAGTCTTTGACAGAGTCTAGAAAGGCAGATATGTCACAAGTAGGACAGGCATTACTGGTTACCATTGAATTCTGAAACATATTTGGAAATATCTTTGGAGTTTTCATTTTCTTTGCCATCTATATTGAGCTTATGAATAGATGTAAATTCAGAATTTTCTTCTTTCTAAATTGTAAAAGTATTTTGTATTTTCACCTTCCTCCAACCATCTCCTTCTTGATCTTACAAATTCCCCTTTTGCTCTCTCTTCATACATCCGGTCCATTTCTAGTTGTAAAGAGAAAAACTGACCCTTTCCTTCTCCATCAATGTCCTCCATAGAGATTAGAGAAAGTATTTCCTTATCAAGTTTATCTTCCCTCAATCTTTTAAGTTCAGCCATTTCTTTACCTCTATTCGTGGCTGTTTGTCTTATTTCATACTTCATTCATTCCCAATATTTCCAATAAGACTTAAATAGTTGGGCTTTCCTCCAATTGTCTTGTATAATATCTTTGGCATCCATCTTGAAATTATCATCTTCCAACAGTCTACTATTGAGTTTACAATAACTCCAATTCGGTATAACATCAGATCCAATAATATTTAAAGGTAAGAATATAATGATTTATGATCATATGATCAGTAAGAATTGATGGTTCAATTGATACCTTGACTACAGAATTATCTAATGAATTAGAAATTAACCAGAAGTCAATTCTTGACTGTCTGGACATGTCCTTGTTACTCCAAGTGAATTCATTTTTATCAGGATATTTAGATCTCCAAAGATCGACTAATCCAAGATATAGATTATTAAACTCAGAATTAACTATGCTGGATCTGTAAGGAGGGGGATATCTGCCAATCATCCCATTAGATACAGAATTAAAATCTCCACCTAAGGTAATTTTGATATCCTGAAATACACCTATAACTCTATGAATTTCTTCTTCAAATTGTTGAAATAATATCCTGTTGTTTTGATTGTTGTTGGATGCATAAATATTCCCTAATAAAAACATTTCACTGTTGAAATTTACTGTTGAAATGAACCAATGTCCAGAGTGGTGAGTCTTACTACTGATGACCTTCCCTTTAAATGCACCTCTTAAAACTGCTACACCTGCAGGGTGGTTGTTGCCATATGATAAAAAAGATAGATCGGAAGAACAAGCATGAGACTCTTGTAAAAAGTAAAAGTCTGCATTAAACCGTTTGCAATACAGGAAAATAGCCTTACGCTTGAGTAAATTACGAATAGCCCTGACATTAATTGAACAAAGAGATAAAGACAAACTTCAAACAACAACCTTGTTATGCTAATATAAGCTTTTCCTAGGGATATGTAACTCAAAAGGATTTCCATCCCATTTACTAACCTCTCCGCAAAAAAAAATCCCCCAAAATATTGGTCATAAAGTAACCAAAGTATTCTTACTCCCACAAGGGGGAGACATTGTGTAGACTTTACAATAAGCAGTTATTCACCTATAGTTAGTGTTTAGTTTCCCAGTTCTCAGGTCAGCCTTTTCTCATTCAAGTGTTTGTGTACATTTTTATAATAAAAGACTGCTTTTCATCTGGTAATCAGTTTTTTGGCCTGACAGTTCTGTCCGAGTTAGACTCTGGCTTTCACTCAAATGTTCTGATTTGGCCGAATTTCTTCAGTTTCTCTCTTGTCACTTTGTCTGCTGAGGTCAGATCCTCCGTGAACCTCAATTTTTGCTTGATGAGGAATTCACAATTCTTCGCTCGCCTCCAAAGAAGATCCCGTGTAGATCTGTTGGTGAACCGGATGATGGTTGTCCTCGGTCTCTTGTCTTGATCCTTAAGTCTTCCCAAATGATGGACGATGTCTACATGCTCCTGAAGTTTGGCTTTTGATTCGGAAATGACAGCTCCACAGATGTCAACAACTCTGCATTTGATGTCCTCACCCGCCTGCTCTGGAATTCCATGGAGCCTCAGGTTCCACCTGCGCTGGTATGTCTCCGCCTCATTCACCTTCTGCTCGAGTTCAGCCACCTTCTTTTCATTTTCCTGTCAGATAACTTCCACTTTCTTCATGTCACTTTTGAGGGTTTTCACTTCTCCAAAGATAAAGTCAACAAATGGCCTCAATTTTAATCGTTATCTCCCTAAACATGACCTCCAAACCATTTGCCCTTTCATCCATGTTTGCTGTCAAAAGCATTACAATATTGTTTTGCATGTCAAGAAGTGACAGACCCTCTTGGCCTCTCATGTTTTCCCCTTGGGGCTTGACTGGAGTGCCGGGGGTGTTGTAAGGTAAAGGCCTGAGCTGGGGACTGAAGGGGCGCAAGTTGTGAGCATTGTTGTCCTTGCTCACCACATTTTCATCACCCATTGCAGTATTTCCCCCCAGTTACATTCTGAAGAGGAGTACCCAAAATCATACTATCTTTTGTGGTTAGTTGTCCATCTGACGATCTCTCCATTTATTCCCTTTTGGTTCTGGTCGTGGCAGTTTCCATGGACGTTCGACAAGCTAGTTTTTGAGCTAGCTAAACTTATCAGGCTATCTAGTATCGTCGCAAACTTAGTTTTAAAGGTGAATAACTTGCAGAAAGTAATCAATTACTTTGCTAAATAAACTAAACCATATTCATGAGGTTTAATGACCGTAGAATGAATCCAATTGTCATAATTGGGTATGGAAATCCAATAATTCCTCCAGCTACCAAAACAAATGATCTACACTGACCGCCATCTTTTCCGCGCCCTCGGCTGAAAAAGTTCTAAATTAGTTGATTATTCAGGCGAAGGGTACTGCCATGGGATCCCCTATGGCTCATAACTATGCTAATGTGTATGTGGGTTACATGGAGAAACAGTCCATTCTCAATCTTCGAGAAGGTTTCTTGCCTACCATTATTATTTGGAAACGTTACATTGATATTTATTTTCTATGGAGGGGTGATGCAAAACAGCTCAAGGCATTCCATGCTTTTCTTAACTCTTGTTCTGAGCACCTGAGATTTACTATGCAATCTGACACATCAGTTTCCTTGATCTTCTGATTTTGTGTGAGGATAATGTTCTATACACTGATCTTTACACGAAACCCACTGATCGTAACAGTTTGTTGAGTGCTGGGAGCTGTCACCCGCTCTCCAATGAAAACGTTTGCCCTACAGCCAATTCTGTCGAATCAAAACAATTTGCAAAAAAAAATCAGATGTCAACAGAAATATGGCTGAGAAGCAAAGAACACTCAGGGGGGGGGGGGGGGCACAAAAATGGTCAGATTAATACTGCCATTAAGAAAATCCCAAATAAAGCGACACATGATCTCTTTCAAGGACAGTCTCGCAAAAATAAGCATTCTTGCATTCTTACTGCCCGCTATTCAAAGTGCTCTGAACAAGTTGTGGGAATCGTTCACAAACATTGGCACATTCTAAAATCCGATGACAGTATCGGTAATGTATTTTCGGGCACTACCTTGGTCGTATTCTCGCGGGGCAGACGTCTCAGAGATCAATTGGTAAAATCTGATTTCCCACTCCAAAATACCCTGCACAACGTCTATTTGCTCCTCTACCTGATTGTTACGCACGCCTCTATGAAGAGGGAACGTAACACCCTGCTACAACTAAACTCTCCGTGAAGAGAAAAAAGGTATGGACTGTAGGTGCAAGTAAAAATGACAACAGGCAGAATGTGGTACCGTTTACAAGGACTTAATTCATTTACACAGTAATATGGGGAAAAGGGGCTGGACGGAACCAAAGCAAAGAAAGTAAATCTCAAAGCCCCCCCTCTCCTATCTTACCTGCCTACCCACTACTTACCTAATTTAGCACCACCTGGTGCCCTAACCAAAATACAGGGGGTGGTCCGCCCAGGTCTTACCTAGTGTGCCTAGACAGCGAATATGCTACGGGTATACGTATGCCCGCGCACCTCTCCCTAGGTGCCATCCCCTTCCCCCCTGGGAACAAATGAAACAAAATATTAAACAATTTCACAAACAAACTAAGGACATCAAATAAGCTCTATCTGAGCAACAACGCACAAAACATACAAACTCTCAGCAATGAACTCCTAGCAAAATCTCCCTAGCAAAATCTCCCTAGCAAAATCTCCCTAGCAAAATCTCCCTAGCAAAATCTCCCTAGCAAAATCTCTGCAATGACCTCCCAGCAAATCTCTCCCTCCTGAACAGAACACTGGCATTTATATAGCTTCAGATGAATGGGTAATTGGAGACAGCTGCGTCTTGACGAGGGGGCGGGGTCAGCTCTCCACTTAGCCATGGAGTCGACCAATCAGCTGCTTGAGGGATTTCAGGAAGCCATTTCCTGAAATAAACACATGCAAATACACAAACTACAACACATAAACTGGGGAACGTAACACGGATGGAAACTGCAAGTGTAATGGCTGCGCTTAATGCAATGGCACTTACACATGTGGATCCTTCAAAACACCCCCAAACAGAGAAACAAATCCCAATTAAAGGTGTTATCACGTGCTCCACTAAGGCAGTTATTTATCTTATAACTTGTCCTTGTGGTAAAAATTACGTGGGTAAAACGAAGCACGAATTAAAAGTACGAATCTCAGAGTATCGTAGCATTATGTGCAAAAACTTGACGTACCCAGATGCGGCCCACTTTTTGGAGCGAACCACTCGATTTCGTCCCTACGTTATATGTAAGTCGCTCTGGATAAGAGCGTCTGCTAAATGACTTAAATGTAACTGTAAATATTGGCATCGAACACTTCACAATTTATGGTTAAAATGAGAGGCTGTCTGGATCTTTCATTTAAACACCCTTTCTGCCTTCGGTCTCAACGTAGACCTTGGTCTGAAGTCATTTTTGTGATTTTGCTATTCATTGAAAATGTTTGTAGGACTATGTAGCCACATTATATCTATGATCCTGTGCTATCCATTTATGTTTCTTATATGTTCTATTTACATCTGTAAATTAACAAATGATTTCAAGCCACACACATACATGATTACAGACACCTGTGTGTGTCCTTTGACACTATATAAACTAGTGACCCGCAGTGTTAGTCATTATACCTTGATGAAGACAGCTTGTCTGTTGAAACGTTGGTTATTCAATTATTGCTTCTGAGCGCCTAGTGTGAGGCTCTCCTTTTCACGGATTTATTAAATACCGTCGTATAGGCCCCTAAACTACTCACTCAATGGATTGCATTTCCCCTCGGACACGATCTTGTGGCTGTCTCGTGAGATGGATGTGATTTTGATGCGCAGGCAGTCCTCCGATTGACTTATGTGAAAGCCGGTCCTGTCCTGAGTCTATATTGCGTTCATAAAGGAAAATGAGGACTCGCAAGTGTAAGTCTTTACGAACATTGTTAGCACGTGAAATGCAAGTGTCTTAATTGGCTGTATTCCTCTGAGCATGCCACGCAAAACACATCCCTGATTTTAGCTCGATGTCTGGAATTCAATCGGCTCAGTTTGAATTACGGCCGCATCCAGCAAGGGTATCGTTTTCTTAACAAGGGATGAGAATTCTCCATCTGGGCGGACTAAGAGAAGCATGTACACACGCAATGATATCCTTAGGCATGCTGTAGTCTTCAAATCTGGTGAAGTTGTTCCTCAACTGCTTGATGAATCCCTCCATGCTGCGACCTGGTCCCTCGTTTCTTCAGTGTGCTGAAGTGTAGTAGCCTTCCAGATGACAAGTACAAATCGAACAACTCAAGTTTCCTAAGAATGGCCTTAAGTTGTTTCACCATGTCCACGACTGTTTAAGATTTTTCTTGTAACTGGAGATTTAACGCGTTTAAGTGGCAATGTCAGTAAAAAAAAACTGCAACATTTTCATTGCAAATAAGATGCACTGGCTTGGCATGGGTAAGAAATGGTAAGGTGAACACATGTCTCTGTACATTCTTCCTTGAAACTATGACTTTCATTATCCACCTTTCTTTTTGATACGTTTGAGTAACATTTTCTCTGGCTATCAAGCCTATTGTTCTGAACGAATGTTGACTTTAAAAAAAGGTAGTGTAGCCCAGTGTCGTTCAGGGCAGGTGGGGCATTAATGTCACAAAAGTTTTCAAACAATGTAACAAATATATATTAAGTTAATAAAGCTGCGTACAAACGTGGTCTCCTTTGATTTCTTAAGGCAGCTTCAAAATGCAGGTGTTTCAGCCTAGCTCAGTGTTTTCTGTGGTGGGGCAAGCCAGCAGAAAATACAGGACATTGCGCCATGATTGGCTCAGTGTTCTGCCACTCATGGAGACACTACGTCACCACCAAGTAATATAATAATAATAATAATAATAAGGATAGAGCTCTAAAACTATAGTCCCTTGTACTTCCATAGAGTTGCATTAGAAGTTCCCATCAAGAAGAATCAAGGTCAATGGCCACAAATGTCAAATCAAGTTATGTCTACAGTAGCTTTGATTGGCCATTGAAAGTCTTAACTAGTAGTCATCATGAATCAAGTCGACAATGCCAAATCCTTTTTAATCCTTATATGAAGAGAAAATATAGATAAATCGTATTAGTGCTCGTCGGCCATTGGAGATCGAATATTCAACAATGAGTGGTTTGGAAGGAAGCGATGGCTAACTGCAAGCATTGCAAAGCAATCATTAGCCTGCTATTCAGTGGCGTGGCTGTGTGGTCCCAAATCTAAGATTAAGGGTCTATTTTCCTAGTTTTTAAAGTTATAAACATTAAACATTGGCCATGCTGTCAATGAAGCATGATTTGTGCTGTGCTCAAAACAACTCAGAACTGCAAAATTGGACTTTGGTGAGTTCAAGACAATTGGGAATTTGGGGAAAATGAGCTACAACTGGGGAAAATAGGTTTAACTTTCATCCAACTTGGAATTGGGAACTTGGGCCTCTTTCTAGTGCTACGACCTGAAATCACTTATGTCATCATGATTCACCCCTCCCCCGAGTTCCCAGTTGTCTTGAAAGCACCATAAATCAAGACTTTGAGCACAGAGTGAGCACAGCACAACAAGGTGAGTCCAAATATGTCTTGTATGCTGCTACATAAGTGATGTAATATGCCAGGGAGATATGTATAATGTAGCTAAGAAAATAATACTAAGAAAATAATACTAAGTATGTTGTGTTGTATGCTCTTAGTAGCCCATGTACCTGCCCCACCCTAATAATTTGGTCTATTTCACCTCTTAATTTAGCCTACTGTTCTGACTTGGTGGTGCACATGTAGCCTATAACCTGTTTTTGAAAAATGTAGTCATCGAATATTGTAAGGGTTTTCATTGTGTGCTTATATTCCCCCTTCATTTATCCTGCAGTTCTGACTTGGTGTACAGGGAGAACACTGTAAGAACGGCCCATGTTCTGAAATCTGTCGCGGTACATTTCAGAATTGCTGAACAAAGTTATATTGACTACGTCCTTCCTAGCTCACTCATTAATGTCTTAATCGAAATTACGGATGGCCTTTTATCCAATTGTCGCCCCCTTATGCCATAGTTTGTACATCTCAATTGTCAGTGGAAATCACATTTGTTTAATTAAACAAGTCGACCATATCAGCATTTTTTTTAAAGTCAGTAAATGAGGCTGAATGAACTGTTTTGATGCCAGACAAGGCTCAGTTGATAGCCAGGTGTAGCAGTGGTAAAGTGCAATTAATGTATTGTTTAGTGTTGTGACTTTGCTGGCATGCATCCCACATTTTTGTATATATATTTTTTGGCCCCATCAATATTTACAGGCTAAAATCGCCACTATTGTAGGCTACAGTAGACCTGTTTTCCCCCACCAATCAATGCACAGAGAAATATACATAAATAATAATTGAATTGATACATGGTGATTTTTTTTGAGTGTAATCAGATATTCAACATTTTGGTCATTTTCTAGTGTAGGCCAATTAATTGTGCTAATTATGTTCTGGCTGACTGACTATTAGCTCAGAAAAAATTGGGCCCAAGGCCATTGTAGTACAGTGGCTTGCGAAAGTATTCACCCCCTTGGCATTTTTTCTATTTTGTTGCCTTACAACCTGGAATTAAAGTTGATTTGAAAAAACAAACATTTTATATAATTTGATTTACACAACATGCCTACCATTTTGAAGATACAAAATGTTTTATTGGGAAACAAACAAGAAACAAGACAAAAAAACAGAACTTGAGTGTGCATAACTATTCACTAATTGAATACTTTGTAGAGCCACCTTTTACAGTAATTACAGCTGCAAGTCTCTTGGGGTAGTTTAGTTTATTAATTCGACCATTACAAAAAAAAAGCCCACATAAAACTTGAAAAAGCCATATATGCACATGAATAAAATCATTGAGGATAACACACAAAGTCTGAGACTTATTTCCATTGTGGTCCTCTTGAGACAAGATGGCTAGACAAGATTGAACACAGTATGGCAGTGAAATAATAAAACAAAAACAGAAGAACATCGATCGTCATTCCAGTTACATTATAGGGGTTCTTCATATGGGCACAGAAGACATCAAACATTTTTACTTTATTTTTTAAAGCTGCCCAGAGAGGATGTTGTTTTTATGGGCAGAGGCAACTCATTCCATTCTGAGGCTCCAGTATACAAGAAAGTACCTTTCCCAGCGTTACTCCTAAACCTGTATAAGCACACATCAGCAACATCAGAAAGTAATCACTTAGATATCTGGGCACAGGTCCATAAATACTCCTGTAATCCAAACCTAGTCTAATCTGGGACATCCTAGCCTCAAACAGGCAGCCAGTTTAGTTCCTGAAAGCAGCTCCTGCCTATGTGACTATGTGGACTCCCCATCAATACTAGCCTAGAATAAGCTGATCAGGGTATCTGGAGCTTCCCCTTCATGTTTAGATAATCCCCCAAACCAGAAAGTACCAGCATAATCAAAATGGCATTGAATGAGGGCTGTAGCTAGCACTTTCATGGAGTCCTTATCAAGCAGCTTGGACTTTCTAGCCAAAGATTTAGTCCTGGCATTAACCTTCCCTAGCACCTTATTGGCCATGCTCACACCTCCCATGCTTCCATCAAGGATACATCCCAAGTAGCGAACAGAGGTTTTAATAGTCAGCACCTCACCCCCTAACTCCTCTGATTTCAGATGACCTACACAATTTAGGTCTGGGTCCAAAAATAATTGCTTCAGTTCTCCCTAAGTGCAGAGTTATCTCTAAGCCATTTGCTAATGTTAGTAAGCTCTGTGCTAAGTATGCTCTCCAACATAGTTTTACTTTTGTGAGACACCAGAAGTGTAGAGTCATCCGCATAAAGAAAAAGACAGCAAGAACAAGCATCTTTCATATCATTAATATACTATAAAAACAGCCCAAGCACGCTCCCCTGCGGAACGCCACAACTCACTGGTTTTGCCTGAGACAGTGAACCATTAATCTCTACTACTTGCTCCCTTCCTGATAATAGGACTTTACCCAGCCTAGAGGGATACTGCTTAACCCCCAGTGCTAGTTTGGAGATTAGGAGACAGTGGTTAACTGTATCAAAAGCCTTCTGTAGGTCAAGCAGGACCATTCCACACAGATTTCCCTCGTCAATCTCTTTCCTGATGAAGTCAGTCAAGTAAAGCAGACATGAATCAATGGAGTGTTTTTCCAAAACCCAACTAAAAATCATACATTAGACCCTGTTTGATAACATATTCATACATTTGCACATGTACAATTCTCTCCAGGATCTTTGATGTTACACCGGGGATAGATACAGGCCTATAATTACCAGGGTCAGACTTTATCCCCTTCTTATACAGGGGTATAAGGTGCCTTGTTCAAGAGAGATTAACGATATGCGTAAACCAAGGGCCAATTTGCTAAGCAGAATCTATAAGAAACCTTGCAGGAATATTATCCAGGCCTGTGGCATTTAAGCTCTGCCAGCATACTGACTATTTTGGCTGTTGCTACCTTTGCAAAAGAAAGAGTTTGGCTGAACCCCTAACTCTACATAATAGTTATTGACTTGGTTGCTTCCATACAAACCAGAACTGGTGGGCAGCTTGCTAACCAGCTTGCTGGCAACAGAAGTAAACAAAGAGTTGAATTCATTGGCAACCTCTGCTTTTTCATATACCATCTCCCCCTTGATGTTCAGTCCAATACTGTTTGTTTTTGGTAGTAGTACTACAGCCTAGTTCCTTAAATGATTTCCAAAGGTTTTTAGGGTCATTTTTGTTCTCAATTATTTTCACAGCAAAGTAACCCCTACAAACCTGACTCAGTTACACCAGCTCTGTCATGAGGAATGGGTGAAAATTCACCCAAATTATTGTGGGAAGCTTGTGGAAGGCTACTTGAAACGTTTGACTGTAAGTAAACTTCTGCCAGGAGAATGCTACCTGCCCAAATGCGTAGTGCCAACTGTAAAGTTTGGTGGAGGAATAATGGTCTGGGGCTGTTTTCATGGTTTGGACTAAGCCCCTTAGTTCCAGTGATGGGAAATCTTAACGCTACGGCATATGATGACATTCTAGAATATTCTGTGCTTTCAAGTACACTAACGCTTATAAGAAATCCCGCTACGCCCTCCAACGAACCATCAAACAGGCAAAGTGTCAATACAGGACTAAGATCAAATCCTACTACACCGGCTCTGATGCACGTCAGATGTGGCAGGGCTTGCAAACTATCACGGATTACAATGGGAAACCCAGCCACTAGCCGCCCAGTGACGTAAGCCTACCACACAAGCTAAATGCATTCTATGCTCGCTTTGAGGCAAGCAACGCTGAACCATGCGTGAGAGCACCAGCTTTTCCAGACGACTGTGTGATCACTCTCCGTAGCCAATGTAAGACCTTTAAACAGGTTATCATTTACAGACAGATTATCAGGACGCATGCGCTGGCCAGCTGACAAGTGTATTCATTGATTTTCAACCTCTGCCTGACCCAGTCTGTAATACCTACCTGTTTCAAGGAGACCACCATAGTCCCTATGCCCAAGAACGCCAAGGTAACCTGTCTAAATGACTATCGCCCCATAGCACTCACATCTGGAGCCATGAAATGCTTTGAAAGGCTGTTCATGGCTCACAACATAATCTCAGACACCTTGGAGCCACTCCAATTTGTTTACAGCCCCAACAGATGCACAGATGCAATCTCTATTGCACTCCACACTGCCCTTTCCCACCTGGACAAAAGGAACACCTATGTGAGAATGCTGTTCATTGACTACAGCTCAGCGTTCAACAGCATAGTGCCCTTGAAGCTCATCACTAAGCGAAGGTCCCTGGGACTGAACACCTCCCCCTGAAACTGGACCCTGGACTTCCTGACGGGCCGCACACTGGTGGTGAGGATAGACAACGACAAATCCGCAATGCTGACCCTCAACACGGGGGCCATTCAGGTGTGCATGCTTAGTCCCCTCCTGTACTCCCTGTTCACCTCACGACTGCATGGCCGCGCACAACTCCAACACCATCCATTAAGTTTTCAGATGACACAACAGTGATGGGCCTGATACAATCAAATCTAAATGTATTGTTCACATACACATTACATTTACATTACATTTAAGTCATTTAGCAGACGCTCTTATCCAGAGCGACTTACAAATTGGTGCATTCACCTTATGACATCCAGTGGGACAGTCACTTAACAATAGTGCATCTAAAACTTAGGGGGGGGGGGGGTGAGAGGGATTACTTATCCTATCCTAGGTATTCCTTAAAGAGGTGGGGTTTCAGGTGTCTCCGGAAGGTGGTGATTGACTCCGCTGTCCTGGCGTCGTGAGGGAGTTTGTTCCACCATTGGGGGGGCCAGGGCAGCGAACAGTTTTGACTGGGCTGAGCGGGAGCTGTACTTCCTCAGTGGTAGGGAGGCGAGCAGGCCAGAGGTGGATGAACGCAGTGCCCTTGTTTGGGTGTAGGGCCTGATCAGAGCCTGGAGGTACTGAGGTGCCGTTCCCCTCACAGCTCCGTAGGCAAGCACCATGGTCTTGTAGCGGATGCGAGCTTCAACTGGAAGCCAGTGGAGAGAACGGAGGAGCGGGGTGACGTGAGAGAACTTGGGAAGGTTGAACACCAGACGGGCTGCGGCGTTCTGGATGAGTTGAAGGGGTTTAATGGCACAGGCAGGGAGCCCAGCCAACAGCGAGTTGCAGTAATCCAGACGGGAGATGACAAGTGCCTGGATTAGGACCTGCGCCGCTTCCTGTGTGAGGCAGGGTCGTACTCTGCGGATGTTGTAGAGCATGAACCTACAGGAACGGGCCACCGCCTTGATGTTGGTTGAGAACGACAGGGTGTTGTCCAGGATCACGCCAAGGTTCTTGGCGCTCTGGGAGGAGGACACAATGGAGTTGTCAACCGTGATGGCGAGATCATGGAACGGGCAGTCCTTCCCCGGGAGGAAGAGCAGCTCCGTCTTGCCGAGGTTCAGCTTGAGGTGGTGATCCGTCATCCACACTGATATGTCTGCCAGACATGCAGAGATGCGATTCGCCACCTGGTCATCAGAAGGGGGAAAGGAGAAGATTAATTGTGTGTTGTCTGCATAGCAATGATAAGAGAGACCATGTGAGGTTATGACAGAGCCAAGTGACTTGGTGTATAGCGAGAATAGGAGAGGGCCAAGAACAGAGCCCTGGGGGACACCAGTGGTGAGAGCGCGTGGTGAGGAGACAGATTCTCGCCACGCCACCTGGTAGGAGCGACCTGTCAGGTAGGACGCAATCCAAGCGTTTAGCAGATGTTATTGCAGGTGTAGCGAAACTACGATGACTACGATGACTACTGACTATGATGAGAGAACCAATAGGGAGGTGGTCAGAGACCTGGCAGTGTGGTGCCAGGACATCAACCTCTCCCTCAATGGAGGAAATGGAGGGCTGAGCACAGGGCTGCTTCAACTTCGACAGGGCTGTGGCGGAGAGTAGTGAGCTTCAAGTTCCTTGGTGTCCACATCACTAAGGATCTATCATTGTCGAAACACACCAACACTGTTGTGAAGAAGGCACAACAACACATTTTCCCCTACAGGAGGCTGAAAAGCTTTGGCATGGGTCCTCAGATCCTCAATATTCTAGTTGCACCATTTGAGAGCAATTTTCTTTCTTTGACATTTTTTGGGGCCTTCCTTTGAGACAACATCTGGTATAAAGGTCCTGGTTGGCAGGACGCTTGGCACCAGTGATATAATGGGCTGTACGCACTACCCTCTGTAGTGGCTTGCGGCCAGAGTCAGAGCAGTTCCCATACCAGGCAGTGATGCAACCAATCAGGATGCTCTTGATGGTGCAGCTGTAGAACCTTTTGAGGACCCTAAATCAAAACAATTTAGTGAATACCTGTAGCCCGGAGCAATGTATTTAGAACTCTATAAGCATATGGCTCTGCTGTAGCCCACATATGCCCGTTGACTCTATAATAATTGTGGAGTAGTCCTACTCTCAAAATTGGGTTCCAAGATGATTTCAGTTGATCCATAGTTGAAGTGTAGAAAGACGATACAACTGCTTTGCCAAAATAATACTTTCAGCAGAAAAATAAATAAAATAAGAAAACTAAGTCAGAAACATCTCACTCAAACTGGGGCAAAGAATATCTCCTGGCCGAATCTATCCCCGATTCATGGATTTAATCTATTTATCTAGACCGGATATAGGGTTTTAATAAGCCCCGCCTCTTCCTTTCTGGACAAGAATCGTTGGCCAACATGGCTCCGATTGTGAGTACTCACGGTGAAATATGTTGTATAGCTAACTATAATATGTTTTTATTGTCTGTCGTTTATTGTACTTGATGTGCACGTAATAAATCCATATTGGACTGTGTTTCCGTGAGGCCAAATAAGTAAAGGAGTACCAATAAATGGCTTTGTTTACCAGTTGGGCCTGCACCCAATGAACCACGTTGTAGCAATTTAGTTTGCGTTACCTAGCTATTCGGCAACTGTATTTTAAACGTGAATCATCGGCACACCAGCTGGCAATGCACTAGATAGAAGTTGTCGTGCTAAATACAATCCGATTAATGTCACTTTTAAAATGAATACAAATAACGTTGGGCCCTGTTTCCCAAAAGCGTCAGTCAGCATGTGTCGGTTCGAATTTGGTTAGGCGAACCAGACGAGTGTGCTCGCATTTCGCTTGAAAAACGAGAAAGAACCGGCAATAGTACCATGTCCATATTGGACACGGTAGTCCGTAATACACGTCCTCAAAATAGTCTGAATTAATCTAAGGGTGCGTTCGTATAGTCACTCTGGCGATCTACTCCGATTTCAGAGCGCACTCGTCTGAGTGCCAGAGCGCAAAATAACTGAATAATTTACGAACGTGCAACACCCGTTGAATATGACCGGTGTCAGTAAATGTAGAATTAAAACGTGATTAAATTGTTGCCAGCAGTACAACTGGTCACCAAAGCTGTAGATAACGTAAACAGCCAAACCAGCTCTGCTAGGGCTGGTAAAATGGTCAGTGAGGTGTTCTCTCATTTGTGACTGGAAGTAACTAGCCAACTTTATACTTGACTGGCCAAATTTTGGCTGTGCACGACCACATGAAAGACGTTTTATTTAATTAGGCAAGTCAGTTAAGAACGAGTTCTTATTTACAATGGTGGACGAAGCTGAGCCAATTGTGCGCTGCTCTATGGGTCTCCAGATTGTCCTTTTGTGATACAGCCCGGGATCGAACCAGGTTCTGTAATGACACCTCTAGCACTGAGATGCAGTGCTAGAGTGCTACTGCTGCGCCACTTGGGAGTAGAACTTGCGGGAACACCAAAATGAACAGAAACGTTACAAAATATCATAATATATGCACAAACTGATGGGAATAATGCGTGGAGCTCAACGGTTCTAACGATATACTTAAGCATTTGGGAAACCGGGCCCTGGCCAGTTTGATAACACACACCAAGTTAGCGAGTTTTAAAAACAGATTATCCATTATATTATTGTCAAATGGCTGATAACAATGGAAATAAATGTTTTCAAAAATAGAAAGCAGTAAGGAGGCAAGATTAAGAGGGACAATTCTAGCCCATGAGAGTGCAGGTAGATGTGTACAACAGGCATGTAAAGTGTTTTTTTTTTTTTTTACCTAAAAGTTTCCAGAATGTCACCTGGCCTAATTTATATCAGTACATTCATAGAAACCTATGCATCACAAAACTTCTATTTGATCAAATAAGACCCACGTGGCTCAGTTTGGCGAACATGGCGCTTGCAACACCAGGGGGTGGTTTCGATTTCCACAGGGCACCAGCACAACAAAAATGATCCACTCAATACTGTTAAGTAAGTCTGCTAAATTATAAATTGTAAGATTTATTTTTTATAGTTGACCAAATTCAACACTGTCTCATTGACTTCCATACAAAAACTCCTAGCTTGGTGAGCGGGAAAAACCGACACCTGCTGGAGAATGATTTTGAGCCCAGTTATCCCTCTCGCTTTGCCTCTTCATGTTTTTAACAACCAAGCACCAAAGACAGTACAATATGCAGATTGGCAGAAATTGCTTCTGTAAATAAACATTTGTTCTTAACTGACTTGCCTAGTTAAATAAAGATAAAATAAATGTTTAAAAAAACACTGCTAGCACGTTAGATACTTAAATTAAACCGCCAGTGGTGTATTCATCATTCCAACTGTTTGGAATAAAAATATTTACTCCAAACAGAAATCGTTTTGCAACAAAAACAAGTTTCTATTGGACAAATTTGTGTAGGTCCCTCCCTGTTCCGTTTGGTTCTTAAATGGTAATCGATTTCCTTTGCATGACGAAATGTATTTATCAAGTCATTTGGAATAATGTTAGCCCCTCTGCAATGTCTTGACAGAAGAAGCAGGTCATCAAAAAGACCAAAACAGGTGGCAAGAAGAAGAAGCAGGTCCTGAAGTTCACATTGGACTGCACTCACCCAGTGGAGGATGGCATCATGGATGCTGCCAACTTTGTAAGTGGCCAAAGTTAGAGAAAATAACATGCAATATCCTAGGGCTGGGAATTGCCACGATGTTCACAATATGATATTATTGCGTTTCTCACTATTCTATATGTCTTGCGATTCGATACTATTATTGCAAGTGACGTTCCAAACATATTGCTCACTGTTGCAAAGAGATGAAAATGATTTTTGATCAGTCATGGAAATAAGTTCTGTAAACACGTTGGCTCCCCATTTTAAAAAGATGAAGAACAAGCCTTGAGATGAAAAATACCAGTGTTTTGTCACAGGCACAGCCGACTAGCACTAGCTAATGCTACCTACCCATGTGTTGGTCCCATGTTTCATGAGCATTATTCAACAGCAGTCAAGGTTGTTCTGGCTCTGAGGCCTATAATGTGCTAATGTATTAAGTGGACAATACGGAATGTTTTTTAATTTAAAGACTAATCAACACTTATTTTACAGGGGTGTGAGTTCGCTGATGCTCTATTGGCCTATATGTCCATTCAGAAAGTTTCCTAAAGTAGCCTATCTCTTTAATATGAATCAAATTCCAAGACTGGCACAGCCCTAATTGTAATGTTATTTTTGGTGTTGATGAGTTACTCCGGTGATGGGAGGTTAAACTGCATTAAGTAATTAGCCTAGGCACAGAGGCCTGCTAGCCAGCTGCACAGATGGGACACATTTGCAATGTGGTATTTATCTATGGGACACAATTCACTTGTTTGTAGCTATGTTTTTATCTATTTGTAGTGCTTTAGCCACTGAATTCTAGTAGTTTTTACTTGAAAGAATAAAACGTCCATCACAAAATGTGCCACTTGCACAATACAGCTAATTCCGCACCGCACTGCATCTCGCCTGGGTTGTACTCTCAGCGAACGGTGTGGGGCACTAGCATTCGTCATGGATGTGGGGGTTGTAAAACATGGATTTGGACCAATCCCCGACAACTCATATATCAAACTTTAGCTACTAAGCTCTACTTTGTAACTTTCTGTTTGTTTTGTCTCTGATAACATTTGAATGACAGTAGTGATGAAAAGCTTTACTTTATATTTCTGTCAAAATATGTCCGATGACTTGAAACACCCTCAGGACTTTCCCACACTTCTTGGAAATACAATGTTGCATCGGTCTTACTGTGGTATGTTTGGGAATACTCATCGCAAATATGAAAACAGATTTGGCAAGTTTCACAAATTGGGCAGTCCCACAGATCTGAATGTTCTTAGCACGGCACCTGCTTTACATTTGGGCTCATATCGTGTCAATATCATAAAGCACAGTATTGGGATTGTTAGACATGGGTAACAACTGCCACAATGATGTTTTCAAATTAGTTATCTATTTTGAGAAGCATATTATTAACATTTTGTGGGTAGAAAAATATATTTTGGGGTAGAATCCATTGTTGCGTCAACCTAACGCCATAATAATATTGCCGAAATGTAACTATTGATTGTATTATTTATTTTTTCACTACAATATCCTATTAAATGTCTATTACTAGAGAAGGGCCCTATTCTTTTGATGTAAACATTGCATGGCACAAATGATTCATAATCCAGATACTCCTAGTTTATGCACGTTATGCTGATACTGGCCTGTCTTCAATGTAGTAATACTACAATTGTAATGGGTAGTGGGGTATGATATTTTACAGTTGGTGTGTTACACCGCAGACAATTAGGATTCAGATTAGTGCTGAGCGATTAGGGGTTTTTGAGGTTGGTTTCGGTTGGATTACAAACAAATAATCACGTTTTTGGTTTCAATTATTTTTGTGGGTTGACTGCTGTAATAACACCATATCTGATGGTGGTGACTGCCCATTACTGGTTCACTTACTAATTTACTTTAATAAAATATTTGCTTTATGTTGTGACGTATCGGTAATTTGGACTAACAGATTGTTTGTTGGTCAGCTCGGGCCCAGGTTATTACAGTTGTGAAACGTGAATGCCATTTGTGGCTAGCATTAATGCAAGGTGACTCTACATCTGGGCCTTATTTAATGGGGGTCAGGGTTCAAATTATACATTGACTCTTGGCTAGCCCCGAAGTGTTCTGGGGGTGCCCGACGTATCCTGATAGTTGCAATGACACTTGTACTTGTCTTCTCTTACTTGCACTGATTTTGCTGTTAGCTGCTTTGGGGAACTTTTAGTTAGGTACGACAACCACATATAGTCCTACTAACTAAAGTTAAATGCGTTAACTAAATTCCTCTGAATTAGAGCGTCTACTAAATGTTTAACATGTACATTATATTGACGGAATATTTGCAGCTGTATGTAGCAGTCATTACAGCTAGTATCCATATTTGGGAGAAAGACTGTCCTAAAATACACCTTTGGTCTTGTTGGTTAGGAGCAATTCCTGCAGGAGCGCATCAAGGTCAACGGTAAAGCTGGGAACCTGGGTGGTGGTGTGGTGTCCATTGAGAGGAGCAAGAGCAAAATCGCTGTGAATTCTGAAGTGCCCTTCTCCAAAAGGTATGTTTAAATCTAGATTGGATTCATCTTTTGAAATGCCCTGCTTGCAATGTGATGTGCCGAGCAACATCACTTGCCATTTTATGTTGTTGTCTGATGGATGGACTTGGTTTGTCTCCACAGTTATGCATGTAAGGGTTATTGCATTTTCACCTGTTCAATTAGGAAGTTGGAGTTGTCTTTTTCTTTATGTGATGTTTTCCATGTTGCTTCCTGTTATGGGGTCATGGCACTGTTTTGTAATCGATGTTAGGCCTTTATTGTTTTTTTTTGTTTTGCCTGATGGACAGTCTGGAGCAAATCCATGTATAATTCATTATTTGAAGTGCTTTTAAAGTGATTAGCCTTTGAAATAAGGTCTGAGGCTCATAAAATACTAACATTAGGCGGATTGAGATGTACATGAATAGAAAAAGTTAAGAGACATGGATAGAACGCATGTTATTTTTGGACTTCAGTCAGTTTTATTTCCACAAGTGGAGATGCTGTGATCTGATCAATGTATCCAGCTGTGAACATGATTTTTGTCAGTTCTATAAAAAAAAATTCTTCCATGTCACCATGTATCCTCAGACATTCATTGACTCTTAAGCACCGTCTGAAGCTATATTTAACCCTATATGGCATGGGGGTCTCACATTGATGTTTCAATTGTGACGAGGGAGTCCTGATTTGTTATGGGGGTGCAAATTGTTTAGAAAATTGCAGATAGAAAAGTTAAACATGGAGTTGATTCAATGTTCTGCATGTCATTTTGTCCTAATTGCACTTTCTGATAAGTTCTCAAAATATAAATCTAACAAATGTACAGTACACCTTTGTCACAATGTAATTTTCAATGTGTTTTACATTTCTGACACTGCTGGTCTTTCCTCTCCTTTCTGACAGGTATTTGAAATATCTGACCAAGAAGTATCTGAAGAAGAACAACCTGAGGGACTGGCTGCGTGTGGTGGCCAACACCAAGGAGAGTTACGAACTGCGCTACTTCCAGATCAACCAGGATGAGGAGGAGGAGGAGGACGAAGATTAAATCCATGCCACTGTCTTTTGTCAATAAAATTTCAAAGGAACGAAAGCTTCTCACATGGTTTTATTTGCTGATTTGAGACTAAACCTGCACGTTTGAAAAGGTGTACCTACTCTTGCAGTGCGCTGGTTAGACTTGAACACCCATATTCTTTAGCATGCAAAAATGTTTGTGCTCTGTGTTTACATGGAGTTGTCTGGGGAAATATTGCAAGCAATAAATGTATTTGTTATACCAACAGCTTTCTACTTTGACAACACTCAAACTTGAAACTGACAGTTTTAGTTGTGTGTTTGTACATAAAAATAATGATTCCATTTATCAATTAATGCTTCAAATAGTAGTGTGTTGGCTGAAATTACTTCTTGAATCTGCTTTTAGATAAATGGTGGGCTCTAAAAATGACGCTTCCTTCATTTTATGTGGTCCAACCATAGTGTATGGGCAAAGATGGTTTAAATTCCGTTATCTAGAAACTCCAAAAACTCGGTTTCTTTCTTCAAAAGAAATCGCTGATCATGCATGCAGACGATGTCATGATGACGTTGGCTGGCTAGGCACATGCGCAGATACACGTCATTTGGTCTAATGGTCGTTTCGCAACGAATTGCGCATGTGCATCCGGTCAGTCACTCCGAAGAAAATGAAAACGTATCAGTCTATTTTATTTAACCTGGCAAGTATGTTAAGAATCAATTCTTATTTACAATGACGGCCTAAGCAAAAGGTTTCATGTGGGGAAGGGGGATTAAATAAAAAATATAGGACAAAACCCATCACGGCGAGAGACACCAAAACACTACATAAAAAAAGAGACGTGTAAGACAACAGCGTGGCAGCACAAAAGATGGTATAAACATTGGGCAAAGACCACAGCACAAAGGGCAAGAAGGTAGAGACAATACATCAACCACAATTTTCAGTAAGAGTGTCCATGATTAAGTCTTTGAATGAAGAGATGGAGATAAAACTCCAGTTAGATTGGTTTTTTTTTTGCAGCTCGTTCCAGTCACTAGCTGCAGCGAACTGGAAAGAGGAGCGACCCAGGTATGTGTGGCAGAAAGGGTGGAGGATGAGGGCTGCAGTAGGTATCAGGAAGGGGAGAGAGGCCTAAGAGGGTTTTATAAATAAGCATCAACCAGTGGGTCTTGTGACGTGTATACAGAGAAGACCACTTTACAGAGGAGTATAAGAGTGCAGTGATGTGTCCTATAAGGAGCATTGGTGGCAAATCTGATGGGCGAATGGCAAAGAACATCTAGCTGCACCCTTACCTGCCTGTCTATAAATGACGTATCCATAATCTATTAAGGGTAGGATGGTCATCTGACTCAGGTTTAGTTTGGCAGCTGGGGTGAAAGAGGAGCGATTACGATAGAGGAAACCAAGTCTAGATGTAACCATAGCCTGCAGCTTTGATATGTGCTGAGAGAAGGACAGTGTACCGTCTAGCCATAATCCCAAGTACGTGTATGAAGTGACTACCTCAAGCTCTCAGAGGTGGTAATCACACCGGAAAAGAGGGACATTCTTCTCACCAAACCGCATGGCCTTTGTTTTGGAGGTGTTCAGAACAAGGTTAAGGGCATAGAAAGTTTGTTAGACTAAGAAAGCTTTGTTGTAGAGAGTTTAACACAAAATCCTGGGAGGGCTGAGTATAATACTATCTGCATATAAATGGATGAGAGCGCGTCCTACTTTCACGAGGTCATGTTCAGGCACTTAAAACATTGTCTTGAATCAATGTGACTTTTAGATTTCAAGAAAATGAACTTAGGAAGAATGTGTCGCTTCTCTCATTGACTTCTCAAACCCCGGTCTGTTCTGCCGACTGCTTCACAAGCTTTCCCGGAAGTATCGCGATGTTGGACCTATGGGTTTAGAAACTCTGGTCTGATCACACGAGCGTCTTGTTCCCGCGGTGGTAACCTTGACAACTATTCAGGCAAGCCACTGCACAGGCTGCACACTTGCCAATAAACTGGATTTCTTGTCAGTGAAAGGAAGTTTGTTGAATGCATTCCTTTGCTAAATACTTTCTAAAACCTAAAGGGAATGGACTACTATACTTGAAATTACAATTCAACCAAATCTACTGTAGGCTACAATGTCACGAACGAATGTCCTCTCTCTAATGTAGGCTAGTTGATTATTTACTTTGTAATATTCGCATTTAGGCACGCGTAGCCTACATCAATCAAGATACAATATAGCCAAAATTACCGCTACCTTACAATCGATATAATTATCGTTAAACGAAGTAATTTTGGCGGTTATTCAAACCCAGTTTGACTTAGATCGATTGTCTTACTGGATACATGATTACGTTGCATTGAATCCATTTGAAACGACATGCAAAGCGGGGACTCGCGAGGGGATTGAATCCCCCCACTCCCCATACCTTGGTGTAACCCCAATTTCTTTGGACTTGCTTGGGAAAATGGGCAAAGCGACAGGCTGGTGGTGCACACAGTGGCATTGCTACTTGCAGCATTGCTCACGACTAGTAAAAGTAGTAACTAGGGGAGCATGCCTAACTAGTTGTGGTGAAAATTATGGGATGGATTGTCATGGCAACAGACCAGACGTCACAATTTGGGCATGTGTTCCATTTTTGTCTTTCTTATTTTCAGACTGGAGGACTTAGATAGTGAAGAGTAGAAAAGGAAACAGATTTTTTTCCCAACAAAAAGAAGGAAGCCATCTTTCTTGAAAATAAATGGTATTTACACAAGTATCATACAATTATTTTCCGGGAGGCACGAAGAGGTGAACAGTGGCATTTTCAGGGTTAACTTTCAGAGAGGTTTTTTTTTGTATGCGATAAAGATGCCTGGGTCGTTAAGCAATGAAGACGAGGGACAAGACGACATGGATTTTGAAGACGAGATACCAGGTGAGGGAATGAAGTAAGGGGAGGGGGAGTTTCTGCCCTGAATATATTTTGAGCTGCTATACGTCTAGTTGAATGTGGGGGAAAGGGCTTGCCCCACGTTCTAGGAGAGAAGAGGAGGGGTGGGGTGCAGTAAGCATTCCTATTTATTATTTTAGTACTACCCGTTTTCCTCGGGCACAGGTTTGCAGGGGTCGCCAATGTGTCATCTTCAAATGATGATATGATATGGCCGAATGAAAAGCCGCCATCTGTGGTAGCCTACTGAAATGACCCGGTCGGAGAAAAGAACAGCCGCAGGCATCAGTGCGTTCGTGTGAAAAAATATATGAAAACCTCCGATGTTAGGCCACCGAACTCCATTTTACTTTGACTGCGATCAGCATAGATAGCCTACTTAATTTTTGTTATTAGATTTAGGCACATGCACAATTTGGTTGGTGCACCGTTTTATGCTCTTACCATATACTGTTTTTGATTGTTTCTTTATGAGGTCAGAAGTTGCACCGATCGATCACATGCTGTGACAGCTGAATAAAAGGTATTCGTTGTCTATAAATTAATGTCAATAAACGTCCCATCTCACCCAGGTGCTACTGCCCCGTTATCACAAATTGTGCAGCTGTGTCCCAATTGTTTTGAGTCTCTTGTCCAAAGTCAGCAGTGGCCGCAGAGGTGCTGGGCTGTGACTATGAAAACACGTGTAACAGGAAAACAATAGTTTTAGAGCAAGGGGTCCCCAATTACATTCAGCCATGGGCAGATTTTTCCTTGAGTGGATGGTCAGGGGACCAGAATATAGTTGTAAATCATTTGTACACTGCTAATTGACCGCAATAATCCCAAACAGTGCCGAAATAAAGTATTTATACCCCATGATTTATTCCACATTTGGTTTTTAAGGCCTGAATTCAAATGTGGATTAAATATATATATTTTTTTCTAATCCATCTACACACAATACCCCCACACAATGACAAAGTGAAAACATGTTTTTATAAATGCTTGCTAATTTATTGAAAATTAAATATAGAAATATCTAATTTACATAAGTATTCACACCACTGAGTTAACACTTTGTAGAAGCTCCTTTTGCAGCGATTACAGTTGTGAGTCTTTCTGGGTAAGTCTCTGAGCTTTCCATACCTGGATTGTTTGCCCATTATTCTTTTCAAAATTGTTCAACCTCTGTCAAATTGGTTGTTGATCATTGCTAGACAACGATTTTCAGGTCTTGCCATAGATTTTCAAGTAGATTTATGTCAAAACTGGAACTCGGCCACTCAAGATTATTCATGTCTTCTTGGTGTGCAACTCCAGTGTAGATTTGGCCTTCTGTTTTAGGTTATTGTCCTGCTGAAAGGTGAAATCATCTTCCAGTGTCCGGTGGAAAGCAGACTGAACCAGGTTTTCCTCTAGAATTTTGCCTGTGCTTAGCTTAATTCAGTACGTTTTTTTCAATTCTGAAAAATCACAGACCTTAACGATTACAAGCATACCCATAACATGATGCAGCCACCACTATGCTTGTACATATGGAGAGTGTTACTCGGGAATGTGTTATATTGGATTTGCCCCAAACTTAACAGTTTGTATTCAGGACAAAAAGTTAAATGCTTTGCCACATTGTTTTGGAATATTTTTTATTCTGTACAGGCTTGCTTCTTTTCACTCTTGTCAAATAGGTTAGTATTGTAGAGTAACTATAATGTCGTTGATCCATCCTCAGTTTTCTCCTATCACAGCCATTATATTCTAACTGTTTTAACTTCACCATTGGCCTCATGGTGAAATCCCTGAGCGGTTTCCTTCCTCTCCAGCAACTGAGTTAAGGGAGCCTGTATCTTTCTAATGTCTTTGATGTGTAACCTTTATTTAACTAGGCAAGTCAGTTAAGAACAAATTCTTATTTACAATGACGGCCTATACCCGCCAAAGCCGGATGACGCTTAGCCAATTGTGCACCGCCCTAATGGGACTCCCAATCATGGCCGGTTGTGATACAGCCTGGAATCGAACCAGGGTGTCTGTAGTGACACCTCAAGCACTGAGATACAGTGCCTTATAGCCGCTGAGCAACTCGGGAGCCCAGTACACCATCCAAAGTGTAATTAATAACTTCACCATGCTCAAATGGATTTTCAATGTCTGCTTTTTTATTTTTACCCATATACCAATAGGTGCCCTTCTTAGGAAAACCTCTTTGGTCTTTGTGGTTGAGTCTGTCTTTGAAATTCACTGCTGAGGGACCTCACAGATAATTGTATGTGTGGGCTACAGAAATTAGGTAGGCATTTAAAAAATAGTTAATGCAACTTATTATTTGACTTGTTAAGCAAATGTTTACTTGAGAACTTATTTAGGCTTGCCATAACGGGGTTGAATACGTATTGACTCAAGACAATTCAGTTTATATATTTTTAATTAATTTGTAAACATAAAAAAACAACATAATTCCACTTTGGCATGATGGGGTATTGTGTGGAGGCCAGTGACAAAACTCAATTTAATCCATTTTAAAATCAGCTGTAATACAACAAAAATGTGGGAAAAAGTAAAGGGGTGGGAATAGTTTTTGAAGGCACTGTAGTATTTGAAAAAAACTAACTTCAAACCTTGATTAGATTAGGATGCTTCTCTATTAATGTGTAGGAATACTTGAACATATTTCCTAAATTAAAATCAAACTCCTTGACATTTTCCACATTTTGTTATGTTACAGCCTTATTCTAAAATGGATTAAAAAAATATATCTTCACACAATACCCCATAATGACAATTTTGCAAAGATATTCAAAATAAAAAGCTGAAATATCACATTTACTTAATAAGCATTCAGACCATTTACACAGAACATTGTTGAAGCACCTTTGGCAATGATTACAGCTTCGAGTCCTCTTAGGTATGACGCTACAAGCTTGGCACACCTGTATTTGGGTAGTTTCTCCCATTCTTCTCTGCAGATCCTCTCAAGCTCTGTCAGGTTGGATGGTCTGTAAAACTACACTTTTGAATGTACTCAAGACCATGGCCATGTTCAGTTGCCAAATGTTTTAGAATGATGGAGATAGAAATACCATGAATAAAGCCAATGTGATTCCTTATTCTTCATGTAAGAGAGGCATGCTTGTTCTACATAGCCAATTTCTATTTGAACGTTCAAAAACGTTGCGTCCTACTATGTGAACCCTCCAAACCTTAAAATGATGAGAGCATGGTAGATGACATCTTTAAACCCATCAACTCATCTCTTATTTACACTGCTAGTTAAATAGGGTGCCCCCTGAGCCTGGTTTATCAATCTCTCCATCCATGGCAGCCAACCAGGTCCTAAATATCTGGGGAGCCAGTGGCTGAGCCAGTGTCAGGCCAGGGGTGATGTGATGAAGTACCTTACAGGAATGGTCCAGGCCAGGAGCCTGCCTTTTTATTCCACCATGTCAGTTCACTCAATACAATCATTGCATTCATAGTTTTTCTCCTCCAGCTTGCTCCAGGCCCCAGATGATTTACTACTGGATTAGCAGCCAGGGCTAGGGTTGTACATTTTGGGGAATATTCAGAGGTGGAAACTCTCTGTGGGAATTAACGGGAATATATTGGAATTAACGGAAATATATGCAAATTAATATTAATACCATTTAAATGTAGATGTTTTTTTACATTGGATATATTTACCATATCATATGGAGATCACACAGAAACATAATCCTTTTACCTTATCATAAGTAGATATAATTGAAAACTATGAAATCCTTCCAATAGAAATAAAAAAAAACTATTTTAGTTATGAATTGAACTTTAATTAAATGAGTTGACTCTTCACATGGGATGACTTCACTGAACAACAGAAGAAAGGGAATGATCCCCAATGATCCATCGTATCTTTTCAACATACATCTGTAAAATGATAGTCTAGAAACTAAAGCTTTGGTTTTCTTCCTCTCAGGCTTCCATGTCTTCTCCCTGAACCTCCTCAATGTCCACCCCTTGAACATCAGACTCTGAGGCCTCAACTTCACTGTCACTTTCCAACCTAGTTGAGGATGGCTCTTTGTCAGGCTCAAAAACCCTCAAATTTGTCCGGATGGCCACCAATTTTTCAACCCTTGTATTGGTCAGCCTGTTGCGTGCTTTGGTGTGTGTGTTCTCAAACAAGGACCAGTTGCGCTCTGAGGTGGCTGATGTTGGTGGGATTTGGAGGATGATGGAGGCAACAGGGGAAAGAGCCTCAGATGCACAAAGTCCCTTCCACCAGGTGGCTGATGAGATATGTTGGCATGACTGCCATATTGCATCTCCATCGAAAGCCCTTGCTTGGAAGTGTACTTTGCCCGACTGCCAAGAACCTTGCCCTCATCCAGGCCAAAGTGGCGAGACACGGTAGTGATGACACCATAGGCCTTGTTGATCTCTGCATCAAACAGGATGCTCTTGCCAGCATACTTGGGGTCCAACATTGCTTGGAGCAACAGTGAAGTGGGCAGGGCAGTACGGATTATTTCTCTTACATCAGCAAGCGGAGTCTGAACATCAGACAGGATGGCATTCTTTCCCTCAATATGTGCAATGGCTACTGCTATAGGTTTCAGGCTGCTTACCACTCTCTCCCAAAATACATCATCCAGGAGAATCCTCTTGATGGTGCTGTCCATATTGGCAGACTGTGATATGGCCATTTATTGGAGAGACTCCTTCCCCTCCAGGAGACTGTCAAACATGATGATAACACCACCCCAACGGATGTTGCTGGGCAGCTTCAATGTGGTGCTCTTATTCTTCTCACTTTGCTTGGTGAGGTAGATTGCTGCTACTACTTGATGACCCTTCACATACCTAACAATATCCTTGGCTCTCTTATAGAGTGTATCCATTGTTTTCAGTGCCATGATGTCCTTGAGGAGCAGATTCAATGCATGAGCAGCACAGCCAATGGGTGTGATGTGAGGGTAGGACTCCTACTTTAGACCAAGCAGCCTTCATGTTCGCAGCATTGTCTGTCACCAGTGCAAATACCTTCTGTGGTCCAAGGTCATTGATGGCTACCTTCAGCTCATCTGCAATGTAGAGACCAGTGTGTCTGTTGTCCCCTGTGTCTGTGCTCTTATAGAAAACTGGTTGAGGGTTGGAGATGATGTAGTTAATTATTCCTTGCCCACGAACATTCGACCACCCATCAGAGATGATTGCAATACAGTCTGCTTTCTCTGATTTGCTTGACCTTCACTTGAACTCTGTTGAACTCTGCATCCAGCTAATGAGTAGAAAAAGCATGTCATGTCTGGTTGGAGGCGTGTATGCTGGGCGAAGAACATTCAGAAATCTCTTCCAATACACATTGCCTGTGAGCATCAGAGTTGAACCAGTTGTATACACAGCTCGAGCAAAACATTCATCAGCATTTCTCTGACTATGTTCCTCCATTGAGTCAACAAAACCTCTGATTCCAGGAGGACCATGAGCTGTTGCTATTAATACGGTGTCTGATTCATCATTTTCAACTCAAATAGAAGGTTAGGGACTTTTGTCAGAGGTTGCTTGTTGTGAGCGCTGAGGGAACTTTATGCACTTGGCCAGATGATTCTGCATCTTTGTTGCATTCTTCACATATGATTTGGCACAGTATTTGCAAATGTACACAGCTTTTCCTTCTACATTAGCTGCAGTGAAATGTCTCCACACATCAGATATTGCCCGTGGCATTTTCCTTTAAAGATGAGAAAAAAATGAGTAAAATAACCCAATTATACAATTTAAATAGTTAAGCAGTTAGATTAAACAACTCCTTTGTAAGATACATGTTTTAAAATGAAACATGCATGGAAACAGGTGAATTAACACTCCACAGTTAGCAGGCTCAAGCAAGCTAAAACCAACATGGTAGCAAAAACTAACTAGCAGAAATTGTTAAGTTAGAAATTATTTAAACACACTTTGCTGTAGTCTACTATTTACTAGTTAACAAAAAATCATGTATGTCATATAAAATATATTCACCCCACCAAGTATTGTAATCAAACCTTACCAAAAAGCATGTAGTCCTTGGCTCAGACAGTGTAGTAGTGTCGGCTCAATATTGATTTATTTTAATTTTAATTTCACCTTTATTTAACCAGGTAGGCTAGTTAAGAACAAGTTATCATTTGCAACTGCGACCTGGCCAAGATAAAGCATAGCATTTCGACACATACAACAACACAGAGTTACACATGGAATAAACAAAACATACAGTCAATAATACAGTAGAACAAAAGAAAACAAAAAGTCTACATACAGTGAGATGCAGAAGATGCAGAAGATGAATGTGCAGGTAGAGATACTGGGGTGCAAAGGAGCTAAATGAATACATAAATACCAGTATGGGGATGAGGTAGGTAGATAGATGGGCTGTTTATAGATAGGCTAAGTACAGGTGCAGTGATCTGTAAAATGCTCTGACAGCTGGTGCTTAAAGCTAGTGAGGGAGATGTGAGTCTCCAGCTTCAGAGATTTTTGCAATTCGTTCCAGTCATGGGCAGCAGAGAACTGGAAGGAAAGATGACCAAAGGAGGAATTGGCTTTGGGGGTGAACAGTGAGATATATCTGCTGGAGCTCGTGCTACGAGTGGGTGCTGCTATGGTGACCAGTGAGATGAGATAAGGTGGGGCTTTACCTAGCAGAGACTTGTAGATAACCTGTAGCCAGCGGGTTTGGCGACGAGTATGAAGCGAGGGCCAACCAACGAGAGCGTACAGGTTGCAATGGTGGGTAGTGTATGGGGCTTTGGTGACAAAACGGATGGCACTGTGATAGACTGCATCCAGTTTGTTGAGTAGAGTGTTGGAGGCTTTAGCTAGTTAGCTTGCACTTGCTAGCTAATTTGTCCTATTTAGCTAGCTTGCTGTTGCTAGTTAATTTGTCCTGGGATATAAACATTAGGTTGTTATTTTACCTGAAATGCACAAGGTCCTGTACTCCGACAATTAATCCACACATAAAACGGTCAACCGAATCATTTCTAGTCATCTCTCCTCCTTCCAGGCTTTTTCATCTTTGAATTTATATGGTGATTAGATGCCAAACTTTCATAGTATTACTACACCGACCGGCAATGCAGTTCGTCTTTCAATCACCCATGTGGGTATAACCAATGAGGAGATGACACGTGGGTACCTGCTTCTATAATCCAGTGAGAAGATGGGAGAGGCAGGACTTGCTGCGCGATCTACGTCAGAAATAGAAAGGAGCTCTATTTTAGCCCTTGGCAATGCAGATGCTCGCGAGCAGTGTTGGTGCAATAATTAAATAATATAGATTTCTAAATGTATTTTGCAACGCTCGCACACGCATTAAGAGCGGTGTGGTCAGCTTATTAGCGTAAATAACAGAATGTCTATGTCTGAGCTCCTGTCTGATATTAGCCTTAGCCTGTTACATAAAAACATGTACATTATTATAATTTACAACAACATTTGACATTGGAGCATACATAAAATGTTATTTTATGTGTAGTGCATTCGGAAAGTATTCAGACCCTTTGACTTTTTCCATATTTTGTACTTTACTTATTTTAAAATTACTGAAATAAAAATAAATCTTCATCATTCTACACACAATACCCTATAATGACAAAGCGAAAACAGGTTTTTAGAAATTTGTGGTAAATTATAAAAAAATAAATACAAATACTTTATTTACATAAGTATTCAGACCCTCTGCTATGAGACTCGAAATTGAGCTCAGGTACATCCTGTTTCCATTGATCATCCTTGAGATGTTTCTACAACTTGATTGAGGTCCACCTGTGGTAAATTCAATTCATTAGACATACACTTGTCTACATAACACCTGTCCCACAGTTGTCAGTGCAGGTCTGTGCAAACACCAAGGCATGAGGTCAAAGGAAGGCACAGATCTGGGGAAGGGTACTAAAACATTTCTGCAGCATTGAAGGTCCCCAAGAACACAGTGGCCTCCAGTGACCTCCATCATTCTAACGCATCACAAAAAAACAAAAATGTATTACATTTTAGAATAAGGCTGTAACGTAACAAAATGTGGAAAAAGTCAAGGGGGCTGAATACTTTCCGAATGCACTGTAGTCATGGGTGTTATGGAGCAAACCGACTCAGAAAATACTGTACCTTAAAATGATTTATATTGGTACAATTTAATTAAGACCAGCTTAGCTTCAGAAAGAGGAGTTCTTTGCAATTTTAGCACATAGTCTGCCAGCCACATCCTGAGGGATAACGCAATCACTGATGCACGACCCCAATAACCAAAGACTTGTGGTTAAAAACGAAGTGTAAATGCATGCAAATAGCTATGAAAATGTGTGATTTTAAATGAATCCTTCTTGTTATGTTTAAGTTGATTCTTTATATGTTTTATATATTTTCTCCCAGTGTGTTCTACACTGAGTGAAAAAAACATTAGGAACACCGTTCTAATATTGACTTGCACCCCCTTTTGCCATCAGAACAGCCTCAATTCATCTGGCATGGACTCTACAAGGTGTCGAAAGCGTTTCACAGGGATACTGGCCCATCTTGAATCCAATGCTTTTCACAGTTGTTTCAAGTTGCCTGGATGTCCTTTGGCTGTTGGACCATTCTTGATATACATAAGAAACTGTTGAGTGTGAAAAACCCAGCAGCGTTCCAGTTATTGACACTCTGAAACTACCATACCATGTTCAAAGGCACTTAAAGCTTTTGTCTTGCCCATTCACCCTCTGGATGCACACACACAATCCATGTCTCAAGGATTGAAAATCCTTATTTAACCTGTCTCCTCCCCTACATCGACACTGATTGATGTGGATCAATAAGTGACATCAATAAGGGATCATAGATTTCACCTGGTCAGTCTGTCATGGAATAAGCAGGTGTATAATTGTGCATGCAGCATGTTAACCGTGCATGATGCTTTGATGTGAGTGTTTTTCATATAGACCCAGCCAGGCTTGACAGCAGTCTTAAGGAATTTCAGGATTGGCAGGGGCCCTCCACAAGCCATGGAGGGAGAACCGAGGACTCACAGTACAGTAGCTTCCACTGTTAGCTGTCACAGCCATACAATCACCACTCACTGTCAAATCATTCAGTTGTCCTTCCCATTGTCACATTTTATTTGTCATGTCACTAGCACTGCCCCTGTGTCTCAGTTTTACATGTTGCTCCTGCATCTCTTTTTTTCATGGTTTCATCCTTCTCTGAAATGTAAAGATTATCATGGGCTTTTGTGTGCCTACTAAAGTCATCCCTGATTGGTGGGGCTATTTTTGGAGGCTCCACTGTGAAAGCTGACACCTTTTTTTGTCCAACTGTGTGTGCGTGTGTGTGATGCTTGCCCGAGTAAATGTATATTATACTTGGGCAAGCATCACCTTTTACACTAGTTGCCACTACATTTGTGTTCAACTGCACATATATGTTCTAATTACACTGTCATAATATACTACTACCATATAATATTCATGAATTGGTGAGCAAGGATAGCAAAATATATAAGGAGCTGTAATGCTCTGTTACATCTGCCACCACCAGGTTCCTGCTGACCAGGCTCCTGCTGCCCTGAATTGACCCACAGTACACAACTAGCTCACTCACACACCATCACTCTGTACCCTTAGATATACACTGCCCTGCCACCATTTATTATCACTAACTTCCAAGACCCATGAGCAGGAAAGTTAGCTCACAGTCAATGACTACTGCTCAAAACAGATTTTCTTGCACAGATTTGTAAGAAGATGGCTTACAGAGTATCATGAAGTCATACAGTCTGCAATTCAGAATGCTACGCTATGACTGCATATCCGCTGCTAGATTGACCAAACTTTGGAGTAAATGTGTGTGAGTTCACTTTTGTGTTTCCCAAGACATGACTAGAGTGGGCTAGAAACACCTCAATGAGGGGAGAACCCTGAAGTCATTCTCCACAGGGCACCATTAACTGGGTATTTCTATAAGGAGCCTGTCAAAGAGAGAGGCCCAATGCGTTTTCTGTAAATGCTGAACTTTCAACAAGGGAGAAGGTCATGAATCTCCCCTCTAATGGAGCGGTCCAGTGGCCAAGCCCTTGCAGGAAGTTCAGAGCGGTGCTGCCTGCCCACCGTCCACGCTTTAAAGTGGACACAGTGTGCGAAGTAGGGCTGCAGCCTGGATCAAACAGGAAGTTTGTGGTTCAAACTGCCCTGTGACATGTGCCACAGTGATCCCCCCTCAACACCTGGCACAGTCAGATATGCACAGCCAGCCACCAGGCTGGTTACTAGGCTGCCACCTCTGGAAGACATCACAGAGCATTTTGAGTAATAGCTGTGAGCTATTTTATTAGTCAATATGCGCCAAATCAAATTGTATTAGTCACATGCGCCGAATACAACAGGTGTAGACCTTACAGTGAAATGCTTACTTACAAGCCACAAACTAACAATGGAGTTAAAAAATCTGGATAAGAAATAAAGTAACAACTAATTCAAGAGCAGCAGTAAAATAACAATAGCAAGACTATATACAGGGGGGTACCGTAACAGAGTCAATGTGCGGGGGCACCGGTTAGTTGTGATAATATGTACTCGTAGGTAGAGTTATTATCGTGACTATGCATAGATGATAACAACAGAGATTAGCAGTGGTGTAAAAGTGGGGGGTGCAATGCAAGTAGTTTGGGTAGCCTGTGATTAGATGTTCATGAGTCTTATGGCTTGGGGGTATACATACATATACATATATGTGCCTATTGGACCTAGACTTGGTGCTCCGGTACTGCTTGCTGTGTGGTTGCAGAGAGAACAGTCTATGACTAGGGTGGCTGGAGTCTTTGACAATTTTTAGGGCCTTCCTCTGACACCGCCTGGTATAGAGGTCCTGGATGGCAGGAAGCTTGGCCCCAGTGATGTATTGGGCCGTTCGCACTGTAGTGCCTTGCAGTCGGAGGCCGAGCAGTTGCCATACCAGGCAGTGATGCAACCATGCTCTCGATGGTACAGCTGTAGAACCTTTTGAGGATCTGAGGTTCCATGCCAAATCTTTTCAGTCTCCTGAGGGGGAATAGTTTGTTAATTTGTTGGTGATGTGGACACCAAGGAACTTGAAGCTCTCAATCTTCTCCACTACAGCCCTGTCGATGTGAATGGGGGTGTGCTCGGTCCTCTTTTTCCTGTAGTCCACAATCATCTCTTTTATCTTGACCACATTGAGGGAGAGTGTCACGACTTTCGCCAAAGTCGGTCCCTCTACTTGTTCAGGATTGCGTTCGGCGGTCGACATCACCGGCCTTCTAGCCATCGCCGATCCACTTTTCATTTTCCATTTGTTTTTTTTGTTTTACACACCTGGTTTCAATCCCCAATTACATGTTCATTATCATCTATTTTCCCCATGGTTTTTGTGCGTGATTGTTTTATGTATGTTCGGTCCGTTATTGTGGCCACGGTATTATGACATGTTATTGGAATATTTGAGTAAAGTTACTTGTGTTACTCATCTCTGCTGTCCTGCGCCTGACTCCTCTGAACCAGCTACACCCAGACCATTACAGAGAGGTTGTTGTCCTGGTACCACACGGCCAGGTCTCTGACCTCTTCCCTATAGGTTGTCTCGTCGTTGTCGGTGATCAGGCCTACCACTGTTGTGTCATCGGCAAACTTAATAGCGTTCTCACATAGGTGTTCCTTTTGTCCAGATGGGAAAGGGCAGTGTGGAGTGCAATAGAGATTGGATCATCTGTGGATCTGTTGGAGCGGTATGCAAATTGGAGTGGGTCTAGTGTTTCTGGGATAATGGTGTTGATGTGAGCCATGACCAGCCTTTCAAAGCACTTAATGGCTACAGACTTGAGTGCTACGGGTCGGTAGTCATTTGGGCAGGTTACCTTCGTGTTCTTGGGCAAAGGTACTATGGTGGTCTGCTTTAAACATGTTGGTATTACAGACTCGGACAGGGAGAGGTTGAAAAATGTCAGTGAAGACACTTGTTGGTCAGCACATGCTCGCAGTACACATCCTGGTAATCCATCTGTTACGTGGAGTGGAACAGGGGAACCCAAGAGCAGACTAGGATAAGGAGACTGGGATGAAGTAACCAAGGTATTTATTGAAACACAAGGGGGAGATGGAATGCAGGTCAGGGGATGCTCGGGGGGGTTGCTGGAAACCAGGTGCGGAGGCTGAGGCTGGATCGAGAGGGCTTGAAACAGGGTAAACAGGTCGGGAGGGAAATCCAAGGGAGTAGTAGAGTGGGGAATCAAGGTCAGAGTAGCAGGTTGACGAGACGTGGGACTGGAGACGGGGACCAGAGTCAGAGCAGGAAGAACTGTAGCAGAGAGGAAAACAGCGTCAGCCAAGGAAAACAGGCGTAACAGGAATAGTAACAAATGGCTAGAAACGTAGACTGACTGAGCAGAGATTACGATCTGGCAGGGCAGAGTATTTGTAGAGGTCTTTGTTATGGAACAGGTTGCTGCTGGTGGGGATCTGCTCTGAATCCAACACACCTGTCTCTGCCCACACAATCACACACATAGAGAGGGAGAGGGAGCGAGTACTGGGGGAGTGGCGGCAGGTCAAGGAGACACAGGATGAGCAGTAGAGGGCGTTGCAGGAGCTGATGTGACAGAATGTTGACTTGTTTAAAGGTCAAACTTACATCGGCTGCGGAGAGCATGATCACACAGTCTTCCGGAACAGCTGGTGCTCTCACGCATGTTTCAGTGTTTTTTGCCTCGAAGCGAGCATAGAAGTAGTTTAGCTCATCTGGTAGGCTCGTGTCACTGGGCAGCTCTCGGCTGTGCTTCCCTTTGTAGTCTGTAGTGGTTTGCAAGCCCTGCCACATCCGACAAGCATCAGAGCCGGTGTAGTACGATTCGATCTTAGTCCTGTATTGATGCTTTTCCTGTTTGATGGTTCGTCGGAGGGCATAGCAGGATTTCTTATAAGGGTCCAGGTTAGAGTCCCGCTCCTTGAAAGCGGCAGCTCTAGCCTTTAGCTCAGTGCAGATGTTGCCTGTAGTCCATTGCTTCTGGTTGGGGTATGTACTAGAGGTCGACCGATTATGATTTAACGCCGATACCGATTAATCGGACGATTTTTATATATATTTCTAACAATGACATTTACAACAATACTGAATGAACACTTTTCTTAATATAATACATAAATAAAATCAATTTAGTTTCAAATAAATAATGAAACATGTTCAATTTGGTTTAAATAATGCAAAAAACACAGTGTTGGAGATGAATGTAAAAGGGCTATATGTGCCATGTAAAAAGCTAATGTTTATGTTTCATGCTCAGAACATGAGAACATATGAAAGCTGGCGGTTCCTTTTAACACTAGTCTTCAATATTCCCAGTTAAGAAGTTTTAGGTTGTAGTTATTATAGGACTATTTCTCTATATCATTTGTATTTCATATACCTTTGACTATTGGATGTTCTTATAGGCACTATAGTATTGCCAGCCTAATCTCGGGAGTTGATAGGCTTGAAGTCATAAACAGCGCTGTGCTTCAAGCATTGCGAAGAGCTGCTGCAAATGCAGGAAATTGCTGTTTTAATGAATGCTTATGAGCCTGCTGCTGCCTATCACCGCTCAGTCAGACTGCTCTATCAAGTATTAAATCATAGACTTAATTATAATATAATAAACACACAGAAATACGAGCCTTAGGTCATTAATATGGTAAAATCTGGAAACTATAATTTCAAAAACAAAACGTTTATTATTTCAGTGAAATATGGAACTGTTCCGTATTTTATCGAACGGGTGGCAACCCTAAGTTTAAATATTGCTGTTACATTGCACAACCTTCAATGTTATGTCATAATTATGTAAAATTCTGGCAAATTTAATTACGGTCTTTGTTAGGAAGAAATGGTCTTCACACAGTTCGCAACGAGCCAGACGGCCCAAACTGCTGCATATACCCGACTCTGCTTGCACTGAACGCAAGAGAAGTGACACATTTTCCCTAGTTAATATTGCCTGCTAGCATAAATTTTAAAAACTAAATATGCAGTTTAAAAAAAATATACTTGTGTATTGATTTTAAGAAAGGCATTGATGTTTATGGTTAGGTACATTCGTGCAACGATTGTGTTTTTGTTAAATCATCACCCGTTTGGTGAAGTTGAAGTCGGCTGTGATTCGATGATAAATTAACCGCATTGATTATATGCAACGCAGGACAAGCAGGTTAACCTAGTAATATCATCAACCATGTGTAGTTAACTAGTGATTATGTGAAGATTGATTTTTTTAATAAGATAAGTTTAATGCTAGCTAGCTACCTACCTTGGCTCCTTGCTGCGCTTCGCTTAACAGGTGGTCAGCCTGCCACGCCGTTTCCTCGTGGATTACAATGCAATCGGCCACAAAGGTCGTCCAAAAATGCAGATTACCGATTGTTATGAAAACTTGAAATCGGACCCAATTAATCGGTCGACATTCCTGTAGTTTAGCATCTGCTTCATTTGATCACTTTTTTTATTGATCTAGTCACCGGTGCTTCCTGCTTTAATTTTTGCATGTAAGCCGGAATCAGGAGGATAGAATTATGGTCAGATTTTCCGAATGGAGGGCGAGGGAGAGCTTTGTATGCAACTCTGTGTGTGGAGTAAAGCTGGTCACTCTAGTTGCACATTTAACATGGTGATAGAAATTTGGTAAAAACGGATTTAAGTTTTCTGGCATTAAAGTCCCTGGCTACTGGGAGCGCCGCATCTGGGTGACCATTTTCTTGTTTGCTTATGGCGGAACAGAATTCATTCAATGCTGTCTTTGTGCCAGCCTCAGTCTGTGGTGGTATGTAAACAGCTATGAAAAAATACAGATGAAAACTCTAGATAGATAGTGTGATCTACAGCTTATCATAAGATACTCTACCTCAGGCGAGCAATAGCTCAAGGGTTCCTTAGATATTGCGCACCAGCTGTTATTTACAAAATTACATAGTCCTCCGCCCCTTGTCTTACCAGACGCAGCTGTTCTATCCTGCCGGTACAGCGTATAACCAGCCAGCTGTATGTTGATAGTGTCGTCGTTCAGCCACAACTCCGTTAAGCATAAAATATTACAGTTTGGATGTCCCGTTGGTAGTTTAATTGTAATCTTCCGCGTAGGTCATCGATTTTATTCTCCAAAGATTGCACGTTTGCTTGCAGAATGGAAGGAAGTGAGGGTTTATTCGATCACCTACGAATTTTCAGAAAGCATCCCGCCCTCTGGCCCCTTTTTCTCCGCCTCCTCTTCACGTAAATCACGGGGATCTGACACTGTTCCTGAGACAACAGTATATCATTCGCGTCGGGCTTGTCAGACTCGTTAAAGGAAAAAAGGATTCTGCCAGTCCATGGTGAGTACATTTAGATGTAGTGCCTTACATACATTTCTACATGTGCGGACATCATGTGTTTATCTCAATTACATTTATTAAATTGGCCATTTGTGGTCAACTTGGTGGTAGATAATGGGGGGTGTCACATATCAGCAAGGAGGACTGTTCTTGAACTGGAAACAGACAATTATTTTCTTTCTCAACCTGCCTGTATTTCAACTGCATTTCTCCTCATCTCAGTCAATTGCATCATCAGTGCCTTTGAATGAACTACAACATTAGCTGTGTTGTTGTGATGATGTCATGCCTGGCAGGTAGCAAACATGGACAGTAGCTCAGACATGAAAGAGCTCCTATGAGATACTGCAGACATGTTGGCTTATTAACTATAGAGCTTGAGGCACTAGCTGCCATTATACATGTTTATGAGAGAGCCTCAATCTACACAAGTGGGATGATGCATCCAGTTTAGCCAGTGGTGAATGGGAATGTATAAATGGACAATTCTATGAGTCTCTCATTGATAATGAACCTTGGAAGCCCCTAGTGTCTGTGTAGCCCCTCCTGACTAGCCTGGCTAAATGGAGTATAAGTACATTGCAAGTCAAGGTTTGTGCTTAGGAGACAGGAAACCCCTACTCAGTGTTCCTCTGGGAGTGGTAGGATGCAAGGCTAGCCTAGTGTTGACTGGCTGAATGACTCTGATGCACGTGCTGCATATTTCATGCCCTCCAGTCTGTGTTTGTGAATGAGGAGTGTGTCTCTTTATAATGATGTACTGTCTACTGTCTCTTATTCCTCTGTGACCCACTATGGCCACGCTGAAGTCTGGAGCGCCGTAGTACACCCTATTCAGCATACTTCTATGTATACAACAACATTGAGGCAATACAGTTGATGGATGACTAGCACCTCACTAGGAGTTTTACCTGGCTGATAGGATATAAGGTAAAAGGGGAGGATGGATAGGTGATGATGACTACCAGAACACCTATGAAATTTGTATGAGTATTACGGTAAGAGTAAAGGTTGTATAGAGTACCAGTCAAACGTTTGGACACAGCTTCTCATTCCATGGTTTCTCTTTATTTTTTACTATTTTCTACATTGTAGAATAATAGTGAAGACATCAAAACTATGAAATAACACGAATGGAATCATGTAGTAACCAAAAAAGTGTTAAAAAAATCAAAATCTATTTTATATTTGAGATTCTTTAAAGTAGCCACCCTTTGCCTACATACATGTATCTTATACCATTTTAAAGGTCATCTTGTTGTTAATCCCACCAACGTGTCCTATTTCAAATAGGTTTTACAGCGATTACAGCGATCAAATAGGCTTTACAGCGATTAGCACCACAAACGATTATGTTAGGTCACCACCAACTCACAGAAAAACACAGAGAGGAGTCACAAAAAGCAAAAATAGAGATAAAATTAATCACTAATTAAACAATAACCTTTGATGATCTTCATCAGATGACACTCATAGGACTTCATGTTACACAATATATATGTTTTGTTCGATGAAGTGCATATTTATATAAAAAAATCTCAGTATACATTGGCGCGTTACGTTCACTAGTTCCAAAAACATCCGGTGATATTGCAGAGAGCCACATCATTTTACAGAAATACTCATTATAAATGTCGATGAAAATACAATTGTTAGACATGGAAATATAGATACACTTCTCCTTAACCTCTTAAGTCGGCCCCCTACTTTTTCGAACATTCTGTTAAAAATCGCGCAACATTTCAGCGCCCTGCTACTCATGCCAGGAATATAGTATATGCATATGATTAGTATGTGTAGATAGAAAACACTCAGATGTTTATAAAACTGGTTAAATCACGGCTGTGACTATAACAGAACGTGCGTTTCATCGAAAAGCGCAGGAAAATCTGATCACTGAAAATGGGAAAATATATCCATGCGCCACTTGAACGTGTTGTTGAATGGGAACCACATTAAATGGGGCCGAGGTTGCAATACCTACAGCTTCCACACGATGTCAACAGTCTTGTCATTTGCCTACGATTTGTTTCTTGGTTAAATGGACACGAGGCAGCGCATTTCTTCCGGTCTCCGACCGGATATTTTGGTTGAGATTTACCCGGACATTATTTCCAGACGTACAGCTATAGAATATACATCGCCTCGTGATCAATTTAATCGATTATTAACGTTTACTAATACCTAAAGTTGCATTACAAAAGTATTTCGAAGTGTTTTGTGAAAGTTTTTTAATTTTAAAAAATGACGTTGTGTTAAAAAACAATGTTTTTTTCCTTGATCACACAGTCTTCATAGATCGATATCTAGGCTATATATGTACCGATTTAAACGAAAAAAAGACCCAATAGTGATGTTTATGGGACATCTAGGAGTGCCAACAAAGAAGATTGTCAAAGGTAATGAATGTTTTATATTTTATTTGTGCGTTTTGTGTAGCGCCGACTATGCTAATTATTTTGTTTACGTCCCCTGCGGGTCTTTTGGGGTGTTACATGCTACCAGATAATAGCTTCTCATGCTTTCGCCGAAAAGCATTTAAAAAATCTGACTTGTTGGCTGGATTCACAACGAGTGTAGCTTTAATTCAGTACCCTGCATGTGTATTTTAATGAACGTTTGAGTTTTCAAGAGTGCTATTAGCATTTAGCGTAGCGCATTTGCATTTCCAGATGTCTAGATGGGACGCCTGCGTGTCGGGTCGACCTAAGAGGTTAATGCAACCACTGTGTCAGATTTCAAACAAACTTTACGGAAAAAGCAAACCATGCAATAATCTGAGTACAACTTTCAGACAACAAAGCAGCCAAAAATATATCTGCCATATTGGGTAATCAACATTATTCATAAATAGCATTATAAATATTCCCTTACCTTTGATGATCTTCATCAGAATGCACTTCCAGGAATCCCAGTTCCACATGAAATGTTTGATTTAGTTCGATAATGTCCATCATTTATGTCCAAAGAGCTACTTTTGTTAGCTCCAACAAATCCAAGTCATGAAGTGCGTTCCCTAAAAGCAGACAAAATATCAAAAGGTTCCGTTCCTGTCCGTAGAAACATGTCAAACGATGTATGGAATCAATCTTTAGGATGTTTTTAACATAAAACGTCAATAATGTTCCAACCGGAGAATTCCATTGTCTTCAGAAGTGCGATGGAACAGAGCTCCCTCTCATGTGAACGCGCATGGTCAGAGCATGGTCAGCTCATGGCAGACCTTACTCATTCCCTTCTCATTCGGTCCCACTTCACAGTAGAATCCTCAAACAAGTTTCTAAAGACTGTTGACATCTAGTGGACATAACCAATATCCCACTGTGTATTCAATAGGGGCTGGGTGGAAAATTGACCAACCTCAGATTTCCCACTTCCTGTTTGGATTTCTTTTCAGGTTTTTGCCTGCCATATGAGTTCTGTTCTACTCACAGACATATTTCAAACAGTTTTAGAAACTTCAGAGTGTTTTGTATCCAATACTAATAATAATATGCATATATTAGCAACTGGGACTGAGGAGCAGGCCGTTTACTCTGGGCACCTCTGGGCACTTTTCATCCAGGCTACTCAATACTGCCCCTGCAGCCATAAGAAGTTCATTTGTGGAATCTCTTTCCTTCTTAATACGTTGAGCCAATCTGTTGAGTTGTGACAAGGTATGGGTGATATACAGAAGTTACCAGCCTCCAGAAATTGCATCCCAAATAAATCAAGTAACATACACATCTCAACATCATCTGTTCAGAGGAGACTGCATGAATCAGGCCTTCATGGTCGAATTGTTGCAAAGAAACTACTACTAGAGGACACCAATAAGAAGAAGAGACTTGCTTGGGCCACGAAACATGAGCAATGGACATTAGGCCGGTGGAAATCTGTCCTGTGGTCTGATGAGTCCAAATTTGAGATTTTTGGTTTAAACCGCCTTGTCTTTGTGAGACGCAGTGTAGGTGAACGGATGATCTCTGCATGTGTGGTTCCCACCGTGAAGCATGGAGGAGGAGGTGTGGGGGTGCTTTGCCGGTGACACTGTCTGATTTATTTTGAATTCAAGGCACACTTAACCAGCATTGTTACCACAGCATTCTGCAGCGCTACGCTATCCCATCTGGTTTGCGATTAGTTGGACTATAATTTGTTTTTCAACAGGACAATGACCCAACACACCTCCAGGATTTGTACGGGCTATTTGACCAAGAAGGAGAGTGAAAGAGTGCTGCATCAGACGACCTGACCTCCACAATCACCCAACCTCCACCCAATTGAGATGGTTTGGGATGAGTTGGACCACAGAGTGAAGGAAAAGTAGCCTACAAGTGCTCAGCATATGTAGGAACTCCTTCAAGACTATTGGAAAAATCATTCCAGGTGAAGCTGGTTGAGAGAATGCCAAGAGTGTGCAAAGCTGTCAAGGCGAAGGGTAGCTACTTAGAAGAATCTAAAATAGAAAATATATTTTGATTTGTTTAACACTTTTTTTTGGTTACTGCATGATTGTTATTTCATAGTTTCGATGTCTTCACTATCATTCTACAATGTAGAAAATAGTAAAAATAAAGAGAAACCCTTGAATGAGTAGATGTGTCAACACTTTTGACTGGTACTGTACCTATATCATGTGTTTCTGAATGCCATGTTTGTGTTTGTGTGTCAAGATGAGGATGAGGAGGGTGAACACAACACTGTCCCGCTCACATCTCTGGACAGCTTCTTCTCTGACGACGACTCCCTCAAACAACAGAAGAAGAAGAAACCTAAAAAGATGAAGGAGGGCAAGATGCCCAAAGTCAAGAAGAGGAAAAAGGAGGTGAGCTCTATCAGACTGCAAACATTTTTGTGCACAATAACACACAACCTGTAAGAAGCTACAGTAGATGTTGTGCAATAAACTGTAGTAGTCTCTTTGTGCCATTTAGACTGTGGATCAGGAGGAGTTCCTGTGGTAGTCACCATGGACGGTAGGTTAGGAGTGCTAGAGCGTGTACCAGTGGGTGCCAGTAACAGCGTTGTAACAGAGCTGTTCTGACAGCTGAACTCTCCCAGGCATTAGTTCCTGACATTCAGGCAACAGGCTTTAAAACAGCAGCACTGAGTGGGGACTCTCCATAGACCACACCACAACCATTATATCAAAACAGACATCAAACAACTCCTGAACTTTTATTAGTTTCATGGCTGCTCTTTAGATTATTGGCTAATTGAGGTTAACCACTGTGTGCCTTGAAAGAGATCATAGAGGAGTCAGGGGAAAGTGTTCGGTGTAACACTGATCCAGGAGAAAGTGTTTGGAAAAACACAGTGACAGTGAGCCAGGAGAAAGTGTTTGGGGTAACACACCCACATGAAAAAATACTACAGTTTACTATAGAATACTACAGTACTTACTATAGAAATATGGAGTATACTATAGAGTACTATACTGCACACTTACTATCCCTCAAGCATGTAGTTTTGTAGTATACTGTAGAATACTATAGTAAACACTATAGTATTATCCCCCAAAACACTGCAGTAAATACTACAGTAATGTCTGCAAAAACACGGCAGGTGTACGCCTATTGGTTAGTACGTTGGGCCTCTAACCGAAAGGTTGCTAGATCGAATCCCCGAGCTAACAAGGTACAAATCTGTTGTTCTGCCCCTGGACAAGGCAGTTAACCCACTGTTCCGAGGCCGTCATTGTAAATAAGAATTTGTTCTTAACTGACTTGCCTAGTTAAATAAAGGTTAAAACAAATAAAACAATACAACAGTCCACAAAAACACTACAGTAAATCCTACAGTATATACGACAGTAAATACTACAGTGTTCACTCTGTGACTTAAATCCGCAAAAACTCCACAGTGAATACTGCAGTAAAGTCAGCAAAAACACTCCAGTGACTACTATAGTATTTATACCATAGTATACTATGATATTTTTTCATGTGGTTATCTGTATGCCATTTGAGGGCCTTGCCCGTTATACAGTTTGTGTTGGCTTTGTGGTGCCTGTTTATCATCTGTGTGTCCTCTGCCTGGGTTTGGGATTGACCAGTGTTTTGAATAGTGGTGTTGACAGAACGGGGAGGTCCCTGTCAACGGCTGCCAGCGGTACTAGAAGGAGCTTTGGTGGCCCTTTGGCTGGCTGCGAAAAACACAGAGCACTGGACCCTGTCATGCTAATGAGGGGTCGCCCCATCTCTTTCCCCTCTGTCACACTCTCTTTCTTTCCATCCCTCTCTCTTACCATGCTCAGTTCACAAGCTCTGCTCGACAGTACTCGGTACGTGTTCATCGGGCAGCACTGACTGCTAAGGGAAACCACATCAAGCTGTTATTCACTTACAATCTCTCCCCGAAGTCTAGTGTCAGTAATGGGCCACGGATCAATGGAGGTTACAGCCCCACCAGTGCGTCTCTCCCCCCAGGTTGTCTCAGAGCTGAAGGAAGGAACCAGCTGTGCTCAGACTCCCTCCAGCAGGGCCCAAGCACGCCACAGGAGAGCTGTTAGTACTGATGACTGGCTAGATCTGTTTTAAGGAGAAAAATCCCTTTAGGGGACTGTGCATGTTGATAGTAAGCAGTGTTTATTTTCACACTATACAATTGTAAGGCTTGGGGTGTTTGAGGTATCGCGAGGATATAACGTTTGCATATTCAACCAAACATTTATTTCTGACATAATGGCTGGACAGTATGTATTAATTTAATTTAGTTCTGAAAGTCCTTAATTAATCTGAAATGAAGTTGATACAAAGGACTTTCTTTATTTTTCCTGATCTCCCAGCAGAGACCTCCTCTTTGTTTCCACCCTGATCTTGTGCCCTGTGATGCGTTTGTGTAACATTGAACCCTCTGCATTGTGCGGTCAGGGGTTGGGTTAAGACTTCTCTGTAGTTACTCTCTCTGGATTAATAGTGGTTCTGCTTCCCTGCCTCCATCACCCTCCACTCCGTTTTCATTTGGACCCCCCCTCCACACTCATTCTCTCCCCCTCTCCGTATGCATAAATGAGATTTGTCTAGACGGGCGCTGGAACACAGGCTCTGCAACCACAGGCCTCTGCATAACAAGCTCGTTATGCAAACGTGTCTGATTGGATGGCGCTGTTCCATTGGCTGCTGCTGCTATAGAGTGAGGGGGAAGGGGGAGAGAGAGCGAGAGAGAGCTCCAGACTGCACAGTTTGGTCACCATAGCAACACAGACGGACTGGCGGTGGGGTTGGCAGGCGCTGCGGCAACATGATCCTTTCCTCTGCGCCGCAGAGCAAGACTCCTGCGAGTCTCTCCATGGATCCACACAGGCCTACTGTGCAACGTTCATGCACGCACACACAAACACACGCACGAGGGTGCATGCACCCACGCATACAACCCAATGCCAGTGCTCACTCATACACTCCATCTATAAACGTTCAACTGCGTAGCCTTACAGATGTTGCCATAGCAAGGCCATGGAGACAATACATAGAGACAATATATGCCTTAGACTTATTGACTGGCTAGGAGGGGGAGATGTGATTGGCTGGGCTTCTGAAGGTGTATGTTGCTTTGTTGTTGCTGTTCTCTATGTAAGCAGAAGGTTTAGAGGTGAATGTGCCTCTGATCATGCCATCTATGGAGCTCTCAACAAGCTGGGAGCTAGATATTAACTCAGTTGATTAAATGTTAATCGTTATCCAGATGGTATGGGGGTGGAGGAGTAGGAGGTCAAGTCAAGAAATTATTCATGTTTTTTGGATGTATGCTCTTTCTCCCTCTTTCCTCTTCAAATATGAAGACTGTGTTAGTGATATTTGCTGACTCATTGTCTGTGTATAAAATGTCTCCTGATTGATTGACAGACAGAGGGGGTGGGATTGTATATACTGTAAACAGTGTGTGTATGTGTGTGTGTGTGTCAGGGAGGAGGAGGTGGCGGAATAGGAGTTGGTGGCAATGACCCGGAGGAGCAGGCCTCAGAGCGGGAGGATGACCATCCACTGCAACGTCCAGAGATTGGCTCAGAGAGCGAGAGCAGCACCTACGCCCCCGCCCCCACCACAAAGAAGAAAAAGAAGAAACCAAAGGAGAAGAAAGAGAAGAAACCCAAACGGAAGAAGAGAGAAGAGGAGGAGGAGGATGATGACGATGATGACGACGACGACGACAACGATGATGATGATGAAAATAATAAGGTACATTAAGCGTGTCTGTTAAACCATCTGTCTAGTTTGACCTGTATTTGTTGTTGTCATAGACTGGACTCGCACTTGTGTTGTTCTGCCCCAGGAGCCCAAGTCATCCAGCCAGCTGATGCAGGAGTGGGGTCTGGAAGATGTGCAGTATGGTTTCACAGAGGAGGACTATACAACCCTCACCAACTACAAGGCTTTCAGCCAGTTCCTCAGGTACTCAACATGTAGGGTCATCATTTATTGCTTGTCTTGTCTATGAATGGCTGTCATGTCTGTGTTGTTAGTTGTTGCTTGAAGCTATCCTAATTAAAACTGCACAGAGAAACTGGAGCAGTGTGTGGACCTTTTTTGGGCGGGGGGGGGGGGGGGTGTTGTATGACAGCCTGGAGGTTCAGAGACTGAATGTATTGACCCGATATCTTAGAGAGGCCACTGTGCCAAACCACAAGACATTGGCTGACAAATCACAAGCATGCCGTGCACGCAACACAGAGGCGACGTTACACAGAGAGGACGTCACACAGATGGGTCACCACTAGTACTGGGGAGTAAAGATACAGGTCACTCTAGTGCAGGTTGTTATATAATTAACTGAGAAAATAACAAGGTAAGACAACAGTGTTCTTTCCCTGACTATTCTCAGGCCACTTATTGCCAAGAAGAACCCTAAGATCCCCATGTCAAAGATGATGACAGTGTTAGGGTCCAAGTGGCGTGAGTTCAGCGCCAACAACCCCTTCAAAGGCACCTCCGCAACTGCTGTGGCTGCCGCGGTGGCTGCTGCTGTGGAAATGGTCACTGTGGCCTCGCCCATCTCTGTCAAAGAGGTGACCACCCTACCAAGCTCTCAGCTTGGGCCAATCAGAAAAGCCAAAACCAAAGATGGAAAGGGTAAGGGCTGCCAGTCAAGCATGCGGTATATCAGAATGTATAGAGCTATAGTAATAAAGTACCCTCCATACCTCTCTGGTCTGTGCCTGATCTTGTTGTCCTGTAGGGCCTGGGGTAAGACGGAAGACAAAGACTGTAAAGGAGGTGAAGAAGAAAAGTAAAGGGAAGAAGACCAAATCCAAGAAGAAAGCCTCCTCAGTAGGTTTGGAGCAGCACACGTCTCCTTTCTTACCTTCAGTCACATTACTATGACTTAGAATAGATACAGTGGGTTGTTGTTCCCAAACTCTAGTATGGATGAGGTATGTGCTTATTGTGTTAGTTATGTAGTTGCTGATTGACTGTGAGGTTGTGAATGACTCCGTGTCTGTTGACAGAGTGAAGAGGACTTTGGGCTGGAGGAGTCGGACTTTGATGATGTCAGCATCCACAGTGCCTCAGTGCGCTCTGATACCTCGGGGAATGCCAAGAAGAAAGCCCGGAAGGGTCGGAAAAAAAGGAAACGTATGCTATGTCTTATCTACACTAACCAGTTCTACTAGCTTATATCCTCCCTTCTTTCCATAACCCTCATAACCCAATGACTGTTACTGCTGTGTGTGTAGACACAGACTACATTGACTTTCTGAGTTTCCTGTCTTGTGTGCAGGAGAGGATGGGGACGGCTATGAGACAGACCACCAGGACTACTGTGAGGTGTGCCAGCAGGGAGGGGAGATCATCCTGTGTGACACCTGTCCCAAAGCTTACCACCTGGTGTGTCTGGACCCCGAGCTGGAGAAGGCCCCCGAGGGCAAGTGGAGCTGCCCCCACTGTGTGAGTAGTACACCTTAACCTTGACTGTCACTAAACACAACAGAAGTACATCATACCTATCACATTATGACAGAAGTGCATTGTTACAACAAAGTACATTATCACTATCCCTCATCTGTGCATTCAGGAGAAGGAGGGCATCCAGTGGGAGGCCAAAGATGATGATGATGAGGATGAGGAGGAGGAGGTTGCGGTTGAGGAAGAGGATGACCACCTGGAGTTCTGCAGAGTGTGTAAAGATGGAGGGGAGTTGCTGTGCTGTGACACCTGCCCCTCCTCCTATCATATCCACTGCCTCAACCCTCCCCTGCCTGAGATACCCAATGGGGAGTGGCTGTGCCCACGCTGCATGGTGAATGACAAGTTCTCCCACGAATCAGTGTTCAGTCAGTGTCACATGCTCCACAATGGTCCAGTTAATGAATCATGTTATTTGTGAGAATGCACTTTGTTCTCCATTAATAAAATAGACTGCTGGAAACAAAATGGAAAGTGTCACTCTCTGTGCAGGCTCCCAAGAGAGAACAGAGATAGACTAATGAGGATAATACCATTCTGTCTCACATAACTCTCTTTCCCCCTCTAGTGCCCACCTCTGAAGGGGAAGGTACAGAGGATTCTACACTGGACTTGGGGGGATCCCCCTTTACCTACTGAGGTGCCCCCTGGCCCTGATGGAGAGATGGTGGACCTGCTGGTCAAGCCCCCCCTGAAGGGCCACCCGGAGAGGGAACTGTTTGTCAAGTGGGCTGGTCTCTCCTACTGGCACTGCTCCTGGGTCAGCGAACTACAGGTGAGACAATAATCTGTCTGTTTGTCTGACTGCTGCTGACTGCTGGGGGTTTATCAGAGTTATCACAGTGTTTGAAAGTCAGCCATGTTCAAATATAGTGGCTTACAAGCAGGGCCGTGCACAGGGGGCAGGTGCTACAATTTTTTTTTTAAAGGACACCCCCCTTGAAAAATAAATAATCAACTTTCATAATTCATATCTAGAAATTGATAACAGGCCTACTAACTGCCTCTGTAACGAATGTTTTCATTTTTTTATCGTATGGTTATTTATTTCTCAAACAACACACTCACTCATCACAATTTTTAGGCAAGCTTTTTAAGCAAGTGAAGAGGAAATTATAGTCCTGAAAAAGCTTTCCAGTTTCACTGACCTACCCAATGATGTACAGCTCACTCACTGGCGATGGCCGACGCGCTCGTGCCAAAACAATGTTCGCTCAAAAGACCTATTTGGAAGTTGATCAAATATGTTCGTAGCCTACAGCAGAAAGATTAGAGTCTTTTCAGCAGGAGCCATTTGTTTTCCAACCTGTTATTCTGCTATTTTATTTGAAATATTGCAAAAGGACTGTTTTGTCTGCATGCTGTTAACTGACAGATGTGCCGCGTGTTCCCCACTGCTTTAAAAAAACTAAGCTATTGTTCCCTCTGCTACCTCACTGCAAGCAGTACTAATGCACCAAGTCTGGAACCAAAGCCTGAACAGCTTCTACCCCCAAGCCATATGACTTCTAAACAAGACTGCTAAATAGCTAATCAAATGGCTAGCCATGTTATTGTCTGCTCCCTGTATTCTCTATAGCCATGTTATTGTCTGCTCCCTGTATTCTCTATAGCCATGTTATTGTCTGCTCCCTGTATTCTCTATAGCCATGTTATTGTCTGCTCCCTGTATTCTCTATAGCCATGTTATTGTCTGCTCCCTGTATTCTCTATAGCCATGTTATTGTCTGCTCCCTGTATTCTCTATAGCCATGTTATTGTCTGCTCCCTGTATTCTCTATAGCCATGTTATTGTCTGCTCCCTGTATTCTCTATAGCCATGTTATTGTCTGCTCCCTGTATTCTCTATAGCCATGTTATTGTCTGCTCCCTGTATTCTCTATAGCCATGTTATTGTCTACTCCCTGTACTCTATAGCCATGTTATTGTCTGCTCCCTGTATTCTCTATAGCCATGTTATTGTCTGCTCCCTGTATTCTAGATAGCCATGTTATTGTCTGCTCCCTGTATTCTCTATAGCCATGTTATTGTCTGCTCCCTGTATTCTCTATAGCCATGTTATTGTCTGCTCCCTGTATTCTCTATAGCCATGTTATTGTCTACTCCCTGTATTCTCTATAGCCATGTTATTGTCTGCTCCCTGTATTCTCTATAGCCATGTTATTGTCTGCTCCCTGTATTCTTTATAGCCATGTTATTGTCTGCTCCCTGTATTCTCTATAGCCATGTTATTGTCTGCTCCCTGTATACTGTATAGAAAGGTTATTGTCTGCTCCCTGTATTCTCTATAGCCATGTTATTGTCTGCTCCCTGTATTCTCTATAGCCATGTTATTGTCTACTCCCTGTATTCTCTACAGCCATGTTATTGTCTGCTCCCTGTATTCTGTCACGCCTTGGTCTTAGTGTTTTGTGTTTTCGTTGATTGTTTGGTCAGGCCAGGGTGTGACATGGGTTTGTTTTGTTGTATTTCGTATTGGGGATTTGTGGTTATTGGGATTGCGGCTGAGTAGGGGTGTTGTATGGGCTTGGCTGCCTGAGGCGGTTCTCAATCAGAGTCAGGTGATTCTCGTTGTCTCTGATTGGGAACCGTATTTAGGTAGCCTGGGTTTCACTGTGTATTTCGTGGGTGATTGTTCCTGTCTCTGTGTAGTTTCACCAGATAGGCTGTAATTAGATTTCACGTTCCATTTGTTGTTTTTGTATTTGTATAGTTATTTCATGTATCGCTTTTTTCATTAAAGTCATGAGTAACCACCACGCTGCATTTCGGTCCGATTCTCTTTCAACAAACGAAGAACGCCGTTACAGAATCACCCACCACACACGGACCGAGTGGCGTGGTAACAGGCAGCGACAGCATGAGCAGCGAAAGGAGGATGAATTATTTGGAGAATGGACAAGGGAGGACGTTATGGACAGCAGAAGCTTGGAGTATACGACGTGGGAAGAAATAGACAGGTGGGCGGTCGACCCAGAGAGTGCCGGAGCCCGCCTGGGATTCGCTAGAGCAGTGCGAAGAGGGCTATAGGAGAATGGAGTCGAAGAGAAAGACACGGCGGCGCAGAAAGAAACCCGAAAGTCACCCCCAAAAATGTATTGGGCGAGGGCTCAGGGAGAGAGTGGCAGAGTCAGGAGTCAGACCTGAGCCAACTCTCCCTGTTAAACGTGAGGAGCAGCGATCAAAGGACTTCTGGACTTGGGAGGAGATATTAGACGCAAAAGGACCCTGGGCTCAGCCTGGTGAATATCACCGTCCCAAGGAAGAACTGGCGGCGGAAAGACAGAGAGGCGCTGGTATGAGGAGGCAGCACGGCGACGCGGATGGAAGCCCGAAAAGCAGCCCAAAAAAATTATTGGGGGGGGGGCTTACAGGGAGTATGGCTACGCCAGGTAGGAGACCTGCGCAAACTCCCTGTGCTTACCGGGGGGCTAGAGAGACCGGGCAGGCACCGTGTTATGCTATGGAGCGCACGGTGTTTCCAGTGCGTGTGCATAGCCCGATGCGGTTCATACCAGCCCTTCGTATTGGCCGGGCTAGAGTGGGCATCGAGCCAGGTACGGTTGGGCAGGCTCGGTGCTCAAGAGCTCCAGTGCGCCTGCACGGTCCGGTCTATCCAGAGCCACCTCCACACACCTGTCCTCCGGTAGCAGCTCCCCGCACCAGGCTTCCTGTGCGTGTCCTCGCTCCAGTATCACCAGTGCCAGCACCACGCATCAGGCCTACAGTGCGCCTCGCCTCTCCTGTGCTGTCGGAGCGCTGAACAGACAGGAGACTATCAGAGCCTTCCTCCTCTACAACGCTGCTGGAGTCTCCTGCCTGTTCAGCGCTATCAGAGCCTTCCTCCTCTACAGCGCTGCCGCAGCCTCCTGCCTGTTTGGAGCAGCCTGAGCTGTCAGTCTGCATGAATCAGCCAGAGCTGTCAGTCTGCATGAAGCAGCCAGAGCTGTCAGTCTCCAAAGAGTGTCAGTCTGCAAAGTGCTGCCAGTCTGCAAGTAGCTGTCAGTCTGCAAGTAGCTGTCAGTCTGCAGGGTGCTGTCAGCCTGCATGGAGCAGTCAGAGCTGTCAGTCTGTATGAGGCAGCCAGAGCTGTCAGTCTGCATAAAGCAGTCAGAGCTGTCAGTCTGTATGAAGCAGCCAGAGCTGTCAGTCTGTATGAAGCAGCCAGAGCTGTCAGTCTGTATGAAGCAGCCAGAGCTGTCAGTCTGCAAAGAGCTGCCAGTCTGCATAGAGCAGCTAGATCTGCCAGTCAGCCATGATCTTCTAGATCTGCCAGTCAACCAGATTCTTCCAGATCTGCCAGTCAACCAGTCTCTTCCAGATCTGCCAGTCTGCATAGAGCAGCTAGATCCGCCAGTCAGCCATGATCTTCTAGATCTGCCAGTCAACCAGATTCTTCCAGATCTGCTAGTCAATCAGAATCTTCCAGATCTGCTAATCAACCAGAATCTTCCAGATCCGCCAGCCAGCCAGGATCTACCGGAGTCTACTACCTGCCTGAGCTTCATCTCAGTACTGGGCTTCCTCTCAGTACTGGGCTTTCTCTCAGTCCCGAGCTGCCCCTCAGTTCAGTGGGGTTCTGGGTGAGGACTATTAGGCCATGGTCGGTGGCGAGGGTGGATTATCCCGAGACGCGAAGGGGAGGAACTATGACTTTAATGAAGTGGGGTCCACGTCCCGAGCCGGAAACGCCACCACGGACAGACGCCCACCCGGACCCTCCCTATGGTTTTGAGGTGCGTCCGGGAGTCCGCACCTTAGGGGGGGGGGGGTTCTGTCACAACTTCTGGGCAGGGGGTTCAGAACAACAGCAACAAAAACGGTATACAAATGTTTTTATAATTACACCACCACTCAAAAGGGCACTTGGCCAGTGAGAGGTCAAAGGGGAAGGTACACCTCTGTTTGTGGACTTGCCTGCTTACAACACAACACGTCACAGCACATTGTCACAAATATGACAAGAATATGTAAGGCAACTTCATGTCATACATTTTTTCCGCAGCATTGTTGGTTAAGCCATGCCCTTGTCTCTGGTGTGTGCAGTTAGAGCTGTACCATGCGGTGATGTACCGTAACTACCAGCGGAAGAACGACATGGACGAGCCCCCTCCGTACGACTACGGTTCTGGGGAGGAGGAGCTGAACAACGAGAAGAGGAAGAGTAAAGACCTGCAGTATGCTGCCATGGAGGAGAGATTCTACCGCTACGGCATCAAGCCAGAGTGGATGGTCATCCACAGGATCATCAACCACAGGTGCTCACTTCATACACACACTGTCCTCTCCCTATAAAGACTTTCTCTCACCTAGACTCACACTCACCACTTTATATACAATGGAGTAAAGACAGTCATATCTACAGCATCATAAAACATTGTTGTCCCAGGTTTGAAATGTGTACAAGTAATTGTCTTTGTATTCTGAGGTTCAATCCAAAAGCTCACAGAGTTTTGACTGTCATTGATCCTTGCGGTCCCTGCAGTTATGATAAGGATGGAGATGTGCACTACATGATCAAGTGGAGAGACCTGCCCTATGACCAGTGCACCTGGGAGGTGGATGACTTTGATGTCCCTGAGTATCACCACAGCAAACACTCCTACTGGGACCACAGGTCAGCTCAGATCTCACACTTTGTTTTATCTCTCTGTCTCTCTCTCTGTCTCTCTCTTTCTTTCCCTCTGTGTCTCGCTCTCCCTCTCTCTGTCTCTCTCTTTCCCTCTGTGTCTGTCTCGCTCTCTCTTTTTCCCTCTGTCTCTCTATCCCTCTCTGTGTCTCTGTCTCGCTCTCCCTCTCTGTATTTCTCTCGCTCTCTCTAGTACACACACAAGCATACAAGCATATTTGTTTCACATGATTTCACATCCTGAGTTGACTATTTGTTAATATCTACTGTGATTTGACAGGGAGCAGATGATTGGTGATGACCAGCGCCCCTTAGTGGTGAGAAAGGGAAAGAAGGGTAAAGAGGAGGAGAAGAGGAGGGAGAGAGAAATCCCCCCCAATGCCCCAATTATAGATGTGAGTGGCCATCATTACTAGGGACTAAAACATACAGTCCTATTAGCTTAACAATCAACTGATATACCTCTGGTTATTCTCTCTCTGTCTCTAGCCTACCATCAAGTTTGAACATCAACCCTGGTACATCAATGCCACTGGTGGCACCCTGCATCCGTACCAGCTGGAGGGTCTGAACTGGTTACGGTTCTCCTGGGCACAGGGCACAGACACTATCCTGGCAGACGAGATGGGCCTGGGCAAGACTGTCCAGACCATCGTCTTCCTCTACTCGCTTTACAAGGAGGTGGGTGAAGAGGACAGGCTCATTCAGAACAGGGGTCTATTTGTTTGGTATTAATGTTCTATGACGTTATTAAAGGACAAGTTTTATTTTTTTACAACCAAATGTCTATTTTTGATGTAAATATCATTTTATAGAAAGGTCCAGACACCTTTTTCTATAACATACCATTTACATCAAAAATAGACATTTGGTTGTATAAAGGAAAACTTCTCCTTTGGGTAAATACAACACAATAGAATCAGTACTGATTAAAGTAATACAATTTATGTTGCATATATTGTCAAATAGTATCTTAAGTCATGACTGAAACATGCCCCCCCCCCCCCTTCAGGGTCACTCCAAAGGGCCATACCTGGTCAGTGCCCCCCCTGTCCACCATCATCAACTGGGAGAGGGAGTTTGAGATGTGGGCCCCAGACTTCTACGTGGTCACTTACACTGGGGACAAAGATAGCCGAGCGGTCATCAGGGAGAACGAGTTCACTTTTGAGGACAGTACAGTCAAGACAGGTCGCAAGGTCTTCCGTATGAAGGTATCCCCATGAAGTACAGTTACAATGTATTGAATCTCAGTGAACATCGACAATCGTGTAATTTACATTGAAAGCAGAGTGGTTGTCATATCTAGAATCTCTGTTTTGGTCTTGACAGAAAGACAGTGCCATCAAGTTCCATGTGTTGTTGACATCATATGAGCTGATTACCATTGATCAGACCATTCTGGGCTCCATTAACTGGGCCTGTCTAGTGGTGGACGAGGCCCACAGACTGAAGAACAACCAGTCAAAGGTAACCCGACACCTCAAATTAAATCAACAAAATGATATAATTGGTCATTATTGTATTTGTCACTGGTAAATTGTCTAATAGTCCATTTCTTAAGATCTAAAATCTGATTTCTTTACAATCTATTATCAATATATTATCCATCTCCTCCCTTTCAACTTCATCAACCTCATATATAATTATTACTCAACTCTATTTGTGGCTTGGTTGAGCCTCTAATGTCTCTGTCATTGTACCTTAGTTTTTCAGAATCCTCAACGGTTATAAGATCTACTATAAGCTGCTACTGACTGGCACTCCTCTGCAGAACAACCTGGAGGAGCTGTTTCACCTGCTCAACTTCCTCACCCCAGAGAGATTTAAGTAAGAGCTGTACTGTACCCCCCACTGGGGCCCCTCCATTAGCCTGGCAGTCTGCCTATGGGGCCTGCTATCTGCTGCTGTAGCAGAGCGTAAAGAGCTACTGCTTAGGGAGATGCAATGGTGACCACAGGGTCCTCCTTACAGTACTGCCTGAAGCCAAGGCTTCCATTGCTCATTTTACCATCGACTGTACCGTCTTTAAAAGGTATCTATAAACTGTTTTGCTGTGTCTGTGCTCTCTCTTTCTGCAGTAACCTGGAGGGCTTTCTGGAAGAGTTTGCAGACATCTCCAAGGAGGACCAGATCAAGAAGCTGCATGACCTGCTGGGCCCACACATGCTCAGGAGACTGAAGGCTGATGTCTTCAAGAACATGCCTTCCAAGACAGAGCTCATTGTACGAGTGGAGCTCAGCCCCATGCAGAAGTTAGTTAGTCCTCTTCTAGTACTTTTCTATTGCACCTCACATTGTTGTATAAAACCTCTTCTGAGTTGTACCTCCAGGCTTAATCCCGCCTCTCACCTTTGACCTCTGACTAACAGGAAGTACTACAAGTTCATCCTGACGCGTAACTTTGAGGCGCTCAACTCCAAGAGCGGGGGCAACCAGGTGTCCCTTCTCAACATCATGATGGACCTGAAGAAGTGTTGCAACCACCCCTACCTGTTCCCAGTGGCAGCCATGGTGAGGGAGGGTGGAGAGATAAGGGAGGGGAGAGGGAGTGATGAGGAGGAGAGAGGGCAAAGGGAAGTTATGTATTGTAGAAGTTTATAGGTTGCCAACATGCAGGTATTTGTGTTTATCAGTGAGAGTTGACTGTCTGTGTGTGAGGTGCTGTGCTTTCTCATTGGGTTATTTGCTCTTTGTGTAAATGCAGGAGGCGCCAGTGTTACCCAATGGCTCTTATGATGGGAACCAGCTGGTCAAGTCCTCAGGCAAACTCACCCTGCTCCAGAAGATGCTGAAGAAACTCAAAGATGAAGGACACAGAGTTCTCATCTTCTCGCAGATGACTAAGATGCTGGATCTGCTGGAGGACTTTCTGGAATATGAGGGCTACAAATATGAACGCATCGATGGAGGCATCACAGGGGGGCTACGGCAGGAGGCTATCGACCGCTTCAATGGTGAGTTACGCTGCTGTTCTGTCTTTGTCCAGCAGGGAGCAGCACAGACAGCACTTATACTCACACACTTGAGTACACACTCCATGACTGTGTGACTTAATTTCTACTGCAGCACCGGGCGCACAGCAGTTCTGCTTCCTGCTCTCCACCCGAGCTGGAGGCCTGGGCATCAACCTAGCCACGGCAGACACCGTCATCATCTACGACTCAGACTGGAACCCTCACAACGATATCCAGGTACTGTGGGATATGGTACACACTAAGACAGGCTACATAATAAACTGTTGTCTGCATGCATTAGAACCCTCACAGAATTGTGAATAGTCTCTTTCCATTTCTCTTCCTCATTGACTCCCTGTTCTGTTTCTGTATCTGTCTCTGTCTCTGCTCCTCTCTCACTCCCTCCATCTCTCTGCTGCAGGCATTCAGCAGGGCCCACCGTATAGGTCAGAACAAGAAGGTGATGATCTATCGCTTTGTGACACGGGCCAGCGTGGAGGAGCGTATCACCCAGGTGGCCAAGAGGAAGATGATGTTGACCCACCTTGTGGTGAGGCCCGGCCTGGGCTCCAAAACCGGCTCCATGTCCAAACAGGAGCTGGACGACATCCTCAAGTTTGGCACTGAGGAGCTCTTCAAGGATGAGATGGAGGCGGCCGCTCGGGCCATGGGTTCCCACCAGAAACTGTGTAAGACTAATGATGCGCGTACTGACTACACTGACTACAATGTGTCACAATTATAATTCATTTCTGTATGAAAAAGTCAAACCTGTTTTACCAGGAACATATTGTAGTTTTTAACTTGATTTGAACAAGATGTAAGTCTGTGTTCCTCTGACACAGTATATTGTGAATCGTGTGCTTACTCCAGGGGACATAAAGGATGGAGATGAGGGCAGTGTCATTCACTATGATGACAATGCCATCTCCAAGCTGCTGGACCGTAGCCAGAATGCCACGGAGGACACTGAGATCCAGAACATGAACGAATACCTCAGCTCCTTCAAGGTGGCCCAGTATGTGGTCAAAGACGAGGACGCGGAGGTAAGGACAGCCACACTCAGTCAGCATTGGAGGTGTCTATGTCTAGGAGTGGCTCTGTTATGTATTCTCACAGTGTGTGTATGTGTATTCAGTCGTCTCTCTTCATTGTATTCTCACTTTAATCAGTAGTAGCTATGGTAACCACTTTGTTTACCCAGTAGTATCTTTGTTTCCTTGTTCAGTATTCTCACTGTGTGTGTGTTCCTGTGTGTGTCTGGGTGTGCGTGTGTTCAGGAGGAGCCCCAGCGGGAGATCATTAAGCAGGAGGAGAATGTGGATCCAGACTACTGGGAGAAGCTGCTGAGGCACCACTATGAGCAGCAGCAGGAGGACCTGGCCCGTAACCTGGGCAAAGGCAAACGCATCCGCAAGCAGGTCAACTACAACGACACGTCTCAGGAGGACCAAGGTTTGCCCCATACTGTACTGTACACTCTGGCCTGCATTTCTCTTCTGCTTTAACAGGAACTATATGATTATTACCCCTCCTAGGGAAAGGTTTAGTGACCTAAGCATCCCTCTAGATATACCTCTGGTAACACGAGTGGCACACTATACCTCTTTTTGGTTATGTGTGTATAACTATAGCAGCTTGCTTGAAAATAGTGACACATTTAGAAGCTGTATTGCTTTATATTGCTTTACCTTTACAGCATGTAAGTTGTGTGGAGGTGCTCTTTAACATGATCCCCCATAGTTCAACAATAGGTATTTGAGACTGAAGGGGAACTGTTTTAAAACCCATCTAAAGCAAAAGCACACTCAGAGACGAAGTGTTGATGAAGAGCACAGTCCACCAGTATAGTGGCTGGGAGGACCGAGCAGACAGAGGCTCTGCTGCTAGTCAGTAGTAGTCAGTAGAGGATGCCTGCCCCCTAGTGGAGTAGTGTGCATGCCCACTGTAGTGGTCTGCAGTGCCAGCCCCCCACCCCCTCCCTAGTGGGCCCCTGCAGAAGTGAATGCACTGTGCTGTTTCTCTCTGATCTGATCTGTGGCTCAGAGTGGCAGGATGATCTTTCAGACAATCATTCCGAGTACTCCGTGGGGTCCGAGGACGAGGACGAAGATTTCGAGGAGAGGCCGGAAGGTGGGTGTCAATGAGACCTGCGTAATCACTACGTTATAGATAACTCGCTCAGTGCCAGCTCTGCTCTGTGTAGATGGGCCTGGAACCTATCATTGGTAAGATGTTACTGAGGCACCTGTCTGATGGTGGGGGTATTTCTCTGTAGGTGGGCGCAGGCACTCTCGCAGACAGCTGAAGAGTGACAGGGACAAACCTCTGCCACCCCTGCTGGCACGTGTAGGGGGCAACATCGAGGTAAGGAAGGAAGCACTCTGGTTTATTTTAGTAGACAACATGTGTGCGTGTTGATTTGACTAGTGGGTATAATGCCCTGTGCCAGGTGCTGGGGTTCAACACCCGTCAGCGGAAGGCCTTCCTCAATGCTATCATGCGCTGGGGCATGCCTCCTCAGGACGCCTTCAACTCTCACTGGCTGGTCAGAGACCTGAGAGGGAAGAGTGAGAAAGAGTTCAGGTATTTAAAGCTCATCTTGTATTCAGGAGTATTTGAACTGGGATTCAACGGCATCTCAACAGTCTCTACTGTTCACCATTACGTCCCATTCAAATGCACACCCGTCTGTGTATGGTGTCTCCCTGTCTCTCTAGGGCCTATGTGTCCCTGTTCATGAGACATCTTTGTGAGCCGGGGGCAGACGGAGCGGAGACCTTTGCAGATGGTGTCCCACGAGAGGGGCTGTCCCGCCAACATGTCCTCACCAGGATCGGAGTTATGTCTCTGGTCAGGAAAAAGGTACACATCAACCAATCATTAAAATTAACCAACCAATCACATAAATTAAACCCAGCAGAAAACAACTAGTTCCCCTCCTAACTAGGATGAGCAATGTTTAGATTAAGTAAGGCTGGTTCCCTGCTTTAGTATCTGGTTTTAGATAGCATGCCTTCAATACAATGTCTAGAATGGTGGAGAAACCCAGTGTCCTCTCATAGATTGTTTTCTCACTGTTGTGTCTGTATCCAGGTCCAGGAGTTTGAGCATGTCAATGGAAAGTACAGCACTCCAGACCTGATCCCACTTGGACTAGAGTTGAAGAAACTGACTGAGAGTCTGTCGTCTGACCCCAACACCCCTGTCCCTGCCAGCCCTGCAGCCACACCCCAGCCTCCTGGTACTCCTGTCCCACCAGGTCAGAGTCACATTTGTTTTTTTGTTTGTTTTTTGCCAGGTTAGTCTCATTGAGATAAAAATTTAAAAAACTATTTTCCAAGAGAGACCTGGCCAAAATAGCAGCACACAGTTTCAGACATAATTCCAACATAAAACACAAAGCACCACAGTTTAAAAACATACATTTACACATTGAGCAGGCAAGAAATATTTGGGAAGGTGTGGTGCATCTAAGGGTCAAAACATTCAGCCCCTCACGTTATTGTCCACCAGCGATTTGAGCCTAACTTTGAAGTCATTCAAGAAGACCAGCTCCTGCAGTTTCATGTCCATTTGTAGCTTCTTCCAAGTGGTGGCACGAGCTACACATCCTTACCTTGTCCAGTGTCTAGTGTGTGTGTTTGTTTGTGTGTGTGTCTGTTTCACATATGTTAGTTCATTAGATTTATTAAACAGGAAATGAGAGACAATGTTGGTGATTGATTTGCTGTTTTTACAGAGAAGATGGACTCAACCTCAGGGCCTACTGAAGACAAGGAGCCCACAGAATTAGAGTACAAGAAACTACAAGAACTGGAGGTCAGAGTTCACTCCTCTTCTTCTGAAATGTTCCTTAATTGTCTTGTCTCTTATCCTCCATATCCCTCGATCTTTTACTGTCTTCATACTGTTCTTTTCCCCTACATCGAATTGAATCGTTCTTATAATTCAAAACATATGCCACCTTCTAACTATCACCTTTTAATGTAAACTGACTCTCTGTCTCTCTCTCTCGCTCTCTCTTTCTCCCCCATCTGTCTCTCTCTCTCGCTCTCTCTTTCTCCCCCATCTCTCTCTCGCTCTCTCTTTCTCCCCCATCTCTCTCTCGCTCTCTCTTTCTCCCCCATCTGTCTCTCTCTCTCGCTCTCTCTTTCTCCCCATCTCTCTCTCGCTCTCTCTTTCTCCCCATCTGTCTCTCTCTCTCGCTCTCTCTTTCTCCCACATCTGTCTCTCTCTCTTTCTCCCCCATCTGTCTCTACCTCTCGCTCTCTCTTTCTCCCCCATCTGTCTGTCCCTCTCGCTCTCTCTTTCTCCCCCATCTGTCTCTACCTCTCGCTCTCTCTTTCTCCCCAATCTCTCTCTCTCTCTCTTTCTCCCCCATCTCTCTCTCTCTCTTTCTCTCTCTTTCTCCCCCATCTCTCTCTCTCTCTTTCTCTCTCTTTCTCCCCCATCTGTCTCTCTCCCTCTCTCTCTCTCTTTCTCCCCCATCTGTCTCTCTCCCTCTCTCTTTCTCCCCCATCTGTCTCTCTCTCTCTCTCTCTTTCTCCCCATCTGTCTCACTCTCTCTCTCTCTCTTTCTCCTTGTTTTTTATATTAGTGCTTAATGGTAGGGACACAGGTGGAGGAGACTGAGGGACATTTGTAACTATAATAAGTTAATATATGCCATTTAGCAGACACTTGTATCCAAAGCACTTAAAATGAGCATGTCAAACCTACAATGTTACAAGCGCCATGCTCGCCGTGGGACAGCTAAGGTATAGGAAGGCATGTTTTCAGGTCTAATGGTGAGGCTACACATGAGCAGGGGATCACAGGTAGTATACGACTAAGTTAATATATGCCCCCATCTGTCTCTCTCTCTCTCTCTTTCTCCCCCATCTGTCTCTCTCTCTCTCTCTCTCTCTCTCTCTCTCTCTCTCTCTCTCTCTCTCTCTCTCTCTCTCTCTCTTTCTCCCCCATCTGTCTCTCCCTCTCCATCTGTGATGGTTGTCTCTCCAGACTAATCTAAGTACAGAGTCATCTTCCCAGGTAGGGAAGACAGACAAGGCTGCTGACAGGGATGAGACAGTGAAGTGCAGCACAGAGGACAAGCCAGTCTCCTCAGAGGAGAGTAGTGAAAGGACAGACACACCCTCCACACTTCCAGAGCCATTCACCAATCCTAAAGAGCCTCCATCCAAACAGACAGAGCTGTCGTCCAATCAAAGCTCACCAAAAGGTGAGTGGTGCATTTCATGGTTATTATGATCCAATGAGATGTAAATGGTTAATGTATTGGCTTTGGTTTGTCCCACCTCATAAAAGTCAGTTGTGACATTTCTCTGTTTTGATTTGGCCATGTGTCTGTCTATGACCCCCTAGTGGATCCTTGTAGAGAGACAGAGAAGTCTTTAGATAAAGGAGAAAGTGATCCTGCCCCAGCCAAACCTGAGGAAAAGGAACTGAAGCCAGGTAAATGCAGAACAAGAAAAACCTGAAAGCCTTCTCACTCTTTGAGTGGCAAGAGTGAAAGACACATTACTGTATATTAGTGAGGTAACACTTTTTCCTGAGGGTGGAACTCAAAAATTGAATCTTGTCAATCCATTTACTTAGTTTTTTCAGACGAGCCCAAGAGTGAGGACATGCCAGTGCCCGAGGGCAGGCTTAATGGTGAGAAAGAAGCACAGGAGGAGACTGAGGACATCAGGAGGGAGGTGGAGAGGAACGGCTTCAAAATGAGGTTCATGTTCAACATCGCCGACGGAGGCTTCACAGGTGAGGGATGAGCAGGAGATACAGGTAGTATAATAAGTTAATATATGCCATTTAGCAGACACTTGTATCCAAAGCACTTATTTGTGCATGTATTTTTTGTATGGGTGGCCCCAGCATGAATCAAACCTACAATCCTGGTGTTACAAGCGCCATGCTCTACCAATTGAGCCGTACAGGACAGCTAAGGTATAGGAAGGAACACTACATGTTTGGTCAGGTCTAATGTTTGTTAATCTCTGTCAGAGCTACACACCCTGTGGCAGAACGAGGAGCGGGCCGCTGTGTCATCTGGGAAGATGTATGACATCTGGCACCGTCGCCACGACTACTGGTTGCTGGCTGGCATCGTAACGTATCCTTCCTCTGCATCTTACAGATCTGGTCAGAATTCACAGTGCACAGTAATTCACTTGTCTGGTCTCAGAGGAGCTGAAGTCTTAAAGCTATTTGTGATGTGAAGTTCTTTTATAATGTTTGTTTTCACTGACGGGGGAACCTCAGACATGGCTATGCCCGCTGGCAGGACATTCAGAACGACCCACGTTATGCCATCCTCAATGAGCCCTTCAAGACTGAGATGCACAAGGGGAACTACCTGGAGATGAAGAACAAGTTCCTGGCTCGCCGCTTTAAGGTGAGATGCTTCTTGCTGTCATAAAAACACATTTGTGGACATCCTGAATCTGAATAGTGGGCAAAACAACATTCAATATCTCTAAAGCACTATTAGTTTAGTGGTATCCACTGTTTTTTTTTTTAGTTAGGGAGGAAGAGGACAGCGTTTTAGTGGGCCATGGAATCGCAGGCCACAGTGGCTGGGCCTAGTCATGCTATAGATGGTGGTGTAGATGAGGCTGGGCCTAGTCATGCTATAGATGGTGGTGTAGATGAGGCTGGGCCTAGTCATGCTATAGATGGTGGTGTAGATGAGGCTGGGCCTAGTCATGCTATAGATGGTGGTGTAGATGAGGCTGGGCCTAGTCATGCTATAGATGGTGGTGTAGATGAGGCTGGGCCTAGTCATGCTATAGATGGTGGTGTAGATGAGGCTGGGCCTAGTCATGCTATAGATGGTGGTGTAGATGAGGCTGCTGGGGTCTAGTTATGCTATAGATGGTGGTGTAGATGAGGCTGGGCCTAGTCATGCTATAGATGGTGGTGTAGATGAGGCTGGGCCTAGTCATGCTATAGATGGATGGTGTAGATGAGGCTGGGCCTAGTCTTGCTATAGATGGTGGTGTAGATGAGGCTGGGCCTAGTCATGCTATAGATGGTGGTGTAGATGAGGCTGGGCCTAGTCATGCTATAGATGGTGGTGTAGATGAGACTGGGTCTAGTCATGCTATAGATGGTGGTGTAGATGAGGCTGGGCCTAGTCATGCTATAGATGGTGGTGTAGATGAGGCTGGGCCTAGTCATGCTATAGATGGTGGTGTAGATGAGGCTGGGCCTAGTCATGCTATAGATGGTGGTGTAGATGAGGCTGGGCCTAGTCATGCTATAGATGGTGGTGTAGATGAGGCTGGGCCTAGTCATGCTATAGATGGTGGTGTAGATGAGGCTGGGCCTAGTCATGCTATAGATGGTGGTGTAGATGAGGCTGGGCCTAGTCATGCTATAGATGGTGGTGTAGATGAGGCTGGGCCTAGTCATGCTATAGATGGTGGTGTAGATGAGGCTGGGCCTAGTCATGCTATAGATGGTGGTGTAGATGAGACTGGGTCTAGTCATGACATGGATGGTGGTGTAGATGAGGCTGGGCCTAGTCATGCTATAGATGGTGGTGTAGATGAGGCTGGGCCTAGTCATGCTATAGATGGTGGTGTAGATGAGACTGGGTCTAGTCATGACATGGATGGTGGTGTAGATGAGGCTGGGCCTAGTCTAGCTATAGATGGTGGTGTAGATGAGGCTGGGTCTAGTCATGACATGGATGGTGGTGTAGATGAGACTGGGTCTAGCCATGACATGGATGGTGGTGTAGATGAGACTGGGTCTAGTCATGACATGGATGGTGGTGTAGATGAGGCTGGGCCTAGTCTTGCTATAGATGGTGGTGTAGATGAGGCTGGGTCTAGTCATGACATGGATGGTGGTGTAGATGAGACTGGGTCTAGTCATGACATGGATGGTGGTGTAGATGAGACTGGGTCTAGTCATGACATGGATGGTGGTGTAGATGAGGCTGGGTCTAGTCATGACATGGATGGTGGTGTAGATGAGGCTGGATCTAGTCATGCTATAGATGTTGGTGTAGATGAGACTGGGTCTAGTCATGACATGGATGGTGGTGTAGATGATGCTGGGTCTAGTCAGGTTATGCTAGTGGATGAGGAGAGTATAGTGGGGAAGGGGAAGCGACTGGAGGGGTGTGTGGAGGACGGTGTCAAGCGGAACAGGAAAAAGGGGGGAGAAGACAGGAGGTGGGAGGGGAGGCTGGTGTGGTCAGAGGCGCAAAGTAATCTTTGCCTGGTGCTGGGGGGGGGGTCTGAGGAGGAGGACGATGAGGATGCTTTTTTTTCTGGGAAGGTTTGTAAGATCAGTACAACACGCTATGAAAAATGAGGGGCATGGTGTCCTCTCACCCGGAAACGTTTAGGTTGAGGAAGTAGGTCACAACCGTGCGGAAGGGTCTACCTTCAGACACTGTTTAGATTCATATTTTTTTTCTGCCACTGGAGCTATTTGAGCTTTGCTATTGGTCTTATTCTTTGCTGGTTCTTCTCCCACTACTTATGGAGACACTTCGGGTAGGCTCGCTCAATATAAATGGTGCCAGAGATGCAGTAAAGAGGAGTCTGTTGGGGTGTAAATACAAAAAAAAGTACAGGTGTTGTTTCTGCAGGAGACGCATAGTGATGTGGTGAATGAAGTCGATTGGGGGCTCTGGTGGAAAGGGGCAAGTGTGTTGCGCCATGGAACAAATGTTAGTGCAGGGGTGGCAATCGTTGCACCGTGCCTGGCCGTAAAAATGTGCTCCTCAAAGGAGGTGTGTAGGAGTAGACTGCTTGTAGTAAAATAAAAATAATATTGTCCTTATAAATGTGTATGCGCCTAACACAGGGAGAGAGAGAGGGGGCGTCTGTTTGAGTGTGTTAGACAGGAACTCTCACAGGTAGTGCCTGAGGAGACGATGGTGGTTGGCGGGGACTGGAACTGTACTATGGATTATACAAAATACTGAAATGGGGAGGAGCCTCATTCAGGCTCAGTGGGGGTGTTAAATGACATCATTAAGCAGTTTGACATAGTGGATGTTTGGAGAACTAGATATCCCAACACAAGATAGTATACATGGGGGAAGGTCTTTGGGGCTAGGGTGAGTGCAGCCCGACTCGATTGGTTTTATATGTCCAGGAATCAGAGTAATAGGCTGCTGGGCGCTACCATTCTCCCAGTAGGTTTTTCAGATCACCACATAACCATGGCTCGGCTGTCTGTTTCACCAGGGCATCGGCAGGGATCCTATTAGAAGTTTAATGTAAAGTTCTTACACATTTTGCTCAAGCTTCCAGACTTTTTGGGAAAGATGGGGGCATCGAGTCAATGGTGGGATATTGGAAAAGTTCCAATTCGGCTTTTCTGTCAACAGTATACAGCTCTCTCATCCTCAGAGGCTAGGGTGAACTTGAGCATAGTATCAGTGAAGTGGAGGTAGAGCTGGCGGGGCAAGGCAATGTAGGCCTTCAGGCTAATTTAGCTGAATTACGTAAGGACTTGGGCAGTTTACATAGGGACCTTAGTATAAAACCGTGGAGTTGTTTATGGCAGAACTGTGTGATCCTATGTGTGCTGAGGTTTTGTTTGCAGAAATCCCTAAGCGCTCTCTGGCACATAGGTATGAAATGGACATTCCCATGAACTGGCAGAGGCCATAACCCAAATGGCACCCGGCCGTGCACTGGGGGTCAATGGACTTCCAGTACAGTTTTATGAAAAATTCTGTGGAATAATTGGACTGGACTTCTTTTGCGTGTTGCATGAGTGCAACAAAGTAGGAGAGTTGCCAATGAGCTGCCGTCGGGCTGTTCTGACTTTCTATCCCAAAAAAGGGGACTTGTGTGAACTTGGGCGGCAGTCTAGTGGTTAGAGCGTTGGGCCAGTAACCGAAGGGTTGCTAAATCGTATCCCAGAGCTGACAAGGTAAAAATCTGTTGTTCTGCCCCTGGACAAGGCAGTTAACCCACTGTTCCTAGGCCGTCATTGTAAATAAGAATTTGTTCTTAACTGACTTGCCTAGTTAAATGAAATTTGCAAACATTTTTTTTTAAAGAACTGTAGGCCTTGTTAGATTTTAACACTCTGAGCCTGGCCACTAACAGCTGGTTGGCACGGGTCGACCTGGGAGTCAGACAGGGGTGTGTCCTTTCTGTGTCATGAGTGAAACTGTGATTCATGTGTTTTCTGTGTGCACCAGGTTAATGCCTTTAATGTCTCTGTTGGAATGTCTTTGTGAGAGGTTGGGAGTGGAGTTTACTGTCGGGATGTTTATAATGGGGTACAGGTATTCAAAAAAGGAAAAGGCCAGATTTGTGTTTCTGTTTGCTCAGGCAAAGTTGGCTATTTAGCTTACAAGGAGGAACAGGGTCAAAGGTGGGGGGATAACAGACCCTTTACTATTATTTAATGGGATGGTCTCTGTGTGTCTTAGGGTGGAATGTGAGTTCTATTACAATTATAAAAAGTGTGTAGATGTTTCAGGAGACACAGTGGGGCAAAAAAGTATTTAGTCAGCCACCAATTGTGCAAGTTCCCCCAATTAAAAAGATGCGAGAGGCCTGTAATTTTCATTATAGGTACATTTCAACTATGACAGACAAAATGAGAAAAGAAAATCACATTGTAGGATTTTTAATGAATTTATTTGCAAATTATGGTGGAAAACAAGTATTTGGTCAATAACAGTTTATCTTAATACTTTTTTATATACCCTTTGTTGGCAATGACAGAGGTCAAACGTTTTCTGTAAGTCTTCACAAGGTTTTCACACACTGTTGCTGTTTTTTTGGCCCATTCCTCCATGCAGATCTCCTCTAGAGCAGTGATGTTCTCCCCCAAGATGACTGACTAAATACTTTTTTGCCCCACTGTATGTTGTGGGGGGGTTATCTGTACAGCTGGAGAAGATGGGTTTGGTATATGGTTGTAGAAGCAGTGAGATTTGGTTAGTCTAATGTGTTGTTTTGTATCGTGGGGTAGAGGGCAGTACAGGGGATATTCATTTTTAAAGGGGGGGGGGGTGGTGAGATTTTAATAAAATGAAATGAGGATGTATTATTAAAGAATGACAATGTCAAAAGTCTCTCTCTCTTTTAGCTGTTGGAGCAGGCTCTGGTGATAGAGGAGCAGTTAAGAAGGGCAGCGTACCTGAATATGACCCAGGATCCCAACCACCCGGCTATGGCCCTGAATACCCGCTTTGCTGAGGTGGAGTGTCTGGCTGAGTCCCACCAGCACCTGTCCAAGGAGTCTCTGGCCGGGAACAAGCCAGCCAACGCTGTGCTGCACAAAGGTCTGTCATCTCCCAGTGTGTACACAGCAGCAGGACTAAAACACTGTCTACAAACTCAAGATCTGGGTGAATAAAAATTAAGTATTGCATCAACTGTAGATAAGATTGGATACATTAGTGCATTCTTGTCATTGACGGTGTCTGTGTGTTCCAGTACTGAACCAGCTGGAGGAGCTGCTGAGTGATATGAAGGCAGATGTGACGCGGCTTCCCAACATGTTGTCCCGGATTCCCCCGGTGTCTGCCCGTCTGCAGATGTCTGAGAGGAGCATCCTCAGCCGCCTCACCAGCCGCGGCAATGAACCTCCGCCCCAACAGGTACTGTACGGGCATGGGCTCGGTTATGGCGATAGGTGGGTTAGGATTGGTACAATTAGGTTTAGTTTGGTTGGAGCAAGGTTAGGCTCAGGGTACTGTAGGTTTGGCTTGGTTTAGATGGGGTGCTTTGGTTTGGTAAGTCATTTTGGTCGTCATTGACAAGATGTGTAAATTGTGTTCTGTACTCTACCTCCAGCCGTTCGGCCAGAGCTCATTTGCCTGTTCCCAGATGTACAGTACTGGTTTTGGGGGCAGCTTCCGGGGGCCTGTGGGAGGAGCCATGGTCAACTACAGCCAGATGCCCCTGGGACCCTACGTCAGTGGTAAGAGGCCTGTCTCTGCACGACTGTAGGTCTAACTGTAAGATGAGATGTTCCTTATCTGAAAAGGCCGAGGACAGAAACTGCAAGATAACTGAAAAAGATGGAGCACTGTAAGATGAAATGCTGCTCTGTGTCCCTTTCTAATAATATGTTAGGGAATGAAAAGCTTAAAATGTTTTATGTGGGTCATTTATTTTTCTGAGCACCCTTTCTTTGGTATCCCTGTTTGATATCCCTTCACCCCCCCTCCCCCCAAATTATTCCCCCCCGGGGCCCCCTCTTCTAGTGTCCAACGGCCCCCACCCCCGTCCAGCCACCTGGACAAGAAGTCCTGCGACCCGCTGAGGGACGTCACCACCCCTGACCTCAAGTCAGGCAAGCCCAGTGATGTCATCTGTATTGAAGATTAGATCAGCTATCCCAAAATTGATCTGGAGTCAGCCAAGCCCAGGGATGTCAACTATTATATAAATGATTACAGAATCTTCGCACCCCCCCCCCTTCCTCATCCTCCCCTCTCCTGTAAGAAGCTCTCTGTCTATGGATCAGAGAATAATACACAGATGTATTTATCTATCGTATGAATTGCACTTCTATCTTTCGAGGATTCTTCAACATACTTCATGCAGTAGCTATTTGCTTTTATGACTTAGGTTGGTGAGTCAAGCAGAGGAACTGTCTATTAGGATGTGAGAGTCAAACGACCTCAGACGCCCAGCTTCTGCTAACTGACACGTGGAAGGGAAGTGATCTTATAGAATGACTGGAACCGCCCTGTCTGAAGGGGAAAGTATTGGCTACAGGAAGAGCTGCAAAAAGTGAAAGTACACATGGTCGATGAGCCGGTGGAGGTGCCAATGCTCCGGAGCTGCTGTAATGAGAATCATCTGTGTCTATTCATTGACTTTAGGCCTGGCTCTGCTCCTTCATTCTGGGTCTTTTCCTTCTGCGTTCATCTTTTGCCTATTCTTTGTGCATCGGGACCGACCTCTGCTGGAGCAGTGTGCTTTAGCTACGTACACATAGAAGGAAAATAGAACTATGAAGGCATAAAGCTCCCATCCTAGAACTATAGAGATCATAAGTGGGTTCTGATACTGCAGCCAATTCTCTCATTATGTTTACTTCGTGTTAGTTTTTATAGTTTTATGGCAGAGCCTTGAGTTGGAACTTGTAAGAATAAGCGTGACTTTAAGGAAGTACAGCTACACTATGCCTCAACCCCTAAAGACTGCCATCTCCCGCCTCTGGAGAAAGGGATCCTAGTTACAGAGCTGCATTAGCTATTAATATACTAAGGGGTTCTCCCATGTAATGTACATAGTTCAAGAGACTGCTGTTTATCTTGCCTTGCATTGTCATTGTGAATTTGACGCATACATGCATAAAACTGTAACAGGCTGGATTAGTGCAAAAAGTGAAGATCACATAGAAGTTACTAGCCTATTTCTGCAAATGTACATGTATTTCTTTAATATTTGAATGTGATTATTGGCCAACCTCCGGGGCCATGACTAGTGTGTGTTATAAACAGAATTTTCTCCTGTCTGTCATATGGTTGGGATGTCAAGCTAACTGTACTGGACATGGTGCTGGATGGGAGTAATTCTGTTGCCTTTAACACATACAAGTTATTGTGTTGTTGTTCCCCAAAGCGCCTCCTTCCCTCCCTCTTCCATTGTGAGAAATTAAAAACTAAAAAGTGCTTATGACACTACGTCACCTTTTGGCCTAGGTTTCATGTTTTCCATGAAATGTGCATTATTGTGTGTGCTTCTTTTTAAGGTAAAGTGTTATTTCAGAATGTACTGCGTTAGTGCCACTTAAAGAGGTCTGCTCACTCCATGGCCCTGATGGCTAATGTCCCAGATTGTATGCTTGATAATCTTATAAATGGGTGGAATTATTTCCATTGAGAACTGAGGGCAGTGGTTGAATAAGATAGCTAATTCAATCATCAATAGATTATAATCTTCATAGAGTTTTTGATAGCCAAGGTTGGATAGCCATACAGTAAAAGTATCAAAAGCTGTTTTTGTTTTCTTGTTTTTTGATGTTTTGTTTTATATGGGTTCCTTGGAAGGGAACTGTTTATTGCATTACATGTTGTGAGGACTAAACCGTATCTGAGCGACAGCATGGATTCACTTGACAATACTTTTAATTCCATCTGTCTGCTAATGTGATTGTCCAAAGTGAAACTACCTTTTTATATGTTCAATGAGACTTAATTTGTTGAGATTTTTCATGAATGTGTGTATTACATTTACTAATTGAAAACCTTAAAGGCCCCAGTGCAGTCAAAAACGTGAATAACCTGTGTTTTATATATATTTCCACACTATGAGGTTGGAATAATACTGTGAAAATTATGATAATGTCCTTTTAGTGTAAGAGCTTTTTGAAAAGACTGCCTGAAATTTCAACCTATTTTCATGGGACGGAGTTTTGGCCTGCCTGGTGACATCACCAGGCGGTAAATTAGTTAACAGACCAATTAGAAAGAGAGCTCCAAACCTCTCAATAACAGCTAGTTTTCAGTTTACCCTCCCCACTCAAGATCACTCCCAGACAGTCCTGGCAAAATTCTTGCTTGAAATATTGCTCTTTGCTAAAAAAAATAATAAGCTTTTTGTTTAATTTTTATCATTTTAATCGAAAACAATCACAGTACGGCACTTAATTGTTACCCAGAAAGGATTTTATATTGAGATAAGAACGTCTGCATTGGACCTTTAAATGCGATGTTTGCTCTTATTTTTCTCTCAAAGACTAGAGGCATTACACTACCGTTCAAAAGTTTGGGGTCACATAGAAATGTCCTTGTTTTTGAAAGAAAAAAATAGCATCAAATTGATCAGAAATACAGTGTAGACATTGTTAATGTTGTAAATGACTATTGTAGCTGGAAATGGCAGATTTTTTATGGAATATCTACAAAAGCGTACAGAGACCAATTATCAGCAACCATCACTCCAGTGTCGCAATAGTACGTTGTGTTAGCTAATCCAAGTTTATCATTTTAAAAGGCTAATAGATCATTAGAAACCCCTTTTGCAATTATGCTAGCACAGCTGAAAACTGTAGTCTTTTTAAAGAAGTAATAAAACTGGCCTTTAGACAAGTTGAGTATCTGGAGCATCAGCATTTGTGGGTTTGATTACAGACTCAAAATGGCTAGAAACAAAGTACTTTCTTCTGAAACTCGTCAGTCTATTCTTGTTCTGAGAAATGAAGGCTATTCCATGCAAGAATTTGTCAAGAAACTGAAGATCTCGTGTAACGCCGTACTACTCCCTTCACAGAACAGCACAAACTGGACCTAACCAGAAAAGAAAGTGGAGTGGGAGGCCCCGGTGCACAACTGAACAAGATGTACATTAGAGTGTAGCGGAACCCCTCCGCAATAGAAATGTGCATGGCGCCAAATTCAAAACATCAAACATCTCAGAATTAAAATTCCTCAAGCTTACAAATATTTTACACCATTTTAAAGATACAATTCTTGTTAATCCAGCCACAGTGTCTGATTCCCAAACGGATTTACAGTGAAAGTACCACAAACGATTATGTTAGGTCACCACCAAGCCACAGAAAAACACAGCCATTTTTCCAGGCAGAGAGAGGAGTCACAAAAAGCAGAAATAGAGATAAAATTAATCACTTACCTTTGATGATCTTCATCAGAATGCACTCCCAGGAATCCCAGTTCCACCATAAATGTTTAATTTGTTCGATAATGTCCACCAGTTATGTCCAAATATCTTCTTTTGTTAGGGCGTTTGGTAAACAAATCCAAAAGCGTGTTCAGGTCGCGCCGAACGAAAAGTTCAAAAAGTTCCGTTACAGCCCATAGAAACATGCCAAACTAAGTATGGAATTAATCTTTAGGATGTTTTTAACATAAAACTTCATTAATGTTCCAACCGGAAAATTCCTTTGTCTGTAAAAATGAAGTGGAACATACCTTCCACGTGAGCGCGCATGACCGAGGCTATAGCACTCTGCCAGACCACTCACTCAAAGAGCTCTTATGAGCCCCTCCTTTAGAGTATAATCTTCAAAACAGGTTCTAAATACTGTTGACATCTAGTGGAAGCCGTGGGAAGTGAAACATAACTAATATCCCACTGTATCTTCAATGGGGGCTGAGTTGAAAAACTACAAACCTCAGATTTCCCACTTCCTGGTTGGATTTTTTCTCTGGTTTTTGCCTGCCATGTGAGTTCTGTTATACTCACAGACATCATTCAAACAGTTTTAGAAACGTCAGAGTGTTTTCTATCCAAATGTATTAATTATATGCATATTCTAGCTTTTACGGCTGAATAGCAGGCAGCTTAATTTGGGCACATTTTTCATCCATGCAACTCAATACTGCCCCCTACCCCAAATAAGTGAATTTCTCAGAACAAGAATAGACTGACGAGTTTCAGAAGAAAGTTCTTTGTTTCAAGCCATGTAATTGAACCCACAAACGCTGATACTCAACTAGTCTAAAGGCCAGTTTTATTGCTTCAGTAATTCAGGACAACAGTTTTCAGCTATGCTAACATAATTGCAAAAAGGGTTTCTAATGGTCTATTAGCCTTTTAAAATTATAAACTTGGATTAGCTAAGACAACGTGCCATTGGAACATAGGAGTGATGGTTGCTGATAATGGGTCTCTGTACGCCTATGTAGATATTCCATAAAAAATGTGCCGTTTCCAGCTACAATAGTCATTTACAACATTAACCATGTCTACACTGTATATCTGATCAATTTGATGTTATTTTAATGGACAACAAAATTAGCTTTTCTTTTAAAAACAAGGACATTTCTAAGTGACCCCAAACTTTTGAACGGTAGTGTACCTATTTGTATTATTTTTAATGACACGGCTATAGCCCTCATGTGGAGGTCTTGAGAAAGGAATTGTAAATGGACTGTCCTGAACTGAAGAGATTACTGTATACAGGGTGTGATTGTAGCTCTGCTCTATAGGCTTTTTATATGAATGTTCTGAGGTGCTCTGTTGGCTGAAAAGTGTTACTGCACATTGTCTGCCCGTGTCTGACTGTCTTCTCAGACAAAGCACTTTACCTGAAGTTTAACTGAGTGCAGTATCACACGGCCTTGACTGACCTCATTCAATTACAAACACAACAATAGATATTGGCCAGTTGAAATAGGAATAACAAATAGGGCACATGTCAGTTCTTAGGCTACTATTTTGCCCCCAATTTAGTGCGTGTTTATCAGTGCTGTTCTGTCCATGGAGTGTACAGTCCCAGTGTTTCTGTTCAGCCTGTTACTCCATTTGTAAGTCATGTGAGGGTCACTGTGTGGACTAGCTATCGTGTAGGTTTGGACAAGACCCACACACCTTGTCATTGATTGAAATAGTGTTACTGGATAGCAGCATATAACAACGCTATGTAAATACTAAGATTTACAGTGCTTTGTCTCTCTCATACTCTTATCGATCATGTACCTAACTACACAGTATGCATGAGAGAAACTGAATGTTGCAGGGTAGTTGCCATAGAACTGCAATGTGCGCACAGGATGTGTTCAATCAAATCCACATGTCTGTTTCCTTAGGGAGTGCTGAAGTGACTATGAAATGCAATCAAACTGAAGTCAGTATGAATGTAATGTGTTTGTAAGAAGGCCTCAGTCTAATACTATAAATATATTTACAGTGTATGTACATGCTTATAAACAAGGCTTCAAAAGCTACCAAATGACCCTGGTAAAGGCACCTTTGTTGCAGTGAATGTACAGCATGTGAAATGTTTTGTATGAAGGTTCACTTTGGTAGAGTTCTTAAAGTTCAGAGATGGTTGCTCTGTGTAGCTAGCTTTGAGAGAGACATTGAATTCAAGCAGTGTTATAATGGTACAGATGTTTGTGCTAAATTGCAAATGAATGAAAAAAGTGAATTGTCATCTTTTACTTTGTACTCTGTGTATTTGTTCAATGTGTTTTAATAAATCCCCTCAACAACAATAGACATACCTCATTGCTTAAATGCAGATCTGAGAAAATAAGCTAATTCTCAGTTTGAGTATGTGTGAGCTGTAAAGTCCTATATTTTAAGGTGACTTTCTTTTGCTGAGAGTGAAACCCACAGGGCAGAAGGAAGGTTGGCTGCCCAAAAAAGACATGGAACAGCACAAATGAGGAGAAGATGAAGGCAGGAACCACCTGGAATGAAATCAAGAAAACGTTCCAGAACAGCGTTTTCTGGAGTTGCAGCTCTGAGGCCCTTTGTTCCACTAGGAGTTGAAAGGAATAAGCCAAGTAAGTCAAGTTGCCTTGAAACATCAATAAATAGAATTAATAAATAGTTTGATTTTAGAACTGCAGGCTTGTTAATGGGGCTTGACCCCTGATGTCTGCCAGTGGTCCAGGTCACTACTCACTGCCTTGCCGTAAAGTAAATGAACATAGGAGCAGAAATTGAGCCATTGACATATTAAGTCAGAGTTCAAGACATTCAGCCAATCACAGCTTTTACGGTACATTATTCTCTTTCCTTGAATATATATATTGATCAAAATGTTTGAACCTAAAAAGGAGATGTTTACTGACAATTGTTACACATATTGCACTAATATTCTCAGGTACTTCTCTTTCCTTTCTACTGATGTCCATCTTAGTTCAGTTGACATGAGTATTTTTTCATTTTAAAATTTGTATTCCTCGGCTTGGTGATGTAATCACTAACATTGTTCCAAACTATTCCCCCTTTCACCCAAGTTTCCCATCCTAATACCTCTTGGCCCACCCTCTACATCTGCATATCTGCTCTGATTGGCCATGTGCCATACTTTAGCATTTCTATTGGCCGAAGCCAAGACTTTTGCTCTGCCATTGGCCAATCAATGCTGAGAAAGCCCTTTGGCCTGCTTTGTGTCTGTTAAGCAGCAGGGGGCAGGAGATTGGAGGAGGGAGGGAGGGACTAAACATAAGGGGAGAGAAAAAGAGGGAAGAGGGACAGAAAGACAGGGCAAGAAATTGTGAGAAAGAGAGCGAGAGGGAGGGACTGAACCATAGAATCGAGAGAGGAGGGAGTAGGGGGAGCCTCATTCAGAGCAGCTAGTGTGAGGAGTGGAGCTGACCTAATGTGGGAAAGTAAACAGTATTTCTAGTCTATTCTGCCGGAGCCCTAGGAGCTCTTAAAGCAGACATACAGGGGAATGAGTGAGGAACCTGCCAGTATATAAGCAGAATGTTCATGGGAGGTAACCAGGATTAAAGAGTTCACAGGGAGTAACTGAAGCTTGTTGGAGGAAATACTACCGAGGACAAGAAGGTGAGAGATGTATTTTTATTGTATTCTACTATACACACTCTCCCTCTTTTTTGTTTCACTTCTCTGCATGTTCACCAAGACAAGAGCTTTGTGGAAGGGGCCATGGAGGGAGTGGGGGTGGGTGGGTGTGTTGTTTTGTGCTCTCAGACCCTGGGTCCGATAGCTTGCAGCTTCGGGCAGCGGAGTTACAGAGGAGGAAAGGAGAGCAGAGGCAATACCCAAAGCCGGGTGGCCTCTTTGTTGAATACACTCTTTCACAGACGATTACACCAGGACTAACCTTCAGAGAGGGCTGTGTCTGGTGCTTGGCTACCCATATTATCAAGGGAAGACCATGAGGCACTCTGGTCCAGAGACATACACCATCTATAGGGAGGATCTATACATTGATTCCAGGCAGAACTGGGCCAGAGATACTCCACTCCAGTATATACATTACTGTACCCCCTCCATAGCCCCAGGCTGAAACAGGAGTCGTCTATCCAGCCCTAGTCTTGGGGCTCCTTCCTGGAGTACAATAGCCCCTCCCTGAATGAATTTCACGCTGCCTCATCCCCACAGAGGAGAAAGGAATGGGGAGAGGGGGACCTCTGATCTGCATTTTGGAAAGATGTAGTGTTTCCCGCTTTAGTCGGATGTCCCAGCATTCCCTGAGTCAGACTGTTAAACTTTTGTTCGACAATCAAGTTCCATTAATTAATAGTCCATGCATGTCTGGCCTGGAGCTTAAACCACAAAGATTCTCCTATGAATGGGACCCCACTCGCCTTTTCCTCTCATGCCATAGTGAATACACAGCTGAGGCCTTCCCACTCCCGGAAGCCCTAGGGGAATTAGTACAGACAGTTATGGATGAAGACCGGCATGAAAATATAATAACCGTCATAACCGCTTTAAAAAATAATTGTAAAGAATGGCTGACTGAAGACGGGACGGTCGGACATTTGTGCCCGTTTCCGCTGTAACGTGAAACTTTATTGCTCCTCGCTAAAACAAGCAAAGGGTGGGGGGGGGGGTGTGTTTTAACAGTGAGCGCGGTCATTTGGCTGACCAATAAGTCATCCAAAATTCCATGACCATCACAGCCCTACCATCTCTCTGTACTGTGTCACATCCTTCATGCTTGCTGTAACTGTGCCGTAAGTTGCATTCATACATTAATAGCAAAGTCAAATTCCTACGACTGCATCAAAGGGACAGCTCAACCCCCCTCTGTATAGTAACAGCTAACAATTCTGTATAATGATACTGAACAACAACCCTGGCTGGCCAAGACTGAACAATAGGGAAGTATCAACAATGAACATGTACACAAAGCTTCAAACCGAGCTTTCATTGGCCCAAGAAAAGATCATTCAGATGCGCCATTGACAGAGATCACAATGGAGAGTGTGGGAACAGGACACCCAGGTCAGTGAACCTGCTGTCACACAGTGATGTTTTGGTCATTCTGACACCCAACCATAACCCTAGATGGGAAAGTTTGATTATTAAGGACTTACCATACACCTAGAATGTTTGATCTTGGTTAAACTTGTAACATACACAGTTTACAGCAGGTATAAAAGGTGCAGTGAAATGCTTACATGCTAGCTCCCTCAACATTGTAGTACGTTATAAATAATAATAAAAAATAAGTCAATAGAGGAAGGTAGTATGGATAGTAATAAAACTGCTATGTACACAGCAGGATGTACAATATACATTTATGAATGTGCAATGTCAACTATGACTATGACTGTTACAAATATAAAGTGGATTTATACTATAATTACATTGCTATTAGGGAAGTGACTTACCTGCAGTGTTTGGACTTAGGTATGTACTGTGACAAGGTATGTACTGTGACACTGTGACAAGAAAAAGTATGTGAACCCTTTGGAATTATCTGGATTTCTGCATAAACTGGTTATAAAATTAGATCTGATCTTCATCTAAGTCACAACAACAGACAAACACAGTCTGCTTAAACTAATAACACACAAATGATTGTCTTTTTCTTGTTTATATTGAATACGCAATTTAAACATTCACAGTGTTGGTTGGAAAAATTATGTGAACCCCTAGGCTAATGACTTCTCCAAACGCTAATTGGAGTCAGGAGTCCGCTAACCTGGAGTACAATCATTGAGACGAGATTGGAGATGTTGGTTAGAGCTGCCCTGCCGTATTAAAAATAATATATGCCATTTAGCAGACGCTTTTATCCAAAGCGACTTACAGTCATGTGTGCATACATTCTATGTATGGGTGGTCCCGGGGATCGAACCCACTACCCTGGCGTTACAAGCGCCATGCTCTACCAACTGAGCTACAGAAGGACCACAAAAACATTCACAAAATTGGAGTTTGCTTTTCACATTGCCTGATGTGAACCATGCCTCGAACAAAAGAGATCTCAGAAGACCCAAGATTTAGAATTGTTGACTTGCATAAAGCTGGAAAGGGTTACAGAAGTATGTAAAAAAGCCTTGATGTTCATCAGTCCACGGTAAGACAAATTGTCTGTAAATGGAGAAAGTTAAGCACTGTTGCTACTCTTCTTTGGAGTGGCCGTCCTGTAAAGATGACTGCGTGAGCAGAGCGCAGCATGCTCAATGAGGTTAAGCTAAAGAACATTCTAACATCTCTGTTGACGAGTCTATGATACGTATAACACTAAACAAGAATGGTGCGCATGGGAGGACACCATGGAAGAAGCCACTGCTGTCCAAAAAAAAACTTTCCATGTCTGAAGTTCGCAAAAAAAAACAACATCTGGATGTTCCACAGCACTACTGGCAAAATATTCTGTGGATAGGTGAAACTATAGTTGAGTTGCTTGGAAGGAACACACAGCACTACTGGCAAAATATTCAGTGGACAGATGAAACGATAGTTGAGTTGCTTGGAAGGAACACAGCACTATGTGTGGAGGAAAAAAGGCACAACACACCAACATCAAAACTTCATCCCAACTGTAAAGTATGATGGAGGGAGCATCATGGTTTTGGGCTGCTTTGCTGCCTCAGGGCCTGGACGGTATGCTATCATCGATCCAAAAATTAATTCCCAAGTTTATCAAGACATTTTTCAGGAGAATGTAATGCTATCTGTCCACCATTTGAAGCTCAACAGAAGTTGGGTGATGCAACAGGACAATGACCTAAAACACAGAAGTAAATCAACAACAGAATGGCTTCTACAGAAGAAAATACGCCTTCTGGAGTGGCCCAGTCCGAGTCCTGACCTCAACCTGATTGAAATGCTGTGGCATGACCTCAAGTGAGCGGTTCACACCAGACATCCCAAGAATATTGCTGAACTGAAACAGTTTTGTAAAGAGGAATGGACCAACATTCCTCCTGACCGTTGTGCTGGTCTTGTCACGACTCCGACCGAAGGACACTCCCCTTCCCGTTTGGGTGGCGCTCGGCAGTCGTCATCGCTGGCCTACTAGCTGCCACTGATTATTTCCTCCCCCTCCTTATGTGTTTATTGAGTGCACCTGTTTTGAGTTAGGTAGTTAGTGTAAGGCTTTATTAGTCAGCCGGCCCGCATGGTTCCTTGTGCGGGATTAATTATTGTGACCGTCTGTTTGGTGTACTTGTGTGCACGTCTATGGGTTTTGTGTTTTCCCATTTTGTGTTTTTTTTCTGGACAGTTTAAGTCCCCCTGTTTGGGGCATTTGTTTGTTCATTACGCCCTCTGTTTTCGTGAGGGTTGGCTTATGTTTGCCGTTTCTCTGTGCATTAAAATAGCACTCCCCTGAACTCTCTGCTTCCTGCGCCTGACTCCTCACCCACTACACTCAGACCGTTACAGAATCCAGCACACCTGGAATGGAGTCAGCAGGAGCAACAGCCACTCCCCTCCCATCGATGGAAGAGAGGGTTCTACATCACACCACCGTTCTCCATCGGATCGGAACGGCGATGGATCTTGTCATGGAGAGAATGGACCGATGGGAGAGAAGCGGTCTCTTCTCTCCACCTTCGGCGCCCCCTCCTCAGGACTCCCCATCTCCCGACTCCAGCACCCTCCGTCTTACGCTCCCGAGGGTCTATGATGGAGCGGCAGCAGGGTGCCAGGGGTTCTTACTCCAGCTAGAACTGTACCTGGCCATCGTCAGACCCACTCCCTCGGGAGCGGAGAGGGTGAATGTCCTCATCTCCTGCCTCACGGGTCGTGCTCTGGAGTGGGCAAACACAGTTTGGAATGGCCCAGACTCAGCTAAGGAGCACTACCCCGAGTTTTCTCTCCGCTTTCGCGCCGTGTTTGACCATCCCTCAGATGGCCGAGCGGCGGGAGAACGACTATTCCATCTCCGGCAGGAGAAGAGGAGCGCCCAGGATTACGCGTTGGAGTTCCGTACCTTGGCAGCAGGATCCGGGTGGAACGACAGGGCCCTTATCGGCCACTACCGGTGTAGTCTCCGGGAGGACGTCCGCAGGGAGCTAGCGTGTTGGGACACCGCTCTTTCCTTGAATGAGCTAATTGACATGTCCATCCGACTGGACAATCTGCTGGCTGCCCGCGTGTGTTCGGAGAGGGTCCTGTGTGTTCCACCACCCAGCACCTCCACTCCTGTTCCGATGGAGTTGGGAGGGGCTTTGCCGAGGGGTACCAGAGGAGGAGGCTCTGAAGGTGTGGAGACACTGGCTTGAGGGGGCTAAGCACCCCTTTCTCATCTGGACCGACCACCAAAATCTGGAGAATGTTCGGGCAGCGAGGAGACAGAACCCGCGGCAGGCAAGGTGGGCCATGTTTTTCACTCGATTCCGGTTCCTTTTATCATATAGACCGGGCTCCCAGAACGTGAAGGCGGACGCACTGTCCCGCCTTTACGACACGGAGCATAGGTCCACCGAACCTACTCTCATCCTTCCGGCCTCAAAGCTGATGGCACCGGTGGTATGGGAGGTGGACTCTGACATCGAGCGGGCGTTACGGGCTGAACCCGCGCCTCCTCAGTGTCCGGCGGGGCTGAGGTACGTGCCGCTTGGTGTTCGGGACCAACTGATTCGGTGGGCTCACGTCCTACCCTCCTCGGGACAGTGGGGAGCCTTCGGGGGAGGTATTGGTGGCCTACCTTGGCTAGGGACGTTAAGGTTTATGTCTCCTCCTGTTCGGTATGCGCCCAGAGTAATGCTCCTAGGCACCTTCCTAGAGGGAAGTTACAACCCCTCCCCGTTCCACAACGGCCATGGTCACATCTATCCGTAGATTTCCTGACCGACCTTCCCCCGTCTCAGGGCAACACCACGGTTCTGGTGATTGTGAATCGGTTCTCTAAGTCCTGCCGTCTGCTCCCGTTGCACGGTATCCCAACAGCCCTACTGACTGCGGAGGCATTATTCACCCACGTCTTCCGGCACTACGGGGTGCCGGAGGACATCGTTTCTGATCGGGGCCCCCAGTTCACGTCCCGAGTATGGAGGGCGTTCATGGAGCGTCTGGGGGTCTCGGTCAGCCTGACCTCCGGTTATCACCCCGAAAGTAATGGGCAGGTGGAGAGAGTAAACCAGGAGGTGGGTAGGTTTCTGCGGTCGTACTGCCAGGACCGGCCAGGGGAGTGGGCGAGATACATCCCCTGGGCTGAAATGGCCCAGAACTCATTACGCCACTCCTCTACTAATGTGTCCCCCTTTCAGTGTGTGTTGGGGTACCAGACGGTCCTTTTCTGGACAGTTTAAGTCCCCCTGTTTGGGGCATTTGTTTGTTCATTACGCCCTGGGTTTTCGTGAGGGTTGGCTTATGTTAGCACTCCCCTGAACTCTCTGCTTCCTGCGCCTGACTCCTCACCCACTACACTCAGACCGTTACAGGTCTGATCTGCAACTACAGAAAACATTTGTTTGTTGCTGCCAGAGGGTCAACCAGTTATTAAATCCAAGGGTTCACATACTTTTCCCAACCTGCACTGTGAATGTTTACACGGTGTGTTCAATAAAGACATGAAAACTTATAATTGTTTGCGTGTTATTAGTTTAAGCAGACTGTGTTTGTCAGTTGTTGTGACCTAGATGAAGATCAGATCAAATTTTATGACCAATTTATTCAGAAATCCAGATTTTTCCAAAGGGTTCACATACTTTTTCTTGCCACTGTATAGTCAGTACAGTCAGTGATCAGAGCCCAGATGGAGAAAAACAGTGGAGAACAGTAACACTCACTGTGACCTTGAGTAGTGTGACTACCATCACAGACTACCTTCGTGCACAGTGGGCACAGCAACAGCTTCTGTAGTGGAGGGCAACTGAAGGCCAATGTGGCTCTTGCATGAATAATGTATACCTGCATGTCTGAACAGTGCCGACCATGGCAGTGCGTATGAAAGCAGCGCATCATGAATGTTTCACTATGCTGTCCATACAGTCTATGATGCTGACACATATTTGTTCTCAATGTTCAGTAATCAGTACACTATAACACAGCTTTCTGTACTGTAGCTTACAATGGAGCTTACATCAGGAGAAAAACAAACTGAGTTTTGGTTTATGATAAATTCTACTTAAATCTGACAGTCAGATAATCTAACAGGTCCCTATGCTCAATGTTTGGCAGGAGTTAGTTGGGGAATCGAGGAGGCATACAATCCATTAGTATGTGTTGCAAACACTCCCACTCACGGAGCTCTGTTTTTGACAGCTAAAGGATGACAGACAACTGCTTCTGACCAGATTAACTGTTTCCTGCGTCTAAATGGGTTGTCTCACATCCCTATCTCTTGACGACAAGATTATTTCCTTTGGGATCTTGATATTCAGAAAAAGGAGGAAGAACTTCTTTGGACTGATATGTTCCATTGCATCTCCTGTCTAGTAGAGAGTGGAAGTTTGGAAACCAGTCAAACCACCCGCCATAAAACCAAGGAAGAGCCTAGATAAAAGAAGGCTGTTTTAGCTGCCTTCTGTAAGAATTCCGTTGCTGTTTATTCAGTCTATACTCCACCAGCTGCGGCTCTGTTCTATTGTCCATTGATGCACCCTGACTCCCTCTCCTTGCCTAACCAATGACTGCCCCAGCCTGGGCCTTATGCGGGCAGCCAGAACTGGACTCAAGTCTTTGTGGGGGATATTGCACATTCAGTTCAGCAGATCTCTCCCATCTCATGTTTGAATTCAAACATCTCTATGAATCCAGCTTGCAGTTGCACATTCTATACTCCCAAACATTGAATCATTAGGAAATATGTGCCTTCCTCCTGTCTGTAGTTGCACCATCTGCTTTTGCATCCAGCAGTGAACAGTGAACAGGGAGTGTTCTGGAAGTCAAGGTCCAACCAAAGACCTCCTTGTTGCCTCTGCATCTTCTCCAAACATTGCCACACCATGGCTGGGCTGAACTCTTTATTTGCGTTAGGGTGTGTGGTTGTGTTTGTTTCATTTTAATTCTGCAAGGTACTGTATCCAATTTCCTCAAGAATGCCTTTAGGACAGAACTAGTTCAAGCTTCGTTTCCTCTTATCCTAGTCTCTTTTAACAGGCAGTCTAAAATATTTTTCACTTCAAGTTTGGTTTTTAAATTTATGTTGTACAAAAGTATTTCAACAAAAGGAGGGGGTTTCCTGAGTTTGAAGAGGCTATACATTCATGTACATACTACCTCAATTGGCCTGACCAACCAGTGCTCCCACACATTGGCTAACCGGGCTATCTGCATTGTGTCCCGTCACCCATCCCCGGCCAACCCCTCTTTTACACTACTGCTACTTTCTGTTCACCAGATATGTATAGTTACTTTAACCATATCTACATGTACATAGTACCTCAATCAGCCTGACTAACCGGTGTCTGTATGTAGCCTCTCTACTTTTATAGCCTCACTACTGTTATTTTTCACTGTCTTTTTACTGTTGTTTTTATTTCTTCACTTACCTATTGTTCACCTAATACCTTTTTGCACTATTGGTTAGAGCCTGTAAGTAAGCATTTCACTATAAGGTCACCTATTGTATTCGGCGCACATGACAAATAAACTTTGATTTGATTTGTCAGGCAGCAAACTATTTTCTGCTGGCAATGTCAAGTGCATTTTTTATGCAAAAAGTGACATCTCATTCATTTTCATTTTGCAATTGTATTGTGTTAGTATTTAATACATATTGCTCAATGTCAAAGAACTTAGGGGATGCTCTGCTCGAAAGATCATATCAATTACACCAACAGAACTTATTATGAAAGATTATTTTGCCAATCATGCTTTTCCTTCTCTGGAAAAAACCCTGGTGATTTTTCCATTATACATGGTGGTAGACTACTAAAGTATTTAACTTGGAGGGAGGAGCAGTTCTCATTGATTTTATCCCACAGATCCTCCATTATACTGAGCAGAGCATGGCTCTGACATATCACATACTGCACAGCATGGTCATCACCCTCTGACCTGTGATCTCACTCTCAGACAGTCCAGCAGTTCAGTGACCAATGCAGAAACAATGCTTTCTGAGAGTGAGCAGAGCTTTTCCCCTACAAAAGGCTCATTGTTTATTAGAGCAGTAAGTGGGCCGTCTGGAGAAACTGGGTTGGTGGTACAGCGAAGAGGATAGAGGCCGTGGTGGGCTGTGTCCACACATGACCAGAATTGCACCGACCGAGTGAGGATATGGTCTTAGTATTACCCTGAAGAAAAGTGACTGCAATTTTCAAACCTGGCCTACTTTGCCACTCATGTTTAATACGTCTCAAATTAAGATTAGAAAAGTATCCCTGTTTAGTAGTTTCAAGCCATCACCATGCCAACAACATTACAGTACCCCACTCCCTATAACTGACCTAATTTCCTGATAGAACTGTCAGGAGAGGGTTGAGTCAGACTTTGTATTCAGTGGAGGATTTGGGATGAAAATGAATTGTGCAATGATCTCCAAATGGGCCAGCTCCAAACTCTTTTGCCGCCCATGTTCTGGTCCACCCCACTTTACCCTATGCTGTCATTCCCCAAGGGGTCGTGTAAACAGGCCAATCAGGGCCAGGAATGTTCCTGCAGAGGAAACAGTTCAGCACTAATCGAAATGTAAAGCAGATGCTGCACTATGAGACTTCACTAGAACTCCAGGACTCAGGAGTGGTGCTCTGCTAAGGATACAGAGCCGCCCTCTACATGTAGGGAAACCGCCCCCAGCTATGAGGTTGAGGTATTTAGGCCAGACACGTTGTATGTAGTGAGAGGAATACCTTATTAAAATGACAAAAACAACCCGTATGGGCTCATCACCGTCAGGGTATAGATATCTCCTTTAATCTTCAGGTAAGCCCTGTCAGACTGTTTAATTATGCTAACAGCCTTTCTCAGCAATTTTGTCTTGTTTTTATACTGGAACTGTAATCCCCTCTCTGTTGCATGTCTCTTCCTTTGTGGTTCTGGAGGCAGCCATAATTCTGCCGTGCTTAAAGGATTGGAATTTTTCACAGTACTGAGAAAGCAAACTAGTCAAAACAACCTGTTGCTAGTGACCCACATTCAGTAATGTAGGTAATACAGCGTAGTGGTCACAACAACTCAACTCTGACCAGACTTAACTATTGTTTTTTTAATTTACATCAGATGATCCAGTGAAAGGATTTAGTGACCTGTGAATCCAGGAATAGACTGTTTCTTCACAAAATATCTTGCAGTTGTCTAAATATTATTTTGTATTACAATACATGTCTATGTAAACAGTATGAGGCTAATGTTTCCAAACTGGCGTAACATAGTAAATGTACATCTGGGACACTCAAATTAGTATGATATATTAAGTTTGGTATGGTATGTATTCATTTGTGGATGTCCATCATCCATTTCTTATGATATGTTACAAATTGCAATTTGTTGTGGCTAATGTTAGCTAGGTGGCTAAAGTTAGCTAGGCTAGGGGTTAGGGTTAAGGTTAGTGTTAAGGTTAGGAGTTAGGTTAAAGGGTTAAGGTTAGTGTAAGGGTTAGCTATCATGCTAAGTGGTTGCAAAGTAGCTAAATGTAATAAGTAGTTGCAAATTAGCTCAAATGCTAAAGTTGTCTGTGATGAAATTCGAACACACAACCTTCGGGTTGTTAGACATTTGTGTTATACACCTACCCAACCACCCTACTTTCATGTTTGCCTTAAGTTACCTTCTGTCCTATGGAACCATACCAAATGTAACATATTATACTAATTTCAGTGTCCCAGATTAACGTTTGTCACGGTTTTCATATGGTGAAGGAGAATCGGACCAAACTGCAGTGTGTCGATTGCGATCCATGTTTATTTAAACAAACGTAAACACGACTAAACACGAACACTACAAAACAATAAACAAAACCGAAAACAGCCTATACTTGTGTCAACATACATCGAACAAGGACATCAAGACACTCAGGACAATCACCCACAATACAACCAAAGAATATGGCTGCCTAAATATGGTTCCCAATCAGAGACAACGATAAACACCTGCCTCTGATTGAGAACCACTTCAGACAGCCATAGACTAACCTAGAACACCCCACTAAGCTACAATCCCACTATCTACACACCACATACAAAAACCCATGTCACACCCTGGCCTGACCAAATACATGAAAAAAACACAAAATACTACGACCAGGGCGTGACAACGTTTGCTGTTACGTCTAGTCTATGAGACCAGGCTGATGTTTCACACCATTGTTTTTTCTGGAATTTAGATTGGAATGAAACTAAAACTAAAACAGTGGTGGAAATAGTACCCAATTGACATACTTGAGTAAGGGGAAAGGGAAAGGGGGATACCTAGTCAGTTGTACAACTGAAGGCATTCAACTGTAATTACGTTTAACCTGAAGATAATGACTTAAGTAAAAGTGAAAGTCACCCAGTAAAATACTACTTGACGAAAAGTATTTGGTTTTAAATATACGGTACTTAAATATCAAAAGTAAGTATATAAATAATTTTAAATTCCTTATATTAAGCAAACCAAATGGCACAATTCTTTCCTTCTTTTTACGGATCGCCAGGGGCACACTCCAACACTCAGACATCATTTACAAATGAAGCATGTGTGCGTAGTGAGTCCGTTTTCCTGTCCTGCTAAGCATTCAAAATGTAACGGGTACTTTTGGTTGTCAGCGGAAATGAAAAAAGTACATTTTCTTTAGGAATGTAGTGAAGTAAAAGTTGTCAAAAATATACATATAAGTACAGATAATCAAACATTTTGTGATAGGAGGAACTGGAGCCCATTCCAACATAATTCCACCTTTTAAGTTTTCACCCTGAGTTCTCAGCAGCCAGCACCCATACACAAACTACAGATTAGAGTCTTAGTACTGTGTAAAGTTTAAACAACGATTAGTCATTGAAAAAAGAGCACAAAGTAAATAAGCTTTACCAAAATAGTTTGTCATGTATATGAAATGGACATTCCACTTGAAGTGGCTTAAAACCTTTGCATGTTCATGGTGGTTACCTTAGTACACTTTATTAGTACTTACAACTGTTATACCTTTTTGTGGTTTGTGTATTTATACATTTAACTATTTATATGTGTTTGCTTTGTAAACAAAAACTCCAATCAGTTTCTAAATTGTAGCAAATTTTGGGAAGTCAAGTGCATGTCAGTTTCTGTCAGACAAGGAACATTATTTCAGTTTTTTCTTCAACATTTGTACTATCCCTTTGTCTCTGTTCTCTGTTTCAGAGCTTATGTCCACTGTGAATTATCAGCAACAACAGAGGGAGGAAGAGGAGGAGGAAGATGAAGAGCAAGGAGAGAAGTTTGAGTTTGATGACAGTGCTGATGAGAAAGACCCAGTGGAAGCCATGCAAACGGCAAACGAGTCATCTATGGAGGCCACAAGCCAACCACAGGACAATGCAGTAACAACACCCCTTGCACATTCACAACAGCACCTCAATGCAATGCCCCCTGCTGGTCAGGAGGACAATCCCTCACAGGGACAAGACTCCACGACCTCTTCAGGTAAAGTGTTTTCATAATATCTTCAGACAGACAGTCATAAAGAGAGCCGGGTTCTAATTGAATAAAGAGCAGTGAAACTCTGGTTGATATCAGTATGCTGTTGACTACCTGAGTCATGTTGCCAAACAGAAGTTAATTAATTACACTCCTTGCTAAATAAGGAGATTTAAATCTATGTGAACTTCTGTCGGACAAAAGGAAGCGATTAGTGCTTAATTAAAATACTTCTCACGAAGCCTACGCGTAGTAATCCGTTAAGTGGGTTGTGGTGCATTTCTCCACTGGGGAATTCTGGGGTTGATGATGCTGTACGGTGGAAGCCTGTTACCCAGCGGATGGTGGAGGACACGGGCGTCCGGCTGGGACTTTGCCCTCCCAGGTGAGATGAGAGGGCTCACATTGTCTCTGGATAAATTAAATAATGGTTTGAATAGGAATATTTTCCATAAAAGCTGATTTGCACACAGGACCTATATAGCGCTAATAATACAATTCCTGTGGTCTGTTTTCATCAGCGATTGTCTTCTTGGAGACACAGGACATACCGCTCTTCATAAAACAAGGTCAATTAAGATGAAGTAAAGAGGAAATAAGATATACTTTTGTATAGTTTTCCTCACATTGAGACCTATCTGGATGTATTCCAAACTTTTTAGCTGTCCTTCCCATATGGTACACGTTGTACAAGTTATAGTAACAAACAAAAGCATGATGTTACATAAAAAAAAAAGATGTCTAATGTCTCCCGCTTCATTTCTCCCCACAGGTGTTCCAGTTAGCAACCCACCCAGGCGGTAAGAGACTCTCTGCTTTCTATCTGCATTCCATCTTCAGGGGTTGTGTGGTTTGGCCTCATAGGAGGAAACATCTGTCTTCATTAAGTTATCAATATACTGTATTAGCATGACCCAAAATCAGAAACATCTCTTTTTTTCATAGAGAAGGGGCATGTCAAAGTAGAAAGGTATAGGACTGATATGTTTGGAAAAGGAAATCAAAGGAGATGGCAAATCTGTGACAGAAGCTATATTGGAAAAAAAACTTCCATCTCTAACATATTGAATCAGTAGCCTAAACAGGTACTCTGTAGTCTACAGGTTATAGCAGTTTGCAGTGTAAAAAGTTGTATTTGAGTTAGGGGGTTCACTAGAATGTACATTAGAAACATGTTATCAACCTTTTAATTTGGGGTCCCCTGTCTTGGTGGGGGCCACTGGTCCTGGTTAGGTCCCAGCATGATGGTGTGCTAGGAAGTGTGCTGGGAAACCCGTGCTGATAGGAGAGCCAGGGCCTGTCGTTCCTGTGGGCTTTCCTGTGCTGAAAAGCGGGGTGTATGTGAGTGACTGTGATAGTGTGTATCTCTCAGTGTGTCTGTGTGTGTGTGTGTATGTTTGAACAGGGTTGGATTGTGAGAGAAGGGACTGTGGTTTCTGCGATTTCTCCTCTGGAAGATTTCTGCTGAGTAGACTGTTTCACTGCGGGTCAATATTCTCCCTTTCCTAGTGGAGCTATCAATAGCTTTTTCCTCCAACAAGGTGTAAGGTGTGTGTCAGCACGTTTGCTCTGTGTGTCTGTTTCAGATTCAGATATTTTTGCATCGCAAAGAATACTTTGTAGTAGAAACATTGTTGTAGAACATGCATAACATGTCTACAGGTCTATTCAAGTCAGGAAAGCAGTGGTATTCTCTGTGTGTGTGTGTGTGTGTGTGTGTGTGTGTGTGTGTGTGTGTGTGTGTGTGTGTGTGTGTGTGTGTGTGTGTGTGTGTGTGTGTGTGTGTGTGTGTGTGTGTGTGTGTGTGTGTGTGTGTGTGTGTGTGTGTGTGTGTGTGTGTGTGTGTGTGTGTGTGTGTCTAGGTGCATCTGTTGATTCTAGGACCTTTGACAGATAGCTTTCATTAAGTGAGACCCTTAAGATGAAAAGTCCTGGACAACGGTCACCATGACAACTTGACACTTGACATTTATATGGCTCTGCTTTATGTTCAGTTGAGCTGTAGTCTTAGAGTAGCGGGGCTCACATTTAACACTCCACCGAAGCAACCCCACTTTACAACACTCCTTTTCCTTTTATCTTCATTCCACCTTTCCTTGCTGTCTGCTCTGCACAGTATTCTGCTTAGTGGTAGATCTGCAAGCTGGGTTTGCAAGCTGTTCAAGTAAACAATGTTACAAAGGACACAGATACCGTATACAGACCTGTGTACACTGTCAGGGCGCAGACGCAAGATGCAGTTGCTATAGCAGGTGGTGTGTTGTTTGATTAGACTCGTTATAGTAACTGTAGTTACAATGAAGGTCTAGCTAGCCCATCATCAGCATGGTCAGCACTATTTCCATAGAGACGGGAGGAAAGCCAAGTAAACATGGCTCCCTGGTTGACTGTGTTCTGTAGTTAGAGGGCGTTGAAACACATCTAAGGCCTTGCATTCAGGCTGCTCACACTGTGCCTCCGTCTGTTCTATTTGCATTGAAACACGTTTGCCATTTCTTCTGCTATAGGCCTATGACTCACAGGGGCTTGTATAGACAAGTGAAGGGCGTAGGCCTACAAAGATGTACCATACAATATATACTTTTCCAGTCTTTTAAACATTGAAATAGTTTGTTTTCTCAAAAAACGGTTAAATACCCATTTGAAACCACAGTAATGAGACATGCGTTCTGTATGCATTTTACAGAACAGAACAGGTTTCTTGTGTTTCATGATGAGGCATTTCATATGCTGTGTTATTAATATGTCTGAGGCACATTCTACCCCAGCATAGTTTTTCTTATCATTTATTTTATAGAAAACTGCTTGAGTAGACATTACTCTGTAAAAACTCTTAGCTGTAATATGTTGGGTTATCTTTGCCAGCCCCGTGAGCTGCTTCCTGACTGAGTCTGGTGTCTTTGGGGAGGCAGTGCAATGTGAACAGTTGAAACGTTTATTAGCGGACATTACTAGGAACTGGGTTTGAAGTTTCAACATTGCTCAAACAAGCTTTAGCTAACGCCTTTTTGTTGTCTTGCCAAAGAAGGTAATGCAATAATATATACAGAAAGTCTGGCCAACAGGTTGCTTGCAAGCTATATTTGGCTTCAAAATATTTCCTACACAAGTAAACTGTGTAATTCTGTAAACATTGAGGACTGTCAGGCATGCCTGGAACAGGGGAGAGGTACAGTATCTTGCTGACTGATTGACATACTGGCTGTTGGCAAAGCCGAGAGGGATGGTGGGAGGGATGCATTTAATGAGATTGGTCTCTCCTCCATCCCAGATCTAGCTGTATAATCAAGCATGTGGGAGGATTGCTGTAACTCTCACTGGTAGCTTGAAAACACAAAGTGATAGTGAAAGTGGTAGCTCTTTACAGAATACCTACAAGATCAGTATTAGGAGATGTCTCAAAGGCAATATTCCAGGGCCAGTCAGTATTATGGTTATGCTTTAGGAATGGCAGGTGATCAATGGCTATCGTTTAGGGGGATCTTTCATAGCTCACAGTTAATATATCAAGCAGGAGGTAAGGTCACATTATCATATTCATGGTCTCACATGAGTTTACCTGGATCAGATGACTCTCTCCATCTCTCACAACAGCAGTCAGCAGAATCATCACACCACAGTGAATAGGACTGACCAACCTAGCAGAAATGAGCTGCACTAGGAACATATAGCTGTGGCAGGTTTAAGGAAGTGTTACACCTCGTTCACATCAACAGCGTCATTGCGTTATGGTACACCAGAAGTTAATTCATTTCCAATGGAACTCTGTATTTAACTTGCAGCATTGCGTTGCAGAAGCAGTTGCAGTGTGTTGTGTGGTGCAACTGTTGGATTTATCAAACATATGCATCAAATACATAGACGGCTTGAAAAAAATGGTAACTTTTGTTGCACACATTTCCAGATTATGCTGCTTACCATTTTGTGCAATGACACTGTCTGTGTGATCAAGGCCTTAGCATGCTGGGACAGCAGTGCTTCAGACTCTTTTCCCCGCCTACTTCACCTTTCCTCCTCGACCTCCTCCTCCTCCACACTGCAATTCACTTGTAATGAGCCACACAGCACTCAGCCTAGAGTGGTCATAACTGCTTTCAATACTCTGCCTGGTATGTTCCAGGGTCTCTGGCCCGGTCGAGCTGGTTGAGCCCATCGCTGCAGCACCTTCAGTGGGAGAGCAGCCCCGGGAGGAGTCCCAGGAAAGGTCTGGTCCTGGAGACATGTTACCAGTGGAGAACCAGACCGACTCGGAGGACCATAGCGTGGAGACTGAGAAGAAGAGCTCCAGCTTGAGAGAACACTCTGAAGGTACAGAACTACATAGATATAGATACATGAAACATGATATAGACAGAAGAGAGCAAGCTTACACCAATTACAGTATAGGCCTTCATAACTTCCATTGTTTTACAGTAATAAAAGAAACTGTATTGGTCTGTAATCGTTGCGTGGAACTTCCAAAGGGTAACGGCCAGCACACACTCCCATGATTTGATTTCCACATGGACATGACAGGAATTCAATTAATTCAGGATGAGGATCAATGGTAGACTATTGGTCTATTTCCACCAAGGGAAATTGCTCTTGCTGACATTAGGCTATTTGAAGGTGGTCCACTAAGGACTCTGTAAGGAGCCTGACTAAGCCAGGCTCTGCTCAACTTTATTTCACCTTTCTCTTTAGTTGTCTTTCACATACTCCCTGTTCTTGGTGATATTGAAAAATGTATTCCTTAGTTTATAATAGTAATCTATTTTAAGTGTGGTGTAAACATTTTCAGCATCATGCATGGATACTGTAGAAATCTGATTTAACAATCTGTACCTCCGTTTTGTGATCAGTTCCTCTGTCCAGTGTCTGTGTCCTTTTTCCTATCTTAATATTTCATTTTTATTGGACAGTCTGAGATATGGCTTTTTCTTTGCAACTCTGCCTAGAAGGCCAGTATCCTGGAGTCGCCTCTTCACTGTTGACGTTGAGACTGGTGTTTTGCGCGTACTATTTAATGAAGATGCCAGTTGAGGACTTGTGAGGCGTCTGTTTCTCAAACTAGACACTGTCTTTGTCCTCTTGCTCAGTTGTGCACGTGGGCTTCCCACTCCTTTTCCTATTCTGGTTAGGGCCAGTTTGCGCTTTTCTGTGAAGGGAGTAATACACAGTGATGTTTAAGATCTTCAGTTTCTTGGCAATTTCTCGCATTGAATAGCCTTAATTTCTCAGAACAAGGATAGACCGACGAATTTCAGAAGAAAGGTCTTTGATCTGGCCATTTTGAGCCTGTAATCAAACCCACAAATGCTGATGAGCCAGATACTCAAACTAGTCTAAAGAAGGCCTTTTTCTTTAATCAGAACAACAGTGTTCAGCTGAGCTAACATAATTGCAAAATTGTTTTCTAATGATCAATTAGTCTTTTTTGAAATGATAAACTTGGATTAGCTGACACAACGTGCCATTGGAACATAGGAGTGATGGTTGCTGATAATGCGTCTTTGTATGCCTATGTAGATATTTCATAAAAAATCTGCTGTTTCCATCTACAATAGTCATTTACAACAGTAACAATGTCTACACTGTATTTCTGATCAATTTGATGTTATTTTAATGGACAAAAAAATTAGCTTTAAAAAAAAAACAAGGAAATTTCTATGTGACCTCAAACTTTTGAACGGTAGTGTATATGTAGGGTCGAAGTAACTATGCAACAGGATAGATAATAGACAGTAGCAGCAGCTTATTTGGTGAGTGTGAAAGTGTGTGTGTGAGTGTACAGTTGAAGTCGGAAGTTTACATACACCTTAGCCAAATACATTTAAACTCAGTTTTTCACAATTCCTGACATTTAATAAAATTTTGTAAAAATTCCCCCGTCTTAGGTCTGTTAGGATCACCACTTTATTTTAAGAATGTGAAATGTCCGAATAATAGTAGAGAGAATTATTTATTATAATAGTAGAGAGAATGATTTATTTCAGCTTTTATTTCTTTCATCACATTCCCAGTGGGTCAGAAGTTTACATCCACTCAATTAGTATTTGGTAGCATTGCCTTTAAATTGTTTAACTTGGGTCAAACCTTTCAGGTAGCCTTCCACAAGCTTCCCACAATAAGTTGGGTGAATTTTGGCCCATTCCTCCTGACAGAGCTGGTGTAACTGAGTCAGGTTTGTAGGCCTCCTTGCTCGCACACGCTTTTTCAGTTCTGCCCACAAATGTTTTATAAGATTGAGATCAGGGCTTTGTGATGGCCACTCCAGTACCTTGACTTCGTTGTCCTTAAGACATTTTGCCTCAACTTTGGAAGTATGCTTGGGGTCATTGTCCATTTGGAAGACCCATTTGTGACGAAGCTTTAACTTTCTGTCTGATGTCTTGAGATGTTGCTTCAATAAATCCACATAATTTCCCTCCCTCACGATGCCATCTATTTTGTGAAGTGCACCAGTCCCTCCTGCAGCAGAGCACCCCCACAACATGATGCTGCCACCCTCGTGCTTCACGGTTGGGATGGTGTTCTTCGGCATGCAAGCCTCCCCCTTTTCCTCCAAACATAACAATGGTCATTTTGGCCAAACAGTTCTATTTTTGTTTCATCAGTCCAGAGGACATTTCTCCAAAACGTATGATCTTTGTCCCCATGTGCAGTTGCAAACCATAGTCTGGCTTTTTTATGGTTGTTTTGGAGCAGTGGCTTCTTCCTTGCTGAACGGCCTTTCAGGTTATGTTGATATATGACTCGTTTGACTGTGCATAATGATACTTTAGTACCTGTTTCCTCCAGCATCTTCACAAAGTCCTTTGCTGTTGTTCTGGGATTGATTTGCACTTTTCGCACCAAAGTACGTTCATTACTAGGAGACAGAACGCGTCTCTTTCCTGAGTGGTATGATGGTTGCGTGGTCCCAGGGTGTTTATACTTGCATACTATTGTTTATACAGATGAACGTAGTACCTTCAGGCATTTGGAAATTACCCCCAAGGATGAACCAGACTTGTGGAGGTCTGCAATTATTTTTTCTGGGGTCTTGGCTGATTTCTTTTGATTTTCCCATGATGTCAAGCAAAGAGGCACTGAGTTTGAATGTAGGCCTTGAAATACATCCACAGGTACACCTCCAAATGACTGAAATTATGTTAATTAGTCTATCAGAAGCTTCTAAGGCCATGACATAATTTTCTGGAATTTTCCAAGCTGTGTAAAGGCACAGTCAACTTCTGACCCACTGGAATTGTGATACAGTGAATTATAAGTGAAATAATCTGTCTGTAAACAATTGTTGGAAAAATGACTTGTCTCATGCACAAAGTAGATGTCCTAACCGACTTGCCAAAACTATAGTTTGTTAACAAGAAATTTGTGGAGTGTTTGAACAACTAGTTTAATGACCAACCTAAGTGTATGTAAACTTCCGACTTCAACTGTATGTGTGGTGTCAGAATCAAATCAAATTGTATTTGTCACATTTGCAGAATACAACAGGTTTAGACCTTACAGTGAAATGCTTACTTTACAAGCAGTTTGCATGTGTGCTCGTGTTATGTGTGTGTGTGTTGTGGTATCAGTCAGTGTAAGTATGTGTGAGTGTGGGGAAGCATCCAGTGTGTTTACACTGTTATTGCAAAAAAGGGTCAATGAGATAGTCCGGGTAGTCATTTAATTAACTAATTAGCAGTCTTGTTAAACAGTCTTATGGTTTGGGGTTAGAAGCTGTTCAGGTTCCTGTTGGTTTCAGACTTGGTGCACTGGTACCACTTGCCATACGTTATCTGAGAGAACAGTCTATGGCTTGGGTGGCTGGAGTCTTTGACAATTTTTTGGGCCTTCTCTTGGGTGGCAGGGAGCTCGGCCCCAGTGATGTACTGGGCTGCACTCACTGCCCTCTGTAGCACCTTGTTGTCGGGTGCCTTGCAGTTGCCGTACTAAGTGATGATGCAGCCAGCAAAGATGCTCTCAATGGTGCAGCTGTAGAACCTTAATTTCAGCATCCCGAGGGGGAAAAGATGATTTTGTATCCGCTCTATAACTGTATGGGTGTGGACTTACATTCCTGTAGATTGATACAAATCTATTTGACACATTTGATAACACTGTTGCCATTTAGTCATACTACATTATGTATGTTCTGTGTTACTATCAGTACTGGATTACTACAGTGTAATAGTAACTTTGTAACCGATTCAAAGATTCTGGTACCTGGGCTCTGTCATTGAGTTCAATACCAGCTTTACATTTTCTTCTGGTCCTAACATTACGACCAGTCTGGGTCCTAATCCCAGGACTACCGTCAAGAAATGCCATACTGTGCTAAAAAGGTTTTCACCAAACCAAGGTGAAACTTGCCTGAGTTCTGTTGTGTTGCCTTCTGGGATTGTTGGGGGAAATGAACTCAGCTTGAAGAAATACACTCAGGCTGTTTGAAATAATGAGCACTGTTCAGAAGGCTGAGTCAGTTACTTAGCAGATCTGCAGATAGTCAGGCTGATAGCCAAGATTCAGTTATTCCCCTTTCATTCGGTACACATTCTTCACAGAGAGAGGATGTGTGCGTGTCTGTGTGTGTGTGCACGATGGCGTATATAATTCCTATTGTAGTAGAAGAACACTGTCTGTTTTGTCTCTCTCTTGGATTGTGTCCAAGGTTATTTAGAATGTTATATAGAGCTGTGGCGGCTAATCCATGTCAGAATACACATCTCTCATCAGATTCATTGAATCCAGTGACTGTTGATGTTTGAGGTTTATAAGGAACCGTTCCAGACAAATCACAATTTAAAAACGAATCAATAAAGCCCCTAAGCTAAATTAGGCTGAAACACTCCCAAAGCAATTAATTACAAATCCTGCAGACCGTGGAGATAGATAGGGTCGATACATTACAAACAAGGTGGATATAATCATGTTGCCACAATTCCATAGCACAACCCCACACTTACCACAAATAACAACAACACACAGGGCCTCCCTGCGAAGTCCCTGCTAATATAATCAATGACCTGTTGATGTTTTCAAGACTATGATATACAGTGGCAAGAAAAGGTATGTGAACCCTTTGGAATTACCTGGATTTCTGCATAAATTGGTCATCAAATTTAATCTTATCTTCATCTAAGTCACAACAATAGACACACATAGTGTGCTTACGCTAATAACACACAGATGATCGTATTTTTCTTGTCTTATATTGAATACTTCATTTAAACATTCACAGTGTTGGTTGGAAAAAGATTGTGAACCCCAAGGTTAATGACTTCTCCAAACGCTAATTGGAGTCAGGAGTCCGCTAACCTGGAGTCCAAACAATGAGACGAGATTGGAGATGTTTGTTAGAGCTGCCCTGCCCTATAAAAACACTCGCAAAATTTGAGTTTGCTATTCACAAGAAGCATTGCCTGATGTGAACCTTGCCTTGAACAAAAGAGATCTTAGAAGATCTAAGATTAAGAATTATTGTCTTGCATAAAGCTGGAAAGGGTTACAAAACTATTTCTAAAAGCCTTGATATTCATCAGTCCAAATTGTCTATAAAGGGAGAAAGTTCAGCACTGTTGCTACTTTCCTTAGGAGTGGCCGTTCTGATGACAGTGCATAATGCTCAATGAGGTTAAGATGAATCCTAGAGTGTCAGCTAAAGACTTACAGAAATCTCTGTCTACGATACGTAAAACACTAAACAAGGATGGTGTTCATGAGAAGACGCCACTGCTGTCCAAAAAAAACATTGCTGCACGTCTGACGTTTGCAAAAGTTCACCTGGATGTTCCACAGCGCTGCTGGCAAAATATTCTGTGGACAAATGAAACTACAGACAGACAGTTTTCCTTGTTTGGAAGGAAAACACAACACTATGTGTGGAGGAAAAAAGGCACAGCACACCAGCATCATCCCAACTGTAAAGTATGGTGGAGGGAGCATCATGGTTTTGGGCTGCTTTGCTGCCTCAGGGCCTGGACAGCTTGCTATTATCGATGGAAAAACGTATTCCCAAGTTTATCAAGACATTTTTCAGGAGAATCTGTCCGCCAATTGAAGCTCAACAGAAGTTGGGTGATGCAACAGGACAACAACCCAAAACACAGAAGTAAATCAACAACAGAATGGCCCAGTCCGAGTCCTGACCTCAACCTGATTGAAATGCTGTGGCATGACCTCAAGTGAGCAGTTCACACCAGACATCCCAAGAATATTGCTGAACTGAAACAGTTTTGTAAAGAGGAATTGTCCAAAATTCCTCCGGATCATTGTGCTGGTCTGATCCGCAACTACAGAAAACATTTGGGTCAACCAGAGAGTCAACCAGTTATTAAATCCAAGGGTTCACATACTTTTCCCACCCTGCACTGTGAATGTTTACACAGTGTGTTCAATAAAGACATGAAAACATATTGTTTGTGTGTTATTAGTTTAAGCAGACTGTTTGTCTATTGAAGATGAAGATCAGATCAACTTTTTTTCCAAAGGCTTCACATACTTTTTCTTGCCACTGTACATCTAACTGATGTAAATGGCACTGACAATTACAACATAGAAGTTACAGAACCTTGGGGTATAATGCTTGTATTTTTGCTCTTGAAGTTTGGTTGCCATGCAAAAGAATCACTGAAAAACCCTCCTCCTGGCTCTGTGGCTTGGGGTTGTGACTGATCCTTACTGTCTTCCCCAATAGGTGAGGGGGTGGATGATGATGAGGCCGATGCAGCACTCCAGACAGGGAGCCCAGAGGTGATCTATGATGACGTGCCCTGTGACGGACCACTCTCCCCTGACGAAGGTGAGTTCTGGGGCAGGGGCTCGGGCCACTGACTGCTTTTATTGAATGTCTCCCCTGTCTGATACTGTACCATCAGTCTTTGGATCAATGCACATCAGACCTGGGTTCAAATGCCATTTGGTTCCTCTTAAATACTGAGCTGTGCTTGATTGAGCTTGAGGATCTGCTGTCTGACAATGCACTGTCAGTCCTTGGATCACTGTACAGTCTTTGTGCTTTGTTGATGTCAGTATATCTATGTGTGTGTGTGTGTATGTGTGTGTGTGTCTGTCAGGGGACATGATCTACGAGGATGTGCACAGAGAAGAAATGCCCCAGGGTGCAGGCAATGGTTGGAGCTCCAGTGAGTTTGAAAGTTACGATGAGCAGTCTGATACCGAGAGCAAGCTACCAACCCGCAGCAAGGTAGGAGAGATGGCGTTCTGTTGTGTCTGTATGTCTGTCTGTCTGTGTGCCTGTGTGTCTGGATTATTGTGTTTGTGTTCAATGCATAAGAAATGACTCAAAGAGAATATTTCACCCAATGCTACTGCTCTCCCACCACACTTATTTTATTCATGTGAGAAACCTTTGGGGAAAATACAAAGAACATGAAACATGTATCAGCCCTGCCTGGGTGGGGTAATATTCTCGCTTTGTGGCCTGAGAATAAACAAGCTTCCTCACTTGAAAGGCATCAAAGTCATGACACTGTCCAGAAACTGTATGTTATAAACATACTGTAGGTGACTGTAGGCTCTCTCTCCGCCACATGGGGGCAGTATATACTCATTGAAGTTGTGCGCTATTCCGGGTCAGACTTGGTCCAGTCTCATCCCTGTGTATATACCGTGTATGTCGACTACACTATGGAGAAGTTTTGACAAAACATATTTGACTGAGCTGGTGCTATTGATACGTAGATTGAGAAAACATTCTATGAAATGATATCCATATACAGAGGGGAGCGATGACCTGCTTGTTATGAACACTTGCTTGTTACGTTTGGGCAGAAACGATGGTGGCTTTACTGAAATGAATATTACAGCAGGAGGTAGTCTATGAACATCCCCTCCTCCCTCTTCATGTCTGCCTCAACCTCCCCCCTGCACTCACTTCCTTCACCAAGATCATTGCTATTAGTCCAGGCTGACATTACCCTTTGACCAGCGCAGTGCTCTAAGCTTCCGCTCTCCACCCTTGTGATTAATCCAGGTGTTGCCTTGCTTGTTTTGTCTTGATCCCTTTTCCCTCAATATTCCGCTGTCTCATCTCCCTTCCTTCATCCCTGTGTCCTGCTGTGTGGTTTAACACAACCTGCCCTGACCTGCTTCGCACCACACTGCCCAACAACTGTGGCGTTCCCGTACTGTAGCAGTACTCCCCTGACGTGCGTCGGCTGAGGGAGCGTTGTGCCAGGACCAAACGTGAAATAGCCATGAGGCTGGGTGGGAAAAACAACTATGACACCAAGGTATATAACTGGCAGTAAGAAAACACAACATGACATAAATTTAGAACTCAAAATTACAGCACCCAGAAGCCTATGCAATGATTACAATATTACCAAAGCCAAAATATGCCTGCTGTAGTATGAAGTGCATTATAATGATTCACTTTCTTTACCATCCTGTCCTTGCTAATGTTTCTCTGCTTCCCTCCAAACAGTCGTTCTCATGAGAGATTTGTCTCTCTCCTTTTAGTTTAGTATGAGGACAAGTTTTAGGGATACATGAATGAGTAAAACACATTTGGATCCATAAACACATTGCCAGTTTCTCCAAGTTGATAACCTAGTTTCCTGAAGTGGCATCATTTAAAAATACCACCACCATGGGTATATTCTGGGTCTGTGTGCATCACGAGTCTGCCAGGCCTCCGTGATGCTCAGGGTGGGGTTTGTGGTTCGCAGAATCTATGATCTCCTCATAGACTTCCTGATTAGTGACTAGATCAGACAGTGACAGACCAACTGAGAGGCGCATATGGCAGTATTCATGCCTTGATGCATCCAGTGTCCCATCTCTCTCTATCTCTCCTTGTGGATTACTCTGCAGTGTTCCCTGGCTCTGTCCTCTCTCTCCTCGTGGACTAACTGTTTTGGCCTCTTTGTCCTTGTGAACCAGGTTCATCAGCTAATGAAGGCCGCTAGAAGTGGGACCAAGGATGGATTGGACAAGACCAAAATAGCCTTCATGCGGAGAGTCTCCTTCCTGCACAAGAAGGACCACTCAGGTAATCTGGGAAAAAGTTCTTCAAAATGACTTTTTGCCAAACGACTGTCTCAGATGAAAGTATCCTTTTTCATGAAGATATGTGTAAATTTGTTGTGAAATGAGAGTTTCTGTGGAAGACAGGAGTTCACAGACATTTCATCTGCCGCTTTGAATTAAGCTGCTGTGGAGAACTTGGGTGACGCTAGCCGAGCCAAAAGTAATGTTAGTGGCAGATGGAGAAGAAAGCTTCCCATTTCCTTTCCAATCCCAGCTTTAAAAGAGAAAAGACTCGTGGAAAGTGATCTAAACGATGTAAGATATTTCAAATGACACAGCTGGGATAAGTCGAGCGGCTCGCGCCGATTAAAGACATACTCTGTGGCGAAGGGAAGGGTTTGATGTGTTGGAGAGGAACGGGCAGAAAATCTCACATGACAGAGGTTGTACCCCAGGAAGCCTCGGTACACAATGGAACCAGATTACCATCCGTTAATGGAGTGTCGAGCAGCTCCAGAAACCACAGATAACAGAGCCACAAATCAAATCATTTTTCAAACAATCAAAAAGAGGTAAAGAGGCCAGTGGTTCTACTTGTAGCTGTTGATCAGGGGGAATCTGGGCAGCATTATATATTTCAGATACTGACACTCGATTATCGTTCCAAAGTCATTCATTGGAGTGGTGTTGGCTGGCGAAAATCAGTTTTAGTATCTATGTCTATATGGTTGCAGGGAAGTTTGGATTTTGTTGAGTGCCTTCTGAACGCCTTTTTGTATTCATGCAATATCTCTTTCCCTCCTAAGTCTTTCATGCAGAGTGCAAATCTCTTTATATTTTAGAGATAATAAAGTTGGAGTGCATCTGGGATTGGGGCTCCAGTTGAGATGTGAAAGCTGCAAATGTGCCTCTGAGTGTGTGTGTGTGTGTGTGTTCCCCTGTGCAGAGGATGTGGAGGATGATGCAGGGTACCTGGATGTGGCTGTGTCGGAGGGGAAACAGCCTCCTGCACAGCTGAGCCCCATGCCTGAGGGGCTGAGCAGCCAGCAGGTGTGTATGTGTGTATACAGATGTTTGCATTTGTGTGTGTGTGTCAGAGTATTCTGTGAACATCTAAATTAATGTGATATGCAGGCAATGATGCAAACAATTTTTTTTAGATTGGCAACACTGACTCGGTAGTACGATTGGGAGAAATATGTCTGCTACAGTTAAGTACAGGGCTACTCATTTCAAGGGAAACCTCAGGGTAAATCCGGGCCTCATGAAAAGAAGGCTGCCCAACCCAAACTCTCTTACCCGATTACAATCACACGCCCAGGCATGACTACAGTAGCCTAGTACTATCAAACAACCTGTCACACACTCCCATCATGCCGTTTTCTTTGTGTGTGCGTTGACCTCTCACCTGTATGTTTCCCTGCCTGGCCTCCTCTCTCAGGTGGTCAGACGCCACATCCTGGGTTCCATCATTCAGAGTGAGCGCAGTTATCTTGAGTCCCTCAGGAGAATCCTTCAGGTGAGTGCTCTACTCCCTACCATCCCTTCTCCGCCCTATGCTTACTCTGACAGATGTAATACTTTCATCTTTTCAGCATTTAAGAATGCGTCTGAAAAGGAAACTGGAGATGAGTATGAAATTACCAGGCTTGCTCCGCATAAATAATAGTGATAGAACAGATTCCTCTCACATCTTTGGTGCCCCGCTGATGCTAAGAGAGAGATTCTCTCTGTCAGGTTTTCACAGAATGACAGAATGGGATTCTCTCTTCTCTTTTTCTGTGGTGGAGAGCGAAGCATTCATTATCTCCCCTCAGAGATGAAAGAGACACACCAGCTGAAATGGAAACAGGCGTGATCAGTGGGAGGGTTATGTTTTCTGTACTACCTTTGTTTTGTCATGAGATGATTGTGTTTGATAATTGCGAATGTTAATCCTTTTTTTGTGATTTTGCTTTCCATTCAACAAGGCTCACTGCTAGAGGAAACATAAAAGAAAAAAGCCATTACATGAAGAACTGCGACTTCAGTCCTATAAAATCAGAAATGGCTTGTGTTATGCCCCCTGTCCATATTCCACTTGTCGATAATGAATTTGCTGTGGAGGATTTATGGTTGGGCAGGGGAAGCTTGTAAAACAACAATAGCAGCACTAGTCTATCATCTATTGTTGTTTCCAAACATTGACTTTCATTGCTGATTTTCTGCTTACTGCATCTGGCAGTTTCTGATTTCACAGATTACATTTGGCATATTTAAATGACTCACTTTAAAAGACATTGCAGTAATGTGCACATGTTTTACACAGTCGACTAGTTTTGATACTGTACAGCATCTTAACTAATTGCAGTTGCTTATAGGAGTGTTACTAACTGACAATTGCATCAATGTGCCTTCCAGTAAGGGTCCAAGCCCTGTTGGATGCTGCTGTTGTATCTGTTGGCAGATGTTGCTATTGATGTGTGGCTTTTTTATGATCAGGGCCTACCTGTGTATTTTATATCGCTCTCTACCGTAAAGCACACCTAATCCAAGTTAACTTGGGTGTATTGTTTCCCCAGGAGTACCAGAGGCCCTTGCTAGAGGCGGACCCACGCATCCTGAGCCCACGGAAGATCCGGCCCATATTTCACCGTCTACGGGAGATCACTCAGTGTCACTCCATGTTCCAGATCGCACTGGCATCACGTGTGGCTGAGTGGGACAGCAGTGAGAAGATTGGGGACCTATTTGTGGCCTCGGTTAGTGAGAGTGAGAGAGTGTGAGAGTGAGAGAGATATTTTATTTGTCCAACTAAAAGTCGTCAGTTTTCCCATCAGAAGACAATTTCCACACACAGTTATAATGTGCTGCACTTAAAATGGAGAAAACAACACTAACCTCAAACATGGAGATAATTACATTTTAGATGAATATCTCTTTTGCAGCAAATAATCTCAGAATATGTGTGCTTATTGCATTGGCACTGGTCCATTGGACTAATCTATGAGTGTGCTGCTGTGACCCTCTGCAATGTGCTCATCCATAAGGCTTGCTCATTATTTACCTATCAAAGACGTAATTCAGACCCATCTGCCTTCCTACTGGCCCTGTTTATTGTGATGTTTCATTAATATCCCGACACCAGCCAAATGAGCCTGTTGTGGGAGAGTGAGAGGTGATTTCTCTTTTTCACCTGAGTGTGGATTTGTAACCCAGATGTTAATGAGCTCCCGCTCAGCCCAGTCAAAACTGTTCGCTGCTCTGGCCCCCCAATGGTGGAACAAACTCCCTCACGATGCCAGGACAGCAGAGTCAATCACCACCTTCCGGAGACACCTGAAACCCCACCTCTTTAAGGAATACCTAGGATAGGATAAGTAATCCCTCTCACCCCCCCTTTAAGATTTAGATGCACTATTGTAAAGTGACTGTTCCACTCGATGTCATAAGGTGAATGCACCAATTTGTAAGTCGCTCTGGATAAGAGCGTCTGCTAAATGACTTAAATGTAAAATGTAAATTTATGCTATAGGTCTCACACTTGTATCTGTGTGTTGTTTTTGCCTGGCTTGAAGAGCAGGTGAAGTAAAGGGTTAATTTCAATGTGAGACTGGGTAATTTTCCAGCTACTGCTCCTCCAGCTACTGCTGCTGTCAGCAGCCCGCTTAGTGTTTAATCAAAGGAGAGCGAAGGACTGTGCTGTCACAGCCGCGTCTCAACATCCCCACCTCACCCCCTCTAAAGGACTGTGCTGTCACAGCCGCGTCTCAACATCCCCACCTCACCCCCTCTAAAGGACTGTGCTGTCACAGCCGCGTCTCAACATCCCCACCTCACCCCCTCTAAAGGACTGTGCTGTCACAGCCGCGTCTCAACATCCCCACCTCACCCCCTCTAAAGGACTGTGCTGTCACAGCCGCGTCTCAACATCCCCACCTCACCCCCTCTAAAGGACTGTGCTGTCACAGCCGCGTCTCAACATCCCCACCTCACCCCCTCTAAAGGACTGTGCTGTCACAGCCGCGTCTCAACATCCCCACCTCACCCCCTCTAAAGGACTGTGCTGTCACAGCCGCGTCTCAACATCCCCACCTCACCCCTCTAAAGGACTGTGCTGTCACAGCCGCGTCTCAACATCCCCACCTCACCCCCTCTAAAGGACTGTGCTGTCACAGCCGCGTCTCAACATCCCCACCTCACCCCCTCTAAAGGACTGTGCTGTCACAGCCGCGTCTCAACATCCCCACCTCACCCCCTCTAAAGGACTGTGCTGTCACAGCCGCGTCTCAACATCCCCACCTCACCCCCTCTAAAGGACTGTGCTGTCACAGCCGCGTCTCAACATCCCCACCTCACCCCCTCTAAAGGACTGTGCTGTCACAGCCGCGTCTCAACATCCCCACCTCACCCCCTCTAAAGGATTGTGCTGTCACAGCCGCGTCTCAACATCCCCACCTCACCCCTCTAAAGGACTGTGCTGTCACAGCCGCGTCTCAACATCCCCACCTCACCCCCTCTAAAGGACTGTGCTGTCACAGCCGCGTCTCAACATCCCCACCTCACCCCCTCTAAAGGACTGTGCTGTCACAGCCGCGTCTCAACATCCCCACCTCACCCCCTCTAATGGACTGTGCTGTCACAGCCGCGTCTCAACATCCCCACCTCACCCCCTCTAAAGGACTGTGCTGTCACAGCCGCGTCTCAACATCCCCACCTCACCCCCTCTAATGGACTGTGCTGTCACAGCCGCGTCTCAACATCCCCACCTCACCCCCTCTAAAGGATTGTGAAGGGTGTTAACAGATCGGGGTGTTAAATACCACATTTAAATGGCAATTTTCTACCCTACGCAACATTGAAATGACCTGTGGATTTCCAGTATTAGGATTACTAGATGAGCTGTTGAATTTCTAGGAACTTCGAAGATCTGTCAGAAGAAAGATATTGTCAGATGTTTTCACAGATCAAATAACCAAACATGACTTGTCCCTGAAATAATTTGTTTCATGAAAAAGACACCAGATTCCTGATCTGATATCCAAAGGTTTTGTGTTTTCCATAATCCCACCTTTCTGGGTTTCCACAGTTTTCCAAGTCCATGGTGCTAGATGTTTACAGCGACTATGTCAATAACTTCACCAATGCCATGGCCCTCATAAAAAAGGCATGCATGTCCAAACCAGCTTTCCTGGAATTCTTAAAGGTGAGTTACAAAGTAGACTTGTCTATGTGCTTTTTTTCTCTATAATTCACTCTAATTTTTCTTTAAATACTCTCTAACCAACAGTCACAGCTACTATTTAATTAGGCTCTTATATTGTACTATATTCCACTTGTGTCTTGATACTTGGTTAAAAGTGTAGTTGCTTTATTGTTTCTCTTTCAACAACTCGAAATCTTTTGTTTTGTTTATATATAAATATAAATACAAAACGATATATATATATATAAAAAATAACACAATATATATACAGTGGGGCAAAAAAGTATTTAGTCAGCCACCAATTGTGCAAGTTCTCCCACTTAAAAAGATGAGAGAGGCCTGTAATTTTCATCATAGGTACACTTCAACTATGACAGACAAAATGAGAAAAAAATCCAGAAAATCACATTGTAGGATTTTTTATGAATTAATTTGCAAATTATGGTGGAAACTAAGTATTTGGTCACCTACAAACAAACAAGATTTCTGGCTCTCACAGACCTGTAACTTCTTCTTTAAGAGGCTCCTCTGTCCTCCACTCGTTACCTGTATTAATGACACCTGTTTGAACTTGTTAGCAGTATAAAAGACACCTGTCCACAACCTCAAACAGTCACACTCCAAACTCCACTATGGCCAAGACCAAAGAGCTGTCAAAGGACACCAGAAACAAAATTGTAGACCTGCACCAGGCTGGGAAGACTGAATCTGCAATAGGTAAGCAGCTTGGTTTGAAGAAACCAACTGTGGGAGCAATTATTAGGAAATGGAAGACGTACACGACCACTGACAATCTCCCTCGATCTGGGGCTCCACGCAAGATCTTACCACGTGGGGTCAAAATGATCACAAGAACGGTGAGCAAAAATCCCAGAACCACACGGGGGGGACCTCGTGAATGACCTGCAGAGAGCTGGGACCAAAGTAACAAAACCTACCATCAGTAACACACTACGCCGCCAGGGACTCAAATCCTGCCGTGCCAGACGTGTCCCCCTGCTTAAGCCAGTACATGTCCGAGCCCGTCTGAAGTTTGCTAGAGAGCATTTGGATGATCCAGAAGAAGATTGGGAAAATGTCATATGGTCAGATGAAACCAAAATGTAACTTTTTGGTAAAAACTCAACTCGTTGTGTTTGGAGGACAAAGAATGCTGAGTTGCATCCAAAGAACACCATACCTACTGTGAAGCATGGGGGTGGAAACATCATGCTTTGGGGCTGTTTTTCTGCAAAGGGACCAGGATGATCCCAAACACACCGCCCGGGCAACAAAGGAGTGGCTTCGTAAGAAGCATTTCAAGGTCCTGGAGTGGCCTATCCAGTCTCCAGATCTCAACCCCATAGAAAATCTTTGGAGGGAGTTGAAAGTCTGTGTTCCCCAGCAACAGCCCCAAAACATCACTGCTCTAGAGGAGATCTGCATGGAGGAATGGGCCAAAATACCAGCAACAGTGTGTGAAAATCTTGTGAAGACTTACAGAAAACGTTTGACCTCTGTCATTGCCAACAAAGGGTATATAACAAAGTATTGACATGAACTTTTGTTATTGACCAATTACTTATTTTCCACCATAATTTGCAAATACATTTATTTAAAAATCCCACAATGTGATTTTCTGGATTTTTTTCCTTCTCATTTTGTCTGTCATAGTTGAAGTGTAAAATGACAGGCCTCTCATCTTTTTAAGTGGGAGAACTTGCACAATTGGTGGCTGACTAAATACTTTTTTGCCCCACTGCATATGTATTTCCCTCATTAAAATGCAAATCAATTTATAACATTTTTGACATGCGTTTTTCTGAATTTTGTTGTTGTTATTCTGTCTCTCACTGTTCAAATAAACCTACCATTAAAATTATAGACGGATCATTTCTTTGTCAGTGGGCAAATGTACAAAATCAGCAGGGGATCAAATACTTTTTTCCCTCACTGTATATATATATATATATATATATATATATATATATATATATATATATATATATATATATATAAACAACACGATGTATGTATAAAAACAACATGATGTTGAACTAAAAGAGAATATTTATACTGCACCAATTAGCAACTCTTACATACTGTACAGTGCACCTTCTCAAACCTGAAGTTTCACACAGTAAACTGTATTTAAATTGTATTTAAATGATGAACCTGTTCGGATGATGTCAGTGTAGCACATTGTGGCTGTTATTATCAGCAGTTTTCTATTCATACACAGCCGTAGCACTTCACTCCCTGTGTTATGACCCACACCCATATACTGTACACTGACCACCTCCACTCATTCTCTACTGACCCGCACAGACACCAAAGTCTGTTTCTCCACACCTTACTAACCTAAACCCACTCCTACTCCCACACTCCTAAACTCTGTATATCTTGTTCCTCTGAATAAGCACTAAAGGTGTCTTTCTCTTAGTGTATGGATTATCTTCTGACTGTACTATGCTATGTTGTTTATGTAAACCTACTTGTCCTGTGTTGTGTAGAAGAAGCAGGCGTCCAGTATTGATCGGATCACCCTGTATGGCCTCATGGTGAAGCCCATCCAACGCTTTCCCCAGTTCATCCTATTACTGCAGGTATATATATGCCTTTACCAGAATCTTCATCACTGCTAACAGTGACTAGATCATCTCATATTAGAAAACATAAATATAAACAATCTGAGATTTACACCAGACAATGTTTTATTGACCTAATCAAGAGTTCTGCACATGGCATGATACTGTACATTGGGTAGATGAAATCTACCATAGCAACATTTTCTAAATCCAAAACCAGGCATGGCTCTACTTAGCTCGGGCTGCCAAGTGCATAACCATATTAGCTTTTCATGCAGTCAACTCCTTTTTCTTCCTTTACTCATCCTCTCTCAAGATTGTGTGTGCAAAGATTTTGATTTGAACTTGCGTACTGGAACAGCAGTACCTCATTTCATCCCTCAGTAGGCATCGATTATCCATGAATTCAAAGATAAGTTATGAATATGAATTAGGCGTTTTCCTCTTGCCTAAAACTCAAGAATCCGGAGAGGGAGTGTCTGTGTTAAATCATACATTACACAGGGAACTACATTTAAAGCACTTAAACCCTTCTGGGACTCACACACAGAATACAAGGACATATTTCTGCAGGTCCACAAGAACACACAGTTTCAGGTAAGCCAGACACACACACACACACACAGATCTGTGATGAAGCTCAATAAATCCTTTGATTTTCTTCATAAATATGAAAACTTAAACGATGGGCTTTTACATTGCTCTGGGCCACACAGAAACGTGTGCACACACACACACACACACACACACACACACACACACACACACACACACACACACACACACACACACACACACACACACACACACACACACACACACACACACACACACACACACACACACACACACAAAACAACACCTATTCACTTTATTTAATGTTTGTTTCTGTGTTTGTCTCTTAGGACATGCTGAAGAACACACCTAAGGGTCATGTAGACCGCCTGCCTGTGCAGCTGGCTCTGACTGAACTGGAGATGCTGGCCGAGAAGCTGAATGAACAGAAACGTGTGGCCGACCAAATAGCTGAGACTCAGCAGCTAGCACGCAGTGTCAGCGACCGCTTGCTCTGCAAGGTGACCGAACCACTGCGATACACATGGACACACACTTGCACAAACACAGAAAGCACATGCACGGGCATAGCATGCACATGCATGCACGCACACACAGACAGACAGACACACACAACGACACACACAGTAATCAACCTGCTCACTATGTGGCTAAACCCCAGAGCCCTTCCTCTACCCCCACTGTGGTATAAGCATGAGCCAAACATCTATGCATTAGGTTATATAGCCATCACTTACATTACCATCCCAGACAGTCTAGGAAAGCATTTTTATTTAGAAAAATCATTGCCCAGAAATGATGCCCATTATCGCCCCTGAACAGCATCCAAACACCACGGCAGGGGCGTTTCTTCTCCATTACCACACTGGAATTACAGTCTAGACACTGCAAATCTGAACAAATGCATTTCTGAATAAGAGGAATTAGGGGGTAAATGAGACATTTAATTGGAAACCGTGAGAGAGTTATCTCTCCCCAGTCTCTCGCCTTCTCCTTTCCCTCTCATTTCCACCTCCCCCTCCTATCCTGTTGCTGTTCTTTTCTTCCCTCTCCATCTCTTTCTCTTGCTCCCTTTCTCATTCTCTCTCTCTCTCTCTCTCTCTCTCTCTCTCTCTCTCTCTCTCTCTCTCTCTCTCTCTCTCTCTCTCTCTCTCTCTTTCTCTTGCTCCCTTTCTCATTCTCTCTCTCTTTCTCTTGCTCCCTTTCTCATCTCTCTCTCTTCTCTCTTGCTCCTCTCTTCTCTCTCTCTCTCTCTCTCTCTCTCTCTCTCTCTCTCTCTCTCTCTCTCTCTCTCTCTTTCTCTTGCTCCCTTTCTCTCTCTCTCTCTCTCTCTCTCTCTCTCTCTCTCTCTCTCTCTCTCTCTCTCTCTCTCTCTCTCTCTCTCTCTCTCTCTCTCTCTCTCTCTCTCTCTCTCTCTCTCTCTCTCTCTCTTTCTCTTGCTCCATTTCTCATTCTCTCTCTCTTTCTCTTGCTCCTTTCTCATTCTCATTCTCTCTCTCTCTCTCTCTCTCTCTCTCTCTCTCTCTCTCTCTCTCTCTCTCTCTCTCTCTCTCTCTCTCTCTCTCTCTCTCTCTCTCTCTCTCTTTCTCTTGCTCTTTCTCTCTCTCTCTCTCTCTCTCTCTCTCTCTCTCTCTCTCTCTCTCTCTCTCTCTCTCTCTCTCTCTCTCTCTCTCTCTCTCTCTCTCTCTCTCTCTTTCTCTTACTCCCTTTCTCTTTCTCCTCTCTCTCTCTCTCTCTCGCTCTCTCGCTCTCTCTCTCTGTCTGTCTCTCTGTCTCTCTCTCTGTCCTTCCTTCCTTCACTTTCTTTCTACTGGTCCATGATGGTGAATTTTCCAGAGCCCTGAGATGAGCTGATTCGGCCAATCTCGTCTGCTCCACACATAATTCCATTTATTGCAGTGAGACTGCAGAATTGCAATAGGAAGCAGCTCTCTTCCATAACCATCCAGTGAAATGTTAATTATTTGTCTCTAAGTATCTAAGTCAGTGGAATAGGGGAGATAACACTGTGAGTGGGAACAGGTTGAGGTTTCCATTTGACTCTATATCTGACACAAAACAGTCACTCATGCATACACATGGTTGACACTTCTGAGGGGCCCTTCCATAACTTACCTCTGTCTGCCTGTTGAGGGCGCTGTAGTTCTGTGATCATAGAAGACAGGCTACTGTTTGACTAATGACTCATTTCCCAAGCCATCTGAACAAAAGCCAAGCACTGTTACTGATTCCCCACAGATATAACAATCCATTTTGTGAGATGTGACTGGATGTAGAGCACTGTGTATTGTAATATGGACAAAACACAAATTCATTATTCATAAAATTGTGATTCTATGGAACAAATTTTTGAAGTGGGACACTGTATTGGAGTTGCATATTTGTACTTTAGCGTCCGTACAGTCTTTCGGCTTTACTGTTGTTGTAATTACAATTTTTTTCAGAAGATTGTTTTAGAATTCATAAAACTGACTATTGATTCAGCTGAAAATAAGAAGTTACTGGACCAAGTAATACAACTACTTCCTATTATTATTACCCTGTGCCATGCACTTTAGGAAAGTATGCCTTGTGTGTTTTCACATACTGTAGTATACAGCAACATTTCTGTGAATGTGTGTGTGTGTGTGTGAACGTGTGAATGTGTGTGTGAATGTGTGTGTGTGTGTGAGCCTGTGAATGTTTGTGTGTGAGCGTGTGAGCGTGTGAGCGTGTGTGTGTGTGTGTGTGTGTGTGTGTGTGTGTGTGTGTGTGTGTGTGTGTGTGTGTGTGTGTGTGTGTGTGTGTGTGTGTGTGTGTGTGTGTGTGTGTGTGTGTGTGTGTGTGTGTGTGTGTGTGTGTGTGTGAGCGTGTGAATGTGTGTGAGCGTGTGAATGTGTGTGTGTGTGTGTGAATGTGTTCTGTTTGCCCTGACTGCACAACCCTACCTTGATCTGCTACTGATTCCCAATGAGACACTCACTTAACCAGACTTTAGCCTGCCTGCTGTGCTCCTTAGCAATTGAACTGAAACCCTGGGGAATTGGCACTTTGTGATGTGTCTTGAGACATTGTCCTGATTGCTCTGTCCCTTTAGCAACTGAACTCAGACCAGGGGTCACTGGTGCTTTGTGAGACGTTGATTGAGACGGTGTATGGGGAGCGTGGCCAGGTCCTGAAGTCTAAGGAGCGCAAAGTCTTCCTCTTCAATGACATACTCATCTGTGCCAACATCAACATCAAGTAAGTGGTGGGTGGTTCCACCTCAAAAAGAACAAGAAAGACGATTTCAACACCCACCATGTCAGATTGTCCTGAAATCCTTTCTGTAGTTAGAAACAGATAAGATAAGCATTCCCTCAACATTATTTAGTTGAAATGTAATTTGATCTCTGAATAATTAAGCTAATTGATTGCACCGAAATTGGCGATTTTTAAATGATAGTATTCATATAATATTAAATGAATATAATATTGGTAGATGGGTAAAAAAAGCAGACATTGAATATCCCTTTGAGCATGGTGAAGTTATTAATTACACTTTGGGTGGTGTATCAATACACCTAGTCACTACAAAGATACAGGCGTCATTCCTAACTCAAGTCACCAGAGAGAAAGGAAACCTCTCAGGGATTTCACCATGAGGCCAATGGTGACTTAAAAACAGTTACAGAGATTAATGGCTGTGATAGGAGAAAACTGAGGATGGATCCACAACATTGTAGTTACACCACAATACTAACCTAAATGACAGAGTTAAAAGAAGAAAGCCTGTACAGAATAAAAAATATTCCAAAACATCCATCCTGTTTGCACTAAAGTAAAACTGCACAAAATGTGGCAAAGACATGTCCTGAATACCAAGTGTTGTGTTTGTGGCAACCACAACACATCAATGAGTACCACGCTTCACATTTTCAAGCATGGTGGTGGAAGCATCATGTTATGGGTATGCTTGTCATCGGCAAGGACTAAGGAGTTTTTTTAGGATAAAAAGAAACGGAATAGAGCTAAGCACAGGCAAAATCCTAGAGGAAAACATTGTTCAGTCTGCTTTCTAACAGACACTGTGAGACAAATTCACCTTTCAGCGGGACAATAACCTCAACAAGGCCAAATATACACTGGAGTTGCATATGAAGACGACATTGAATGTTCCTGAGTGGCCTAGTTACAGTTTTGACCTAAAAATGTCTGTCTAGCAATGATCAACAACCAACTTGACAGAGCTTGAATCATTTTAAAAAGAATAACGTATAAATATTGTACAATCCAGGTGTGCAAAACTCTGAGAGACTTACCCAGAAAGACTCAGAGTATGTCATCGCTGCCAAAGGTGATGCGAACATGTATTGACTCAGTTGTGAGGAAATAGGAATACTCAGGAATACTTACGATCTGTAAATGAGATATTTCTGTATTTCATTATATGGTAATGTGTGTAGATGGGTGAGAAAAAAATCTATTTAATCCATTTTGAATTCATGCTCTGTAAAACAACAAAACGTGGAATAAGTCAAAGGGAATGGATACTTTCTGAATGCACTATAAGATGAAGAAACAGTCCTCCAGGCTGTAGCTCCATAATACTTGTCAAACATAGTGAACTGAGCTTGTGTAGTTGTTGTTGGGTTGGGATTGGCGTGGGGGGGGTCATTGGGTGGCTTCTGGCCATTTCTTTGGAATCTTCAGGTCTTACGTATTGTTAGAAAAAATGTGGTCCAAATCGGATGTTATGTTTCTATATTTATTAAATATTATATTATCCTAATAATTTAAAATAGGCAATTTCAGTGCAACAAATTAGCTACATTTCTCAGAGATTAAATTATATCTCCACAAAATAATGTTGCAGTATTGCTAATATTATTGGTTTCTATCTACAGAAATGATTTTCAGAACAATCTGAGATAGTGGGTGTCATGGCTTGCTGAAATGACATAGAACAAGTCTGGTGTCTCTGTAGAGTAGAATAAATTCTGCTAAACAGCTCTTCAGTGAAAATACACAAACACCTTCCCGGCGCCACAGCATTAGCACCACGAGGCTCAGCCTACAAGGCTTTGCAGGGATATATTTAGGCAAACTGCATAGCAAAGAGTAATATAGCGTTCTCTAGGACTATCTGGAGTTACCAGAGTTTTATCAGCTTTTAACAAATGGCAGGCAGTTTAACTAGAGCAACAGGAGTCTTAGATTACTGACATAACATATTTCTTGGTCCCTCTCCAATTTATCCTCTATGACAGCACCATTGATCACATCTTCTCAGAGCTGAAGGTAAACAGGAAAGATTTTCCTCTATTTGCAAAGCTCCTGTCTGAGACGTTCATACCTCAAAGCTCTCTTGTTCAGCCTTCAAAGTAATTATCACCCCATGTTTTGTTCAACTTGATTCCCCTGAAGTTGACTTTGCCTGCCCTCTAGAATCTTGACAAACTGATCACAATGTTGATTGTGTGCTTGATTACAGGAATATATGAATATAAAATTAACCCTGCTCACAGCCGGGGGTCCTGCTTCTGCCGTGAACACTGCTGATCAGACAGATTCTAATTCTGCTCTCCAGCTATTTTTGTGATAATTCAAAGAGTGACACCTCGGTTCTCCTCCTGTTGGTGGTTTGGGATTAGTGCTTCTGTTAGGAGGAGAGGAATGCTGGGAAGAGCTTTGATTTAACTGGTATTATTTTTTCCACCACCAGGGGGCCCCCTGATATCAGCAGCCTGGTCCCTGTTGGGCCAAAGTACACGATGAAGTGGAGTGCCCCCCTGCTGCAGGTCCAGGTGGTGGAGGTGGGTCAGGAGGCCTCCCAGGCCAAGGATACCTTGTTCCAGCATGGCGGTGCCAAGCACCCTGGCAGTGCCTGTCCCCCAGGTTGGTAAGCCTCACGAGTCATCCTTCCATGGCCTTTCTATCCCTGTTCATCATCTCCTACATGTAGTCCAGGTAATCTCATCACTTGGCCAGACTCCTAGTCTCAGCCCCATGGTCTGACTCAGCACAGCCCTCTAATCTGTTTCCTACTGTCAACTGTCCAAGTGAATTCTGGTGACACAGGGCTGTCACTCTGATTGAGGATGTGTTTGTGAAAAGAATAGCGATGATGGAAAACATTGCCGCACTCTCCACAGTCTCATTTCACTCTCTGATAGACCACAAACATATCTGGAGTGGTGTCATAAATCTGCAGAGATTATTCCCTTCCTCTCCAGCTCCAATTAGAGAAGCAGCAGCACTAGATAGGAATCGAATGGAATCCTTTTACCCTCCCTCACAGAACTCTGTTCCGCATACAGCTTGGTGGAGAGATCCCTGATAAATGTGCAATGTAAAGGAGAAGATACAATGCCTTATCAGGATGTAATGGAACAGCCTTTTGAAGTTGGAGCTCCATGACTTCAATATTAATGGCGACTTTTACAGTAGCGCCTGACCGTGTCACGCTCAGCGAAGAGAAACAGTTTAACAAGGAGGCCAAGATTAGGCTTAGATTCTCTGCAGATTAAGCCTTGCAACACTGTGAGATCATTTAACGGTAAATTTAAATCTCTCTCTCTCTCTCTCGCTCTCTCTCTCTCTCTCTGCACTGGCCCAATGCAAGTCATTCCCTTAATCATGCCTTTCCAGGAATTTTCCTCTGTGCATCTGTTGAATTACTTTCCAGCCTGCCAGTCACACAGGCTGGCCCCTCTATTTATAGTTCCCCATCCCCTGTGATGTAATTCGGCGGGGCGTCCTGCCGAAATCCCACGCTCCCACGCCTTTGTGAGAAATTGACACATTTTTCATCTCTGGCCCTAGCCCCCTCCTTTATTGATGGAGAAGGGATCTCTCTCTCTCTCTCTCTCTCTCTCTCTCTCTCTCTCGCTCTCGCTCTCGCTCTCGCTCTCGCTCTCGCTCTCGCTCTCGCTCTCGCTCTCTCTCTCTGTGTTGCAGTCTCTCTCAATTCAATTCAATGGGGTTCATTGGCATGGGAAACATGTGTTAACATTGCCAAAGCAAGTCTCTCTCTCTGTGTCCCAGTCTCTCTCTGTGTCCCAGTCTCTATCTCTCTATATTTGGGATTTGGAAGCAGTGGCTGCTGTGAATTCCCTCAGGCTAGTTCCCAGAGCTGGATGCAGCACCAGCTGCATGGATATTCCTGCTGGCTGTTGTTACATGAGGTGGCTGCTCTTGGAAGGATGGGCAGGGGCCCCTGTGGGCTCAGCCCTGCCTTGCTGCTACGTGCCCGGAGGCCACTGTGAATAACCTTGTCTGAGTGTGAAAACCAATCCTGCCACACCAACGGGATTACGCTGGATTACAACTCAGCACATTCACCTCCGGGGCTGAGTCCCAACTCCGGGCGTGCGGGGACACAGCGGACCTGTGTGCCAGCGAATCCCAAAGCCTCACAGGTTCAGGGAAGCCATTGTGTACAGAGGCTCACGGCAGGCACACCTCTTTATATTCAGATGTCTGCTATTGATCGTGTCTCACAGATGACAGATGTCTGTGCCCGTCCGTGTCAGAGATCCCATTAAATCCCCAAAGGTTACAAAGGCTCTCTTTAAGATAACAATACTTGCCTCTCTCCACTCTCGCTGGCTCTCTCTCTGTCTATTTGTGGATACAACCACACACCTAGCTCCACAAGCCACGAGACTCCCACAAAGGACCATGCTTCAGTAACCTGCCTTTTGACGAAGCTGCATAGCTACTTGATTATGTAGTTGTGGTGACAGCACAGGACAGGACAGCACCACAGCTACATTTTGCTGCAAATGTTATAACGTCACTCTCCTGGAGCGGTGTGTAGAGATGTGGGCCAGGGCAAAAAGGAGGGAGATTGGGAGTGAGAGGCAGGACTATTGATCCCCTGAGGTTGGAGACGGAGAATGTGAAGACAGTATGCTCCCAAATTGATTGGTGAATCTCACGTCCAAATGGCCACATTTCTCTATCTGCTTTTTAGTTATACATCCAGACTACATTCAGATCATTCAACAAATAACGGCAGTGATCGATCCATCAAATATTAATCTGCTTTGTTACTTCTACTAGTGATTGTAGTTCAGGAAAGTAAAGAATTGCAGTTCCATTGGGGATTGCAATAGTTGTTTGAACTTGAGCTCTTACAAGGCCCTCACCCTCCCTTTGGCAAATCAGACCATCATTTTATCCTCCTGCTTACAAGCAAAATTTCAGCAAGTACCAGTGATGTTCTCAAAACAGAAGTGATCCGATGAAGTAGAAATGGGATGCAAAGCTACAGGATTGTTTCCCTAGCATAGACTGGAATATATTCCATGGATTTATCCAATAACATTGAGGAGTTTGGAACAGGCCCTAAAAATTGTCAAAGACTCCAGCCACCCATGCCATAGACTGTTCTCTCTGCTACCGCACGGCAAGCTGTACCAGTGCACCAAGTCCGGAACCAAAAGCGCACACACACACACACACACACACACACACACACACACACACACACACACACACACACACACACACACACACACACACACACACACACACACACACACACACACACACACACACACACACACACACACACACACACACACACACACACACACACACACACACAGAGAGAGAGAGACCGAGCTGTCTATTATATATCCAGTTGCCTAGTCACTTTACCCCCAGATATATGTACATAGCTACCTCAATAACCTTGTACATCGACTTGGTACTGACACTTCCTGTATAAAGTCATGTTATTTTGACTTGTTATTGTTATTCACTGTGGATTTATTCCTCGTGTCACTATTTCAAAAACATTTTTGGTTTAAATCTTTAACTCTGCATTGTTGGAAAAGGACCCATAAGTATTTCACTGTTAGTCTACACCTGTTGTTTACGAAGCATGTGACAAATAACATTTGATTTGATGTTAATAATGTAACCTGTTGATGTGTGTCCTGTAGTGTGACAGGCCATGTTGTGTTTTGTCCACAGGGAAGGTGATCCTGGGTCCTCCTCGGCTCTACCAGGAGCTCCAGGAGCTGCAGCACGACCTGTCTGTGGTAGAGGAGATCTCACTACTGGTGGGAACGCTACAGGGGACATACCAGGTACACCCCACCCCACCCCACTACCCTACCCCACTTCACTACTTAGAACACAGCCCAAACCCCAACCTGTGGGTCTACTATAGTAATGTTTCGCATCACTACACAGCCCAGACTGCCTCAGAGTTACTCACAAAAGTCTACGTCCAAATTACCCACTTTAAAAACATGCACTGCAATCTGACCTACAAAAGCACTGCTTTTTACATGAAATATATTTCATTTGCAGCTTGACAAATTATTAATAAAGCTGATATTTCTAAATACTGCTTGCAAATGTAAGGTTGATCAAAGGTGATTTGTTTCTACTACAACCCAACTAACTACAGGTTTAAATCCCTGAGAACGCATAATGCTTTGAACATGAACAAAGTGTTATCTTGTAAAATGCTCAGTGCTGTACAACAACAACTATGTTAATTACACATAGATAGAGAAGAAGGGCATTTGGGGTCATCTCTTTCCGGAAACCTTCACAATGAGATTCAAAATGCAATTCAAATATGAGCAAAGAAAAGCTACAAATCTTTCTCGAATCATCAATTGATACCATCATGAATTCATTCAATATCCCCATGCAAACAGTGCCACAATAGTGATCATATGTGACCCTTCAAATCCGTCACATCTCTGAGCCGATCTCCTGAAGAACGGAGTGCCTCTCTCTTGCAGTGAGCTATGCTGTCTTCAAATCAGGACACCTCAGTAGTGTGTCTGTCTGCCATCATGACTTTAAAGTCACTGTACATAACATAGCCACAGTATACTCCAGCAATCACCAAAGAGCCTCTCAGTGGAAAGGTGGCCTCTGTTTTTAATGACCACAATGTCCTTAGGTGGAGTACAATCGGCTTTTCTCCATATCACTGATTTTCACACCCCACCCAGTTATAATATAAATGTCCACCAAACAAATATAGGAAATACTTCGGCATGGTTCATTGATTATATTGAATGTGTAAATGATGTGTAAATGTTATATTTGATGGTATGAAAGTACTTTGGCCATGGGTTGATGAAAGGGTGTATAAATAGTTCTTTTAATAGAGCGTGTATGTCATTATAGTCCATGCATGATGGTGTGACTATAAGCATGGCATACTTATCTTATGGTTGTGAATGGAAGGTTGTAAATGGAAGCAGCATAGCATGCACACGGGAGTATGTACTGCTATATTTTCATGTCACAGCTGGATGTTCTTATGTGTTTGTGGATCATAGAACCTGAACACGACCGTGGCCCAGGACTGGTGTCTAGCTCTCCAGAGACTCATCCGGATCAAGGAGGATCAAATTCAGAGTGCCAACAAGTGCCGCTTACGCCTGCAGGTGCCTGGAAGACCAGACAAGTGAGTATTACCTCAATATTACTGGACCTTGTGTTAAAGTCAGCCATACTGTAGTACCATCCAATGTGTGGATTTCATCCACTATCTTCACTTGTGTGATTTTATGATTTAAAGGGGCCAAATTGAACTGCGAGGGCTTGTTTTACACTGCCGCCTTGACTCCAGAAAACAGGTTGCTGGAGAAATAGCCTCATCCATAACTCGGAAAACAGGCCGTCACACGAGCACATAAAGATAATAGCTGGTGACAAGTATTTTAATGTGCCTGAGCGCTAACGTTATGATGATGAAGGAGCCTGATGCTGCGTTCACTTACCCTCAAAGAGCACATTACCTGGCATTATGCTCAGCCAGTGTTAAAAGCCTGCCCCCACCCACCTCTGCCACAGCTGGCTGGCAAATGAGGTCTGGACTGCACACCACGATGGGACATTAACTGATCGTTACATACAGTATTCTCTTCCTTGAGAACTCAAATGGAATAATTGACAGCATTAGCCATGTTATTTTCATAGATTAAATGTGTTTCTCACTTGTTCAGAATCCTTTAAAAAAAGATGTTATTGTAGTTCACCTCAAGGACACACAGGAAGTGGTCTTTGACTGACAGCTCATTTTGTAATTTTTAGATGTACCAAATCTAAAGGGTCTTAATGGGAGCTTATATAATTCTGTCTCACTGTGGTGAGTCTGAATGTGCTTATCGTATTGTGCTGAAGTGGCTACGGACTCAGCTGAGAGTAGAGGAGGTGGATTGAGAATGAAGACAGATTAAAGAGGGAGTCGTGCTGTGGCTGCTAGTGTGTGGAGGATGAGGAGGAGGAGGAGGAGGAGGAGGGGAGTATCAGGAACAGGGAGGGAAAGATACCTTGATCCACCTCCACCACAGGAACATGGCTAGGTAGGGTGACAAAGGGGGACACCTAGCAGCAAAGACCTAAATGTCCCTATCAAACCTAAGGTGACAGCTTGAGCAGCAGAGCACTGCAGATTGGTACCCCCCCCTCTCTCTCAGTGGGGCCACAATGGGTCTGCCCGGTCAAGCTGCTTACTCTATGTTTGGTGTAGCTAGATGTCATGCAGGCAGGTTGGTCCCAGCTTCCCTTTTGAGGACTACCCCACCCATGTCATTAGCAGCATCATGGACCAGGGCGAGAGATCCCCTACCCATCTCTGTGAACAGTATCACATAGTGTAACACTATTTGTTTGTAGCAGCCTATGAACCTCATTCTGCCACACAGATAAGCAGGTTTCTACAGCGTTGAGTGGGGGGTGCTTTGAGCAAGTGAAGTCCTATAGAGACCTGGACTCTAGTATAGAGTGTAGATTGTGAGAAGCATGAGATAAAACCCGAGGATGATAGAGAGAGAGCTCCTTTAGGAGAGAGAGCTGGGCAGGGACTCCGATAGCAGACTAATTGAGGCCAGGCCTCTGTGGCGGGTGGCTGTCTGGTTGCTTGGCAGGCAGGGATGTGGGTTGGAGGTGGCAGGGCCAGCAGAGGGCCTTAGGGCTAGGGGTTGGTGGTGATTGGTGGTGGTGTGTGTGTGGGGGGGGGGGGGGTGACAGGTGGCACATCTCTCTCTCTACCCTTCTCTCTTTCAATCACGCACACATGCACACACGTTGATATTCTACACAGTCTAGTTGTGTCTCTGTGAGAGTGGTGGTGTTAGAGTGGGTCCACCGCACGGCTGTCCTGTACCAAGTTAGTCCTCTCCTGTCAGCCTGGGAGCGTTTCCATCGCCAGGAAGGCAGCACATCACAGCCTCCCCTCCATCCCTTCTCACAGCAGGGACAGGCTGAGCTGAGGACATGGGGGGAATCTACTGCTGCCGCAAAGGCACCGCAGTATGTGTCAGCACATCGTTAGCACTCGCTTTATCTATGGCTGCTTTAGTATTGCTGTAGGCACACACATACACAGGCCAAATGTATAAAGAACAGCAATCATGGGTCAATGCCAAGGCTGTGCCAGATGACTCGTGGTTTATTTTCTCTAGTGTTCTCTGTTCTTTGACTTGCTGCATGCCACCTGCATGTCTTTTACTCCTCTCTCAATGAGCAGCTAAGTTGTGACTTTCCCAGTCCAGCCAGGTCCTGGTCTAGGCACACTGTATCTCCCACCAGGGCCTCTGACTGACCTCTATCAATGTCTGGACAATAGGTGTGTGCCGCCTCTTGCTCAGCACTCACTCCAACATCTGTCCCGTCCTTGTGCGTTAGTGTCCCATGTGTGCCACAGCAGTGACCCACAGTCATGTATCAGCCCGGGTTTAGGCTGCAGGGCTGGGATCTTACTCCACACCGCTCGGCTCTGTTCCGCCAGCGTGCCCATGCCTACTTCCCCCATTTCTACTTCCCCATTCTGCCCATGTACCAGCACACCAGCACACTTGTCAATCAGCCGGTCCGAGGACTCAGAGTCCGCTCTGTTTAGCGTGTTTGGAGCTGTGAAAGCATAGAGTATTACCCTTCCTGGCAATCCGATGAAGGGAGCAGTTTCATTCTCATCGTTCTCCCTCTTTCCCCTCTCGTCTCGTCTCTCTCGTTCTTCAACAAATTGCTTCTGCTGTATTTAAGCAGTGAAGGGTATGAATTACATCTCGGTGTGAAAGCTCCACTTTTGTCAAAGAAGTTGGAGATCTTACTTACATCTTCCTGTCCTTGTCTACTCTCTCGCTCTCACTCTCTCACTCTGTCTGAGTGAAAATGAATTGGGTGCGGGCCGGGCAGCAGGCAGGTATGACAGAAGCAGATTCTCAGGCTGCACACCGTTCTCCACTCAATTACCCTCTAATGATGTCTGAACGGCTGAATGTGAAATGCCTTCCCTTTGTGAGTGTGTGTGTGTGTGGGTGGGGTGTGTGCGTGCGTGTCAGGAATGTCTCTTTAACAAGCAGGGCATTGGGTACAGTGACAAATGCACCTTCACTGGCTAAGTGAAGAGAGAGGGAGAGAGATACAGAGAGGAATGTATGAGAGCTTCACCTTTAAGATGGGGCCAACTTTCAGGGAAAACAGCTATCTGGAGGCCTGCTGCTGAATCGAGTCACTGGAGATGTGTACTGCTGTTGTATCTTTTAGCCTGGCACTCAACCTAAAGCAAGTAGTATCCGTGTCCCTGTTTATTCATGTAGAACAGAAGAAAAACAAACAGGTATTTTGCATATACAGATGTAGGATCTTAAGGTTACCTATATTGTCACAGCAAAATAATCCTGCAACAACAGGATTTGAACGTTTAGTCCATAATGTTGCTTGATCTGGGGTTAGGCTATACATTGAAAGTGCTGTACTGTTACTATAACCTTGTGTTAGTGTGGATATTCAGTGAATTGATGTAAATCACTAACTCCTAACTCATCTGCAGTGCAGGAAAATTCTCAGCATCAAAAGAGTAATCAAATTAAGATCCTACGTCTGTACAGACTGCAAGGACGAGAGTGTGAGCCGGGGGACTTGGTGGATGTAAAAGTGTGTGGCATTGTGAGAGGTAACCTGGTGGCTGGTTCACAGCTGCTGATCTCAGGGTACTGAGCCCCTACCGGATGCCTTTGACTGAGCTCCCCCCGTTCAAGGATCTCGTTATTCCCACATGCAGGACCAGAACGGTCGGCTTTTACACAGAGTGTAAAAGGCATGTCCAGGGGCAAGGAGCAGAGGGTCTCTTTCTTTGTGTGTTAGCAGCTCATGCTCCCCTCTCATCCCCTCTCTTATCTGATCTGGGCATCTCAGTGCGGCAGTGACTGCACGACAACCTTCAGGGTCAAACGGAGCGCTGCATCATCTGACCTTCACATCACTTCCACTATCCTGATTAAAACGGGGAGAAATGTGCTGTTTGTCACAGCTCCGTGGTTATAAGACCGACGCTTTCTTCTCCCTTTCCCTCTCCTCTCTCTCCTCCTACTCCCAGAAGGGCCTCCAAAGGGGAGGAGTAGGCAGTCTTATAGTACACTAGAATAAAACGACAGTATGTTTTTAGTTTTCCAGTGGGGCGTTTGTTTACAACATGTGTAAAATACAGCACAAACCGCTTCAAGAAATCACGTAAAAATATGTTTACACAATCAGGAGCCCAGAATCATATAATCCAACCATATCACAGTCTCATGAGATATCCGAAGAAACACAACATATATCCATAGAACAGACCAGTCTGCAGCACTGTCCTGGGTTTGGAAGCTGATGACTTCAGTCCCAGAGCCATTTCTTATATGACCCTGCATAGACCAAAAGAGTACTTGACTTTATTGGAATTCGGTTTGAAAGTCGGAAAAATGGCACCCGGAACTTGTTCTTTAGTCTGTGTGGTCTGTCATTGTAAAAGAACTGGCCTTTGCAGGACATTTGTCTGTGGTATTTGTCTTTGTGCATTGATTGGCTCTATGGAGTACTATGCCACTATTCCTACAGCTTTAGGCTATTTTCCAGTGCAATGCATGACCCGTAAAACACAAATGGGCTTTTAACTGCTGCTTTGCTGTGGCCAGTAGAACAATGATCTTGATGAGGTCCCCACAGAGCATGAGTCAGATGTTTTACGTTATGTGTGTGTGGGTATTCCCCTCTAGGTCGGGACGTCCCGTCAGCTTCATGGTGGTTTTCAACACCCCCAGTCCCCTCAGCAAGATCTCCTGGGTCAACCGGCTGCACCTGGCCAAGGTCGCACAGCGTGAGTACTACATAACATTACCCTTCCTTACCCTTACTGAAATCAATGGGGTGTGGATACAAAACACCAGTTTCGTACTTAATACATATTTACAGCTGCAAATTACACATGGTGAATTGATTTTTGTGGTGTTGTTTTAGGCTTTATAGAGTAGTGGTTAAAACATTTAATTTACAAATACTTGCAAAATAGCAGTAATATATCAGACACAGTGGTTAAGGCACATGCTCCAGCTAAGGCCCTGTGTGGTTTGTTTTATGGTCATTGGCTCAGTGAAAGTCTGGTGATATGTGTTATTGAATCAGATTAACCAAAGACCTCCCTCGGGGATAATGTGTGTGTTCTGTATAATGTGTGCTTGGCCTCAGAGGCTGGGCCATATTGAGCTGAGCATGAAAGCACACTCACAGTCTGAGGGGACTGCACCAGCACTGGTCCCTTTCCAGCAGGGAGCAGCACTGTGCTTTCCTACTGCCTCCCCCTCCAGTCTCCCCCTCTCCACTACCGAAAGCCTGGCTGTATGGCCTGGCTCCACCCATTGATTCTGGAGACCATCCATTGGGAGGTTCATCAAAGCATGTTCTGATCAACTGGCCCGTGCAGAGCCAGGCAGGGCTACTGCACATGATATTAATCTGATTATTTGGCCACGGTGACACTAGCAGCCCCGCAAAACCATGAGTGGGTTATGTGTGTGCGTGTATGTTTGGATGAGGGTATGCGTGTGTCAGGAGGGAGTGCCTGGGGTGATGATCATTCCTATTTCCCCATCACCCCAGGCACTCCCTCCTGACACACGCATACCCTCATCCAAACATACACGCACACACATAACCCACTCATGGTTTTGCGTCTATGGTGTTGCTCTCTAAGCGCTCTGATATTGTGTTGCTTGGGCACTGCTCTGTGTTAGGCTGCTTAACTCCCAGAGGCCGTTGGTTACACAGTAAGCTCCCGCACAGATCTGTAAAGGTTTCAAAGGAAGTTACTGGAACCAGATTAAATACCACAACATGAAATGCATTTTACAGATGAGCAGCCAGAGATGCAATTGAACACCATCCTGTTGTGCAGCCCCAAGGGACAACTCACACAGTGACCGATGGGGCCGGGATTAAGTGTACTGTCATGTGTTATAGGCTAAAGTCCTGTCTGTTTGGCTATCCCCGGTGTTCGTTTCTCCATCAGACATCTGAATATCTCTATCTGTCCTCAGAAATACCAGTGAAAAGACCAATAAAGTGGATCTCTGCATGGTGCTGCAGCTCTCACAGGGTGTGAGGTTGTGTGCTGGAGTACATCTGTAGGCTCTCCAGCAGAGCCTGTGATGTTGTCTGACTGTGTCAGAAAGGAATTTTTAAAAAGTCACCATTCACCGCTGCCCACACTTACATCAACAACACAACAGGAGTACTGATTAGGACATGGGTTCTATAGAAACTGTAGCATATAGATAGCTTATAGCAATCATAGCTACCTCCCTACCCATATGATAATAGTTTAGTGGTTGCTTATATTTGTCCAGTTTCACACAAGCGTGTATTATACAAATGGTAAATGGAAATATGTTTTTTTTGCATATACCAACTCCCTCGGAGACACCCTCGGAGAGTGTGATCACAGCCAGGGTCAGCCATAGTCAGCAGTGAGCCTGGATCAATTAGGGTTAAGTGCTTTGCTCAAGGGCACATTGACAGATCTTTTCACTTTGTCAGCTCGGCGATTCGAACTAACAACCTTTCTGCTACTGGCCCAATGCTCTAACCACTAGGCTACCTGCCGCTCATTGGACGAAATGCAAAGCCAAATTACTTTCAAAACACATTTTAGTACCATTCTGAAAGCTTTAGTCTGCGTAGTATATTCTCAATCCCATTACCGTAGAAACAAAATGGTTTTCTAAGACGAGCTAGGACAACAACAGTGTGGAGATGTGTTTTTTTGTTTTTTTTTGTTTGGTATTTTGGTTTGCGTTGTTCCCTCCGCTTCCCCAGCTTTTGCCAAGTGCTTGTATCATCCTTTTGGCAGAGCTTTTCAACCTCTGCCATATTGTGGATTCAGAGCTATATATCTTGTAGAAAACAGAGGGTTGTCTTTAATGGAAGTTTCTCTAATGTTAAACATGTAAAGTGTGTTGTACTGCAGGGCAGCTCTCTTGGCCCTCTATTCTTTTCTATTTTTACCAATGACCTGCCACTGGCATGAAACAAAGCCTGTGTGTCCATGTATGCTGATGATTCAACAATATACGCATCATCAACCACTGAAATCACTGCTCTCTAAACAAACCTAGTGGAGAAGGTGGAAAGTTTTAAGTTCCTCAGTGTACACATCACGGACAAACTGAAATGGTCCACCCACGCAGGCAGCGTGGTGAAGAAGGCGCAACAGCGCCTCTTTAACCACATGAGGCTGAAGAAATTTGGCTTGTCACCAAAAACACTCACAAACCTTTACAGATGCACAATCAACAGCATCCTGTCGGGCTGTATCACCGCCTGGTATGGCAACTGCTCCGCCCACAACCGTAAAAGTCTCTCCAGAGGGTAGTGAGGTCTGCACAACGCATCACCGGGGGCAAACTATCCTGCCTTCCAGGACACCTACACCACCAGATGTCACAGGAAGGCCAAAAAGATCATCAAGGAAAGCAACCACCCGAGCCACGGCCTGTTCACCCCGCTATCATCCAGAAGGTGAGGTCAGTACAGGTGCATCAAAGCTGGGCCATCAGACTGTTAAACAGCCATCACTAACATTGAGTGGCTGCTGCCAACATACTGACTCAAATCTCTAGCCACTTTAATAATAAAAAATGGAATGTAATAAATGTATCACTAGTTACTTTAAACAATGCCACTTTATATAATGTTACCCTACATCTCATATGTATATACTGTATTCTATACCATCTACTACATCTTGCCTATGCCGTTCGGCCATCGCTCATCCATATATTCATATGTACATATTCTATTCATTCCTTTATACTTGTGCGTAAAAGGTAGTTGTGAAATTGTTAGATTACTTGTTAGATATTACTGCATGGTCGGAACTAGAAGCACAAGCATTTTGCTACACTTGCATTAACATCTGCCAATACGATTTGATTTGAAGAGTTGCAGTCAGTTTTAGAATGGGTGGCCAGTAATAAACTGGTCTTGAACATCTCTAAAACTAAGAGCATTGTATTTGGTAATCTGGAAATGAATGGTGTGGCTGTTGAGCAAGTTTGAAGAGACTACATTATTTGGTGTTACCCTAGATTGTAAAATGTCATGGTCGAAACTTAAACTTAAACAATTATTTAATTGTGTGTAAAGATGGTGAGAAGTCTGTCTGTGATAAAGAGAGACGCTTTTTTGACACCACAGTCCACAAAGCAAGTCCTGATTTGTTTTAAGCTGCAACTGGCCCAGAACAGTGTGCCACATTTTGCTCTTCATTGTAATCATAAGGATAATATCAATACTATGCGTGCCAGTCTCTATTGGCTAAGAGTTGAGGAAAGACTGACTGCGTCGCTTCTTGTTTTTATAAGAAACATTCATGTGTTGGAAATTCCAAATTGTTTGCATGGTCGTCACACACACTTACCCCACCAGACATGCCAACAGGGGTCTTTTCACAGTTCCCAGGTCCAGAACAAATTCAAGGAAACATACAGTATTATACAGAGCCATGATTGCATGAGACTCCCTTCCATCTTATGTAGCACAAGGGAACAGCAAATCTGGTTTCAAAAACGAAATAAAGCAACACCTCACGGCACAACGCCTCTCCCCCATGTGACTTGATTTTTGTGTGTATGTACTGACATGGATGTGTAATTGATAGATGCGCGCACACTACATATTCATGTTTTTAAATGTACGTAAATTGTAAAGTCTTTTGTCTGTAATGTCCCTTTCATCTGTAATGTCTTTTTTATTTTTGGCCCCAGTAAGACTTGCTATCACCATTGGAGTCAGCAAATGGGGATCCTAATAAAATCAAAAAGTCATCCATTACTAGGAGAGTGAATGTTTTTGCCGAATACACTGGCTGCACAACAACGGCAACCCTCCCCAATGCCAAGCTCACGATGCTTCGCAAAATGTTTTTATGGTGATGAGCAAATAACAATCTGGGCTGACACTAATAAGTGGTTGTTGTGGTCTAAGTGTAAAGATCCCTGAAGCACAGATAGCTATTCAGTGAGAGGGACATGCATTTTCAACAGCCTATTTAAAGTTCAATCTTTGTAATGTTTTTAATACAAAACATCACGACCTGCCCTAAGACTTTCTCTCCATCACTTTACCTGCTTGTATGCACTCCATATCCATTTATTTCTCTGGCTTCCTAATGTCACAGGTAATGCTCACTATGCATTATTGCGGTAGTTACATAGATTAGAACTATAGGTTTAGAGACTTCTCAACACCGAGAAAATGTGTCTATGCAGGTTTCCATGCCATTTTTCCATATTTAGGGGAAAATCCATTGAGGCGTTGTTTGTTGAATCTCTGGTGTGAAAGAGAATGAATCGACACCAACCTGGCCAGAATGTAAATTACATGTTAATTGCATTAAACACACACTTTGCCTTCCCCATTTAACCAAATGTAATTACAATAAGGGAGTTGTTGATGCGATTTTACGCATGACCTGCAGTCACTAGGCTCTCCTGTCATTTCATGGTAATGCAGGCCTGATGCACGCCCTGGGGAGTCCTCCAGTTCAATCAGCAGTTGCACTCCACTCAGCTGTATCCTGTATGGACAGAGGAGTGCCATGCTCTAAAATGTCTCCAAATGGCTGATGCCCCAAATAGCAAACGCTTTTATGCATGATTTAGTGAGCGATTAGACATCACAAAGCTCATTTTGGAGCCAAACTCTGTACCAGCGTTTATGACTGTTACCGCCATTTATTTAACACACTTATATCCCTCAGGTATGTTTTCATGTACACTCCTTACTGTACCGCACAGAATACAAATGCTCCAAATGCTATCCCCAAAGTGTACTTTCAAAACACACATCTCATCTCAGTTCTTACACTTAAGCTGCAGTACAGGAATATAATTGTATGCCTGAGGTACAATTTGAAGCACATTTATAGCATGAGTTGTCTTTTAGTGTAGCTCTTTGTCTTGGGCATTGACATTATATATACAGTACGAAAATCTGTCAGATATGAAAAGTTTGCTGACGTAGAGATGGGTGGGACCAGCACCGAGGCATAACATCACAGATAGAATATAGAACAGATGCCTCCAGTAAACAACATTTGTCACTTTTAGACCACATATGGTGCAGTTATGAGGCCTGGAAATGGAATGGGAGAATTGCCCCACATCGGCGCTGCAGCGCACTCAGAGCTCTGGGCGCCATTAATAATATGAATTGGGGAAAGCAACGTGTTCCACAGCATCTCCCATGCCGCTTCAAGTTAGCCTACTCTTTCTGAGGGGGTCCTATAATAACATAGCCAAGAGCATAGCTTAATAAAATGGGTTGATTCTTTGTAGAGCAATTAATTGCTATTTCAATGTACGGACCTCCAGCCTTTCCAGGCAGGGTTAGGACTGCTGATTTGATGAGGCGCTGAGACAGAGAGACGGAGGAATGGATGGAGGCATGAAGAGAGATATTGAAAGGAGGGAAGGGGGAGGGGGGAGTGTGGAAAGGATGATTGAGACAAGCAATCAGTCCCACCACAGGGAGCAGAGGGCAGGCAGGGGGCTGTTGCCTGCGGTTCCCCTGCTATCTCTAAGTGTGTCAGACTCTCCTCCCCAGCAGCCGATCAATAGACAACGCCTGAGAAGTGGAGTGTGGCTTGACCGTCCCGGCACACACTCTGACACGCCCTCTTAATCCACTGCTAGCCAGCACTATGGTGAAGCACCAGGGAGCAGAATACAGGAGACAGGCCATGTGCTTTCTGTACGATGCTGTCGGTTCAAGTACAAATAATTGTCCTTACATGCTGCAGTTTCAAGTACTGTAGCAATTACCACAATGGCATTGGTCAATCTCCTTCAATTTCAAAGCAGGATGATTCATGTTATGTATTCTGGTTGTTATGCACTGGCATACCAAACAGCCCTGCAGCCAGTGCAAGGCAGGGGGGCCCACGAACTCTGGGGACCCATGTGCCTGTCATCTATGTCTATTGTCTTGAATTTAATACATAGTTTTGACATTAACCATCCAAAAAGTCATCCGTATTAACCTTTATAATTTCCATATGTATGGACAGTTGAAGTCGGAAGTTTACATACACCTTAGCCAATACATTTAAACTTTTTCACAATTCCTGTCATTTAATCCTAGTAAAAATGCCCTGTCTTAGGTCAGTTAGGATCCCCACTTTATTTGAAGAATGTTAAATGTCAGAATAAAGTAGAGAGAATGATTAATTTCAGCTTTTATTTCGTTCGTCACATTTCCAGTGGGTCAGAAGTTTACATCCACTCAATTAGTATTTGGTAGCATTGCCTTTAAATTGTTTAACTTGGGTCAAACGTTTCAGGTAGCCTTCCACACGCTTCCAACAATATGTTGGGTGAATTTTGGCCCATTCCTCCTGACAGAGCTGGTAAAACTGAGTCAGGTTTGCAGGCCTCCTTGCTCGCACACACTTTTTGTCCTTAAGGCATTTTGCCACAACTCTGGAAGTATGCTTAGGGTCATTGTCCATTTGGAAGACCCGTTTGTGACCAAGCTTTAACTTCCTGACTGATGTCTTGAGATGTTGTTTCAATATATTCACATAATTTTCCTCCCTCATGAGCCATCTATTTTGTGAAGTGCACCAGTCCCTCCTGCAGCAAAGCATGCCACCCACGTGCTTCACGGTTGGGATGGTGTTCTTTGTCTTGCAAGCCTCCCCTTTTTTCCTCCAAACATAATGATGGTCATTATGGCCAAACAGTTCTATTTTTGTTTCATCAGACTAGAGGACATTTCTCCAAAAAGTACGATCTTTGTCCCCATGTGCAGTTGCAAACCATAGTCTGGCTTTTTTATGGCGGTTTTGGAGCAGTGGCTTCTTCCTTGCTGAGCGGCCTTTCAGGTTATGTTGATATAGGACTCGTTTTACTGTGGATATAGATACTGTTGTAGCTGTTTCCTCCAGCATCTTCACAAGATCCTTTGCTGTTGTTCTTGGATTGATTTGCACTTTTCGCACCAAAGTATGTTCATCTCTAGGAGACGGAACGTGTCTCCTTACTGAGCGGTTTGACGGCTGCGTGGTCCCATGGTGTGTATACTTGCTTACTATTGTTTGTACAGATAAACGTGGTACCTTCAGACATTTGGAAATTGCTCCCAGGGATGAACCAGAGTTGTGGAGGTCTACAATTTTTTATCTGAGGTCTTGGCTGATTTGTTAGGATTTTCCCATGATGTCAAGCAAAGAGGCACTGAGTTTGAAGGTAGGCCTTGAAATACATCCACATGTACACCTCCAATTGACTCAAATGGTGTCAAGTTCCCAAGTTCTCTCACGTCACCCCGCTCCTCCGCTCTCTCCACTGGCTTCCAGTTGAAGCTCGCATCCGCTACAAGACCATGGTGCTTGGTGCTTGCCTACGGAGCTGTGAGGGGAACGGCACCTCAGTACCTCCAGGCTCTGGTCAGGCCCTACACCCAAATAAGGGCACTGCGTTCATCCACCTCTGGCCTGCTCGCCTCCCTACCACTGAGGAAGTACAGTTCCCGCTCAGCCCAGTCAAAACTGTTCGCTGCTCTGGCTCCCCAATGGTGGAACAAACTCCCTCACGACGCCAGGACAGCGGAGTCAATCACCACCTTCCGGAGACACCTGAAACCCCACCTCTTTAAGGAATACCTAGGATAGGATAAAGTAATCCTTCTCACCCCCCCTCCCCCCCTTAAAATATTTAGATGCACTATTGTAAAGTGGCTGTTCCACTGGATGTCATAAGGTGAATGCACCAATTTGTAAGTCGCTCTGGATAAGAGCGTGTGCTAAATGACTTAAATGTAAATGTAAATGTAATTAAAAATCAGAAGCTTCTAAAGCCATGACATCGTTTTCTGGAATTTTCCAAGCTGTTTAAAGGCACAGTCAAGTTAGTGTATGTAAACTTCTGACCCCCCTGGAATTGTGATACAGTGAATCATAAGTGAAATAATCTGTCTGTAAACAATTGTTGGAAAAATGACTTGTGTCATGCACAAAGTAGATGTCCTAAACGACTTGCCAAAACTATAGTTTGTTAACAAGAAATTTGTGGAGTGGTTGAAAAACGAGTTTCAATGACTCCAACCTAAGTGTATGTAAACTTCCGACTGTAGTGCTTCAGTTTCTTGGGCTTCAGGAATGTGACTGAAAATGTGCCTCAGGCCTTGAAAAATATAGTTTTTACTGATTGAACATATTTTTAGTGTATGTGGACACCTGCTCGTCAAACATCTCATTCAAAAATCAATGGCATTAATATGGAGTTATAACAGTCTCCACAGTGGGACATTTTCCACTAGCTTTTGGAACATTATATTATATTACATTATATGGAACTGATATCACAAAGTGCTGATGTTGGGGGATTAGACCTGGCTTGCAATCGGCGTTCCAATTAATTCCAAAGCTGTTCAATGGGGGTGAGGTCAGGGCTCTGTGCAGGCCAGTCAAGTTCTTCCACACCAATCTCAACAAACCATTTCTGTATGGACCTTGCTTTGTGCATGGGGGCATTGTCATGCTGGAACAGGAAAGGGCCTTCCCCAAACTGCTGCCACAAATGGGCCTAGCCCGAACCATAAAAAACAGTCCCAGACCATTATTCCTCCTCCAAACTTTATAGTTGGCACTATGCATTGGGGCAGGCAGCTTTCTCCTGCCATCCGCAAAACCCAGATTCGTCCATCGGACTGCCAGATGGTGATCCATGATTCATCACTCCAGTTTCCACTGCTCCAGAGTCCAATGGCGGCGATCTTTACACCACTCCAGCCGATGTTTGGCATTACACATGGTGATCTTAGGCTTCTGGGAGGCTGCTTCGCCATGGAAATTAATTTCAAGAAGCTCCCGACAAACAGTTCTTGAGCTGACGTATCTTCCAGAGGCAGTTTGTAACTCGTAGTGAGTATTACAACCGAGGACCGACGATGTTTACGCGCTACATGCTTCAGCACTCAGCGGTCCCCATTCTGTGAGATTGTGTGGCCTACTGTACCACTTTGTGGCTGAGCCGTTGTTGCTCCAGATGTTTCCACTTCACAATAACATCACTTAGAGATGAGCTCTAGCAGGGCAGAAATTTGATGAACTGACTTTTTGGAAAGGTGGCATCCTATGATGGTGCCATGTTGAAAGTGACTGAGCTCTTCGGTAAGGCAAATGTTTGTCTATGGAGATTGCATGGCTGTGTGCTCGATTTTATACACCTGTCAGCAACAAGAGTGTGGCTGAAATAGCCAAATCCACTAATTTGAAGGGGTGTCCACATACTTTTGTATATATAGTGTATAAGGGGATATCCGTGAACAAATGTTGTGGTCAAGGATACGACGGTGCCAGTTCAACGAGAGGAGCTTACTCAGGCTTTCAAAAGCGCATATCAGACCTGGAGCATAATGCTTCTTAGCTAGTTTATGAGTTTTAGTTTAGCAAACGATCTCTCTGCAGAAACGACAGTTACAGGATGGTAAAAACAGCTTGATTGCTGTAGCAACTTCAGGGATACTGCAGTGATTGGTGCTTCAAATACAGCTGTTCTGCAACATCTTTAATTGAGCCTCTCATTCTTCTTAATTGCCGGCCTCAACACGTTACGGAAAGAGATGAACTGTATAGGAAGATCTGGGGACAGGTCGTCTGGATACTGGACAGCCAATCAATTGGCAGATGTCACGTCCTGACCTTAGTTATATCTGTGTTTACCATACAGAACTGTTTAGTGTCCTTCACTCTCTTTGTTGTTTTTGGTCATTTAGTGTTCTGTTTATTTTATTAGACATCATGAACACTTACAACGCTGCACCTTGGTCCTCTTCACCTTCCACCTACGAATATCGTGACAGAACCACCCACCACAACCGGACCAAGCAGCGTGGTAACCAGGAGCAGAGGGTTCTGGACTCCTGGACATTTGAGGAGATTTTGGACGGTGAGGGACCCTGGGCACAGGCTGGGGAATATCGCCATCCCCGTGAAGAGCTGGAGGCAGCTAAAGCTGAGCGGCGTTATGAGGAGTTAGCACGGCAGCGCAACACGGATGAGAGGCAGGCACCGTGCTATGCCGTGAGGCGCAGTGGATCCGGTGCCTCCTCCACGCATCAGGCCTCCGGTGGCAGCCCCACGCACCAGGCTGTCTGTCCGTCTCCTCCCTCCAGGTGCTCCCTCCTGTCCAGCGCTTCCAGAGTCTCCCTCCTGTCCAGCGCTTCCAGATTCTCCCTCCTGTCCAGCACTTCCAGATTCTCCCTCCTGTTCAGCGTTTCCAGATTCTCCCTCCTGTTCAGCGTTTCCAGATTCTCCCTCCTGTTCAGCGTTTCCAGATTCTCCCTTCTGTCTAGCACTTTCAGATTCTCCCTCCTGTTCATCGTTTCCAGATTCTCCCTCCTGTTCAGCGTTTCCAGAGTCTCCCTCCTGTCCAGCGCTTCCAGAGTCTCCCTCCTGTCCAGCGCTTCCAGAGTCTCCCTCCTGTCCAGCGCTTCCAGAGTCTCCCTCCTGTCCAGCGCTTCCAGAGTCTCCCTCCTGTCCAGCGCTTCCAGAGTCTCCCTCCTGTCCAGCGCTTCCAGAGTCTCCCTCCTGTCCAGCGCTTCCAGAGTCTCCCTCCTGTCCAGCGCTTCCAGAGTCTCCCTCCTGTCCAGCGCTTCCAGAGTCTCCCTCCTGTCCAGCGCTTCCAGAGTCTCCCTCCTGTCCAGCGCTTCCAGAGTCTCCCTCCTGTACAGCGCTTCCAGAGTCTCCCTCCTTTCCAGCGCTGCCAGAGCCGCCCGTCAGTTAGGAGTTGCCAAAGCCGCCCGTCAGTCAGGAGCTGTCAGAGCCGCCGTCAGTCAGGAGCTGCCAGAGCCGCCCGTCAGTCAAGAGCTGCCAGGGCCGCCCGTCAGTCAGGAGCTGCCAGAGTCGCCCGTCAGTCAGGAGCTGCCAGAGCCACCCGTCAGTCAGGAGCTGCCAGAGCCGCCCTTCACCCTGGCGCTGCCAGAGTCTCCGGTCTATTCGGGGCCTGCTGCAAAGGTCCCCAGTCAGAGGTCGGCGGCGAGGGTCGCCGCTCCAAGGGTGCCACTTAGGTGGGCCAAGACTATGGTGGAGTAGTGTTCTGTTTATTTTATTAAACATCATGAACACTTACCACGCCGCACCTTGGTCCTCTTCACCTTCCACCTACAAATATTGTGACAGCAGATGCAAACAGATTATCATATTTAGAGGACAACAGCTCGAGGGCTTGAACAAAAAAAGCGGTTTGCGATTTTGTTCATACTAGTGAACTGGTGTTTGAGTTGTGTGGTTGCAATTATCAACAGTCCTGTATTTCTTCTATATCTTGGCGTGCATCATTCAAGACTAAGTTTAAATTGTGTATAGCGCAATGGACATATACTGCAGAATGTCTCTGGATGACTGTCTGGGTTGGCAAAACAGTCGGGCCCTCATCCTGAACCTACAGGCTGTGGTGAAAACATTTGCACACAAAAAAGGAGGATTTCAGGAGTCCAGGGAACTCTCAAGTTGGATTTAATGTAATTTACTTTGATTATTGCAGCCCATTTGTGTAAGCTATTAGCCAAACAAAACCTGCTTATTTCAACAATAAATAGCAGAGTGGCTGAATTTATCCTCAAGCCAACTACATTTTCCCTCATTGCTAGGCTATTTGATATGTAATTTTCCAATATTTTTTGACACGTTCAATTTTTGGGGGGCAAACTCCAACCTTGCTGGGGTCCAAAGAAACTGTTATGCGAGTGTTGTTATGGCAACTGCAATTCATTTGCTTTGCTCAAGCAACATCCATTTCAATATACACTGCTAAAAAAATAAAGGGAACACTTAAACAACACAATGTAACTCCAAGTCAATCACACTTCTGTGAAATCAAACTGTCCACTTAGGAAACAACACTGATTGACAATACATTTCACATGCTGTTGTGCAAATGGAATAGACAACAGGTGGAAATTATAGGCATTTAGCAAGACACCCCCAATAAAGGAGTGGTTCTGCAGGTGGTGACCACAGACCACTTCTCAGTTCCTATAAGTCCTGGCTGATGTTTTGGTCACTTTTGAATGCTGGCGGTGCTTTCACTCTAGTGGTGGCATGAGATGGAGTCTACAACCCACACAAGTGGCTCAGGTAGTGCAGCTCATCCAGGATGGCACATCAATGCGAGATGTGGCAAGAAAGTTTGCTGTGTCTGTCAGCGTAGTGTCCAGAGCATGGAGGCGCTACCAGGAGACAGGCCAGTACATCAGGAGACGTGGAGGAGGCCGTAGGAGGGCAACAACCCAGCAGCAGGACCGCTACCTCCGCCTTTGTGCAAGAAGGAGCTGGAGGAGCACTGCCAGAGCCCTGCAAAATGACCTCCAGCAGGCCACAATGTGCATGTGTCTGCTCAAATGGTCAGAAACAGACTCCATGAGGGTGGTATGAGGGCCCGACGTCCACAGGTGGGGGTTGTGCTTACAGCCCAACACCGTGCAGGATGTTTGGCATTTGCCAGAGAACACCAAGATTGGCAAATTCGCCACTGGCGCCCTGTGCTCTTCACAGATGAAAGCAGATTCACACTGAGCACATGTGACAGAGTCTGGAGACGCCATGGAGAACGTTCTGCTGCCTGCAACATCCTCCAGCATGACCGGTTTGGCGGTGGGTCAGTCATGGTGTGGGGTGGCATTTCTTTGGGGGTCCGCACAGCCCTCCATGTGCTCGCCAGAGGTAGCCTGACTTCCATTAGGTACCGAGATGAGATCCTCAGACCCCTTGTGAGACCATATGCTGGTGCGGTTGGCCCTGGGTTCCTCCTAATGCAAGACAATGCTAGACCTCATGTGGCTGGAGTGTGTCAGCAGTTCCTGCAAGAGGAAGGCATTGATGCTATGGACTGGCCCGCCCGTTCCCCAGACCTGAATCCAATTGAGCACATCTGGGACATCATGTCTCGCTACATCCACCAACGCCACCTTGCACCACAGACTGTCCAGGAGTTGGCGGATGCTTTAGTCCAGGTCTGGGAGGAGATCCCTCAGGAGACCATCCGCCACCTCATCAGGAGCATGCCCAGACGTTGTAGGCAGGTCATACAGGCACGTGGAGGCCACACACACTACTGACCCTCATTTTGACTTGTTTTTAAGGACATTACATCAAAGTTAGATCAGCCTGTAGTGTGGTTTTCCACTTTAATTTTGAGTGTGACTCCAAATCCAAACCTCCATGGGTTGATTAATTTTATTTCCATTAATCATTTTTGTGTGATTCTGTTGTCAACACATTCAACTATGTAATGAAAAAAAGTATTTAATAAGAATATTTCATTCATTCAGATCTAGGATGTGTTATTTTAGTGTTCCCTTTATTTTTTTGAGCAGTGTATTATTTGATGTAGTTATACAGCATTGCTAAACTTGAGAATTTCCACACCCCAAAATGTATCTGTCAGACTGCAAATATTATCTCAACATCTCACTGTCCTCAAATGTGGGAAATATTTCTGATGAGTAAACATTATCAGGGCAGCCAGGTGGAATAGTGAAGGGGCCCCATAGCTGCATTCAAGACTGGAGTGGATGACTGTTTAACCTCCACAGTATCCAACCTCAGTATCCATCCTTAGTGTATTGGTACTAAGGTTTCATTTTGAGTGGTTGACATCTGAAAGCTTCCACACGCAGCTCCTGCCAGCAATTTTTTTGTGATGGAGTGTAAGCCGTCACAACTGATCTATTCAAGGCTTTGGCAGTGGTGTACTGACCAGTGGTGTACTAAGTGGCTAGCCCATGCTCTCTCTTTCCGCTCTCTTTCATTCAGACCTCCTGATGAGACTCATTGTTGTTGTTGTTTATCATTCTCCATGAGGCTTCAGTTTACATCCCTTCATCAAACAGAATAATGGCAGCTGCAGAGAGCGAGAAACAGAGAGAGGGGGAGAGAGAGATAGAGACAGAAAGATAGGGATTTGGCTGTGGAGCTCTGGCTTTCTGCTCTGTCTGTGAAAGGTTTAGGGGGTCTTATGTGAATAGAATGCTTTATCTCGGATTCATTAGTGACTTTGCCTCTGTGTGTGTGAAGTGACTGTCTGTCCTCATTAAGGCCTCTGATAGAATGGCTCTGTATTTACCATTTGTTCCGAAGGGCAGGCACCATTATTTGTCGTCATTAATACATAGTAAAGGCCGAAGGCCAGAGACAGGGTGTGTTCACACACACTGGCAGCATTTCACTTCTCCCGTCCTTCATGCATACAGTACTTATGGAAATCAGAATGGGTAAACAAGGCCTTGGGCTTAGTCAGGTATTTAATCATATTTAATAACACCTTCCACGACAAATAACAACAGCAGGACCAATACCTTTGCTGACCCAATAATCACTTGGACGGCGGACATAGCGGAGTGTTATTCATACTAATTGAATGATTAGCTGAAGAAAGTTGCTGAGCATTCAGGTGCAAAGGAAAGCAGTGGACCCTCTGACCCACACCAACCAGTCCTGGCAATATGCCTTCAATTACAGCCTTTTAATGAATGACCCTCAAAGCCCTGATCATCCCTGGGAAAGGCTATATCTGAGACAGACTCAGAGGTCATCTCAGAGGGGGATCATTAAGAAATCCTCTGCAGGTACTGTATGAAGATTTTATACATGAGTGCAACCCAAACACTAAATAGCCCAACTTCATCATTATTGATTATTCAATCTATGATCTGGCTGAGCCTGCTCCTCTAATTGTTCAGGTAGTCTTCTCTGGGAGCAGAGACTTCATCTTGTTGCTCCTGTCAAATACCATGTCTATTATCTATTGTTCTTACATAGAGCATGTGCACTACTATTTGAACTATCAACACATTTAAAAGCTACAATATATCCTAAATTGCAAACTGCCTTTCAACATGGTCCTAAATACTGCTCCTCAGTCATCATAGCGATGCAGTATCATAAGAGAATCTGAAAAATCTCTAAGCATTGTTGTCAAAATACCGCTGAAATCTATCATTCAAAAGACGCACTCAAGGTTCCATCGATCCTATTCACAGTGGTTCTGGGAAATATGGAATAAGTTATCGTATGAAATATGAAAACATCTCAATAGAAGGGGCTTTTATTTTTTAACAATGTTAACGTCGACCCTGTCCTCTCACTCTCTCTAAACATCACTGCATGGATGAATATTCTGAAGGTAATCAATCTCAATGAGGTTATTGTACTGTATCTCAATTATTGTCATTGGACTGGAAATATATGTTTTAACTGTGGCTTGTTAAAGTTATGCAGAATTCAAAGGTGTTGAATGTATGTGTCTATAGTATACAGTACCAGTCAAAAGTTTGGACACCTACTCATTCCAGGGTTTTTCTCTATTTTTCTTTATTTTCTACATTGTAATAATAAAAGACATCAAAACTATGAAATAACACATATGGAATCATGTAGTAAACAAAAAAAGTGTTAAATCAAAATATAATATTCTTCAAAGTAGCCACACTTTGCCTTGATGACAGCTTTGCACACTCTTGGCACTCTCTCAACCAGCTTCACCTGGAATGCTTTTCCAACAGTCTTGAAGGATTTCCCACATATGCTGAGCACTTGTTGGCTGCCTTTCCATCACTCTGCGGTCCAACTCATGCCAAACTATCTCAATTGGGTTGAGGTTGGTGAATGTGGAGGCCAGATCATCTGATGCAGCACTCCATCACTCTTCTTCTTGGTCAAATAGCCCTTACACAGCTTGGTGGTGTGTTGGGTCATTGTCCTGTTGAAAAACAAATGATAGTCCCATTCAGCGCACATCAGATGGGAGGGTGTATCACTGCAGAATGCTGTGGTAACTATGCTGGTTAAGTGTGACGAATACAAAATAAATTGTGACAGCGTCACCAGCAGAGCACCCTCACACCTCCTCCTCCAGATCATCCATTCACCTACTCTGTGTCTCACAAAGACACAGCGGTTGGAATCAAAAATCTCAAATTTGTACTCATCAGACCAAAGGACATATTTCCACCGGTCTAATGTCCATTACTCGTGTTTCTTGGCCCAAGCAAGTCTCTTCTTCTTATTGGTGTCGATTAGTAGTGGTTTCTTTGCAACAATTCAACCATGAAGGCCTATTTGACTCAGTGTTTGTAACTTGAACTCTGTGAAGCATTTATTTGGGCTGCAATTTCTGAGGCTGGTAACTCTAATGAACTTATCCTCTGCATCAGAGGTAACTCCGGGTCTTCCTTTCCTGTGTGGGTCCTCATGAGAGCCAGTTTTCATGAGAGCCAGTTTGCAACTGCTCTTGAAGAAACTTTCAGAGCGGATTGACAGACCTTCATGTCTTAAAGTAATGATGGACTGTCGTTTCTCTTTGCTTATTTAAGCTGTTCTTTCCATAATATGGACTTGGTCTTTTATCAAATAGGGTTATCTTCTGTATACCACCCCTACCTTGTCACAACACAATTTATGGGCTCAAATGCATTAAGAAGGAAAGAAATTCCACAAATGTACTTTTAACAAGGCACTTCTGTTAATTGAAATGCATTCCAGGTGACTACCTCATGAAGCTGGTTGAGAAAATACCAAGAGTGTGCAAAGCTGTCTTCAAGGCAACGGGTGGCTACTCAAATATAAAATATATTTTGATTTGTTTAACACTTTTTTGGTAACTACAAAATTCCATATGTATTATTTCACAGTTTTGATGTCTTCACTATTATTAAACAATGTAGAAAATAGTAAAAATAAAGAAAAACCCTGGAATGAGTAGGTGCGTCTAAACTTTTGACTGGTACTGTATATTTAGGCAATAAGGCACAAAGGGGTGTGGTATATGGCCAATATACCATGGCTAATGGCTGTTCTTATGCATGACGCAATGCGGCATGCCTGGATACAGGCCTTAGCCTTGGTATACTGGCCATATACCACAAACCCCCGAGGTGCCTTATTGCTATTGTAAACTGGTTACCAACGTAATTAGAGCAGTAAAAGGTTTTTGTCATATCTGTCGTATACGGTCTGATATATCACGGCTATCAGCCAATCAGCATTCAGGGCTCGAACCCAGTTTATCTAATTATCTTTAGAAAAGCAGAATAAGGGTTTAAAAGCAGTGCAACATCCTGCGGTAGTATATCACCTGCAAATTGACTCCCTCTTTTTGTGTACCAGTCCTGTTAAGAGAAACCATCTGAAATGTTATGATTTGTGGAGACCAAACTCAACTAATTGGCCCTTAAGTCTGCTGTATTCCTACCTGCACTGCAACAGCCAAACAACAAGTAAACAACCGTGCCTGTCAAATGAACTGGTCGCACATCTCAAACCAAATGAGGAGTTTAGGCTACACTGGGATGTTACCGCTTTGGAAACAGCAACTCTGTATTTCTGTGGCTTATTACATATTGATGTATGCAGTTATGCACAAGACACAGGGAGTAAATTAAAACAAGCTGTTTGATTGCACACAAAATTGTGTTTTAGTTAGTTGCAATTGACAGTTACTAAATTACTTAATGGAGGAATGTTGGCAGATCTGTGTTGTGCCTGGTGAGGGGGTGCATAGTGGCTTCAAGGTATTCAGACAGCGTGCACAAGCCAAATTCTCTCCTTTATTAACTACAATCCGGCAGATGCCTTTCTCCTGCTGTGGTGGAATCTTACTGTTGTTTTGAATCTCATAAAGGCTCATTACCAGTACCTTAATCAGTGTTGAGGCCTAGCGTGGGGCTGCTACGCGTGGGCTGTACCTGGCCCCATCTCTCCCTGCCTCTGGCTGATTACACACACACACAATGCTAATTATCCTACATACTCATATTTCATACCTGAAGCCAATTCATTGTGTTACACTTTGTTTCTGAAACAAGAAAATAGACCTGTGCCCACTTTGTCCAGGTATTGCATATTTTTAAGAAGCATCGGAAGCTTTTTGGAGTGGGTCCTAAAGAAATATATAGTTATTTAGGCCATTAACAACGTATAATTGAGCGGTAGTTAAACCTGTCATCCTTTTCTTCTAGGAGAGGAGAACACACCAGGATGGTTCTGTGCAGAAGATGAAGGGAAGACCATGGCACCGTTTTGGCCTTTACTCACCTGCCGTGTGCCTGTCTTCGCCACCAAATCCTCGGACAGGAAGGTGAGTTCCAGCTTCAAAAGCCTCTTTGCTAGGCTCAAGTTGTCTAGTTAAACAGACTAGTGTGCGGTCTTCAATAGTTTTAAGGATTGTTTCTCAGACATGAACTGAGATACACTGTATGGCTTAACAGAATGGCCGCGGCCCATCGACATCACCACTCAATCAATAATCACAGCATCTACAAGCAGAGAATGAGGGGCATGTCTACTGTGCTACATTGCAGTGCAGTTAAACACAGTCTTTTCCCATTGACGGGTAATCAAAGACTACTTGCTGCTGCACCCCAGGAACTAAAAGTACACCATCTCAGGGAGGATCTTGCTCCAATGGTCCTAGAGTCTTGGAACAGTACATTCCCCAGCAACGCTGGCTAGAAAGTGGCGATCAATAGAGCCTGTTAAGAGTTGGGAGACTCGCATAAATCAACTGGCAAACTGTAAGAGATGGACTAAAAGGTTTTCAGGACTCAGTCAAAAAGGTATCAAATCAATTTGCAGTGGCTGGAAGATGATATTTCTGACTACATTTTCAGCTATAATGTAGTTACAGGGCTTGCAGTGCAAGGTGGGTGGGGGATGCCAAATTACCATGGCCACCAGGGGAGGACGTTATAAAGTGATCATGCAATTACCTTAATGGCTATGGGACACCTAAGCATAAATCAATGTTCTGACATTAGATTAAGATTCCACACAACCCAATAGTCTGTCTGGAAGCCATATGGGCAACGGAGCAAGGGGGGTCCTCGGCAGCTGGAACAGTGGAGTCTGGAGGAGACAAACATCCCTCTGTATTATTGTGGGTTTTAGAACGTTCCCAAAGGATCGCATGGGGCTTCTGGATTCTTCTACTAATGTCTGGTACACCTGCTGAGAGAGTGAGCCAAGGCAATTAATGGATTTGGAGCCAGCAGGACCACACTGCCCCAGAGTATTTGCCCACATTCTCTTTTCCTAACACAAACAAATGAGACACCTGAGCATGCCAACCAAAGGGCATGGAAACCATGTCTGTCATATGAGCTGACCACAAAATTGCCTGATAGCGAATTATTTTCTTGGGATGAGAGACGTTGTTGTTGTGTTTACATGAATGTGCGGGTGAGTTTCTGAAATGTATGTGTTTATGCATGCGTGTGTGCCTGCACTGTGTGTCTGTGTTCACATTAGCTGTTGCTGGAGCGCATGTGTAAACAGGGGACTGGAAGAAGGTGGCATTAAAGGGAGTGACTAAGTCTTCCATGCAGAACAGCCTTTGATTAGGGGCTTAACTCAACAACAGACCCCTCCCCCCTCTCTTTTTCTATCCCTCCCTCTCTCTCATTCTTTCTCCCTCTCTTTATCATCCTCTATTTCTCTCACTCTGTCCCTTCCTTTCTGTCTCTCTCTCTTCTCTCTCCAGCTCAGCCTTTGAACTTCCACTGGGAAGCACACATCTATACGTGCCAAAGCTCCCAACATCTCTTTCTCCAGTGTTGGCAGCCTCACTTGGCAGTCTGACTTACAGTGAGGGCGAGAAAATAAAAAGAAGAGATGTGGCTGAAGGAGCCAGAGCTGTTTCCAACAGAAAATAAAGTTCTAAAGCAGCGTAGCATGAACATGCGAGCAGAGCGCGGGTCACCTGAGGGAGCTCTGCCAACTGATCACTGCTGTGCGCTCTGGACTCTGCTCACTGGGAGGTGGAGCGGGCTGCTGGGCAGATTCGTTAGGCACCGGAGATAACCCTTATCACAAGTCTCTGTTGAGTGAGATCAGTAGGGATTGACTGACACACACTCACACACTTACGAGACCCAGTCTATCAGGCATGGTTTGCCCCACTTCTGAGGCACATAAGCAGAAGCTGTTATCGCTAATGTAGCACATCCTGTAGCCCTTTGTTGTGCTTGAAATTAATTATAATCTCTCAACCATGCAATTCCTCAAACTTTAAACTCTACTGTATGTTGAAATCAGGTCTTTGTAGAATATATTATATATATTATGTTATTAGGACACCATACCTCTACCTCATGTGAACTTGATGTTCATTTAACTAATACTGAGGGGTGAAAGAGATGGCTGTTTCAAAATGCCCAAGGAGCTGGCCGTAGGCTGCTGCCTGTGTCTAAGTGCTGGCTGGTAAAATAATTTTAGTTGGCTTACAGTCTGTGGTGCTCAGCTTGAATCCCCCAGACAGGGCCCAGCTCTCCTTCCACCACTTCACTCTCCTCCAATCTCCATTCTGAGTAGGCACCTGAATGTCACAGGGATGTGGTCTGCTGTGTTTCCAAGGCCACCCATTTCCATTCCATCTAGCATATGTCACACTCAGACGCTCCAAGGCCGGACTAATGGAGCGGATGCAATGATGATGATCCCCACTATCCTAGAGCAGATGAGTGGTTTAGTGTATCATATAGCAGCTCCATTGAGAACTTTGTATGTGTGTGTAAGTGAGCCTGCGTGTGTGTGTGTGTGTGTGTGCATGTCTGTGATGAACCTGTCTTTACACAGCAGAAACCCCTCCACGTATCCTCCAGACTGAAAAGGCCACATCCTCAGCCCCTCATAGGGCTCTCACAGATCCAAGACCACAAAGAAAATAAATGTTACCATATTCCGTTTATGAGGCATTAGGAGAAGGAAAGAAGCTGGTGATGGCCGGTATGCAGCAGTAGAGCTCTTATACTACTTTTGGGGATTTCATCATGTAGGCTTTGAAGTGGAGAATGACAAGCTGGAAAAAGGGTTTGGGCAGCATCATGTTAGCCTCCTATTTCACTTTTTTAAAGAGGATTATCTCCTGTGTCTCGGAACAGAGACTGGCTGGCTTGCATCTCGGCCTAATACACTCAATTAGTTCACAGAGATCACTAGCCTGGCTAAGCAAGGTCACTGTTATTTGGTTTTAAAATCCATTAAACAGACGTCATAGCGAGACCATCTCCTTTGTTCCCTTCATTGAGTGCAGTGGAGAAACATTGAACATGGTCACTGGGGTTTCTGTGCAGTGGAGAAACATTAAACATGGTCACTGGGGTCTCTGTGCAGTGGAGAAACATTAAACATGGTCACCGGGGTTTCTGTGCAGTGGAGAAACATTAAACATGGTCACTGGGGTCTCTGTGCAGTGGAGAAACATTGAACATGGTCACTGGGGTCTCTGTGCAGTGGAGAAACATTAAACATGGTCACTGGGGTCTATGTGCAGTGGGGGTACATTAAACATGGTCACTGGGGTTTCTGTGCAGTGGAGAAACATTAAACATGGTCACTGGGGTCTCTGTGCAGTGGAGAAACATTAAACATGGTCACCGGGGTCTCTGTGCAGTTGAGAAACATTAAACATGGTCACTGGGGTCTCTGTGCAGTGGAGAAACATTGAACATGGTCACTGGGGTCTATGTGCAGTGGGGGTACATTAAACATGGTCACTGGGGTCTCTGTGCAGTTGAGAAACATTAAACATGGTCACTGGGGTCTCTGTGCAGTGGAGAAACATTGAACATGGTCACTGGGGTTTCTGTGCAGTGTAGAAACATTGAACATGGTCACCGGGGTCTCTGTGCAGTGGAGAAACATTAAACATGGTCACTGGGGTCTCTGTGCAGTGGAGAAACATTGAACATGGTCACTGGGGTCTTTGTGCAGTGGAGAAACATTAAACATGGTCACTGGGGCCTCTGTGCAGTGGAGAAACATTAAACATGGTCACTGGGGTCTCTGTGCAGTGGAGAAACATTGAACATGGTCACCGGGGTCTATGTGCAGTGGAGAAACATTAAACATGGTCACCGGGGTCTCTGTGCAGTGGAGAAACATTAAACATGGTCACTGGGGTCTCTGTGCAGTGGAGAAACATTGAACATGGTCACTGGGGTCTCTGTGCAGTGGAGAAACATTAAACATGGTCACTGGGGTCTCTGTGCAGTGTAGAAACATTAAACATGGTCACCGGGGTCTCTGTGCAGTGGAGAAACATTGAACATGGTGACTGGGGTCTCCGTGCAGTGGAGTAACATTAAACATGGTCCCTGGGGTCTCTGTGCAGTGGAGAAACATTCAACATGGTCACTGGGGTCTCTGTGCAGTGGAGAAACATTAAACATGGTCACTGGGATCTCTGTGCAGTGGAGAAACATTAAACATGGTCACTGGGGTCACTGGGGTCTCTGCGCTGGACTTGTTGTGCATGTTTGTGCTGCTTGCTGTGCATGTCCCTCCCGCTCTCCGTCTCATCCATCTTTCCTGCTGATGGTGGGGATAAGAGAGGAGGCAGTGGCGTGTTCTACGACTGGCCCTAAAGGAGTGATTCAGTGCTGGAGAGGAGTTTGTAGAGGGGCCATCATCACTGGTCTCAGGCTGTAAGTGTTGGAGTCTATTTATAGCTTTGTTGGGTTTGAAAGAACTGCTGATTTACAACAATACAGACTTAAAGCTGTTATGGCGTTGGTGACAAAGGTGGCTCGATTGGAAGGCTGTATGTGTGTTGCTAACCACACTGTAGACGACGTGCCCATGAAATATGGATCAAAAAAGAGGGAGAAAAATGGAAAGGGAGAAAGCCTTTTCCCTGATGATGCAACATCCGTCTGTTGATTTCTCTCTCTCTCCCCAACATGGTTTTGGGTAAAGTCATCAAGATGACACCTTATGCAATCACTCTCTTCCTCGTTTCTTCATGAAGGTCGTTCTTTTCTTTTCTGAGCAGCAGATATCATCCTCCTCTCTGATTTGTGGGGAACAGATGCCACAGCATGGATTAAAAGCTCTTTCTTGACACAGATCCGCTGGGGCGTAGCAGGCTCCCTTTCTAGTCTGCAGCGCTATCCCTCTGGCAAACACAAACACACAAACAGCAGGGTGCAAAAGTGCCTGAGCCTGTCTGTTTGGAAAGTACACACTGTCCCCACAGCCATGTTCCCCAGCTCTCATCAAGGCTTTGCTTTATTAATTGCTAAAGCCGTAACCTCCCCAGCTCCCCTGTCTCACAGGAGTGGTGTGATTCATTAGGAGGGCTATAGATTTTTGGTGAAGGAGGGTTCATTTCAAACAGCCCTAATCTGCTGCTTGTTTATTCATCTCATTCTCCTCTCTCCTGGCGTGTCACCCAGCATCAGAGGAGAACTGATCTCTCCACACAAACAGACTGCCGCTGCTCATCCCCACAGTTCAAACGGGGCAAGGCGACAGGCCCTCGGAGGGAGGATTATAGGGATGCAGGAGGAAGTGTCAATCTGATTTCTCTCTGCTAGCTGGATCACAGCCGACGTGTCGCTTGGACTGATACGGCCAGGCCTCCTGGTCAATGCTGCGGGGTTGCTGGGCTCAGCAAAAGAAAAACTGCTTCAGTCCACCTTGTCACCATCACAGGGACACAGTGACAGCACACAATCTCATACTGCTTAATACTCCTCATCAAAGAACCACTCACTACAGGGTCAGGGCAAACTTCTGTCATTAAGAGAAAACAACTCACTGTGAATTGTCTATTCCAACATCTTCACCAAGGTGTAGTGTAGACAGTGGCCAAGCTCTCATCTTTGTGGATCTCTTTATGTCAGCACTAAAGACTATCAGATGCCAAGCGTATTGAGCCAAGATAATGTTTTATATTGATGGTGATAGTCAGCACAAACTCAGCCCACCTCAGACCAATCTACACAGCAGAAGGCTATCTCTCCTGTGAGTAGTGTTACTGCTGTGCCGATCTGTAGGGACTTCAGAGGTAAACTCAGAAAGCACTGATGAGTTGTATTTGAAAAATACCAAAATGATGGTAATTAAATATGTATGAAGACAGGATTAATCACGTGCTTTACATTATCATCCTTTCAGGCCTCTGAATTATGTCGACATCATTATGAGTTGTTTGTGTGATTACCATGGTATTTAAATGGTTTTGACAACCCTCTGTTTTTCCTTGCTTAAAGCTCTTTCAGTCTGGCTTCCATCCATGTCTTCTTTTCTCTTTTCTACGGCTCTCCATACCAACAGAGGGCAGTGTGGTGCTAGTCTTCAGATGCAGGGGCAGCCTGAGCCATTGCACTGCTTGACTGCGAGGTCATCTGCAAAGGGGCTGATCCGTCGTTGTGACAGTTAACATACTAATTACTGTAAATAATACGTTCTCTAGCAATGCCTTGGAGAGGGGAGTGCCGCTCCCGTCCTCCACCCCCCTCCAACAGTGTCTTACTTCACTCTGTTCCTGTCAAGATAGTGCACAGACAAATTGTACAACCAGGAGGGGAACACAGTAGATGGGCTAAATATTAGCCCGCTGATGTAAACATTCCTCCTTTTGTATGATATAAAAGGATACTCTAATGTGTCAGAATATGAAATCCATGCATCACTGAAGAGAAAGCAAACAAGTTCTGCATCCCACCCTGTTCTACCCTGTTCTGAATGTTCCAGTGTTCCTGTGTGTTTATTCTGTTGGTTTGTTCTGTCTTTCTCACGGTTTGTTCTCTCCTTCTCTCTGTTCTTCTCTACTAATTACTCTGTCAGTCTCTCCTCTACCTGAACAATACATGGCCCACTGCCAGGTCTTACAAGAACACTAGCTACCTACATCTAGAAAACTGTAAGACAAAACAAGAGGGCACCCTCTTTTGAGCACATAGTGGCTAATTGACTACCGTGTTCATATTCTATAATGTAATAGTTCTTCCCTGTTGCCAGAAGTTGGCTTGATTTTCTTACTGTCCAGAAAAGTGGGTGAGCAAATGAATCAAGTCATAATTTACAAAAGCAGAAAACGGATTAATATTTTTGAGAGTCTTTGCATTGAATTCCTGTATTGTTGAGCCAATCTGGCCACAATAGAATGGGTTCCAAGGATGGCACGGGAAATTTGAAACCCAAGATATTACTCCTTGATCCTATGTAGAGACGGCCTGGCAACTGTGTCCACGTCCCCCTGTTTTTGTCTCAGTGGGTACCAGAGGACCCTTTGTTCTGAGTTCCATGCCATCTGATCAGGAGGATTAAACAGCCTCTGCCACACACCCTGTGCCCCCCGTTTGGTGCCATCCAGGACCCCTGTCGAGACAGAGTTGTGGTTGTGGAATCTTATAGCTGGGCACAGATCACCATAGCCTAGCACAACTGGGCCTCGAGCAGATAGGTGCCTGGCAGGGATAGATGGAGGGAGGCGATTGACGCCACAGAGAACTCTTGGCCCGTGGTCCACTTTTGAAACCCATTATTTGACGGACAGTCCATCGCTTTCATCCAGGGAAGTTGGAGCCGCCTGCCATTGCCGCTGGAGCCAGCGGGGACGGAGAGAGCGACATGCAGAATGTGCATCACATTGGCCAGACGTGTTGCTATTGCTCAGCGAGCAGCTGAGAAGGACACGTGGAACAGACAAATCTGTGTTGAGTCACGAATATCAGTTTGTGATTTCCTGACAATGTCAGGCCACGCTCAGAGCAGATGTATGCAAAACTATTCTTCCACTTCATTCCACTTATTGCCTGATCTGATCTGTGGAACAGCCAAAGGAGATACCGAATCTTTACTTTACAGACAATACTTATTAAATTGAAGGAGACATCCCTGGCCAGGCTTAATAATAAGCTGATATCCGTATGTTTATCCCAGAACTTTAACCACACTGTGAGCTCAGCTTCACGACAATAAAGAGTTCAAAACAGAAAGCAGCTGCACCCTATTCAATCCATTCCTACTGCTGCAGATGGTTTAATCTTAGTCTTTCAATAACTTTGAACATTCTGAGTAGTAGAGGGCTGCAAGCACAGAAGGTGGTTGACACTCATTTAATTTAAGTCACTGGATGACATCCAGATCCTGAAATGATAACATGAGCAGGGTGTCTTAACTTTGATCCAGCCATCCTTCTGGGTTAGATTCACTGGAGGATATTGAACAACAACTAACAAGCAAACAAAGGGCTGTCCCGTTGGTGGCAGTGCCACGTGCTCCTTAGACTGGAAGCTGTCTAAGAGAGTGTCTCTGCACATACTGACACTGACTGTGTGTGGGCTTTAACTGACTGCTACTCTATTGATTAAATGCAATTGGGTACGAGTGCCGGAGCCAGTCAATTATCAGTTAATAAACAGCAGATGTTTTCTATTAGTGCCTGTTAGTGCGTGTGATAGATTGTTGCTATGTGGATTTGACCAGGAGAGGGGAAGGGAGGTGATGGGAGGAGCGTTGCCTTGGGTGTATTATACCTAACTCCATTGGGTTGCTTTGTCTTGGCCGGTTTTGTTATTGTAATACTGAGCTTAAAATATAATACATCTGCAAACAAACTCACAATTCTCTGCTGGGCAGGCCCAAACTGTAAGCTCAGGAACCACACTCCAGAATGAATACCACAATTGGTAATACAGCACACTATCCAATAAAGAGAATCCATTACACAAGAAAGAATGGAGCCAGACAATGCAATGCCTGCTTGCTGCAGTGTGACTACTCATTGATAATGTTACAAACCTCCAGTGGGCTCCGGTGCATGTGCCTCGTAGAAGTGCGCACAGCGATCGTCACACATCTAATGTTTGGTCAATTTAGACACAGTGGAGCATAGATTTCACAGCAGATGCACAGGAACATAACACGTCCACCCGTGTTTCCCTCGGTAAGAGACAAAAGCCTGACAACACATGCTGCCAACTGTATAGATCGTATAAAACACGGTTCTGTTGTGGACTGTTACCAGTGACAATACCTTCAATCAAAGGCCAGATTTTTGGATTTGACTGCAGGTGCTAATGCATGTTACTTTCTGGCTGCCATTGATGCAAGCTAAAACATGAATGGTGACTATCATAGGTGGGAGGCCAGTCCCTGATGATGTGTGTAGGAATATCTACGGCTATAGCTCCTTCCCCTGTCTTCCAGCATGCTGCAATGCAGGCTATGGCCTACACTAACCATAGTGGCCACCTAGGGGTGGCATATGGGCTGGCGCCCCCTTGGGGTAATGGATGGGACGAACCCAGTGTCGGGAGTTGGGTCATTGGGAACCTACAGCTGGGAGACCGCCCTCTCATTCCATCAACAAACCTCAATTAGCTCACCTGCTGATCACCTGCTGATCACTAGGTAGCCTAGTGGTTAGAGCTAGATTGAATCCCAGAGCTGACAAGGTAAACATTTGTCGTTCTGCCCCTGAACAAGCAGTTAACCCACTGTTCCTAGGCCGCCATTGTAAATAAGAATTTGTTCTTAACTGACTTGCCTAGTTAAATAAAGTTTAAAATAAAAAATACCCCCCCCCCTCTCTTTCCCGCATTCCCCAAAGTCCTCCATAAAATATCCCATTCGATCTGGCTTACCTGCCTCCCTCCAACTTGGATCTCCTCTTCTGATTGACAATTGCCTTAGCGGAATCTTGTATCACAATGATTTTTAAATGGTTCCTCACTGCTACCTTATCAGTATTGGCAACCTCAATGGCGTGTGCATCGATCAAAACCCCACGTGGCCTCTGTACCTTTCAATGGTGATTTTAGGTTGAACTGGTGTTTATACAGCTTGATTTGTTTACACCTACCAGCATTATTTTTAAGGTATTTTGATTTGTGATTTATATTATTGAGTGTACACTTCAGCGGTGGGCAATCTATCTTGCTGGGAGCATTTAATTCCATTCGGTCGAGGTCCTAGCTACATGTGTATATATACAGTATACCTGGGACAGGAAGGGTATATATAGAGGGACAGTTCTGATAGAGTAGGGATCCCTTTAGTATTAGCAGACTTTCTCCAGAGAGTGCTAACAGACAAAGCAATTGCCGTCTGTGAAGATTGCCCGCGAAGGCTAGCTGTCTCCGGTGACTGATAAAACCCACAGTCTGCAGCCCACAAAACCACCAGCATCCCATCGCTACTGCTGCTGTCCCTCTGGTTCAGCTACCAGCCTCTTCCTCCTAACCTCGGGGCTTCCATATGGGGCCCTATTATGACTGCTGTTTAATTACCAATCAAAAAACAGCTCACTCCTCTTAAGGGATGGCTAGCAGAGAGGGAGAGAGAGGGAGAGACAGAATGAGAGAGAAATAGCTCACATGGGCTCTTTAAGCAGAGACAGAAGACAAAGGGTGAGGGAGAGCAAAAAAATGATGGAGAGAGAGAGAGACAGTGCATCTGCATGATAAATGTGAATAGATGTAGAGAGACAGAGGGAGTGTGGAGGACAGATGGGCAGAAGCAGTCATCTGGCCGACATAATTTTTCTGGGGATGTGTTTGTGTTTACAAACAGACCCTGCCAGGGAGAGAGGGAGGGACTTAGCAAATGAATGTTATAAATTATCCATGATTTATGTTTGCTGCCTTGGGGACAACAGTAAAAGGCGTGCATCATCCATAGCTGACCCGGCTGAGCCTTATCCCCACCCTAGCACCACACAATTAGATGTTCCGTCTGCCACATGGCCCAGCATCACCACTTACACACATACATAATAATAAACATTCCCTCACGGCCATGGTGTTGGTCAGGGAGGCTGCGTGCCTGGACAGATGGTCATTTGCAAAGGAGACCTAGGTCTCATGTCTTCCCTGTTAAAATAAAGGTTAAATTAAAAATAAATAAATGCTCACAGTGCTGTGTCTCATGGGGACACTGAGGGATAGAAGCAGCAATTCATTGGCCAACACTGAAAGCCTCCAAGCCGAAGACAGCTGTTGTTGCTATTATTCTCTGGATGTCTATTTCTATACTTTTACAACTGACTCATGGATCTGAGAGCTGTGCTATTCTAAGCCAGTCATTGGCTTTTCATTGCAGCCATTCATACCGCTCCAACTCTGGACCGGTCTGTTATTGTCTACTCTAGACCCTCAGGAAATCTCCGGTAGGAGCCATTTCATGTCACACTCCTCCTTTTTTCCCCATGTATACTATAACTTTACAACCTTTTAGGGAATAGAATATGTGTTCATGCTAAAGTGTCTCTTTCAACATCTATTCATACACCCCCCAAAAAAGCTTCACTCGGGAGTAGCGGAAAACAGATTGTCTGTAAGTGCTCTGCTGGTCCCAGGTACTAGCTGTGGTCTTTCACTTGTGAGGGCGCAATTTGATGGGGTGTTGGGAAACAAGCTACAAAGGGCTGTGGGCAGTTGGTAGGATATATCTAGACAGCAGTGAAACACAGGGTTTCCATTAGAACCGTAAGAGCTGTGGAGACCATTCTTCAAACTCTGGCCAGTTATTTTAGCCCAATCTAACTATTAGACAGTCATGAAAGGCCTTCATAACAGGAGGTCACTATTACGATTGACAAATGAAAAGCCTACATCTGTGTATTTGTTTATTTCGACTTTCGAAACAGTGGGTCCCAATCAATTTCCGATGCCTGGTGCAATTTCCCAATGTGGTACTGTCAGTTTGTCAGTAGGAGAACTACTGTGCTGTGAGCACTGCTTGAAAGGATGTTACCAATAGGAAATGAGTGGCTTTTTTAGACAGCTGGTTATTTAAATCTAAAAACACCTCGGTTGACAACTTAGAGCTGCTGGACATGGTAACACTTGTTGATAATGGAACACGTGAACTGACCCCACACCACTGAGAAACGGGCCTACAGTATGTCATGGATGAGTCTAATCCTCCTACTAACCTCTATAAGCCGAGACAGATATAGATCAGTCTCCCACTATAAGAGCAACAGTAGCTCAACCATATGGGGATGATGCATATTGAATTATCTAAATGAACAAAACAACATGTAATATTTATGGTTACTTAATATTTGTTTTGTATCCCTTACAGCTTGAAGCTGCCCTTCACAATCCGGTGCAGTGTGCTTTGCTGGGCTTCTCTGCAGCGAGCACCTCGCTACCTCAAGGCTATCTCTGGGTGAGTGACTTACACATACACAGTTTACAGGCACACATATACATACATGTATGCATGCACACAAACACACATGTGCACATAGAAGTATTTAAAACAACATTAACCATGACACCCTTTTATACAAATACATCCTCTGTAATATTACATTTGTAGTGGCCTCAGGGTTGATCACATCTATTTATCAAAAGTACAAAACATGTGGCAATGAAAGGGATACAAATAGTTTTTCTCTACAAAAACAAGTGTTGCCATGCAAACTGACCCTTCACTTTCATTTAGTATAGACCTTTTCAAATGTAAAAAACATAACAAGTTCTATATGTACCCACTAGAGGTTCTCCAGTAAACATCCGGCGCTAAAGAGCCCCATAATTGCTAGCTAGCTAGTTGGGGTGGCAGGTAGCCTAGTGGTTAGAGCGTTGGGCCAGTAACCGAAAGGTTGCTAGATTGAATACCTGAGCTGACAAGGTAAAAATCTGTCGTTCTGCAGCTGAACAAGGCAGTTAACCCACTGTTCCTAGGCCGTCATTGTAAATAAGAATTTGTTCTTAACTGAATTGCCAAGCTAAATAAAGGTTAAATAAAAAATTTAATAAAAAGTTGGCTAGCTAGCACATCCAACCAAAAAACAGAACAAACTAACGTGAACTCACCCCATTCCGTACAAATGTGCGCATCCCCAACATTCAAATGAGACTACAAAGAAAACTAATGTGACTGTAGCGACTGTGTTCAAGCGACTTTCTATTCAAGCGTTGATCGACATGGTAATGGCTCTAGAGTATTGGAGAAAAGTTGAAAAAACTGACCCTCCGTTACATCGTGACGTGTCATGCCGTAAAGTACAGCACGCATAAAGCAACTATTTCTGTCTTACAATCTCTCTCCACCAGGTGTAGCACTTCTCTCATCCTTTAAAAACAAGAAAAGGACAGTGACCGGGGTAAATACCTAGTAAATACCTAGTCATTTTTTGCATCTTTCATTCTCAAAGCCGCTGTTTACTTCTAAGATCACTTTAGCACCGCCCTAAAAACCCAATTCAAATTCGACACAAACCTTCAAATAAGTGTAATAATGACACATTATATAAACTCTTTATAGCATTTTAGAGGCGATAAGGTGATAAGTTGGACAGATTGAGTGAATAAAAGCAATTTTCCCACACAACATCTCTCCTTCTCACTATCACGCATTAGTTTTGTGAGTGAGTTTACGTTAGTTATATACACACATTGACTTGTTGCTATCAGATCCACTAAATAAAATCATCAGACAATGTTTATTTCCCGTTAATTATCTCTTTGTTCTGGTGGTGTTACATATGGCTAGCACAGCAAATAACCACAGAGCTAGTGTGATATGAAGGTAGAGAAAGATGAACGTACCTTGTTAGCCAGCTAATGTTAGATGCATTTTTTCCCACGGCAGCCAACATTACAACTAAATTAATTGCATACGAGTACAATGTTTGAGGGCCACATTGTTTCCGTCAAAAGTTAGCCAGCAGCAGTATTTATCCCACTATCACACTCTCTCTCCGTTCACCAATCTGTTTCTCCTAGCTCTTTGTTTGCTTCCTCCATAACGCAACTATATTTTAGCCAGGTGTATTGCCTAGGTGTTTTACCAAGGTATATATGAACCACTAACTTGTGCTAGGCATGAATTATGGACCTCACGTTACGTGACCTAGCTAGTGGTTTGTTTACATGTTGTAAAGCTAGACTACACAAATGCTAGCGCCTTGTGGTGATAATGTTAAACTGCATAATAATTGCACCAGGATGATACATAACATGAAGCAAACAAATTGCAACTTTATGTCAACTTTATTATTTTGAAATTAAGTCTAATTAACCATACAATATTCCTTTCTGCACACCCTCATGATCGTGATATTTAATTGTTAATGCCCTCGAAGCCGGTGTTTGGAGGATATATTGGCACGGGTGTTGTTAGGCCTGAGACGAACTTGAGGGCCGGCAAACAGTGCCAGTATATCCTCCAAACACCGGCTTCGAGGGCATTATCAATTATTTTTCTTTACAACGGGTTACAAACATATTAAAATAATGATTGACATATTTTAATTAAAAATGTTATTTTGATGAATTTCTTAATACTATTTCATCCTTCCACAAGATATAGTCTCGATACAAATCTAGGGTTGCTACCCAAGCCGACAGAATGCAACCCAGTTGTTCAGTCTTTTTGTTCTGTATCTATGGAAGCGACCTAGCCGTTCGTTCTAAATGTTCAACTGTCATACTGGCTGGCAACATTCTGAACCCTTGCTTGTTAGCTAGCCAACTATGGCTAACTAAGTCACATCTAAAAGTGCAGTCAGAGCAACAGCAAAGTAGATGCATTTGCATTTGTTTAAACTGTTTTCTAGAGACATTTATTTGGATACATCCATAACATTGAGCAAATGAGGTGCGATTTTGCCTGGCATAGAAAATGTGCTCACTCATCAGGACACTGTTGTTCAAAGGAGCTAGCCAACAACACTAACACAAACACTTCAAACTGAAACTGGAAAGACTGCAAACTAGCTGAATTGACCTTTTTCAATTGACATTTCTTTGTATAAAGTTGAAGTTGAAGTTTATATACACCTTAGCCAAATACATTTAAACACAGTTTTTCACAATTCCTGACATTTAATCCTAGTAAAACTTCCCTGTTTTAGGTCAGTTAGGATCACCACTTTATTTTAAGAATGTGAAAATGGCTTATTTCAGCTTTTATTTCTTTAATCACATTCCCAGTGAGTCAGAAGTTTACATACACTCAATTAGTATTTGGTAGCATTTCCTTAAACAATTTAAACTTAGGTCAAATGTTTCAGATAGCCTTCCACAAGCTTCCCACAATAAGTTGGGTGAATTTTGGTCCATTCCTCCTGACAGAGCTGGTGTAACTGAGTCAGGTTTGTAGGCCTCCTTGCTCGCACATGCATTTTTTCCTCCAAACATAACGATGGGCATTATGGTCAAACAGTTCTATTTTTGTTTCCTCAGACCAGAGGGACATTTCCCCAAAAAGTATGATCTTTGTCCCCATGTGCAGTTGCAAACTGTAGTCTGACTTTTTTTTATGGCGGTTTTGGAGCAGTGGCTTCTTCCTTTCTGAGCGGCCTTTCAGGTTATGTTGATATAGGACTCGTTTTACTGTGGATATAGATAATTTTGTACCTGTTTCCTCCAGCATCTTCACAAGATCCTTTGCTGTTGTTCTGGGATTGATTTGCACTTTTCGCATCAAAGTACGTTCATCTCTCGGAGACGGAACGCGTCTCCTTCCTGAGCGGTATGACGGCTGTGTGGTCCCATGGTGTTTATGCTTGCGTACTATTGTTTGTACAGATGAACGTGGTACCTTCAGGAGATTGGAAATTGCTCCCAAGGATGAACCAGACTTGTGGACGTTTCCAATTTTTTATCTGAGGTCTTGGCTGATTTGTTAGGATTTTCCCATGATGTCAAGCAAAGAGGCACTGAGTTTGAAGGTAGTCCTTGAAATACATCCACAGGTACACCTCCAATTGACTCAAATGATGTCAATTAGCCTTTCAGAAGCTTCTAAAGCCATTACATAATTTTCTGGAATTGTCCAAGCTCCTTAAAGGCCCTGTCAAGTTAGTGTATGTAAACTTCTGACTCACTGGAATTGTGATACAGTGAATTATAAGACTGTCTGTAAACAATTGATGGAAAAATGACTTGTGTCATGCACAAGATAGATATCCTAACCGACTGGCCAAAACTCCACAAAGAAATTTGTGGAGTGGTTGAAAAACGAGTTTTAATGACTCCAACCTAAGTGTATGTAAACTACTGACTTCAACTGCATATCCATAAAAATAATGCCAGCTTATTCATGATTTTGGCTGTTTGAGAAACGCTGCCTGCCTGTCTGTCTGTCTCGTCCCAACTCCCAACACGTTCAATACGATGGGACAGCTGGAGATCGAATTTGAATATTGAAACAATGTTGCAAATGTCGGAGAGACAGACAGCAAGGTTTATACAAATCTCCACAGTTGAAAATGGCAATGTTAGTCTAAAATAAAAGTGAGATAATGTCTACATGCTTTTTATAGTGGAGATCAAGTTTTTAAATTGCTTGGCTGATGAGACAGTGGATTGTGCAGTCAGATGGAACAGAGTAAATAGGCATTTTAACGTCATAGATTTAGCTGGTGGTAACTTGTGGAATAGATACCGGCTGGTATGCGGTTTTAACCAATCAGCATTCAGGATTAGGCCCACCCTGTAACAACGTTTGTCTGTTGTAAGAAGAGAGTCAGACCGAAATGCAGCGGTGTAGGTTACTCATGACTTTAATGAAAGTATCGCGGTACATGAAATAACTGATATAAGAAAACAACAACGAAACGTGAAACTAATTACAGCCTATCTGGTGACTACAACACAGAGACAGGAACAAACACCCACAAAATACAACGCGAACTCAGGCTACCTAAATACGGTTCCCAATCCGAGACAACTAGAATCACCTGACTCCAATTGAGAATCGCCTCAGGCAGCCAAGCCTAACTAGACACACCCCTAATCATACACAATCCCAATTAATACAAACCCCAATACGAAACACAACATATAAACCCATGTCACACCCTGGCCTACCCAAACATATACCAATAACACAAAATACAATGACCAAGGCGTGACACACACGTTGTATAACTGCTAATAATGTCTCTCTCCTGTGCATGTCAACCTTAAGGTCTACCTTCATTTCAAGGATAGGGCTTGCACTAATCCAATTCATGGGGGCATGTACAGTAGCTGTAGAAGTCAAACCTGGTATCCTTCAACATGGTTAGCCTCATTAATTGTCTAATAAAAAATAAAAACCCACACACACTGATCTTGCCAGTATCAGTCTTTTATTTTCTTTCAAGTTGTTAACAAATGATTCCCAAACACATAAGTTCTCAGATGTGTGAGTACTTTTCCTATTTCTAATAGTATCATTTCAAATGAAAGAAACAAATGAACAAAATGTAAACAATGTACAAGCCACATATACAAGTGCATTGGACATGCCCACAAGGATAATACTAATCCCATCATATGTCTGCATTGGACATGCATCCCATAAATAATATCACTACTGTGACCAAAAGGGTAGAGCACAGATAGTGGAGGCAAGAGAAAAAATACCCTGTAGATTGACCACAGTAAATGGTCACTTTTAAATGGGCTGCAGAGTAGCCATGTCATGTATGAGTTCCATCCCTGTATGGCTGACCGGGCCGGGATGCAAACCTTAATCAAATGACACTTGTACCTAGCATGCCAACCACTGGAGAAGGATGATAGTGAGTGTAGCAGAATGATGCAAATCAGGGCAAAATTGCATGGGGAGATCCTCCCGCAGCTGAGATGCTTAAAGTATTAAAATATAGATACATTCATGATAGACAGGAGGAGACACTACTTGAAGTCTCAGGGGGATGACATCACAGTGGCTACTAGAACTCACTTGCAGCTCACCTCTGCTAGAGTCACACCCCTTTCACCTCCTATGCCACCGACAGTATAACTGAGCTGCCACATCTTACCCATTACTGTCCATGCAGGCAATACGGCGCGCTGCGATGCTTCTTTGGGAAATCTATGAACTTTTCTATTCTAAAATAGATTCGTCCCCAGACGTAAAGGACCATCTCACCTTAAAATACACTTAAGAAAACAACTATGCTAAGTTAGCTAGCTAGCCGTTTACAGCTGAGACAGAATAATTGTTGTTTACAAATGCACCCAAAGTTCTTTGAGGTTCCAGAGTTCACTTCCGCTCCAAAAGCCATTAAAAAGGTATATACCAGACTGTGGGAGAAATAAAAGACTACAGATGGGTTTTTTTATGAGTGGAGCAAATTGCACTGGCAGACAAAAGTGCCACAGTCCCTGGACTTGTTGGAATTTTGCTGGTTTTAAGAGGAACACTTTCTGTGAAAAACCTTGCCTCAGAAAATAAATTGTCTGTTAATCTTAAAGCAAAATGTTTTGGTGCCCCCTCCTTTCTGGGAAGAGTGGGCATTTTGTTGGGTAATCCCCGTAAAGCACGTGGATAAACCATCTGGATAAGGCCCTCTAGGCCCCATCTAGACAGACTCAGCTCCCTCCCACTAGGTGTTGTTTCAACATACAGTCATTTTTCAACGTATTGTGACGTGGAATCTATGTGTAAAATACATTGGATTTACAAAGAGTCATCAACATAAACAGTTGTTTTGAGGTTGCAATTTCAACCACAGGATCATATCATAATCTAACCAATTTTCAACATAGACAAAGGTTGTTTAAAATATGTTGAATTTGTACCTCTGAAACAATAGACCTTCAGTATTCTTTTTTATTTATTTAACCAGGCCAGTCAATTAAGAACAGTCTTATTTACAATGATGGCTTGGCACGAGGCAAAAGGCCTCCTGTGGGGACGGGGGATTAAAAATAAAACAATGTAAGACACGGGCATCAGCACAAATACAACAGAAAACAAACAGTAGATGTGTGTGTGTGCGAGCAGGTATGTGTGTGGTGTGTTTGAAGAAAACAACATGCTTCCTTACATAAGGCAACACAAACTAGTGACATCGGGTCTCAAGAACCTGTTCATCTATTTGAACTGCTCCAGGGACACCAGGTCCTGGAATTTAAGGTTGGCTTGGAGGGAATTCTAAGACCAGAAGGCTGATTATTGAAAGGACCTTTTTTTCCATGCTCGGTTCATTTTTAGGACTGTTAGCATAAAACAAGATTGAGAGCTTAAATTCGTTTTAATTTCGAGCGAGAAGAGAGGATAGATAAAATGGCAGTTTTCCTAAAATGACAATGAACCAGTGTTTGAGCCTGCGTGTTGCAAGTGATGTTCACCCCGACAGCACTGTAAAAATCACAATGGTGAGTTAGAAGTCTCTGATTGGTGACAAAATCAAGGGCTGAATGACACACATAGTCATGAGCCTTCAGTGTAGCGCTTGAAGCTTGCAAATACAGTAAATAGTAACACCATAGTCCAACACTGACAGAAAAGTACAACGAAACAACTATTTTCTGGCGGGAAAGGAAAAAACAAGCTTTGTGACAGTAATAAAACCCAATATTTACATTTAAATTTTTGTCATTTGTGACTCACAACCTGGATTGGGTCTTATGTAGCAAAATTTGAAATGGTGTTTTTCTTACATTGGAAAAAAGTAGAGAGCTCCAAAATGGGAAAGTAATTCTGTTTTAAAAGTTGATCAACTTGTAAACTCACTTTTGAGAAAACGGCCTTTGAATTAGGGCTGGGCGAGAAATGTAGTTTTTAAGACATATTCAAGTTTATGTTTTAGCTCTGTATCGCAAGAATCGAGGTTCTTTCATAACGATGTAATGTTTTACAAATGCAGCATCTCACTGTCTCTTCTCTGCCAGCCCAATGCCGAATCATGTCCCAATTGTATGCAACACGTGCACAGAGGTTATCCACCAATTACAACCCTAGACAGCCTTTCACAAATTGTAACCACGCTGGAGAAGTGTAGCCGCGGTAAAACTTCCACCAAAACGGAAAGTGTGGAAGCCAGCTCAGCCTCTCTTGAGGATGAAATCAGCCCCAAAAAGGGCAGCAATATTTTTTCAGTAATATGGAAGTGGTTTGTGTTTAAGAGATCTGATGTTCAGGAAACAAATGGCCTGTGCAAAATGTGTCGAAAGACAATTGCCAAGAAAAGCAGCAGTACAACTAACCTCTTCCATCACCTGCAACTGAAACGTGCGGTGGAATGGGAGGAATGCCGATTCCATTCGCCCGATTCCCAAAACGTCTGCTGAAAGACAAACTACCATAGTCGCATCCTTTTCAAACGTAATCCCTTATGACAAGAAACGTTTGAGGTGGAAGGAGATAACGGATGCAGTGACCATGGCAAAAGATGCTAGGTACAGTTGACCAGAAATATCAGCTGCCAAGCCGCAAGTATTTCACGGAAGAAGCCCTGTCGTGATTATACACTGCTACCCGCGAAAGAACCGCAGAGAAGCTGGCTAGTGTTTCTTATTTTTCCACCACAGCTGTTATAGGTCGAGCAGAACGACAGAGCCATACCTAAGTTTGACAGTCCACTACATAAATGAAGACTGTAAATTGCAAAATGTCTGCCTCCAGACGTCTTACTTCCCGGATGATCATACGGGTGAAGTAATAACCCAGGGTCTCAGAGACTCTCTGGCATCGTGGAATATGAGCGAAGACTGAAAGGTGTGCATGACAACTGACAGCAGGAGCAACCTGATAAAAGCATTGCGCTTGAACAACTGGACCCGCCTGCAGTGCTTTGGGCACAGGCTTCACCTTGCCATCGGTAAGTGTGACATTGGATAATTAAAGTGCATCCAAAAAAGTTCTGTTCTGTAGGCGAATGTATCAGTAGTTATCATTCTGCCAATCCAATAGCAAATAACCACAGGCTGTTTTAATTATAACAACACATTAACTAAATTAATACATTTTCAATCAAAATCATTATATAAATGACATATTCTAACAGCTAGTGGTCTAACATTCTAAACAATAGAATAGACGTGTGGGTGTGTGTTGTTAATTTGTTCTGCACAAATAGGCCTTGAGGCCTTGTATATATATTTTTATTTTAATAAAGAAAATTCAGTTAAGAATTATGACTTGGCCTTTTTTAATATGTTTAGAGAGAAACAAGAAATTTAGATATATATTTTGAATCGTCCAAACCTCTGAAAAAATGGAGATATTACTTTTAGGCCTACTTTGAATGTTTTGGTATCTAGTGAAGAGCTCTTCTTTGTCTACACCCATTCAGCATCATTCACACCCTCTTAAGCTTTAGCCCCACCCACCTCGTTTTGATCTCGGAGCATTCAGAGCGCACATTTGATGCTTTGGCCAATGATTTGTTTACCTCTGGATAACATGAAAACAGCCCAACCGGCTCTGCTGGCAACAAATTAATTCAGATTTTTTTCCCGACGTTTGCTGACACTGGCCATATTCAACGGATGTTGTACACTTTAGCTTAACGTGAACTCACCCCATTCTGTTGATCAACATGGTAATGGCTCTATAGTATTGGAGAAAAGTTGAAAAAAACAGACCCTCTGTTACATCTAGACGTGTCATGCCGTAAAGTACAGCACGCATAAAGCAACTATTTCAGGTATAGCACTTCTCTCATCGTTTAAAAACAAGAAATGGACAGTGACGGGGGTTATTATTATTATTATTAAAGGGGGATACCTAGTCATTTTTTGCGTCATCATTGCATGCAATCATCATTCTCAAAGCCGCTATATTCTTCTAAGATCAATTTAGCACCGCCCTAAAAACCCGATTCAAATTCGACACAAACATTCAAATAGGTTTGTAATGACACATTATATAAACTATTTATAGTGTTTTATTTACATTTTAGAGGCAATAAGGTGATAAGTTGGACAGATCGAGTGAAATAAAGCAGTTTTCCCACACGACATCTTTCCTTCTCATTATCACGCATTAGTTTCACTTCCCCACCCGCCATTTTTAAAAACACCCGACGGGGCTCATTGCCTGCTTGAATTATGCAGAAACGGGCAGAGTTTCGGTCATGTCATTTATTTTGTTGGAAAGGGGAGAAATTGTGCTTTACAATGGTATTGACATTACAGTTGATCTGGAAGTATTACATGTTTGGGGCGCAATTGTACGGACCAAGGCAATGCACAAGTTTACGTGAGTTTACTATAGATGGGTAAACAATGAATCTTGGTAAACAACGTGTAAGATCACACATGTCACGTAATGTTAGCTAACGAGCCAGCCAGCTAACGTTAGCTAGTCAAACAACAATGAACATAGTCCCAAATCATGTTGTTAATACCCTGCATGAATCTGCTGGGAGATAACATTGAACCTGGTTAGTTATCTCCCAGCAGATAGTGTGTGGTGTGTGTGTGATGTTACACGTTGTTTACCTAGCTAGGTTCATTGTTTACCTAGCTAGCTAGCTACATTTCTTAAACTAAAGTGTACTGTTAGCTAGCCAGCTAAAGTTAGCTGCTGGCTCACTAGCTGACATTATTATTCGTATCCCAGAGCTGTGTGCTTTGCTTTTTAGAGCCTAATGTTAGCTAGCTAACATTGAATCTGGTTGGTTAACTAGCTACTGTAGAAAAGAAAACGGTTCTGGGATACGAATAATAACGTTATACGTGTAACGTTAGCTAGCTAGCTAACAGTACACTTTAGCTTGAAATGAAACCCCTTTCTGTAAAAATGAGAAATGTGTAATATTTGAAAATGTAGCTAGCTAACGCATGATGGATGCATCTCCCTGTCACGGATGCCATGCCACAGTTGCCCTTAGTTTGAAGATGTAATCTGGAGACAGGTGTTTTCTCCATCTCTTTAGCCATCATACTCCAATTCCACTGATTTCGAAACTCGATCCTCCAGAAAGTGGAGAGCAACACTTATACAGCTCCACCACACAATACATTTTTTTAAAGCAGCGTTCGACAGTATTACCAACACAGACTGACCAGCTCAAGTAGACAGAAGCCTGCTATGTGGCAGACCAATCTGAACTCCTCTCTTGGCATGTCCAGGCCACTCATTATCCCAGACAATCATGGCTAGTGGGAAGGTTCGCTCCCTTTTTCTGTGGCTTAACCAACAAGGCTTGAAATTTAACAATTTTATTTGTATTTACAGATGGCATACACGTTTGTTATTAAGCACATGAAAGTTCAAAAAAGTTAATCTTAGCAATAACATTTAATTTGATACTTAAGTATATTTAAAACCAAGTACTTTTAGACTTTTACTCAATTAGTATTTTACTGGGTAGCTTTAACTTCACTTGTGTCATTTTCTATTAATGTATATTTTACTCAAGTATGACAATTGGGTACTTTTTCCACCACTGTGTACCCGTTGACGAAATTCATGCTTATGTTGGGTTTTTGAGCTAGCGCCCAATTGACTCCCATTATTTCCTTGAAGGAGAGCTCTCCTTGTTCCAGAATTGCCAGAATGCACTGCGTGGCCCATTGACGTAGCATGGGCAATGTGCACAATGGGCATTAATACGATTCCTATGGAATTTCCCATCTCCTCAAAAGTGTCTCTGTTGTTGTGAATTCCAGACTCCACTCTGTGAGGCACATCAATCTGTAGGTTGAACATGGTGAGATTGTAGACTCCTAAATTGATAGTGCAGTTTGTTGATAGTGCCAGCCGATAGAGAAAGCATTACATTGTGGATTTTGTAGTCAACTTGAGCTGCAAAAGATTTCCACAACGATTTTCACATGTTGCTACCAACATTATTATAACACCAAAATCAAACATTTGTTTACAAAAAAATATTGTTCTCACGTATTCATGTTATTTAACACTGTAAATTATAGGAATGAGTGGTTTTGGGTGGATTTGTCCTTTAATTAACACACTGGGTTATTTTTATTTATTTTATTTAACCCTTATTTTACCAGGTAAGTTAACTGGGAATACATTCTCATTTACAGCAACAATCTGGGAAATAGTTACAAGTGAGAGAAAGGTTGATGAATGAGCCAATTGGAAGATGGGGATGATTAGGTGACCATGATGGTATGAGGGCCAGATTGGGATTTTAGCCTGGACACTGGGGTTAGCACCCCTACTCTTACAATAGCACCCCTACTCTTAGTTACCACAGAGAGTCAGGACAATCGTTTAATGTCCCATCCAAAAGACGCCACCCCTACACAGGGAAATGTCCCCAATCATAGCCCTAGGTCATTGGGATATTTGTTTTAGACCAGAGGAAATAGTGCCTCCTACTGGCCCTCCAATACCACTTCCAGCAGCATATGGTCTCCCACCAGGACAAACCCTGCTTAACTTAGGAGGCAAGCTAGCAGTGGGATACAGGGTTGTATGCTGCTGGTTCAATTTGACAAGTAGTTCACAAACCACTCCGGAGCATGACAAGTAATCCCAATACACTTCAATCTCTGCACCAAGACCGTATGGTCCACAGTGTTAAATGCCTTTGACAAGTCTATGAATACAGATACACAATGTAGCTTCTTATCTAGGGCACAATGAATATCATTCAAAATCTTCAAAGTTGCTGTGACAGTGCTGTGGCTAGAACTGAAACCTGATTGTATACCACTCAAGGTATTGTTTTCCTGGAGGAAGGCTTTAAACGTGCTTTTTGACTAGGAACTCCAATACCTTTACCAGAACAGACAATTTAGATATGGGGTGATAGATATTCAGTATCAAATCAAATCAAATGTATTTATATAGCCCTTCGTACATCAGCTGATATCTCAAAGTGCTGTACAGAAACCCAGCCTAAAACCCCAAAACAGCAAGCAATGCAGGTGTAGAAGCACGGTGGGTAGGAAAAACTCCCTAGAAAGGCCAAAACCTAGGAAGAAACCGAGAGAGGAACCAGGCTATGTGGAGTGGCCAGTCCTCTTCTGGCTGTGCCGGGTGGAGATTATAACAGAACATGGCCAAGATGTTCAAATGTTCATAAATGACCAGCATGGTCCAATAATAATAAGGCAGGACAGTTGAAACTTGGAGCAGCAGCACGGCCAGGTGGACTGGGGACAGCAAGGAGTCATCATGTCAGGTAGTCCTGAGGCATGTTCCTAGGGCTCAGGTCCTGCTAGAGAGAGAAAGAAAGAGAGAAAGAGAGAATTAGAGAGAGCACACTTAAATTCACACAGGACACCGAATAGGACAGGAGAAGTACTCCAGATATTTAAAAAACTGACCCTAGCCCCACGACACATAAACTACTGCAGCATAAATACTGGAGGCTGAGACAGGAGGGGTCAGGAGACACTGTGGCCCGATCCGAGGACACCCCCGGACAGGGCCAAACAGGAAATATATAACCCCACCCACGTTGTCAAAGCACAGCCCCCACACCACTATGGGGATATCTTCAACCACCAACTTACCATCCTGAGACAAGGCTGAGTATAGCCCACAAAGATCTCCGCCACGGCACAACCCAAGGGGGGGCGCCAACCCAGACAGGAAGATCACATCAGTGACTCAACCCACTCAGGTGATGCACCCCTCCCAGGGACGGTATGAGAGAGCCCTAGTAAGCCAGTGACTCAGCCCCTGTAATAGGGTTAGAGGCAGAGAATCCCAGTGGAAAGAGGGGAACCGGCCAGGCAGAGACAGCAAGGGCGGTTCGTTGCTCCAGAGCCTTTCCATTCACCTTCCCACTCCTGGGCCAGACTACACTCAATCATATGACCCACTGAAGAGATGAGTCTTCAGTAAAGACTTAAAGGTTGAGACCGAGTTTGTGTCTCTGACATGGGTAGAGTGGGATCACCTACTTTCAAAAGAGGTAGGACAAATGCTGATTTCTACATCTTGGGGTTTTCATTACATTATATGGTGATGTTAAAGATGCATGTTAAATGGGGAGCAATGATGTCTGCAGCTAATTGTAGTAGGCGGGGGTCTAGATGATCAGGGTCATGGGATTTTTCTTATTCCAAAGCCTTATGAATTCAGACTAGTTCATCTGACAACCAAGGGTTGTCTATGCCCTTAATTTTGTATTGTTTGAAAGAGGCGTGCTTGTTGCATACATCCTAGAATGCTTTATGTAGGTAAGAAAAGGCTAATTTAACATCAGAGATGTTCAACTCTATTCCTGGCAATGTTAGCTCAGTTGGTAGAGCATGGCGCTTGTAACGCCAGGGTAGTGGGTTCGATCCCCGGGACCACCCATACGTAGAATGTATGCACACATGACTGTAAGTCGCTTTGGATAAAAGCGTCTGCTAAATGGCATATATTATTATTATTATATTATTAAAAACATAATGAAAAAAACCCTGAGTATCAAACTGCTTCCAGTTTCTTTTCATCATGATACTGTACATGAAGGTAGTTTAGGAATTGTACCATCCCTTACACAAGCAACAGCGCAGTGATCACTTATCATTTGCAAATACACCAGAAGCATTAAAACGATGTGGAGTGTTTGTTAAAATAAGAACAAACAAAGATGATGTTATAGGACACCTTGCAAACAATTTTTAACAATCTGATTAAAATGATAGGTATTACAAAGATTCTTGAGTTGATCAGAGTTGGATGTCAACCAGTCTAGGTTCAGGTCAGGTCGCCCATAAGCACAAATTCAGGTTTCACATTTTGTGATAATAATTAAAAAATGCACTCCAGAGAGCCAGAAATCGCAGACGGGGGTCTATAACAACAGGAGACAACAAGATTCAAGGATGCACAGAGATTTATATTCAAGGACAAATATTCAAATTGCTTGGGTTTGGTAACAAAGGTCAGAATGGTTACCAAAAATGTGTCTTTTATGTATATAGCAACACTACCACCCTTAGATTTGCGATCTGACCAAAAAAAGCATTCTAAACATCAATGCCAATGTCCTTGTCAATGATAGATTTTTTTTGCCAGGTTTCAGAAAGACCCAGATGTATATATGCTCTCTATGGTTTTAATCCAAATATTCACAAAATCAAGTTTCGAAAGAAGCCTTACATTTATGTGCAGAAACTTCAGACCATTCTTACTTTTTAATTCAGATGGGGTAGAAATGGTTAGGTTAGATTCCACATTTCCTGACAGTAAAAGCAGTAAAATAATGGCAAGTCTAGATAGAATTGTACAACTTTTGGATTCAGAGACTAAAGTTGAGAGGAACAAGTCTTTAATACAAGGTATTTCAAAAGGTGCATACAGTCCAGAGACATGGTTAAGTACCGAAAGAACAATCCACACATGTAAACGCAAGCATGCGGTTTCTCCCATGTCAATTGGGAAAAACTGGCAAAGTTCTCCACCTGACAAGCGTATGGTTTCTCCCAGGATGCAACATGGGAAAAACACTCACATTTCTCAGCATTTAACCTGTTTTGTTTTTTCTACATTTCGAATGACTGACGTGCCCAAAGTAAACTGCCTGTTACTCAGGCCCAGAAGCTATGATATGCATATACTTGGTAGCATTGGATAGAAAGCACTCTGAAGTTTCTAAAACAGTTAAAAAATGTTTGTGAGTATAACAGAACTGATATGGCAGACGAAAACCTGAGCAAAATCCAACCTGGATTCCTCTTTTTTTTTAGGTCACAGGCCATTTCAGTGCTTGCCTGTGGGAAATACAAATAGATGGGACCCATATTGCAGTTCCTATGGCTCCCATTAGCTTGTTTTTTGAAAAATGAACAAGTAGTTGGAAGAACTACAAGGTGTCTCTCATTAGAAAAGTGGTCTTGTTGGCTTGTGAATGAGGTGCGCGCTCTTCGTTATTTATCTTCCCTATTCAACATACTATTCTCCATCTTAAATATTATGGTTTATTTCGATGTCAGAGTACCTGAGGATTAATTAGAAACATTGTTTGACTTGTTTGGACGAACTTTACTGGTAACTTTTTGGATTAGTTTGTATGCATGTTGAAACAGTGGATTACTGAGATAATTGGCGCCAACTAAACAGACTTTTTTGGATATAAAGAAGGACTTTATCGAACAAAACGACCATTCATTGTGTAGCTGGGACCCTTGGGATTGCAAACAGAGGAAGATCTTCAAAGGTAAGTGATTTATTTAATCACTATTTGTGATTTTGTGATGCCTGTGCTGGTTGAAAAAGTATTTTGGTGAGGGACGCTGTCCTCAGATAATCGCATGGTATGCTTTCTCCGTAAAGTATTTTTGAAATCTGACAACCCGGTTGGATTAATAAGAAGTTATGCTTTTTTTTGTTTGTTTTTTGTTTTTGTTGAATTTTTACCCCTTTTTCTCCCCAATTCCGTGGTATCCAATTGTTGTAGTAGCTACTATCTTGTCTCATCGCTACAACTCCAGTACAGGCTCGGGAGAGACGAAGTTTGAAAGTCATGCGTCCTCCGATACACAACCCAACCAAGCCGCACTGCTTCTTAACACAGCGCACATCCAACCCGGAAGCCAGCCGCACCAATGTGTCGGAGGAAACACTGTGCACCTTGCAACCTTGGATAGCGGGCACTGCGCCCGGCCCGCCTCAGGAGTCGCTGGTGCGCGATGAGACAAGGACATCCCTACCGACCAATCCCCCCCTAATCCGGATGACGCCAGGCCCCACGGACCTCCCGGTTGCGGCCGGTTACGACAGAGCCTGGACGCGAACCCAGGGACTCTGATGGCACAGCTGGCGCTGCAGTACAACCACTGCGCCACCCGGGAGGCCCCCGAAGTTACGCTTTTAAATTATGTATGACACTTGTATTTTCATGAATGTTTAATATTACGATTTTTGTATTTTGAATTTCGCGCTCTGCAATTTCACCGGATGTTGTCGTAGGTATCCCGCTAGCGGTTCATGCGCCTAAGAGGCATGACCATGGAAAACTTCAATAAGTCATCTATAATAAAATAACAATAAAGGCCAAATAATACAATCTTAAATGCATACAAGTTCCTGAGTAAAAGCTCATAGAAGTCCACAGGCTTCAGGTACAATTCAGATCAGAGACTGCTGTTTGTAAGTGTACATGGGTGCTGGAGCAGTGAGCGAAGCTTGGGGATACCTGTACCAGACGGGGGGGGGGCAGGCCTGGGTAATCAGGAGCAGACTGAAAGGTGGGGGCCAAGCAGTGCAGCACACCATGGGAGTAGCCTAGGTATCACACTCATTTGGTAGAGGCTTGTGTCGGGAGGCTGGGTAGAAGAGGAGGCTTTCAACCAGACAGGTGCGTGGCCCAATGTGGTTAGGTAGACAGGTAAGGGCAGCAGGCAAGGGCAGCACCTTCTAGTGGAAAATGTATATAGCAAGTAATTTCTTGACTATATCAAAATATTACTGGAGTATTTGGAATTATTTTTAAAAAACACACGCAAACAAACAGAAGCGCACAAGACACACGGGTTCAGCTGCCGTGTTGGTGGGAATATGGACATATACTTTTTTAAATGTATTTTTTTTCTTATTCCTAATCGGAATACTGAAGGAAATGGCCTTGGCTTTCACCTGGAATTGTTTATTTATGTTGGACAAAAAATGCAATAATTCAAACAATATTTAAATTCCATGCATCTTATAAAGGCTTCATAAACACTACATAAATGTGTCACAAATCATCTATAACCGTATGTCATGCTCTATAAAGTGTTCATAGCCCACTATGTCAAATATGACAAAAAGCTGTGCTTTATAAATGGTGGCATAAGCACTGCTTAATAAAGGCTTTAAAAATCATATTAAATTGAGGCTTCACGAAGTATTTATAAACTTGTCAGGCATTTTTGGTATAGCATTGCAACACCAGGATAGTGGGTTCGACTTCCGTGACCACCCATACTTAAAAATGTATGCACACATGAGACTGTAAGTCGCTTTGTATAAAAGTGTCTGCTAAATGGCATATAAGATTTTGTATTATATTACTCGAAACCAAATATTTCACCTTCTTTATTACTTTACATGTGATAGTCAAAATGGGGGAAAGGGCCATGAAAAACACAATTTTTCTTCATTCAAATGACTCTGGGTAAGTAGAGAAATGACCTACATCTCTCAGTATCCCTTTTAAACAGTCCTTTACGTGCCCATGCGGTGTTTGTTATGTTATGTTAGCTACAAAACAGAATATCCTTTAAACCTTAATAAATAAAGCATTACATTTAGAGGATTTGCTTGATATTATCAAGTGCTGGAGTTATGTAGGCCTAATGTGTGACAAGTTGCAACACATGACACGATAACTAACTTGAAAGATCAAGTGTTTTAAGCACCTAAGTAAATGTTCTTTCGAAGACATGTCACATGCCTGTATTTTATTCCGTAACATCCCAAAGTTAGGAGAAAAGGGTTTAATAAAATACACAATATCATTATAAGACCCAGTGGAACCATGAATAAACAACTGATCAAGTGGTCTGCTCTGCTCGGCTCACTCCCCCACTTGTCTCAGATCTACCTCCCTGGCAGGCTTGTCAAATGAGGGATGACACTAATCATGTTAAAGTGAGATGGGCTGGTGGGATTCTCCTGACTTTGATCAGAGTAATGACATTGTTTCTAATCAACCTGATTCACATGAATTTCCTTGTTTGCCTACATTACCGGTTCACTCCACTTTTCTGACTGGTGTTTTTCCCACGTATACCATAAATTAATTTTACTCTCACCCACTCCATACTTCAGACAGGTTCAGATTAATCCTCATGGTGTGTAAAGGTGTTAAAAACAGCAGTTTTGAAACAGAACATGAGATAAAGTTTAGAATGAGTCATTATCAACCTTACAAAGGTTAATTTTAACACATTGTGACTAATAACATGGACTTGAGCATTCATTCAGCGTCCCCACCATGGCATGTCCATGATCATCCTCTCCCACTGCCTCCCTCGGTCCAGAACAATCTCATTTCCGGGGCTCCCGAGTGGCGCAAGGGTCCAGCACACTGCATTTCAGTGCTAGAGGCATCACTACAGACTCTGGTTCTATTCCAGGCTGTATCACAACCCGGCCATGATTGGGAGTCCCATAGGGAGGCGCACAATTGGCCCAGCGTCGTCCGGGTTAGGGATTGGCCTATGTAGGCCGTCATTGTAAATAATAATTTGTTCTTAACTGACTTGCCTAGTTAAATAAAGGTTAAATTAATTAACACTGGTAGAGTTAGTTACTTTCAGGAAGTTTCTTATGCACTCTGACAAAACAGATATCTATTCCCACAAACAAGTAGTGATGAGTTTGTCAGGGCACAGTCATTTCACTGGATCTGTTAAGGAATTGGATGAGTGAGTGCTTAAGTGTAGGAGAATGTTGAAGTTGGGGTTGCTTAGGGCTGTGGTTGCACAGAGCCATTTGCCTTTAAGCTTTGTTTTTGGGGAGCTCGTCTCTGTGCAACAGTCCATTATTTTCTCTGGCTCGCTCTCCAGAGCCCATGGGACTACTCCTGTCCAGCATGCTGACACAAATCTAACAAATGATTGCATGCAAAAAAGGCCAGGCAGGGGGGGTGAAAGAGGCTAAAGACTATATTTATCCTAAGTCTTATTCCCATAATGTGACTCGGGGAAAATCCTTATTTGATCTTCAGTGTCAGTTCTTGTTAGGAACATTACACTTCAGTTGGACAGTTGCACCAGTCCCATATCTAGAGAAAAACAACTTTGGTGAAAGAATCCTGTGAAAACCCATGAAGATTTCACTTATGATTGGAGTGATTTGGAGTCTCCTAATTGAAATTGCTACAGATCCAGGTTTACCCCCTGCCTCTCTTCCCTTCCCCTGTATTGACATTGGCAGGCTTGACACAAGGCCAATATGAGTGTGACACTTGCAGAATCAAGCCTCTATTCATGCATGCAGCCACTCAGGCCTACAGCAGAGAGTGTGGAACCCCAAGGGGGAGTTGGTGATGATTGCCTGGCATTTTTTTTTTGATTATATGAGGTCCGCTCTCTTGTTTTGTCAGGGATTCTTATTGGATTTTGGACTTTTTTAGAAGTTGGACTGCTATTCATGACTCACTCAGAGTGTGTTGGTGAATAGGATATGTCAAACTCAGCCCTAGCAGACACTATAGACTGTGAGTAAAGGAAGACCAGCAACATACAACAACTGCTCAATGTGCCCCCTCCTAATGACCAATAACCTTGTACCATTCTGTCCATTCAGTGAAGATGAGTTTTAATGGGGTCACCTTGTCTTCTAATTCAACAGTCAACTGCTGTATTTCATCCCTTCATTGGGATTGACTGTGTCATTGCTAAGTCCCCGACTCAAGCATTAGATCAATCATCATCTTATACAAACCCTCAATTGTCAAGCGATGCACAGTCTTTGAAAGTCTTTTTTTCATCTGTCTGTTCTCTGCTGATGAAAAGATCTCTGTTTTAGAAATGGTTTGATGTTCTAGAGATGACATTGTGAACCCATTGCGGTTTGTGGTTTCTGAGTCTGAGGGATATTTAAAAGTGAGGGAGGAATATAGACAGGTTTTTAAACGATATTTGATTTTAACTTTACACTTTGCTGAAACTGCCTGGATTTGCTAACAGGTGCGGATATCAGAGCTAAGACGTATTACAGGAGAGTGTTCTGTGTCTTCTAAAATTATTCAGAAATTCTACAAAGACTTAAGCATGAGCAAGTAACTCTCCTACGCTACAGTACATTTTCTAAACGACCATCCACCCTCTCCACCTGTGCTATGTTAGCCGTTAATTGCTGTGACCTACAGTCTTTACTAACCTTTAAATGGACACCTCTTTCTCTCTAGGTGGCTAGTGGAGAAGATGTCTTGACCCAGATATATCTTATTGACTATAGATGCCCACGTGTCTCTCTCTCTCTAGGTGGCTAGTAATTGAGTATCTTACTGACCTTACATACCTAATTTCCCTCTCTGTAGGTGGCCAATGGAGGAGTATTTAAATGTCTCTCTCTGCAGGTGACTAGTGGAGGAGTATTTTACTAACCTTATATACCCACTTTTCTCTCTAGAGGTGGCCAGAGGAGGAGAATATCTTACTGACCTTGGATACCTACCTTCTTCTCACTGCAGGTGGCCAGTGGAGGAGATGCTACCCAGGGGCAGGTGGAGATCTTCTCCCTGAACAGGCCCACACCACGCCCAGTGAAGAGCCTCCAGGTGGGGGCCCCAGTGAGGTGTCTGGAGTATGTGCCTGAACCCAGCACCCCAGAGGAGATGGAGGCTGTGGCCCTCAGGAGCCCTACTGGGGTGGGGAACACCATTTGTCTGGGACTGGATGATGGAAGGTGAGGTCAACACAGCTTTTAGAGAAATTGTCAAATACAATGGTGTAAGTTACATTTATGTGGATGGATGCATGGATGGATGATGATGATACAGACATATTATTGTATTTATTATTGTTGGTCACCACTATTATCCTACTTACAAAGTCTATTTGTTTTGACAGAGAGTCATATTCTGTATCACCATGCAGTATAGTATGTTAGGTTAATCTCAAGACTAACAAAATCTGTCAATAGTAGATGGGACAAAGAAATCAGAGTTGATTACATACACCTCAAATCCTGGTGCTCAACCATATCTTATTTTCCCATCTACTGTTTATATTTTCAGATTTTACTGCATGTAATGGAGGAATAGTTGAATCTCAGACGGTTACAGTCCTGGTGATTACATTACTTTCTAAGAGAAAACAGTCCTCCTGCATCTCATATTGCCAGTTGACTGTAGTTATTTTCCTCTGCAATTTGTTTGTTAATCATTTGGGCACCAGAATAAAATGAAAAGTGTGCAGTTTATTTGTTTATGTTGACTCATTCACTATATGTGTCCTGAGAGGAGGGAAAATACAAAGTGTAATAGAAGCACAATTTCAGCGTTTATTTTTGTGGAACACAATTGACTGTCAACTAGTTAACATTCTCTTTCGAGAAATACATATATTTTTCCAAAGGTGTGCATTTGTTCATTGTAAATTTCGGAAAAATGTGCAGAACAGTCAGTGAAGTTCAGATGGAATCTTAAACACAAGAAAGAGCAAGGGGCTGCACACACACATTTTCAGGTCCAAAGTGCCCAGTTACATCAAGGTACTCAGTCTTCATAAATTATATTCATTTATCATGTACAGTGTACATTGTTCCTGCTCCTTTTGCCACCAGCATCCTGGTGTATGGCAGCGTGGACACTGCAGCCCAGTGCCTGTTGACCCTGTGTAACCCTCAGCGCTGTCCTGTCCTGTGCCTCAAACACTCCATCAACTTCCTGTTCGCTGGGCTCAGAGATGGAACCATGATGGTGTATGGACGAAGTAATGGTGGTAAGGTCTTTCCAAGGTCTCCCTCTGTATGTCAGGAAGATAGTCATCAGATTTCAATCCAAAATGACAGAATTGTTGAATCGTCACATTACTAACATAGCAATTTATTTAATGTTAGCTACATAGAAGTATATGTTTCAAGCCATCACCAATATAGCAAGGAATGCAATCACAGCACAATTCAAGCAGGAGAATGGAATAATTTTATAATTACGTTACGCCACTAATGCTCTTAGCTAGTCATTTGTATTAATTCAGGTAATCATTTCATTCACTCATTAGCTTACTGTAGCAACAATGTTTAAGCATTGTATTGTATGAAATGTGACATTAAAATGGAATAGTTATTTTGATATTAGACATTATTAACATTATTAAAATGGCTTTTAATTAAGTAATCAATCATGTTAGTAGTGCAAATATTAATCTTATTGTTTCCTTGTTTCAATTTGTACATCTTTCAAATTCCCATGTATGTCTCTTTCTTTTGCAGTGAATGCCTCCGTGAGTGTGTGAGAAATATCATTTCTGTCATGCGTTCAGTCTGCATGAGGAGACATGCTTAAGAGTGATAGGATTTTCAGGGAATCCATCAAGTGGATGCGTTTGCAAAAGGCCAATTAATTTCAGACAAGCAACCTTGGAAAATATTTTAAATACTTAAAATACCTCTTTTCATGCCCATTCTTGGTGATCTTCGCTGACAGTTAGTGTAAGGAAATGACTCCTGAAGTCACCATACAGTGGTTGGTGTGCTCGTGTTGTGGTCAGACAGGCATATCATAGGACTAGGAGCACCATCTCAACACTCATTCTCCCAGTAGGTCATCACAGCCTGCGGTAGCACAATGGCTGCCCGGTTGCGGTGTGGTGAGTCTTACCTGGCTGTGTCAGTGTGGCTGCCTGCATCCACCCAGCACTCTGCTGTCCTCTCACCTCCAGCCAAGCAGAAAGGATGATTAATTACGCCAGTGTGCTGCGTGCCGATTAAATATTACTATTCATGTTATGTAAAATAAATAAATAATAAAGAGGTAGAAGACAGGGAAAAAGCTCTGGAGTGGAGTGTGGATGGTGCCAGGCAATGTTTGTGCATTCTGCACGGCTGTTAAAGATTGATGCCCCTGGATGGCACACTGCTGCCTGGAAACCCTGTCTGCAAGAGTAGGAAAATATCAAGTCTTCACATGGGATTTCTATCAAAATGCATATGAATAGCCTGCCCAGCACATTGTTGCTTAGCGGAAAATCCCAATTTCTTTTCTCATATAAATATAATTCATACAGTTCATAGAGTTGAAGGTCTGGGCTTCAGAAACTTATTTAGAAAATCTTTTGATGGTCTGAACCCATTTTTGACCATTTTCCAGTGTTTTGCGGTGGTGCGTGTGGTAGAGCTGTGACATGGCCAAGGCTTGTGCATGGAGCTAGGGGGACTTAAAGGAAAGTGAATTAAAAAATGTGGAAGAATGACATTTAGAACACGCCAAGCAATTAACCTGAGGAAGTCAGAAGGCATTGTGAAGCTATTCTGATTTGAAAGGCATGAAATAAACAACTCACAATGTTAATTAAATGGCTGGGTGCACTTCCTTCTCTAATTTTGCTTCATTAAAGCACAGCAAAGGAAAAGCTTATGTAAGGTGCTTCATAATGCACTTCCAGGGTAGCTGCAATGGGTGCCCTGTGTTTACAACTCAAACGAATAATGTCTGCTTCATTTTCACACCGACGGGCGGAAAAAATGAAGTGGCGATAAGGAGGTTAGGAAGCTGATTAAATTGTATGGCAGTTATTAGCATTTGGATGTTAAGGATGCCTTACTGTTTAGTCTCAAAGTATAGTCCATAGACACTTTGTTTTCATCAAATTGTGATTCACGCTGGTTTTTGTGTGTGTGCGTGTATGTCTGTGTGTGTGTGAGTGCATGTGTGTGCGCTCTGCGCATGTGCATGCTTAGTTGCTCATGCACGTGTGTGAAACAGTAAGTGTAAGTATTTTCTTGTGTTTTCACTTTGGAATATTTGTCTAGAGAACACCAGGGCAAGTTGCTTGAGTGTAAGTAGAAGCAATGTAGTTTAATTGCCTTGCTCAAGGCAACAGCTGCTGAATCACCACACTACGCAGTCAAACGGAAAGTTTTGCATGTATTTAAAACATAATCATAAACTGGCGATAACAAGTCATGATTTTGTTAGCTGTTTGAGCAAAACTTTGTTTTGTTCTTAGTATAGTAAGAATTTAAAGGGTTCTGATTCTGAGCATTTGTTGTGTTGTCTTCTCAGGTGAGCTTTGGGAGCCAGACACCTGCAGGACTGTGAGTGTGGGCCCGGAGCCTGTGCGAACTCTTCTGGTACTGGAGGACTCTGTGTGGGCCAGCTGTGCCAACTCTGTGACCGTCATCAAGGGCTCCAGCCTTTCCACTCAGGTACAATAGGAGATGCACAAGGTGCTTTATAGTTTGAACAACCACACACAAATACAAGCCTCTCGAAATGCTCCAGGAAAGCATCTTCACCTCCATCTTGCATCCTTTTCACAACTGCTTAAGAGCAGAGGCTCATGCACAGAATTGTCTCGACAATACACTGTCCTTTTCTTTACCTAAACACACTTTATTTTGGAACCATAAACTATATTGGAACTCAAAACACCTTGAGTTCTACATTGATACTTTGACCTAAAATATTTGTGGGGATGTTGGCATCAGAATGTGTTTTCAGGCAGCAGTGGCTCTTTATGCTTGTACACTTTCCTCCCTGTTCAATTCTCTGGAGATCAGAGCTTAGCCAGCTGAGTGACCACGCAAAGGAGACAAGGTTCTGTCTGGCTCGTGCCAGCGTATCCCCTCTGCATGGTGAACAGGCATGTGTGCTTGCGTCGGTGCTGGTTGCACCTCTCTTAGTGGGGGGGGGGGGTGTCAGGATCGTGATCGCTCAGACTTACCCCTCCTCTACTTTAGCGGTCTAGCCCGCTTGCCTAAGTCAGATCAGCCTTATTGTCCTCCTCCCCCCACTCCTCCTGTGTGTGTGCTTGAAGGGACCCTTGTATGTGCTCTGCATTATGACAGAGCTCCGGGAATGACCCATGTGCCCTAAAATAAAGAGAACTGTCATCAGAGCCTAACCAGGCAGGACTGTGAGGATGCAGGACATGGCATGACATCCCTCCCTCCCTCCCTCCCTCCCTCCCTCCCTCCCTCCCTCCCTCCCTCCCTCCCTCCCTCCCTCCCTCCCTCCCTCCCTCCCTCCCTCCCTCCCTCCCTCCCTCTACTTCTCTCTAGAAGAGAGGATGATGCTTACTCCCCCTCCCTCTCCTCCCTGTCCTTCCCATGCCCACTCCCCTCCTTCCTTCACCTCCGTGGCTGTGTATTTGCTCCTCCTGAGAACAGACACCTTGTCACCCAGTGTAATGCAGGGCTAATGAGCTGTTCAGGCGGTGGGGCTTTAGCGCTGGGTCTTTAGCCTGCAGTGATTCTCCCCTCTGCTGATGAAGGACTTGGTGCTGCTGTTTGTGTGACAGAAGTGCTGGGTGGAAGGGGCATTTTTACCTCTGTCGTACTGCTACCACTCTCATGGCTGTAAGCAATGCAGAACTCATCTCGCTAATACCAGTGTGTCAATTGGGTGAACAGTTGTTGCCATCAGTTATTTGACACCATCCATTTTTAGAAGAGACCTTAGTACCAAATATCTGCTCTGATAGGCTCTCCAGGCAGTATCCAATTGTGTTAAGGCTGGCAGTCATGCAGCCCTGTAGACAGATCTCACTTCCACTAACCTCTTCTATTCAATTACCCTACCAGTTAATTCATTATTATTACAGTAGCTATGGCATTGTTTTACATTTGGCCTCACTGGGATACAGGGGACAGATCAAATTGAAAGCAGTCAGATAATGACATATCCAGTGAAACATATGCTTGACAAGGTGTCATGATGACTGGGTGTCAACCAATAATTAGCCTGTTAATTAACAATTTGTCTGTTCATGCCAAAATCACTGATTTAAGCCCGCCCCATGATTTTCTAATGGTTCACTGACATTTTCAATGCTCTTTAAATTATATATATATTTTTGTAACTTTATTTGTATTTAGTTAGTCCATTTTTTGAAATAGGGCTCTTTGAACTTAAATAATTTATAGAATTTAATGGTTGCACTTGAAAATGGAAGGGATGCGATTTCCTCTCTTCCTAGGTGGAGCAGAGCAGGCACCTTCTGCCGCGGAGTCAATTAAAAGAGAAAACACATCAAAGGGTTCTCTTCCTCTCCCCACTCTCAAACAAAGGAGGTCCCCCTGGCAAGGGCACACAAACAGGTGGTAATCCCCGTCCTCCGGTGCACAGGGGGAGCACCCCTCCTCAGCCGTCTCCCTGACTAATCTCTCATCCCCGGACTCATGAACCGAGAGTGATAGGAGCGGGGAGACGATGCCAGAGCCAGCCCCTGTCATGGTGCAGACCTCGGGGGGTAGCATGCCTAACTATGATAAGGCGCACTGCTCTTCCTCAGCTACTCATTAAGAATGTGTGCCTGAAACGCCTCCTCTTTTGCTGTGGTCTTGAGAAATTGGAGGGTGGGAGGAAGATGTATACTGACACAGTAGAAAAGATGCCCCTGTCTGTGAAACATTGGTGCAGTTCATTACAATCTCAAGAGAGACACACCTATAGCCTTTTCTGGGTTGGTGCAGTTCATTACAATCTCAAGAGAGACACACCTATAGCCTTTTCTGGGTTGGTGCAGGGTTGTTAATCTCCAGTCATCTGGCCGACTTGGGTTTCGTGAAAGAGCTCTAAAGAGGGGTACTCAAACCTACGCTCAGGCATTCTATTAGTCTTTTGTTAACAAGTAATATCCAAATGTAATTTGTTAACGGTGTTCATGTGTAATTCACTTTGTATGATTATGTCTGAGCACATTAGCAGTGTTGTCCATGGATACAGTGAACTAGAACTCCTGGAGAGGAGTTCTTATGACATGGATGCACAATACTTTATGCATTTGTTTAATGAAGTCATACTGTAGATCTAGGATATTATAACTTCATTATGGATTGGATGTCTACGTACAGAGACATACATTTAACAATGTGCAGAGCAATGGTAAAGACGCAATTACAGACAGTAACATCACACTTTATATGGTAATCAGTTATTCATAGAAACACATTATAGATTTCCAGATTTCTGTAAGAACCCCCCAACCCCCACCCCGGACTGGACCCAAGTACCTCAGTAGTTTTTCCCATTATCATCATATCTGACTGCAGAGAAAGCCAACCCAGACAAAATCCTGTCTCAAATATTTTCAAATCAAATTCCTGACAAGGCATATCACATCTGTTTTGTTGTATTTAGACCAAGATGTCTGCATGTAACATTGATCGGATTCATAAAAAACTCAGATCTACAGTATATTTCATTTAAAAGACCAATGTCAACCGGGTCTAAATGGGGCTATACTGTTTATTTTAACTACATGTTCTGTGTAAGCACAGCTCTATGCCTATTCTCTATGCCTAAGTCCCATCTCTACTATAGTTTCAATATAGTTATTCACTGCTTCTCTCCTTCTCTCTTCCAGAGGTTTGAGGTGCACCCAGAACCCTTGGTGAGCGTGGCCCATATGGTGCGGGCTGGAGGAGGAGTCTGGATGGCCTTTAGTGAGGGCTCTTCTATTCGCCTGTTCCACACTGAGACACTGGAGCATCTGCAGGAAATCAATATCTCCACACGAGTATCTTTGCACAACCCAGGTACAGTTCAAAACGCCTACAGTCAGGTTGCTATAGGGATTCGTTTTGACCTCCTCATTCCGGGGGTCAACTCCACAAGTCTTTGCTAGGGTTCTATCACAAAATCTATTTTGTCATGAGCCTGACCTGCTGTATTTGTGGGGTTAGGAGGAAAACATATGGCATACATTAGTTCGTTTTTGGGGGCCCTCGTTGTACAAGAGCAATGAGATGGCACCAATTAAGCCACGTCGATACTGCACTTCTCGCTGGAATGATATTCTGGTCTTGTCTTGCTGGAGCTGCTCCTTTGGCCCTGCACTCCGGGACTGACCTGAATAACTAGCCATCTAAAGACCCTGAGAAGTCCCGATGGAGCCATAGGGTGAGAGGCAGGAATTCACAAAAGTACAATCATTGACAAGCTGTTTACAATGCTGCCAGACAAAGGTTTTCATTGCACGAGTTGCCATGGAAGCACTCGTCTTTCCTTCAATATCTTGGCAACACTTGTATTGTGCCAGGTTTGTTTTCTTTTTACCTGCGTCTCTATTTTATTTTCTTCTCTCTCTCACGCTTTCTTTCTTCTCATCTTATCTGTCTCTCTTTTATTTTATCTCTCACTGCAGCCCCTTTAAGATGCTGTATACATTCTCCTCACTCTCCATCTTCCTTCATGATGAATGAAATATTTATCAACCAATCCAAGTATTTCCATTGTTAGTATGGGGGAGTCAGGGTAAACACGTCGGACTGGCTGAAACAGAAATGAGCCTGTTTCAGGGTGGTCCTTCCACACATTTTATCAATTTGATTCAATATCAGCCCAGGGACCCATGGCCTAGGGAGCCATTACAGCCTAAAATCCTGCTCCCTTCCTCCTAATGCTGTCTGGATTTATTCAGTTTGATATTCTGCATGTAAAAAGGACTGAGGATCAGAGTCAGACAGAACTCAAAGGAGAGAAAGGCAGTGCACCAAATCAAGTTTCAGCAGCTGGACACAGGGAGTTTTTTTAACCAGGTAGGCAAGTTGAGAACAAGTTCTCATTTACAATTGCAACGTGGCCAAGATAAAGCAAAGCAGTTCGACACATACAACAACACATGGAGTAAAACAAACATACAGTCAATAATACAGTAGATACAATAATAATACAGTAGAAAAATAAGTCTATATACAATGTGAGGAAATGAAGTGAGATAAGGGAGGTAAAGGCAAAAAAAAGGCCATGGTGGTGAAGTAAATACAATATAGCTGTAACGGTTTTCCTCCTCTTCGTCTGGAGAGGCGAGAGAAGGATCGGTGGACCAATATGCGGCGTGATAAGTGTCCATGGTTCTTTAATAAGAAATACTCAACCTGAACACAACTGATACAAAAACAATAAACGTGAACTGAACGAAAACCAAAACAGTACCGTGTGGTGAAAAAACAGACACGGAAACAAACACCCACAAACAAACAGTGAAACCCAGGCTATCTAAGTATGATTCTCAATCAGAGAAAACTAATGACACCTGCCTCTGATTGAGAACCATACTAGGCCGAAACATAGAAGTCCCAAAATCATAGAAAAACAAACAGACTGCCCACCCCAAAATCATAGAAAAACAAACATAGACTGCCCACCCCAACTCACGCCCTGACCATACTAAATAACGACAAAACAAAGGAAATAAAAGGTCAGAACGTGACAGTACCCCCCCCCCCCAAGGTGCAGACAGTGGGCGTCTGTCCGCGGTGGTGGCTCTGGCGCGGGACGTGGACCCCACTTCACCACAGTCTTTCTACGCCTCATTGTCCGCCTCCGTGGCCTCCTAAACACGGCGAACCTTCTAAATGGCCCCACTGGACTGAGGGGCAGCTCGGGACTGAGGGGCAGCTCGGGACTGAGGGGCAGCTCGGGACTGAGGGGCAGCTCGGGACTGAGGGGCAGCTCGGGACTGAGGGGTAGCTCCGGACTGAAGGGCAGCTCCGGACTGACTGACGACTCTGGCAGATCCTGGCTGAATGGCGGCTCTGGCAGATCCTGGCTGACTGGCGGCTCTGGCAGATCCTGGCTGACTGGCGGCTCTGGCAGATCCTGGCTGACTGGCGGCTCTGGCAGATCCTGGCTGACTGGCGGCTCTGGCAGATCCTGGCTGACTGGCGGCTCTGGCAGATCCTGGCTGACTGGCGGCTCTGGCAGATCCTGGCTGACTGGCGGCTCTGGCAGATCCTGGCTGAATGGCGGCTCTGGCAGATCCTGGCTGACTGGCGGCTCTGGCAGATCCTGGCTGAACGGCGGCTCTGGCAGATCCTGGCTGAACGGCGGCTCTGGAAGATCCTGGCTGAACGGCGGCTCTGGAAGATCCTGGCTGAATGGCGGCTCTGGCAGATCCTGGCTGACTGGCGGCTCTGGCAGATCCTGGCTGAACGGCGGCTCTGGCAGATCCTGGCTGAACGGCGGCTCTGGAAGATCCTGGCTGAACGGCGGCTCTGGCAGATCCTGGCTGAACTGCGGCTATGGCAGATCCTGGCTGAAAGGCGGCTCTGGAAGATCCTGGCTGAACGGCGGCTCTGGAAGATCCTGGCTGAACGGCGGCTCTGGCAGATCCTGGCTGACTGGCGGCTCTGGCAGATCCTGGCTGACTGGCGGCTCTGGCAGATCCTGGCTGACTGGCGGCTCTGGCAGATCCTGGCTGAACGGCGGCTCTGGCAGATCCTGGCTGAACGGCGGCTCTGGAAGATCCTGGCTGAACGGCGGCTCTGGAAGATCCTGGCTGAACTGCGGCTATGGCAGATCCTGGCTGAAAGGCGGCTCTGGAAGATCCTGGCTGAACGGCGGCTCTGGCAGATCCTGGCTGAACGGCGGCTCCTTGCAGACTGGCGGCTCCGGCGGCTCCTTGCAGACTGGCGGCTCCGGCGGCTCCTTGCAGACTGGCGGCTCCGGCGGCTCCTTGCAGACTGGCGGCTCCGGCGGCTCCTTGCAGACTGGCGGCTCTGGCGGCTCCTTGCAGACTGGCGGATCATGACAGACGGGAGACTCTAGCAGTTCTGGACAGACTGGAGACTCTGGCAGCTCTGGACAGACGGGAGACTCTGGCAGCTCTGGACAGACGGGAGACTCTGGCAGCTCTGGACAGACGGGAGACTCTGGCAGCTCTGGACAGACGGGAGACTCTGGCAGCTCTGGACAGACGGGAGACACTGGCAGCTCTGGACAGATGGGAGACACTGGCAGCTCTGGACAGATGGGAGACTCTGGCAGCGCTGGAGAGGAGGAGGGCTCTGGCAGCGCTGGACAGGCGGGAGCACCTGTAGGGCTGAGACGGAGAGACAGCCTGGTGCAGGGGGCTGCCACTGGAGGGCTGGTGCGTGGAGGTGGCACTGGATAGACCGGACCATGCAGGCGCACTGGAGCTCTTGAGCACCGAGCCTGCCCAACCTTACCTGGTTGAATGCTCCCGGTCGCCCTGCCAGTGCGGCGAGGTAGAATAGCCTGCACTGGGCTGTGCAGGCGAACCGGGGACACCATGCGTAAGGCTGGTGCCATGTACCATGGCCCAAGGATACGCACTGGAGACCAGATGCGTAGAGCCGGCGTCATGGCACCTGGCTCGATGCCCACTATGCACCCGCATATGGGAAACCGTGCGCACCACAGCATAACACAGTGCCTGCCCGGTCTCTCTCGCCCTCCGGTAAGCACAGGAAGTTAGTGCAGGTCTCCTACTTGGCTTCGCAACACTTCCTGTGTGCCATCCCCCCAAGACATTTTTGGGGCTGACTGTCACCACACTGCTTGATCCTGTTTTGGTGGGTGTTTCCGTCAAGGATTTCCTCCTCTTCGTCCGAAGAGGAGAGGCGAGAAGGATCGGAGGACCAATATGCGGTGTGATAAGTGTCCATGGTTCTTTTAATAAGAAATACTCAACATGAACACAACTGATACAAAAACAATAAACGTGAACTGAACGAAAACCAAAACAGTACCGTGTGGTGAAAAAACACAGACATGGAAACAAACACCCACAAACAAACAGTGAAACCCAGGCTACCTAAGTATGATTCTCTGTCAGAGACAACTAATGACACCTGTCTCTGATTGAGAACCATACTAGGCCAAAACATAGAAATCCCAAAATCATAGAAAAACAAACATAGACTGCCCACCCCAACTCACGCCCTGACCATACTAAATAATTACAAAACAAAGGAAATAAAGGTCAGAACGTGACAATAGCAAGTAAAACACTGGAATGGTATATTTGCAGTGGAATAATGTGCAAGGTAGAGATAGAAATAATGGGGTGCAAAGGAGCTAAATTTATAAATAAATAAATACAGTTGGGGGAGAGGTAGTTATTTGGGCTAAATTATAGATGGGCTTTGTACAGGTGCAGTAATCTATGAGCTGCTCTGACAGCTGGTGCTTCAAGCTAGTGAGGGAGATAAGTGTTTCAGAGATTTTTGTCGTTCGTTCCATTCATTGGCAGCAGAGAACTGGAAGGAGAGGCGGCCAGAGTTACTGTCAACAGGTCCATTGTTGTTGCCCTCTTTCAGAAGTTGGATGGAGAAGGAAAGAACAAAAAGAGACATGGTTCAGAAAGCCCAAACTTGTCTTTCTCCGGTCAAAGTGTATTTTTGTTAGAAATGTCTTCTTCGTCAAGTGCCTATCGGTCAAGTTGTCTAGACTTTATATAGTTTGGTGAACCTTAGGTCATTTCCTCCCTACTCCAACACTTCCTGATGAAATATGCAGGATGTTTGAGAATGAGAGAGGGAGGCAGGTTGGCCTCAGGGGAAGTTAGGAGACAGGGCACGAAGGGGGTTAGGGGGGCTAGGATGAGGGGTGGTTAGAGGGCTCCTGCTTACTCTCTCTTCTGCTGTTCCTCTGGATACACATGAAACATGGAATACTGATACAGTTATTACAGATCAATGCACTTCCATTCCCATCTGTCTCTCCCTTAATTTTGATAGGACAAGAATTTATGATCTACTGCCCAAATCCTCACCCTTTAATGTGCTGCTCCTCATCGGGGAGGGGAGGGGGTGGGGGGTTGTGTTCTGTCTGATGTAGTAAACAGCTGGGAATTTTCTAAAGCCGAGAAGAAAAACCTGTGTCTTTTTCTAATGGATTTAATAGTCATTTTCTATGAAAAAATAAATACATGTAATTCAAAAGGTCCTCATTGAAATATTACAGCGACATAGTTATCTTTAGAGACTTAGATCCTTAGATCAGCCCACTGAAGACCTCTGCATTACTGTAAAAATTGGAGGTGGAGGATTGCTTAAATACCTCCCTAATCTCCTGTCTTTGTCATTATCCTCTTTCATTGCTGTTCCTAGACGATGCCTGGCTATCGCCTACATGCTCTTAACTTAACAGTTCATGTTAAAGAAACATTTCACCCAAAAACAATATTTTTGCATATGATGCAAAATGTAGCATCATATGATACAAAATGTATCATACCGGGCTGTATTTCTGTATTTTGAAGACTTGATTGCTGACATGCAAAACATTTTGAGACTATATCAACAATGGACTAATAAAAACAGATTGTTTTGGGGTGGAGTTTTCCTTTAACTCTGGAGTGGGTGGTCGCTGCCCCTCTGATGTAGCTCTTTGTGACATAGAGATTGTGTCTATTTCTAGTCTATCTAAGCAGTCAACTGACATTTACAGTGCATTCGGAAAGTATTCAGACCCTTTGACTTTTTCCACATTGTTACGTTACAGCCTTATCATAAAATGGATTCAAATGTTTCCCCCCCCTCGTCAATCTACACACAATACTCCATAATGACAAAACAAAAATAGGTTTTTAGAAATGTTGGCTAATTTATAAAAAATTAAAAACTGAAATATCACAATTACATAACTACTCAGACCCTTTACTCAGTACTTTGTTGAAGTACCTTTGGCAGCGATTACAGCCTAGAGTCTTCTGGGTATGATGTTACAAGCTTTGCATACCTGTATTTAGGGAGTTTCTCCAATTCTTCTCTACAGAGCCTCTCAAGCTCTGTCAGGTTGGATGGGGAGCATCGCTGCACAGCTATTTTCAGGTCTCTCCAGAGATGTTCGATCAGATTCAAGTCCGGGCTCTGGCTGGGCCACTCAAGAACATTCAGAGACTTGTCCCAAAGCCACTCCTGTGTTGTCCTGGCTGTTTTCTTAATGTCATTGTCCTGTTGGAAGATGCACCTTGGCCCCCATCTGAGGTCTTGAGCGCTCTGGAGCGGGTTTTCATCAAGGATCTCTGTACTTTTCTCCATTCATCTTTCCCTCAATTCTGACTATTCTCCTAGTGCCTGCTGCTGAAAAACATCCTCAGTGCATGATCCTGCCACCACCAGGCTTCACCGTAGAGATGGTGCAGGTTTCCTATAGACGTGACGCTTGGCATTCAGGCCAAAGAGAACAATCTTGATTTCAGAGAATCTTGTTTCTCATTGTTTGAAAGTCCTTTAGGTGACTTTTAGCAAACTCCAAGCGGGCCTTTTACTGAAGAGTTGCTTACATCTGGCCACTCTACCATAAAGGCCTGATTGGTGGATTGCTGCAGAGATGGTTGTCCTTTTGGAAGGTTCTCCCATCTCCACAGATGAACTTTGGAGCTCTGTCAGAGTGACCACCAATTGCTCTGTTTGGCCGGGCGGCCAGCTCTAGGAGGGGTCTTGTTGGTTCCAAACTTCTTCCATTTAAGAATGATGGCGGCCACTGTTCTTTGCTACAGGATAGGATAAGTAATCCCTCTCACCCCCACCCCCCCCCCTTTAAGATTTAGATGCACTATTGTAAAGTGACTGTCCCGCTGGATGTCATAAGGTGAATGCACCAATTTGTAAGTCGCTCTGGATAAGAGCGTCTGCTAAATGACTTAAATGTCAAATGTAAATGAAACATTTTGGTACCCAATTCCTTCGGCCTCTTGGCTTGGTTTTTGCTCTGACATGCACTGTCAACTTTGGGACTTTACATTGACCGGTGTGTGCCTTTCCAAATCATGTTCAGTCAATTGAATTTACCAAAGGTGGACTCCAATCAAGTTGTAGAAACATCTCAAGGATGATCAATGGAAACAGGATGCACCTGAGCTCAATTGAGTCTCATAGCAAATTGTTTGAATACTTATGTAAATAAGGCATTTCTGTTTCTTTGATTTGTAATAAATGTGCAAATATTTCTAAAAACCTTTTTTCACTTTGTCATTATGGCGTATTGTGTGTAGATTGATTAAATATTTTTTTATTAGATTTAGTCCATTTTTGTACAAGATTGAATTCTTCACTGTGCCTTTAACTCTGTCCTGATCCTCTGAGATCTTTTTCCTAAATACCTCGCTCTCTGCAGAAGCTTAACATGCACCTCAGCGATGCTGCCTCAACTCCCTCCTTGCAGAGCACTGCTGCTGCTTCCAAACATGGGCTGTGTTCATGCGTGATGAAATGAATCAATTAAGGCGCTCTCTAAGCACTCATGCGAATCACACATCATAATCTGAGCGTGACACAGAACAACCATGTAAATGCAGCTCTATATGTAAATTAGCATTCTCTCAGTAGCGATCACATGACTGATGTTGTAATTCAATTAGGTGGTTGCCGTGGATATTAAGTGAAACTACATATCAGGACCACAAGAGCCAATAAGCCAATGACAGAGACCAGAAAACCATAAACATCATGTATTGGCTCCTATTTTGTGTGTAATTTCACAATTATACCGTTTGCATGTACAGTTGAAGTTGGACGTTTACATACACCTTAGCCAAATACATTTAAACTCAGTTTTTCACAATTCCTGCCATTTAATCCTAGTAAAAATGCCCTGTCTTAGGTCAGTTAGGATCGTCACTTTATTTTTATAATGTGAAATGTCAGAATAATAGTAGAAAGAATTATATATTTCAGCTTTTATTTCTTTCATCACATTCCCAGTGTCAGGAGTTTACATATACTCAGTTACTATTTGGTAGCATTGCCTTTAAATGGTTTAACCTGTGTCAAACGTTTCGGGTAGCCTTCCACAAGCTTCCCACAATAAGTTGGGTGAATTTTGTCCCATTTCTCCTGACAGAGCTGGTGTATCTGAGTCAGGTTTGTAGGCCTCCTTGCTCGCAAATGCTTTTTCAGTTCTGCCCACAAAATTTCTTTACGGTTGAGGTCAGGGCTTTGTGATGGCCACTCCAAGATCTTGACTCTGTTGTCTTTAAGCCATTTTGCTACAACTTTGGAAGTATGCTTGGGGTCATTGTCCATTTGGAAGACCCATTTGCGACCAAGCTTTAACTTCCTGACTGATGTCTTGAGATGTTGCTTCAATATATCCACAAGTTTCCTGACATCTATTTTGTGAAGTGCACCAGTCCCTCCTGCAGCAACTCACCCCCACAACATGATGCTGCCACCCCCTTGGGATGGTGTTCTTCTGCTTGCAAGCCTTCCCCTTTTTCCTCCAAACATAACGATGGTCATTATGGTCAAAGAGTTCTATTTTTGTTTCATCAGACCAGAGGACATTTCTCCAAAAAGTACGATCTTTGTCCCCATGTGCAGTTGCAAACCGTAGTCTGGCTTTTTTATGGTGATTTGGAGCAGTGGCTTCTTCCTTGCTGAACGGTCTTTCAGGTTATGTTGATATATGACTCGTTTGACTGTGCATAATGATACTTTTGTACCTGTTTCCTCCAGCATCTTCACAAAGTCCTTTGCTGTTGTTCTGGGATTGATTTGCACTTTTCGCACCAAAGTACGTTCATTACTAGGAGACAGAACGTGTTTCTTTCCTGAGTGGTATGACTGCTGCATGGTCCCATGGTGTTTATACTTGCGTACTATTGTTTGTACAGATGAACGTGGTACCTTCAGGCATTTTGAAATTGCTCCCAAGGATGAACAAGACTTGTGGAGGTCTACAATTATTTTTCTGAGGCCTTGGCTGATTTCTTTTGATTTTCCCATGATCTCAAGCAAAGATGCACTGAGTTTGAAGGTAGGCATTGAAATACATCCACAGGCACACCTCTAATTGACCCAAATGATGTAAATTAGCCTAGCAGAAGCTTCTAAAGCCATGACATCATTTTCGGGAATTTTCCAAGTTGTTTAAAGGCACAGTCAACTTAGTATATGTAAACTTCTGACCCACTGGAATTGTGATACAGTTCATTATAAGTGTAATAATCTGTAAACAATTGTTGGAAAAATGACTTGTTTCATGCACAAAGTAGATGTCCTAACTGACTTGCCAGAACTATAGTTTGTTAACAAGACATTTTTGGAGTGGTTGAAAAACAAGTCGTAATGACCTAAGTGTATGTAAACTTCCGACTTCAAATGTATACTGATAACAAATTCCTATTGTACTGAAACTAAGAAAGTGCATGGAAACACAACAGCACAACACAACATGCATAACTGTGTACTGTTGAATGATACTAATAACTGACGTGATGTAAACATACTGTAAGTGGTGCCAGAAATAATAATGCGGTTTTAACAACAATAACCGTAACATGAGTTATTGTTTCATTTCCATAATGCTATGAATACAGTACTTTTTACGGATAGGCGGGACAGTTGCATCTCACTTGGGCAAAAAACAGGGAAAATGCAGCGCGGGAAATTTAAAAAAATTCTATAAAATCATACTTTCAGTAAATCACACATGTAAGATACTCAGTTAAAGCTACACTCGTTGTGAATCCAGCCAACGTATCAGATTTTAAAAAGGCTTTTTGGCAAAAGCATAAGAAGCTATTATCTGTTGATAGCACCAGCAGTAAACAAAGAGTATAGTATATTTCAACCCTGCAGGCGCTACACAAAAAGTAGTAATAAAATATAAAACATGCATTACCTTTGACAAGCTTCTTTTGTTGGCACTCCAATATGTCCCATAAACATCACAATTGGTCCTTTTGTTAGATTAATTCCGTCCATCTATATCTAAATGTCAATTTATAAATTGCGTTTGATCCAGAAAGACGCATAAAACGCAACGTCACTACAAATTATTTCAAAAGTTGCCTATAAACTTTGCCAATATATTTCAAACTACTTTTGTAATACAACTTTAGGTATTTTTAGACGTTAGTAATCGATCAAATTGTAGACGGGTCTTTCTGTGTTCAATACAGGAATGAAAACAAACCAGGGATACCTTTCACGTCTTGCGCAACTCTCAACAGTATACCCAGTTCCTACTTCTTCATTGCACAAAGGAATAACCTCAACCAAATTTCAAAGACTGGTGACATCCAGTGGAAGCGGTAGGAACTCAAAACCAGTTCCTAAGAAATATATTTTTCCAACGAGAACTCACTGAACAGAAAAGAATAATTCTGAACGGTTAGTCCTCTGGGTTTTGCCTGCTACATAAGTTCTGTTATACTCACAGACATCATTCAAACTGTTTTAGAAACGTCAGAGTGTTTTCCATCCAAATCTATGAATAATATGCATATCTTATATTCTTAGCGTGAGTAGCAGTAAGTTGTAATTGGGCACGCTATTTATCCAAAAGTGAAAATTCTGCCCCCTAGCCCCAAGAGGTTTTAACAAAACTCTCATGTTTCCCTATTCCTGTGTTATAGGCCAGAAGAGCATGCGTGTCACCAGCCTACTCCTCTGCCAGGGGCTTCTGTGGGTGGGGACTGCCCAGGGAGTCATCATCACCCTGCCCGTGCCAAAACTGGAGGGCATTCCCAAAATAACAGGTACAGATGAGGGGAGGAGGAAATTAAGGTTTTCACTATGACAAATTATCCATTATCAAAATGGGAATACTAATTGCTTCTGGGGATATGTATGTCAACATTGTGCTTTTCTGGTTGTGTCTCTGTCCTGCAGGAAAGGGGATGACCTCTCTGAATGCCCACTGTGGTCCGGTGGACTTCCTGGTGGCCACCTCCAGCACCCTGTCCGCAGAGCTGCTGAAGAGGGACTCTGTGGGGGATGGACCCGACTCTGCCTGCGGAGGGGAGGACCGCAGTGACTCCTCCTCCCAGGAGTCTCTTCAGCAGTCAGGCTGCTCCCAGGGGGAGGGCCGGGGCAAGGGGCGGGGTGTGCTGCTACAGTACAGGCTACGCTCCACGTCGGGGTTGCCGGGGCGAGCACTGACGGCACGGGGCGACGAGGCGTCTGACTCCTCTCTGGAATCTCTGGAACAAAGACTGGAGGACGGCTCCATCTATGAGCTCAGTGACGACCCTGAGATGTGGGTGCGGGGGCGCCCCTGTGAGCGAGATAGGGGGCGTAGGGACAGGGTGACCTCGGCTGCGGTCATATCCGGGGGCAGGGGCTTCCAAAGACTGAGGGAAGGGACAGCAGAGCGCACGGGTGTGGAGACTTCAGAAACAACCCTGATGGTATGGCAACTGCCACTAACTGTGTGACCTGGACATCAACATTCAGGCAGTGTAGAGTGGAGAAACAGCTCTTTATCCCAGCCCCGAATCCTCTCCATTCAATAATGACAGGAACTTGAACCATGTGAGAGAAGTGTATTAGTGCTGGCACAGAGCACAAGGCCAGGCAGATGGCTCCTTGTGTGGGTTCAGGACCTCCTGCATGCTCCATCTAAGGAGACCTGCTGGTGGCCTGTGAGGCATGGGGCACTGACATCCCTTTGGTGGCTCTGTGTGTATCCTCAGCCACAGGCCCAGGGCATTTCTTGTGACAGCTTAAATTAGTCCTCTCCCCACCTTGCCAAAATGGATATCCCGAAATCAAGCGTCATTAGACTGACTGTGCTCACCTCACACACATTTATCTCTCACAGTTGACAGCATTCCTCTGTAACAATGGTCCACATTCCTTTGAGAGCGACCGTTTGTTGAATTTACCATGCTGCAGTGCTGGAGATGGACATCTTTTATCTGATCCTTTGGGAGAGAACCCATCAGTTTAGAGCTGAGAAACTACTGTTGGTTTACGAAGGACTTATTCAGTTCTGTTAGTTCAGTAAGCCTCGTGCTCACTCCCTGGCAATGTGAAATATGTGAAATGTCTGTCATAGTGTGTCACAATTGAATCTGTGCCTCATGGAAATTAAAGTGTGTTAGACACTGACTGTGAGTCCTTAATCGTCTGATGTTTTACAGTATACTGCATAAATAGGCGGGTTATCTGAGGTATCATTGACAAGGAGGATTCCTGAGAGGGAATAGAAGGCAGATGTGTCTACCGCAGTTTAGAGGTTTTAACTTTAAATGTTTCTACTCGAATTACTGCAAAATGCAAAACAGATACCATACTGTAGATCTTTATTGTCGATGACAAAGACATTGTACATTGTTAATTTTAAGTTAGTTTAGCAAACACATAGGCTCACAATTATAACCTTTATTACACATCAAAAGGCCTACTGAATTAACTACAAAATACAACAACTGCAGCCACCAAGACATCATTAGTGGCTGTGTATAGGCAATCGGAGGGGAGAATGCTTCATATGGGGTTCTGTGGCAATTTAACACACGCAAACCTTTGATAAATCTATCCCCTAGTAGCATTTCTGTCTCCTTTCCTTCACTTCCTTTGTGAAGCCATTGCCATCGGTGGTCTGGTGTGCTAACAGAGACATGGTATTATCCTGCCCTGTTCCTGTTTCTATTCTTCCACAATGGAAAAGACCTTTGACAACATCTTTGAAAAGTGTTCATTAACAAATGAATTGAGATGTTTGGCTATGAATGCATGGCATTGAAGTGTTCTTTTAAATTGCCTGTGCTGCTGGATGGAAGTGATGGTTGATTACATATTTTGTCACGACTTCTGTAGAATCTGTTAATAATTCCAGTTACATCTCCACATGAGTACTCTATTTCATCCCAGTTGAAGGCCATGCTTTCTATGGTTTTGAAACATTCTTTGTCATTTTACTTAATCTCCCCGGCATTGACAGACAGCAGCTTTTCAATAGAAAACACAACTCAATACAGAGCGTTGAGGTGTTTCTATCCAAACGTACACATGAGAAAAGCTGTTTAAAGTATACTGTCAAAAACCACAGGACCTATTTAGTGTTTCTATGCTAATACTATTCCATAACACTTTTCTGGAGGTCCCCAACAAGTCAAGGTTATTTGGATGTAGCCAGAGGATATATGAGGGTATGATTGAGTAACCTTTATGTAGTATAGATTATTCATCCACAAACACTACCTGCATGTACAACAATTGTTTCAGTGGTTTGCCATTCCCACTGCTGGGGTGTTTGCTCAGACGTTATTGCACCCTTTATCTTAGTGTGTTTCCACTCTCTCATCCTTTCTCATCGATTCACACTCATTATTATTTGATCTATTCAAACTCCTAAATGGAGATTGTCCATAATAACTTCACACTCATACCGACCATACTGTCTGTTCTTATAAAACCGATTTGTGCAGCTTCTCCAAGCTTCCCATAATTCAACTTTCATTCACATAACTGAAAATAATGTGCACTTATAATACTAAAGACTTCGAACACCCCTGTGGTAGACGAAGAGGCTTGTGATGAGTCGGCTGGTTTAACTTTTGATTATGATGAAATAATTATGTGACTCAGTTGTGTACGTTGATAGAGTGAGAAGTCTTTAACATTAGATTAATAATGTTAAGTTACATTGCACATATAAAACATTGCTTTTCTCCATTACATGTCAATTCCAATGTCCTATTGGTACGTTAATAAACACATGCTTACATACTGTACTGTAAAAGTGTTTCATCATTCATGTGTAATATGTCAATGTTTAATAAATACTTCATAGTGATAACATGATTCTAATCATCTTTTGTGGGACTCAAATTAAGGTTGTTGTGCTGATTTGAAGATTTACAAGTCTGAACCAGTTCAATGACCCACAAACCATAAAAGATGTCTACATTTTGACCCATTTTGTGAAGCCTAATAAGAGTCTGTCTGTTAGAGGCCACTATATCCAATCCTTTGGCTCATCCCCAGACTTCACATTTCTCTGGACCCTGACTTCACATTTCTCTGTTCGTACAGCCCATAGCAGTATGGTCCAGCCCAGTATGTTGGATAACTGGACCTGGTGTGGCCCTATGTGCTCAGTCTGCCCATATGTCTCCACACCTAGGGTTGCAAAGGGAGTGTATATTACTGGAAACCTTCTAAATTTACCAGTAAACTACCAGAATTGTATGTAATCACAAGACATCTAGTGGCCCGTTTGGGTACTTCAGATAATCACAGGCATCTGTAATGAACTCTGGCCCTCTTATCACATAAAATATATTACATCATCATTAAAAAAGGGTAGTTGCTCATAATGTGTGACAGGATCTTTCATTTCTGAGGCTCCATATCCAGTGTGCAAATTCTCCCAGTATCTCACAGGAATTTGGGACATTTTCTCATGCTGAAACTGGATTAGATACATACCGGTAGTTAAATCCAAGTTGAATGACAAAAAGGTGGTATTCACAATATCACAAAACAAAAGACACAACAACAAAACACATCAATAGCCACTACACTGTCAAAACATGATTTTGTCATGACTATGGTGTAGCGACATTAGCTAGCTAGCTAATGTTAGCATAGCGTCTGCTTCATGATAATCAGCTCGCATTAACTACCTAGCATTAGCTGCCTAGCTCAGCCCAGCTAGCACTAGCCCAATGGAAATTGATGCAACCCTGCTGGGTAAGTGGCTAGCCTGATGACCAGTGGTGACAGTCAAATCAAATCAAATGTATTTATATAGCCCTTCGTACATCAGCTGATATCTCAAAGTGCTGTACAGAAACACAGCCTAAAACCCCAAACAGCAAGCAATGCAGGTGTTGAAGCACGTTGGCTAGGAAAAACTCCCTAGAAAGGCCAAAACCTAGGAAGGAACCTAGAGAGGAACCAGGCTATGAGGGGTGGCCAGTTCTCTTCTGGCTGTGCCGGGTGGAGATTATAACAGAACATGCCCAAGATGTTCAAATGTTCATAAATGACCAGCATGGTCAAATAATCGGTCTGGGACAGGTAGCACGTCCGGTGAACAGGTCAGGATTCCATAGCCGCAGGCAGAACAGTTGAAACTGGAGCAGCAGCACGGCCAGGTGGACTGGGGACAGCAAAGAGTCATCATGCCAGGTAGTCCTGAGGCATTGTCCTAGGGCTCAGGTCCTCCTCTGAGAGAGAGAGAATTAGAGAGAGCATACTTAAATTCACACAGGACACTGGATAAGACCGGATAAGTACTCCAGATATAACAAACTGACCCTAGCCCCCCGACACATAAACTACTGCAGCATAAATACTGGAGGCTGAGACAGGAGGGGTCAGGAGACACTGTGGCCCCATCCGATGATACCCCCGGACAGGCCAACCAGGAAGGATATAACCCCACCCACTTTGCCAAAGCACAGCCCCCACACCACTAGAGGGATATCTTCAACCACCAACTTACCATCCTGAGACAAGGCCGAGTATAGCCCACAAAGATGTCCACCACGGCACAACCCAAGGGGGGGCGCCAACCCAGACAGGAAGATCACATCAGTGACTCAACCCACTCAAGTGACTCACCCCTCCTAGGGATGGCATGAAAGAGCACCAGTAAGCCAGTGACTCAGCCCCTGTAATAGGGTTAGAGGCAGAGAATCCCAGTGGAAAGAGGGGCACCGGCCAGGCAGAGACAGCAAGGGCGGTTCGTTGCTCCAGAGCCTTTCCATTAACATTCACACTCCTGGGCCAGACTACACTCAATCATATGACCCTCTGAAGAGATGAGTCTTCAGTAAATACATAAAGGTTGAGACCGAGTTTGCGTCTCTGACATGGGTAGGCAGACCGTTCCATAAAAATGGAGCTCTATAGGAGAAAGCCCTGCCTCCAGCTGTTTGCTTAGAAATTCTAGGGACAATTGAGGCCTGCGTCTTGTGACCGTAGCGTACGTGTAGGTATGACGGCAGGACCAAATCAGAGAGATAGGTAGGAGCAAGCCCATGTAATGCTTTGTAGGTTAGCAGTAAAACCTTGAAAATCAGCCCTTGCCTTGACAGGAAGCCAGTGTAGGGAGGCTAGCACTGGAGTAATATGATACATTTTTTGGGTTCTAGTCAGGATTCTAGCAGCCGTATTTAGCACAGTGAGGTCCTCAAGGCTTTAATCAGTGTCATCATGCAGAAATTGCAAGATAAAATATTGGTTGATGAGCTAAGTTAGCTAGCAAGACAGCTATGACAGTTACCAGTGGGCATGCAGAAATGCATGATGACACATTGTATCGAAGTCAAGAAGTCATGCAGAACGGACTGCCTCTGGACTTCCCCATCTAGCTAGCTAGCTAGTAGAGAGGTACAAAAATGCCGGTACACAGATGCATAGCTCATACAATTATATTTTGTTCAAGTCAATGACAATACATGTTGCAAAGTAAATATCTGCAACAAATATATCTCATTGCATTGCATGCTAGTCCATAAAATATCTAGTTGTGTTTTATAGGAAAGGGGACTCACCCAACCTCAAGCTTGTGAAGGGGGATACACGTTTATGATGGAATTGGCCGAGAATGAAAAACCCAGTGACCACTAGATATCCTCGTATACCCATATTTACTGTAGATAAAATGGACTTGATTTTTGATCAAGTACTGATCAGTACTGTTTGAATGACAAGCCCATTCAAGCCCATTCAATCTATTTTAGGTATCTATAATCATATGTATTTTTTGTACTCAGCAGGAACGGGGCCTACGTACTTCCGAACATTTGTGTTCATGAATGGTTTAATGTAAGCTTGGTTGCATCCCCCATCTTAAAGTGTAAGAAGGCATTTGATATCACAAAGTATGCTGTATTTCCATTTCTCCTGGCTTGCCATTTGTCATTTAGTTAGCCCAACCTCACCCTAGAAATAGAAATCAGTTGTCAAATTAATTTAAATAGAAAATACATAGTATGTACTGTGTGTCAAACATATCCATAAGGATTCTCCAACATATGTTAATATACAAATAATATGCAATAGTGACATTTGACACCAGCGTAGAAAGTGGACTCTATCAGTGCTTAATTTGTAAAAATCGGGAGGTCCCGGAACAAATTGTGAGCTCAAGAGCGGAGAGTGATCTAGGAGGCTCTGGGGTACCTGAAGGCATGAGAAAGAGTGACAAACACAACTTAGCAGTGCAGAAGACGGAGTAAACAGCCATGTAACCTGCCATATGCATAGCCTATATACCTGAGTATTGCTGTGGAGCTTCCACAAGTCTGAATTTCATATAGCCTTATTTTGAAGACATCAATGTACAGAAACATTTGTAGACATGCATATGGCAGGTGTTTTGATATGCACACATACACATCCGTGGGGCTTACAAGACTCAAATTTCATATGCATTTCAAGACATCATAGTAGCAGTAAAACAAACGTCACAAATTGCTGAATATACACTACCGGTCCGAAGTTTTAGAACACCTACTCATTCATGGGTTTTTCTTTATTTTGACTATTTTCTACGTAGTAGAATAATAGTGAAGACATCAAAACTATGAAATAACACATATGGAATCGTATAGTAACCAAAAAAAGTGTTGAAAAATATCAAAATAGATTTTGATTTGTTTAAACAGCCACCCTTTGCCTTGATGGCAGCTTTACACACTCTTGGCATTCTCTCAACCCGCTTCATGAGCTAGTCACCTGGAATGCATTTCAATTAACAGGTGTGCTTTTTTAAAAGTTAATATGTGTCATTTCTTTCTTTCTTAACTTCTTGGCACACCCATCCCATTAGCGGGATCATTTTCGTCAACACCCACTGAATTGCCAAATTCAAATTAAATTACTAAAAATATTACATTTTCATGAAATCACAAGTGCAATATAGCAAAACACAGCTTAGCTTGTTGTTAATCCACCTGGCGTGTCAGATAAAAAAAAAGCTTTACAGCAAAAGCTATCCAAGCGTTTATGTTAGGACATCTCTTTCAGCAGACAAAACATTACACACAGCCAGCAGCAAAGTAGATTGGTCACGAAAGTCAAAAAAGCTTACCTTTGATGATCTTTGGATGTTTGCACTCACAAGACTCCCAGTTACACAATAAATGTTCCTTTTGTTCCATAAAGATTATGTTTATATCCAAAATACCTCCATTTGGTTGGCGCGTTTTGTTCAGAAATCCACAGGCTTGAGCGGTCACGACGGTGAAATTCCAAATAGTATCCGTAAAGTTCATAGAAACATGTCAAAGTTTTTTTATATTCAATCCTCAGGATGTTTTTACAATAAATAATTGATAATATTTCAACCGGACCGTAGCTTTTTCAATAGGAGAGAGAGAGAGAAATGTCTGCTCCAAGCTGTTGCTCATGCAGAACTCTGCTGGCACCCAGCCATCCACTGACACGATGTGATAGTTCTCGCTCATTTTTCAGATGTGTGCATTTCCAAATGATGTCCAATCAATTGAATTTACCACAGGTGGACTCCAATCAGGTTGTAGAAACATCTCAAGGATGATCAATGGAAACAGGATGCACCTGAGCTCAATTTCAAGTCTCATAGCAAAGGGTCTTAGTACTTTTTTAAATAAGGTATTTCTGTTAAATGTTAATACATGTGCAAACATTTCTAGAAACCTGATTTCCCTTTGTCGTTATGGGGTATTGTGTGAATAAGGGCTTTTATAGAATAAGGCTGTAACTTAACAAAATGTGGAAAAAGTCAAGTGGTCTGAATACTTACCGAATGCACTGTATAATGCAGGCCTTAAATTTTTGCAAAGATCCTATACGATTGGTTATGGGAAACGATATCTGATGAGCAAATTTATATTTTCTGCAAAACTACCACCTGTCTCTAAAAATGCGCTCTCTGTGAATAACGTGTTCCAAATCTTCCAACAGATCATTCATCTCTCATTCCAGTTCCCATTATATCAGTGAATTTTTTACAATAATAATCTATATAAAGTACAGTATTTCAACAATGGTTTCACTTTCACATGTGCATCTAATTTAACAAATTACTGTACTTTACATAGATAATTATCCTAACAAATACACTGATGTGGTGAATTTATACTTAATGTATATAGCCTGTCAATAATTGTTGCATGAATTCACAATGGAAATACAATTCAATGGAAAAATTAACTATTACTCTCACGATTATACAAATATATTTCCTCAATTTCATGCTTGACAAGCAGTTCTTATTCCACCACTTGGCACTGTGTGTACGCATGGTCATGTCTCTGGGTAAATGTACACACACTCAAGGAAACGTTCATATTGATAAATCTCACACTTTGCGTGGATATGATCCCACTGTTACGCACGCCTCTATGAAGAGGGAACGTAACACCCTGCTACAACTAAACTCTCCGTGAAGAGAAAAAAGGTATGGACTGTAGGTGCAAGTAAGAATGACAACAGGCAGAATATGGTACCGTTTACAAGGACTTTATTCCTTTACACGGTAATATGGGGAAAAGGGGCTGGACGGAACCAAAGCAAAGAAAGTAAATCTCAAAGCCTTCCATCTCCTATCTTACCTGCCTACCCACTACTTACCTAATTTAGCACCACCTGGTGCCCTAACCAAAATACAGGGGGTGGTCCGCCCAGGTCTTACCTAGTGTGCCTAGACAGCGAATATGCTACGGGTATATGTATGCCCGCGGGCCTCTTGCCTAAGCACTCCCTAGGTGGCTTCCCCTTTCCCCTGAGAACAAATGAAACAGAATATTAAACAATTTCACAAACAAACTAAGGACATCAAATAAGCTCTATCTGAGCAACAAACTCACAAAACATACCAACTCTCTAGCAATGAACTCTCTAGCAATGAACTCTCTAGCAATGAACTCTCTAGCAATGAACTCTCTAGCAATGAACTCTCTAGCAATGAACTCTCTAGCAATGAACTCTCTAGCAATGAACTCTCTAGCAATGAACTCTCTAGCAATGAACTCTCTAGCAATGAACTCTCTAGCAATGAACTCTCTAGCAATGAACTCTCTAGCAATGAACTCTCTAGCAATGAACTCTCTAGCAAAATCTCTCTAGCAAAATCTCTCTAGCAAAATCCCTGCAATGACCTCCCTGCAATGACCTCCCTGCAATGACCTCCCTGCAATGACCTCCCTGCAATGACCTCCCTGCAATGACCTCCCTGCAATGACCTCCCTGCAATGACCTCCCTGCAATGACCTCCCAGCAAAATCTCTCTAGCAAAATCTCTCTAGCAAAATCTACCTCCTGAACAGAACACTGGCTTTTATATAGCTTCTGAATGAATGGGTAATTGGAGACAGCTGTGTCTTGACGAGGGGGCGGGGTCAGCTCTCCAATTAGCCATGGAGTCGACCAATCAGCTGCTTGAGGGATTTCAGGAAGCCATTTCCTGAAAAAAACACATGCAAACATACAAACTACAACACATACACTGGGGAACGTAACACCCACGCATTAGTTTACTCACATATTTGTGCCTACACATGATTTATTAATGAGGCCCCAGGAATGTTTCACAATGTCGTCTCTCATATGGTTTTCATGTCAGTCCAGGATGGGGGAATATGATCACTACAGGTGTTCCTGAATTTTTACAAATACTTACACTGGATCATGGGTAGAATATCCTTTCAAATACTTGTGTCCTGCACTCAAAAGCACTTGTGGTTTAATTATTGTGTCTATTATCCACATTGGCATAAGACATCAATGTACTTACTGTCTAATATGTATTCTCTTCCAGAACGCTCTCTGGTTTTTAACACTCCCATCAAGCCACTGTGACTGACAGTAATGAAAGGACACATCAATTATATATGCTCTGTTAAAGTCTCCTGATATACATGCAATAGTGTTTAATATGAGTGCCACTTGTTTTCACTGTGTGAATGCCACCAGTTTTAGCATCACCATCTTTGGTAAATGGATTATCATGAAACATTCAACTGATATGGGCCATTATGCCAAACTGCCAACATAAAAAAAACGTTTTCTGACTAGAGTACACTGGCCTTGTTTCAACGAAGTAGATAGATGCACAAAAGGTATCTCAGCTAACGAATCAATGAATTAGTGATCCCCACATCTGCCCTTTGAGTGTTATTCTTTTCAAGGGAACATACACTTCTCATTCAGAACAGCAATACACACCACAGCCTTACGGCAAGGCACTAGGGATCTTGCAGTAGATGTTGATCAACTATCAGCTGATCAAATGTTTCCCTCATTGCAGCCTACCCTCTGCAACATAATGCATTGAGTTAGAATTCTACAAACACAAACCTAGGCAGAAGAGAATGTATCCTAAAATAGGAACATAATGCTGGGAACAGAATGCTGATCTGATAAAGCTCTGCTGAATTGCACCTTTTACGTGGGTCAGCAATAGAACGCATCCTTCCCTGGAAGCAAAATGACACATTGAGAAAAAGCCCAAAATGCTGTGTAAGCTTTTTGCTGTCAAATAGAACTCAAACAGTACTGCTTTATGTGTGTCCTTATTTTCCAGGGGAACTTCACATTCCCCTTTGTAAAGCATTCTAAAGATATTTCTGCCAATTAACCCCTGGCCCAGGGGAGATTTGCCTATCTTGAGCCCCAGCTTTGCGCCTGTGTAGCTGGCAGCGTCACTCTCCCTGTGTCTCAGGTATAATTTGCATGGCTCGGTCAAGGCTAAACTGGAACTGAGGAAGCGATGCAGTTTGGAGGTCTTCTTGCTTTATCTGTTGGCTCCTAAAAGCTGAGATTATTTGCATTGCTTTTAACTTCCGCTTGCTCGGCAGCACACATGATAAAGGAAGAACAGCACACTTTACTAGGTTTACTAGGTTTCTTCCTAGGTTTTGGCCTTTCTAGTGAGTTTTTCCTGGCCACCGTGCTTCTACACCTGCATTGCTTGCTGTTTGGGGTTTTAGGCTGGGTTTCTGTACAGCATTTTGAGATATCAGCTAATGTAAGAAGGGCTATATGAATGAAATTGATTTGATTTGATCTGATTTACTAACCGTCCTCGAGAAAGGAAGCTGGAGCTGATGTTTTGCATTGAGAGAATACAAGGATAGGGCCCACATACAGCACATACAGTACACAGTCATAATTGGGTGTTATTATGGGCCTCCAATGCTCTTGGTAGATGTATTTGGAATAGGCACAGCTCAGGTTAATGTGATGGCAAATGTTGGTAATACTGACCATTTCAAGCTCATATGAATAATCATAGGCCTATTCTGAGAGGTTTCCAGAAGCCATTGTGTTAAGTTTCCCAGACAGATCTGCCATGCAGTAGGGGTAACCAACTCCCAACATGTTGCTCTAATTGTCAGGCCCATCACTCTCTCATTGCTCTAGGAAGACCTTTGTGGAGGCTTTGTGAAGGCTCATGGAGTGACTCAACCATATATTTTATTTATCACCTTTTAATCATGCAGAGGATTTATGAAATGTTGATTGCTGTACATTATTCAGCCTGTCTCCTAGGAGACGGTCTGCTCCATGGCTTGACACCATGGTGCTACTTATCTTCAGCGATTGTACAATATATCTCCATGTCCAGAGACTGGGAGAAGGGCTATTGAAAAATAGATGTTCTGCCTTCTTTTCACACATCATAACAATGACAGCTTTATTTTCTTGTGAAGTACATTCACTGCTCCCTAGTCCCAGTCCTTGATGTTACGATTTATGTGCAACAGTCTGTAAAATCATAATAGGTATAAAGCAACATAGGATTTTACAGGCAATGTCCTCAAACCTCTCATGCTACAGGTGCAAGATTGTAGCCCCTTCTCCTTATTTACCTTAGGAAGTATAAAACATTTGACACACTCTACTTTTTTTCCTGAGCTGCAGCATTTATTTCATGAGAATTTTTGAAGGGTGACCTTCAATTCATATATTTATTGCTGTACGTCTCTTCTACTATCTCATTGGGACCTCCGTGAAGGAGATACATTTTTGTTTTATGTCTTGCAGTGAATCAAATCGCTTTTATGTCAACATTTCTCCCACTATTCAAACAAAATGAGAGCATAAGCATTCAGGTCTCTCCTCTTCCCATCTCGGTTGAATTTGGATGATGTCCAGAACAATTCAGAGGTAAATAATATGCATTGAATATGACAACAGCCCGGTCGTGTTTTACAAGGTGAGCAAAATATGACTTGCTGCATCCCCAATATAAAAATGAACAACAACTAATCTATACTTTTCCCCCTGGGTATCCATATTGAGAGGCTATTATTTCACTGTGTGTCTGTTTGGTGCCCAGAATCAGCACTTGCTGCTCCTATCTTCTCCATCTGACAAACGCCCAGTAATCCCACACAATTTCCTTTCGGTATCCTTTGTATGACAGCTGTACCACCAGCCAAGACCCTGGTGGGCGAACATTGAGCAGTATAAACCATATCGGTCCCATGTCAGTCTCTCACTCAGTCTCTTACTTTGGCTCTCTCTATCTGTGTCTCTCTTCATCTGTCTCTGTTTCTCTCTTTCTCGGTCTGTTGCTCTCGCTGTCTCCGTCTGTCTTCAACTGTCTGTCTGTCTGTCTGTCTGTCTGTCTGTCTGTCTGTCTGTCTGTCTGTCTGTCTGTCTGTCTGTCTGTCTGTCTGTCTGTCTGTCTGTCTGTCTGTCTGTCTGTCTGTCTGTCTGTCTGTCTGTCTGTCTGTCTGTCTGTCTGTCTGTCTGTCTGTCTGTCTGTCTGTCTGTCTGTCTGTCTGTCTGTCTGTCTGTCTGTCTGTCTGTCTGTGTCTCTCTCTGTGTCTCTCCTGGTCTCTGCCTCTCTCTCTCTGTTTCGCTCTCTCTCAGTCAGTCTCTCTCTCTCTCTCTCTCTCTCTCTCTCTCTCTCTCTCTCTCTCTCTCTCTCTCTCTCTGTCTATGTCAATCTCTCTGTCTCGCTCTTCCTCTCTGTCAGTGTGTGTCTCTCTCTCTCAGTGTCCATGTATATCACTCTGCCTCTGTATGTCTCTCTCTCTCTCTCTCTCTCTCTCTCTCTCTCTCTCTCTCTCTCTCTCTCTCTCTCTCTCTCTCTCTCTCTCTCTCTCTCTCTCTGTGTCCATGTCCATGTATGTCTATCACTCTGCCCTGTATGTCTCTCTCTCTCTCTCTCTCTCTCTCTCTCTCTCTCTCTCTCTCTCTCTCTCTCTCTCTCTCTCTCTCTCTCTCTCTCTCTCTCTCTCTCTCTCTCTCTCTCTCTCTCAGTGTCAGTATATCACTCTCTCTGTATGTCTCTCTCTCTCTCTCTCTCTCTCTCTCTCTCTCTCTCTCTCTCTCTCTCTCTCTCTCTCTCTCTCTCTCTCTCTCTCTCTCTCTCTCTCTCTCAGTCTCGGTCTCTCTCTCAGTTTCTCTCTGTGTCTCTCTCTGTGTCCCTGTCTCTCTCTGTGTTTCTGTCTCTCTCTCTCTGTGTCTCTGTCTCTGTGTCAGTGTCTCTCTCTCTCTGTCAGTGTGCCTCAGTCTCTCGCTCTGCATCTCAGTCTCTCTCGCTGTCTCAGTCTCTCTCATTGTCAGTCTATCTCTCACTCTCAGTCGCTCAGTCTGTCTCTCTCTCTGTCTCAGTCTCTCTCAGTCTGATTTTCTGTCTCACTGTGTCTATGTCTCTCTCTCTCTGGTTTTCTTTTTGTAGTCCGTAATTGCCTACAGACCCTGCCACATACGTCTCTAAGTGTGGATTCTGATTGGTCAGACCAACTTTGAACGGTACTAGTCACGGGTACATCCTGTTTGAGTTTTTGCCTATGGGACGGTATGGGCAAGATGAATTCGTGGTCGGATTTGCCGAATGGAGGGTGGGGGTGGGCATTGTATGCATCGCGGACGATAGAGTAGCAGTGGTCCAGTGTTTTGCTCGAGCAGGTACTATAGTCAATGTGCTGTTATAATTTAGGTAGCCTTGCTCTCAAATTAGCTTTGTTAAAGTCCACAGCTACAATAAATGCAGCCTCAGGATATATGGTTTCCAGTTTACATAGAGTCCAGTGAAGTTCTTTCAGGGCCGGGCTGTGACTATAATCGGTCAGGTCAGGTGAACAAAAGGACTTTCCTGTATGTTTTTATTGTTACACCAAGAGTCGTTAATCATGAGGCATATACCCCGCCCTTCTTCTTACCAGAGAGATGTTTGTTTCTGTCGGCGCGACGCATAAAGAAACCCGGGGGCTGTATCGACGTATTCTAAGTGAGCCATGTTTCAGTGAAACAGAGAATGTTACAATCTCTGATGTCTCTCTGGAAGGCAACTCGTGCCCTAATTTCATCCACCTTGTTGTCTAGAGACTGGACATTGGCGACTAATATGCTCGGAAGCGGTGGGTGGTGTGCTCGCCTTCTAAGTCTGACCAGGAGGCTGCTCTGTCTGCCTCTCCTGCGGCTACACCATTGTTTTGGGTCAGCCTTTGGGATTAGATCCAATGACCAGGGTGGAGGTCCAAACAAGTCATCAACTTCGGGAAAGTGGTATATTCCTGGTCGTAATGTTGATAAGTTGACGTCGCTCTTATATCCAAAAGCTTTTCCCGGCTGTATATAATTACACTTTAGATTTTCAGGGCTAACAAAATAAGAAATAATACATAAAAAACAAATTACTGCATGGTTCCCTACGGACTTAAAGCAAAGCAACCATCTCTGTCAGCGCCATCTTGCAGGCTTATTGGGTAATGCAATGGATTTTGTTGTTTTTATTGACTGAAGGATGTTACATGTTTATTGAATTTCTAATTGGTTATGTTGTAAGTCTTTTCTTTGGTTTTCACAGATTTGATTTTGATGCTGATTTTTGGAATATGCAAGTCATGTTTCGAATAGCCAAATTTACACTTTCTTTCTTTGTATCAAATACAATTTATTTATATAGCCCTTCGTACATCAGCTGATATCTCAAAGTGCTGTACAGAAACCCAGCCTAAAACCCCAAACAGCAAGCAATGCAGGTGTTGAAGCACGTTGGCTAGGAAAAACTCCCTAGAAAGGCCAAAACCTAGGAAGAAACGCAGATAGGAACCAGGCTATGAGGGGTGGCCAGTCCTCTTCTGGCTGTGCGGGGTGGAGATTATAACAGAACATGGCCAAGATGTTCAAATGTTCATAAATGACCAGCATGGTCAAATAATAGGTCTGGGACAGGTAGCACGTCCTGTGAACAGGTCAGGATTCCATAGCCACAGGCAGAACAGTTGAAACTGGAGCAGCAGCACGGCCTGGTAGACTGGGGACAGCAAGGAGTCATCATGCCAGGTAGTTCTGAGGCATGGTCCTAGGGCTCAGGTCCTCCGAGAGAGAGAAAGAAAGAGAGAGAGAGAGAATTTGGGGCGGCAGGGTAGCCTAGTGGTTTCATTCAGGCATTAGTTAATGATGTACTGAGAGACATGCTGAACATCTTTGTTTTCGTTTACCTTGACGATATCCTGATTTTTTCACCGTCACTCCAGATTCATGTTCAGCACGTTCGACGTGTCCTCCAGCGTCTTTTAGAGAATTGTCTCTATGTGAAGGCTGAGAAGTGCGCCTTTCATGTCTCCTCCGTCACATTTCTCGGTTCTGTTATTTCCGCTGAAGGCATTCAGATGGATCCCGCTAAGGTCCATGCTGTCAGCGATTGGCCCGTCCCTAAGTCACGTGTCGAGTTGCAGCGCTTTCTCGGTTTCGCGAATTTCTATCGGCGTTTCATTCGTAATTTCGGTCAAGTGGCAGCCCCTCTCACAGCCCTTACTTCTGTCAAGACGTGCTTTAAGTGGTCCGGTTCCGCCCAGGGAGCTTTTGATCTCCTCAAGAGGCGTTTTACATCCGCTCCTATCCTTGTTACTCCTGACGTCACTAAACAATTCATTGTCGAGGTTGACGCTTCAGAGGTGGGCGTGGGAGCCATTCTGTCCCAGCGCTCCCAATCTGACGATAAGGTCCATCCTTGCGCGTATTTTTCTCATCGCCTGTCGCCGTCGGAACGCAACTATGATGTGGGTAACCGCGAACTGCTCGCCATCCGCTTAGCCCTAGGCGAATGGCGACAGTGGTTGGAGGGGGCGACCGTTCCTTTTGTTGTTTGGACTGACCATAAGAACCTTGAGTACATCCGTTCCGCCAAACGACTCAATGCGCGTCAAGCTCGTTGGGCGTTGTTTTTCGCTCGTTTCGAGTTCGTGATTTCTTATCGCCCGGGTACTAAGAACACCAAGCCTGATGCCTTATCCCGTCTCTTCAGTTCTTCTGTAGCTTCTACCGACCCCGAGGGGATTCTCCCTGAAGGGCGTGTTGTCGGGTTGACTGTCTGGGGAATTGAGAGACAGGTAAAGCAAGCACTCACTCACACTGCGTCGCCGCACGCTTGTCCTAGTAACCTTCTTTTCGTTCCTGTCTCTACTCGTCTGGCTGTTCTTCAGTGGGCTCACTCTGCCAAGTTAGCTGGCCACCCCGGCGTTCGGGGTACGCTTGCTTCTATTCGCCAGCGGTTTTGGTGGCCTACTCAGGAGCGTGACACGCGCCGTTTCGTGGCTGCTTGTTCGGAATGCGCGCAGACTAAGTCAGGTAACTCTCCTCCTGCCGGTCGTCTCAGACCGCTTCCCATTCCTTCTCGACCATGGTCTCACATCGCCTTAGACTTTATTACCGGTCTGCCTTCGTCAGCGGGGAAGACTGTGATTCTAACGGTTGTCGATAGGTTCTCTAAGGCGGCTCATTTCATTCCCCTCGCTAAGCTTCCTTCCGCTAAGGAGACGGCACAAATCATCATTGAGAATGTGTTCAGAATTCATGGCCTCCCGTTAGACGCAGTTTCGGACAGAGGTCCGCAATTCACGTCACAGTTTTGGAGGGAGTTCTGTCGTTTGATTGGTGCTTCCGTCAGTCTCTCTTCCGGTTTTCATCCCCAGTCTAACGGTCAAGCAGAACGGGCCAATCAGACGATTGGTCGCATATTACGCAGTCTTTCTTTTCGAAACCCTGCGTCTTGGGCAGAACAGCTCCCCTGGGCAGAATACGCTCACAACTCGCTTCCTTCGTCTGCTACCGGGCTATCTCCTTTTCAGAGTAGTCTTGGGTACCAGCCTCCTCTGTTCTCGTCCCAGCTCGCCGAGTCCAGCGTTCCCTCCGCTCAGGCTTTTGTCCAACGTTGTGAGTGCACCTGGAGGAGGGTCAGGTCTGCACTTTGCCGTTATAGGGCGCAGACTGTGAGAGCCGCCAATAAACGTAGGATTAAGAGTCCTAGGTATTGTCACGGTCAGAGAGTGTGGCTTTCCACTCGTAACCTTCCCCTTATGACAGCTTCTCGCAAGTTGACTCCGCGGTTCATTGGTCCGTTCCGTATTTCTCAGGTCGTTAATCCTGTCGCAGTGCGACTTCTTCTTCCGCGACATCTTCATCGCGTCCACCCAGTCTTCCATGTCTCCTGTGTCAAGCCTTTTCTTCGCGCCCCCGTTCGTCTTCCCTCCCCCCCGTCCTTGTCGAGGGCGCACCTATTTACAGGGTACGGAAGATCATGGACATGCGTTCTCGGGGACGTGGTCACCAGTACTTAGTGGATTGGGAGGGGTACGGTCCTGAGGAGAGGAGTTGGGTTCCATCTCGGGACGTGCTGGACCGTTCGTTGATTGATGATTTCCTCCGTTGCCGCCAGGGTTCCTCCTCGAGCTCCCGTTTCTTCACCATGCTTGGCTGAGAAATCGACCGAAAAATGCTACAACTATAACGCCAAACTGTTTTCAAAATTAGCTAAATAATATCGACAGAAACATGGCAAACGTTGTTTAGGATCCATTCTCAAGGTGTTTTTAACAAATATATTTGATAATATATCCGTCGAGGCAGTTGGTTTCTCATAAGAAGCGATTGGAAAAATGGCTACAACCATTCTTCAATGCAAATGCCTAAAAAGACGTCACAATGCTGTAGACACCTTGGGGAAAACGTGGAAAACGTAAACTCATTCGTAGCTCATTCACAGCCATATAAGGAGTCATTGGCAAGAGGCCGTTTAAAAAAATGCGGCACTTCCTGGTTGGATTTTTATCTGGGTTTCGCCTGTAACATCAGTTCTGTGGCACTCACAGACACTATATTTGCAGTTTTGGAAACATCAGAGTGTCTTCTTTCCAAAGCTGTCAATTATATGCATAGTCGAGCATCTTTTCGTGACAAAATATCTTGTTTAAAACGGGAACGTTTTTCATCCAAAAATTAAAATAGCGCCCCCTAAATACAACTGGTTAAATTCACACAGGACACTGGATAAATCAGTAGAAGTATTCCAGATATAACAAACTGACCCTAGTCCCAGCATAAGTACTGATGGCTGAGACAGGAGGGGTTAGGAGACACTGTGGCCCCATCCGATGATACCCCCGGACAGGGCCAAACAGGAAGGATATAACCCCACCCACTTTTCCAAAGCACAGCCCCCACACCACCAGAGGGATATCTTCAACCACCAACTTACCATCCTGAGACAAGGCCGAGTATAACCCACAAAGATCTCCGCCACGGCACAACCCAAGGGGGGGCGCCAACCTAGACAGGAAGATCACATCAGTGACTCAACACACTCACCCCTCCTAGGGACGGCATGAAAGAGCACCAGTAAGCATATATATATATATATGCCATTTAGCAGATGCTTTTATCCAAAGCGACTTACAGTCATGTGTGCATACATTCTACGTATGGGTGGTCCCGGGGATCGAACCCACTACCCTGGCGTTACAAGCGCCATGCTCTACCAACTGAGCTACAGAAGGACCTACATAAGCCACTGTAATAGGGTTAGAGGCAGAGAATCCCAGTGGAAAGAGGGGAACCGGCCAGGCAGAGACAGCAAGGGCGGTTCGTTGCTCCAGAGCCTTTCTGTTCACCTTCACACTCCTGGGCCAATACTATACTCACTCATATGACTCACTGAAGAGATGAGTCTTCAGTAAAGACTTAAAGGCTGAGACCGAGTTTGCGTCTCTCACATGGGTAGGCAGACCATTCCATAAAAATGGAGCTCTATTGGAGCCCTGCCTCCAGCTGTTTGCTTAGAAATTCTAGGGACAATTAGGAGGCCTGCGTCTTGTGACCATAGCGTACGTGTAGGTATGACGGCAGGACCAAATCAGTGAGATAGGTAGGAGCAAGCCCATGTAATTCTTTGTAGGTTAGCAGTAAAACCTTGAAATCAGCCCTTGCCTTGACAGGAAGCCAGTGTAGGGAGGCTAGCACTGGAGTAATATGATCAAATGTTTTGGTTTTAGTCAGGATTCTGGCAGCCGTATTTAGCACTAACTGAAGTTTATTTAGTGCTTTATCCGGGTAGCCGGAATGTAGAGCATTGCAGTAGTCTAACCTACAAGTAACAAAAGGATGGATCATTTTTCTGCATCGTTTTTGGACAGAAAGTTTCTGATTTTTGCAATGTTACGTAGATGGAAAAAGATTCAACAGAAGATTTCTTTGTTTCTTGGGAGCTAGAACAAGTATCGGTATTCATCATTTAATTTAATTTCAATGTTTCAAATAATTTCTCTGCACTGTTTGGAGCCCATCTGTACGATTGGCTCAGGTTGTACAGTTTATTTTTGATTAAGTATTGCTGGTTAATTTCTTCAGAAACATGTCGATAGAATGTGATCTGACAAAGGTGTCTATGGTCTGAAAGTGAATGCACTAATGGAAGAGGGGTCCATGTCAGTGATGACATAATCGACTACACTTGAACCAAGGGCTGACCAGCAAGTAAACTGACCTAAAGAGTCCCCTCTGATTCTACCATTAAGCATGTACATGCCTAGGGCACGACAGAGACGTAACTACTGTACAAGGAGAGGTGTCCAAATATGTGGTGGTCACCTCCCACATCAGTGTAGTCAGGCTCAGAACTTGTTCTCACATTGAAATCTCCACAAATAAGTACTTTACCCTCTGCCGAAAATTGAATGATTTCTGTTTGGAGATTGTAAAACAACGGATCATAATATGATGAACCTGAAAGAGAATAAGCTGCACATCCAGTACCAGTCAAAAGTTTGGATATTCAAGGGTTTTTCTTTATTTTGACTATTTTCCATGTTGTAGAATAATAGTGAAGACATCGAAACTATGAAATAACACAAAGTGTTAAATAAGCAAAAAGTGTTAAACAAATCCAAATATATTTTATATTTGAGATTCTTCAAAGTAGCCACCCGTTGCCTTGATGACAGCTTTGCACACTCTTGGCATTCTCTCAATCAGCTTCACCTAGACTGATTTTCCAACATTCTTGAAGGAGTTCCCACATATGCTGAGCACTTGTTGGCTGCTTTCCCTTCACTCTGCGGACCAACTTATCCCAAACCATTTTAATTGGGTTGAGGTCGGGTGATTGTGTAGGCCAGGTCATCTGATGCAGCACTCCATCATGCAGCACACCTTCTTGGTAAAATAACCCGTACACAGCCTGGAAATGTGTTTTGGGTCATTGTCCTGTTGAAAAACAACTGATAGTCCCACTAAGTGCAAACCAGATGGGAAGACGCTGACGCAGCCATGCTGGTTAAGTGTGCCTTGAATTCTAAATAAATCACAGACAGTGTCACCAGCAAAGCACCCCCACACCATCAGACCTCGTCCTCCATGCTTCATGGTGGGAATCACACATGCGGAGATCATCCGTTCACCTATTCTGCATCTCACAAAGGCACGGCGGTTGGAACCAAAAATCTTCGATTTGGACTCATTAGACAAAAGGGCAGATATCTACCGATCTAATGTCCATTGCGCGTGTTTCTTTTGCTTATTTGAGCTGTTCTTGCCATAATATGGACTTGATCTTTTGCCAAATAGGGCTATCTTCTGTATACCACCCCTGCCTTGTCACAACACAACTGATTGGTTCAAACGCATTAAGAAGGAAAGAAATTCCACAAATGACCTTTTAACAAAGCACACCTGCTAATTGAAATGCATTTCAGGTGACTACCTCATGAAGCTGGTTGAGAGAATGCCAAGAGTGTGCAAAGTTGTCATCAAGGCAACGGGTGGCTACTTTGAAGAATCTCAAATATAAAATATATTTGGATTCGTTTAACACTTTTTTGTTACTACATGATTCCATATGTGTTATTTAATCATTTTTTATGTCTTCACTGTTATTCTATAATGTAGAAAATAATGAATAACCCATGAATGAGTAGGTGTCCAAACTTACTGTATGTATACATCATTGTCACAATTCATTGCACCTATGTAAATTTTTTGCCAAATGTGGTATCTTTTCAAATTTAATTCAGTGCTAACTCTTTCTTCTGCCAAATGATGAATCCACCCGAGACCTATCCTGGTTTAACATTATGTTTGATGGTAGTAAACTTTCTCTATAGCCTGAGGGACACTGAGTATCATCGCTCTCTCTCTGTGTATAAAGTATTCCATATTCTCCCTGCACTCTGATGTGTAAGATTAGGGTAGAAGCAGTGGTTATTTTTCTTCTGTTAGGCTTTCCAAAGTTTACTTGGAAAGGGTCTAACCATCCCTGTCAAGGCTGATCTTTAATCTGAGTAAGGAAGTACGGTGGGATAATGGACTTTTCCACAGGGCCCCTGGACTGACTGGCACATATACTCAACAAAAGTATAAATGCAACATGCAAGAATTTCAAAGATTTAACTGAGTGATACATTCCTTTGGCACTAATCTATGGATTTCACATGACTGGGAATACAGATGTACAACTGTTGGTTACAGATACCTTTGAAAAAGTTTGGGCGTGGATCAGAAAACCAGTCAGACCTTTTGCCTCATGCAGTGCAACATATCTCCTTCGCACAGAGTGATCAAGCCATTGATTCTTGACTGTGGAATGTTTTCCTTCTCCTCCTCATTGGCTGTGCGAAGTTTCTGGATATCGTCAGGAACAGGAACATGCTGTCGTTCATGTTGATCCAGAGCGTCCCAAACATGCTGAATGGGTGACATGTGTGCTGAATATGCAGGCCATGGAAAAATTGGGACATTTTCATCTTCATCAATTGTGTACAGATCCTTGCGACATGGGGCAGTGCATTATCATGCTGAAACTGAGATGACGGGGTGCGGATGAATGGCACAACAATGGGCCTCAGGATCTCGTCACGGTATCGCTGTGCATTCAAATTGCCGTATATAAAATACAATTGTATTCGTTGACCATAGCTTATGCCTGCCAATACCAGAACCTCACAGCCACCATGGGGCACTTTGTTCACAAAGTTGGAATCAGCAAACGGCTTGCCCACACAACGCTATACACGTAGTCTGCGGTTGTGAGGCTGGTTGAATGTATTGCCAAATTCTCTAAATCATTGTTGGAGGCAGTTTATGGTAGAGAAATGAACATTCAATTCTCTGGCAACAGCTCTGATGGACATTTCTACAGTCAGCATGCCATTTGCACGCTCCCTCAAAACTTGAGACATATGTGGCATTGTGTTGTGTTACAAAACTGCACATTTTAGAGTGAACCTGTGTAATGATCATGCTATTTAATCAGCCTCTTGATATGCCACACCTGTCAGGTGGATGTATTATCTTGGCAAAGGAGAAATGCTCACTAACAGGGACATAAACAAAATTGCGCATACAATTTAAGAAAAATAAGCTTTTTGTGTTCATGAAACTTGGGACCAACACTTTACATGTTGCGTTTATATATTTTTCCAGTGTACATGACACGGTTATGGAGTCATAGTTTTCAAATGGAGTGAAAATCAATATCAATGGTGACAGACATTATATTTATCCAAAATCAAATTCTGCTTCTGATATCATGAGGAGAGGAGGTTGGAGCCTGCACAGGAAGCACACCAGCCTGAGAGCTGTCAGGTCTTAGCGGGTGGACATTCATTGTAACCAAAATTGACAGGGACTATTTTTAAACCTCTCTCATCCATATGACTCCTGTTATGCAATATACCACATAGTCATATCCTGTTTTCTTGTCACAAACGAATGCAGAAAAAACCCGAATAACCAATTGTTATCAAAGCAGCAGGCAACTCATAGAACTGCAGTCAGATTTTTCATTTGTGATGATTTTACTGTCATATAAATAGCCATATTATACTGCAAATATCCTTTAGATTTTGAATTAATCATGACTTGCTGAAGAAGCAGAACTATCAGCAAAAATAAAAATATCAATCCATTCCTTTTTCCTGCGGGTCATTTGTTTTGCAATACTATTCCACAAACGCACCACAACAGATGTGATACAATTAATCAATAATGCCAGAGGAGGTGTGGTATATGGCCAATATACTACGGCTAAGGGCTGTTCTTTTGTATGACGCAACGCGGAGTGCCTGGAAACAGCCCTTAGCCGTGGTATATTGGTCATACATCAGAAACCCCTGAGTTGCCTTATTGCTATTATAAACTGGTTACCAACGTAATTAGAGTAGTAAAAATACATGTTTTGTCATACCCGTGGCATACGGTCTGATATACCACAGCTGTCAGCCAATCAGCACTCAGGGCTTGATCCATCCAGTTTATAATATTAAACTAAATATGACAGAATGGATCACAAATATTAGTTTCAGTACTCCTGAAGATATTAACAAAACAATCACATATTACACGCCTTGGATTTCTTTCACAGGATTATCACATGATCTCACATAATGTCATTTTAATGGGTCCTTCTAATGGAGTAACTGCAACCTCCAACACATCAGTAGGGGTAAAATAGCAAAGTAAGAAATGGTGCACATTTCTGGTTGTATTGTTACTTTCCCCAGCAAGAAAACCAAACATTGTCACGCATACAGAAAGGAGAACTAACAACGTCACTGACAACAACCAAAACAAAACAGGTAAGGTTTTAGGAGGGGTTCTGAAAGACACTCATTGGGGTGTCCACTGAAAGTTGAGACCTAAAACAGGCATCATGAGCGCCAACATTTACATTTACATTTAAGTCATTTAGCAGACGCTCTTATCCAGAGCGACTTACAAATTGGTGCATTCACCTTATGACATCCAGTGGAACAGTCACTTTACAATAGTGCATCTAAATCTTAAAGGGGGGGGGGGTGAGAGGGATTACTTATCCTATCCTAGGTAACTACATTTACCCAAGTAGAGGTAAACAAAAGAAAAATCCACAATAAATGTAGACACAGGAAGCGAACCAAAAAGTGTCTCAAAACGAAAACAGGGAAGATCAGATAAAGGATTGTTTTTCTAGAATAGGGAGAGCAAACTAAAGGTGTTAACCCTCCACATCTCTCATGCCAACTGGAAGGTGAAACACCTTCCAACTAATGAGATGGAGAAGCCACCACAGGTGTAACACAATCAGAGCCCCACATGCTAACGTCCAACCTCTAAATATAAATGGAAAAACCAAAGCCTGTAACAGTATCTACACATCTGTCTAACACAATTGACATCACACTTTTGCAGAGCCAGTGTTTCACAAACAATTCATGGTGTTAAATGTATGATTCGTTGTCCATAGGCCAGGGAAGAAATTAGACTTAATTTCAAGACAGAATGAAGAACATGCATCAAAACATCCATGAACTGCTGGTTCATTTTCCTTCTTGAGGTAATTGTGACTCACACTCATCTACAAATAGAAGATGCAGACAAATCAACCTGGTTACCATAGTTAATATGAGTTTTGTGTCTCATTACAAATGGCTGAGGCTATGTTTTGGTTCAGTTCACAGGACAAGATTAGCTAAATCACAAAACAAGATTACCCTTTTGGCGTTGGTGAAGCCTGGATGTGATGCATCACGCTGTGCACTTTCATCAGTTGAGCAGTGTCCTTTTTACTAAACAGTATGGGGCCATCATCAGACAACAGCACACCATGTTTGCTTGGTAGGGAGCTTTGACCTCCCCTTTCAAAAGGCAGCTTTGTGATGTTGTACAAGCCATGCAAATGGGAGCCAGGATTTCTTTATCTGCTTCCAGCAGTGGTAGAACAAAAGGGTGATGGAATTATCACAGCCAAGGCTGTTTGATGACTGTAAAGTGCAGACACTGGTTGCTATTTAGAAAATTGGTGACTCAAATCGATTTGGACACCCATTACTCATTAAAACAATGTTTGTCTGTGATTCCAGATGAAATCACTGTGTTCTGTCATGGCTTTGACTTTTCAATTGACCACTTTCTTGAGGCAGAGAATGAATCCTTGTCAAGCATAATGGTATGCCAGCTAGAACATGCTGTTAACATGTCTGTTCATTTACTGATAGGATAATATTGATTCAAAATGTTAAAGAGTTCCTTTAAACATGGTTGAGACACCATATAGCACAGTCTAGGTGTACATCTTTTTACAGCAAGAGACTCCCTTGACTTGGACACAGTGGTGGAGAAATCTATACCCCATTTATCTGGCTCCCTCAGGGCACATAGGTTTAATTCTAGACCGAGAGGACAAACACAACTTGAACAACAACATAACAATGGTGGGTAATTGACCAAGTCAAAAGGCAATCCCCCACACAATCAATCCCTCTTTGACCACCTCTCTAACTGCATCAATGAATGACTGGAGGTTGAGGAAGGTCATGCTCGCACGAGGTTGTCTGTTGAGTTACCTGTTGCACAAGACCAAAGCCCTGAAGAGTGTAAGCTCTGTACATCTCCCCGACTATCATGTATTGTAGAATGGTGCTTTCAGTTTCATCCATCAACCACTGTGCTCAAACACAGCTTGTTTACGGTTAACCTACCAAGTGTTTTATATCCCCTACCTTTTTCAAATAGAATTTAAGAGTATGATTAACAATAACATGATTGAACATTACCGGTGTTATAACAGTCCCAAAATTGTTTACACAATTGGAAGCTATGTCTTTGCATGAGTGCATTTACATGTAGATGTACTTTTAAACTGATGAAGTGAAGTTGAGGGGGAGGATGTTTTTCTCTCAGTTTGTGTTCCTTTTAAGGTTCAGCTACTGAACAGAGCTGGAACATTATGCACTGACCTTGTTTTACCCTGCATTTGTTTATCTGATCATTTTAATCTCAAATAATTACAATTTGACACAGAACTGTAATTTATTGTTGGTATACGCTGAGAAGATTCATAAAAGGGTTCTGTATCCACAGGTTATTTTTGCCTTGCTTCCCTCCATGTTGTTATTACACTGTTCCTCTTTTCCAACTGAACCTATACCTCATATTATTCCACTAAAAATCTCTGCCTCTCTTGCTTACACACCTACCCTCTGTAACACATCACCTTTAACTTTGATAGTTGTTCATAACATAAAATTTATTTTTTAAGACCCTACTAACCTGATTTACAATAATATGTTAAATGAATAATGTCTGTTATGAGGAAATCGTCCCATTTCTGACACAATAAAGGGAATATGAGATAGCTCTTCAAATCTAGGGTTTAGTCACGTATTGTTGAGAATGTTACAGAAATGAATTGGAGGGCCGGTTCCTGGGAGGAATGAAATCTGTAACAACTATTAAAAAATATAGTAAATGCTCAAAATACACTCAACGTGCCCATGTGAAAGAGCTAATTGAATCAACCATCCACTCATCAAATTGGTCAACCAGGGACGTAAATGCACCACACCACCATGTGTGCTGTCACATGAAAGCCTATCCATACTCGTTGATACCTTTAGTTTCCTCTCCACCTATTATCTTTCTAGGAACCATAGCAGAACAGTGCCTTCTATAGATTCAGTCTGCTGGGTTATTCACAAGTATTCCTGTAGGGTGAGGGGTGAGGAGGCTGAAGGTAATTGCTAAACCCACTTCCCCTTGAGGGGGACAAAGATTGTGAAAAGTGAGAGATAATAAGCATGATAATCACATAAGCTTACATTTAAAAGGCTTGAGGCAATGCAATAGACTAGACACTTGCTCTCAACATGAAATCAGACACTGGGACCTCTGCTATGTAAATACATTTGCACATGGTTTCATTAGTTTTAGGCATTAATTGTTTTATTATGTATTTTCATTAAATATGAATGCAATGCGGTGGGTGAAATGACATGCATTAAAGTAATGATGTGCTTTACAAGAGGAACAACTATGTGCTTTCATAGGAATGCATGATCAGAATACAGTATAGCACTAGCATACTCACACACACACACATGCATACATGGCATGTACACACAGACATATGTGTCAAACATAGATTAATTTGACACTGTGCATGGCCATAACATATCTTAATTAATGCTGTCTCACAAATACAAAAAAAAGTGGTACAAAGGGTAGCTTTTTTGTCTCCTTTTTAATGTGCGTGCAGGAATAATTTATAGACATTTTTACTGCTTTTCTCGCCCCCAGACTGCAAACAGCTCAATACCCTTGCCAACGGATTCCTTTCAATATAGAACGGATACACTCTACAGTTCACTCTACGCCATGTTTCCACCCATTGACTATACATAAAATACATGAATAATTGATTTGCAGCTCTACAATGTAGAAATCAATATGGTTTAAAGCTTGAACATGAGACACAGCACTCAGTTTTCATGATTGGAGTAAACATATTACCAATAACCCAAAGTCTACAGCAGCCAAGGAGACACCATAGCGTAGAGTAGACTGGAGCTCCAATTTGACACCAGCGCTTCAAAGGTTTTATGGATGCTGTTTCTCAAATTATAGAGGAAACTACAAATCTAAACACTACTTTGATCGGGGGAGATTGGTTTTTGTACTTAGAGGGAGTTAGAGGGACGTGAATCACCTCTGATTTTAATTAAATAAACGGGTGGATAATTATGAACTCTCTGGTGGCAGTGCCAGTTAATTGCTGATTAAGCGAGTTGGCCATTGTTTTTCCTCATTGCTCTGAGGATTAATGAGATGGCCACCAGTGTGCTGTAGCTGACTCACCTTTCAATTTGGAAAGATGGCAGTAATTGAAAATCGGTTGGTTCCAGACTAGTTCGGACGGAGACAATTACACCGATTAGTCGTAGTGCTGCTCATGTCTGTATAAAAGTGTCATACCTGGTCAGAGAGGGGAATTATGGGACTTGGGCTGTGGTAAAGGCGTCCAACAGGGAGATCGCTCTAGTTTGAAGTCAAAGTTCCATGTCCATCCAGGTCCCAAGAACATCTAGAATTGCCTTCAAAACCGGCCACCAGTGGGCAACAGTGAGATCTATTACCTTCAAGTAGCCTGGAGGCTTTCTAGGGTGTTGTGGACGGGGATGGTGGATGCCTTTCCCAAACTTGAACCCTTAACGAGATGTGAAACCCCCAGCCCGACTTGAGTGTTCGATTTGGTAACAGTGTCTCAACTTAAATTTCGAAGTCAAACTGTGGCTAAGCACAAAGACCACGTTCTACAGAGTCCAAATAGTGAGCTTATACCCTTTTCAGAGAAAATTGATGAACACGAACACCAATGATGTCAGCATATTGATGTGCAGGGTAACCACCAACACCACAACACAAACAGAGACTTAGGTGATTTTAATAACGAGTCACCTTTTCTTTTTTCATTGATTTGTTTAATTGATTCCAATTTGAGAATTTAATGTGTACACAGCTGTCACATTGCTCTTTAAGACCATTAAATAGCAATTGATCTCTTTGCATTCAAAGTAGCGAAGTCACTATGCTAATGCAGTAGGCAGATCATTTGTTTGCTGTTTTTAATGAACACAAGGGGTTCATCAAGAGGAGAATAGTATTTCAATTATCTTTTGTCCGTTCCTTATTCATCATGTGTGACAGAAAAGCGACACTTTGAAAAGAGTAAAACATCTACAGTACAGCTTAATACTCAACTCCTTCGTATTACATCATTTTGGTCAAGTACTGTATCTGAAATTAGCATCTGTGTCTCCATTGCTGTATTTACACAGCCACCCTAAGAACCCGAATTTGATTTTCTTTCTATATCCAATATTTTTTTCTGACTGTCAACACTCAGTTTTACATATCAAATGTGTGCATTCATGTAGCCTCTGAAGTAGCACACAGATGCAATGCTCATTTTCTGTCACTGTTCCTTTACCTTTTGGGGTAATTGTCATCATGGTAACTGCAGGGCATGTGCAAAAAAATCGGATCCTAGCATCCAGACACAAGTCGCATATGGAGGAACGGGTTTGTATCTGGATTCAGATCCACATATGGAGGTGGTATCCACTGAGTATACAAACCATTAAGAACACCTGCTCTTTCCATGACATAGCTATGATCCATTATTGATGACACTTGTTAAATCTACTTTTATCAGTGTAGATGAAGGGGAGGAGACAGGTTAAAGGATTTTAAGCCTTGAAACAATTGAGACGTGGATTGTGTATGTGTGCCATTCAGACGATGAATGGGAAAGACAAAAAATGTAAGTGCCTTTGAAGGTGTGCCAGGCGCACCGGTTTGTGTCCAATACGGCAACCCTGACAGGTTTTTCACGCTCAACAGTTTGCCATGTGTATCAAGAATGGTCCACCACCCAAAGGACATCTAGCCAACTTGACACAACTGTGTGAAAAATTGGAGTCAACATGGGCCAGCATCCCTGTGGAATACTTTCAACACCTTGTCGAGTCCATGCCCCGATGAATTGAGGCTGTTTTGAGGGTCTTTAGATGTCTTTTAAAAAGTGTATAAGTCTGGAATGTCTACAAGTAATTGTAAGGTATTTTTGTCTGTAATGTCTTTTTCGTTATGTGTCGGACCCCAGTAAGACTCGCTGTCGCCATTGGCATCGGCTTATGGGGATCCTAAATAAAAGTACATGTTTTTTTTCTGTTGCTGTTTACACATTAGGGAGAAGATCAGATAATGATATGCAAATAATTGACAAAAGATCTGAATTGGGCTGCTTGTGTAAACACAGCTTAAGTAATTCATAATCATCCATCAAGTGATCATTCAATGAATGAAAAATAACATTTTAATCAACAGTTCATATTTTCAAATACAGGCCTACACATTGGCCTGTATTTACATAGGCCTACACATTGCACCACAGCTTAGCCCATTCCTGTTTCATGAGACTTGTTTTCCAGTTGTTTGATTGTCAGTGGTTATTGTGAGGACATCATCCTAAATAACTGGGTGTCTCTGAATTAGGTAATCTAAGTACCACAGTCATAAAGCAATTTTCCAGAATAATTGTCATTTCAGAGTCACTCGTATTTCATTAGTCATTTAATTGGGTGACTTGATAGGGCCCACACAGATTTAACAAAGAAAAGATGTCTGATCACCCCCTACCTAATACAACTGAATACTTTTTCAGCTAAGCTGTTTAAACTGAAGTTATTGGATCAAGCTCTCTGTTGAGGATGGATATGAACTCACTCCATTTGACTAAGGTGCTGTCAAAATACAATTCACTTAACCGATTTGCTTCGTAGATTTATATTCTGAAAAGTATCACCTGACTGACTAGGTATCTCTGCATTATTCATGGAGCCCCTGAATGCAGACACCGTTGTACTCACACAGAGGGTGATATGACAGCATTGTCTCTACAACGCCCTTGTTAGAATTCAGCTGTGGGTAATGGGAGACACATACAGACACACTCAGCCTCATTAGAGGCCAGCCCCATGTGTCCAACATTATGGATGGGGAATGCCTAAACTGTCAATTGCAAACAGTCAATGTCATTTTCTATTTACTGCAACATCTGCAACAGCAGGGCACCATATAATGACATCCATAGGTTACTTAACGGTTTAAAAGTGGAAGCATAAAGACTTCTTTCAAATAACCTATTAACGGCTCATTAATGGTTAAGGTTTTCTCTTTGAGCCATCAGATAACATTGCACCTCAAAACATTTTAATTTACTGTGACCAAAGTACACTATAATAATGTTCAAAGGGAAAAAACACTTTCATAAAGAGTTGTGTAGCTTTCTTTGCTGTTGAAGTATTCCCTTCTGCACATCCTTGGCAACCAACAATGGATGCTTCATGGTTCTGCCCTGAATGGAACTTCAGAGCTTTTCTTCTAGTGATATGCGTGGAAAAGATCACGTAAATGTGTTTTGACATAAACATCAAAAGACCTGTGTTACCGTGACATTTGTTGGAAGGAGATTGTGGGTGGAATTCTTTAGTAGCCTACTAATTTTCTTATTAAGTAATCCCGGCTGATTGAATCCTGTGAACATGCATATGTCGATTTACCATTAGCAGTATGCAGTGGCCGAATTAAAGAATAATATTCTTATGAAGAAGGTAGAGACTATTCAAACATTCTCTTTCCTCTAAGCGATTAATGCAATTCTAACCTCCCTCCCAGAATGTCTAACATAGTAGTAACCTTTCCATGGTCTTCTTCAAATGGCAAAAGATCAAGAAACAGCAAGACAGAGTCCTGCAGCTTGATTTTATCCTCTTTTTATGAGAGCGGGTCTAGCCCTGTACATGGACTCTAGCCCTACAGTAGGTGGACTCTAGCCCTGAAGTCAATGGACTCTAGCCCTGCAGTCTATTGACCCATTGCGGTATAGTTAAACAGATACATACAGTGCATTTCTAGTGTACGTGGGACTGTAGCTTCCCCCACCTGGCCAACATCCAGTGAAATTGCAGAGCGCTAAATTAAAAAATACTCAATTCAAGTATTTAACATTCTTGAAAATATATGTGTTATACATCAAAATAAAGCTTAACTTCTTGTTAAAACCTCTTAGAACTACCCATCCCGGATCCGGTATATTTGTCATTAGCAACGCTGAATAGCATAGCACAACAGTCAAAAAATATTGCTAGAAAATATTCATAAAATCACAAGTGAAATATAGCGAAACACAGCTTAGCCTTTTGTTAATCACGCTGTCTTCTCAGATTTTGAAATGATGCTTTACAGCGAAAGCAATACAAGTGTTTGTGTAAGTTTATCGATAGCCTAGCATAGCATTATGTACACTTAGCATCAGGAAGCTTGGTCACGAAAATCAGAAAAGCAATCAAATTAATCGTTTACCTTTGATGAGCTTCGGATGTTTTCACTCACGAGACTCACAGTTAGACAGCAAATGTTCCTTTTGTTCCATAAATGTTCCTTTTGTTCCAAATACCTCCATTAGTTTGATGCGTTATGCCTAGGAATCCACCGGAAATAGCGGTCACGACAACGCAGATAAAAATTCCAAATTATATCCATAATATCGACAGCTACATGGCAAACATTTTTTGTAATCAAGCCTCAAGGTGTTTTTCAAATATCTATTCGATAATATATCAACTGGGACAGTTGGCTTTTCACTAGGACCGGGAAGAAAAATGGCTACCTCATCGTGTTGCGCAAAAATCACACTGAGACCAATTACCACTTACACAATGTGGACGTTTACGCTCATTCTTCAAAATAAAGGCCTGAAACTACGTCTAAAGGCTGTAGACACCTTAGGGAAGCCACAGAAAAAGGAATAGGGTTGATATCACTTTCAATGGGCAATTGGGATGCATAGAAAGACAGGGGTTTCAAAATAAGAGTCACTTCCTGATTGGATTTTTCTCAGGATTTCGCCTGCAATATCAGTTCTGTTATACTCACAGACAATATTGTTACAGTTTTGGAAACTTTAGAGTGTTTTCTATCCTAAGCTGTCAATTATATGCACATTCTAGCATCTGGTCCTAAGAAATAGGCAGTTTACTTTGGGAACGTTATTTTTCCAAAAATAAAAATACTGCCCCCTAGCTTCAAGAGGTTAATCCAGCCGCCTTGTCAGATTTCAAAAAGGCTTTACGGCGAAAGCAAACCATGTGATTACCTGAGGACAACGCCCCGCATACAAAAGCATGAAAATCATATTTCAACCAGGCAGGTGCGACACAAAAGTGAGATATAGCGATATAAAAAATGCCTTATCTTGATGATCATCTTCTGCTGGCACTCCAAAAGGTTCCAGTTACATCACAAATGGTCCTTTTGTTCGATAATGTCCATATCCATAAAAACTCAGTTTAGGTGGCGCGCTTCAGTCAATAGTCAGCACTCAGTTTCCCTCCATCAAAATGCATACAAAATGAATCCCAAACGTTACTAATAAACTTTTCCAAACAAGTCAAACAACATTTATAATCAAACCTTAAGTATCCTAATACGCAAATAAACTATACAATTTAAGATGGAGAATATTATGTTCATTACCGGAGATAAATAAGAAAGAATGTGCCTTCCTCCACACGCTTGGAAACACTACAGACAAAATGGGAGCCACCTAGAAAAACTACAATTTCTGGCTCATTTTTCCAAAAAACAGCCTGTAACTCTTTCTAAAGACTGTTGACATCTAGTGGAAACCCTAGGAACTGCAATCTGGGAGGACTTCGCCTTATTATTAAAATACAAGCAATTGAAAATAGTGGTAAGCTGAATTTTCTTTTTTTGGGATGGTTTGTCCTCGGGGTTTGCCATATCAGTTATGTTATACTCACATAATTATTTGAACAGTTTATGAAACTTTAGAGTGTTTACTATCCAAATATACCAATTATATGCATTTCCTAGCTTCTGGGCCTGATTAACAGGCAATTTACTTTGGGCACGCCTTTCATCCGGATGTCAAAATACTGCCCCCTACCCCAGAGAGGTTTTAAGACCCTTTGACTTTTTCCACATTTTGTTGTTACAGCCTTGTTTTAAAAAGGATTTAAAAAACATGACAAAAATCCCAAACAGGTTTTAAATAAAGAAATACAGAAATACCTTATTTATTTATCAGACCCTTTGCTATGAGACTCGAAATTGAGCTCAAGTGCATCCTGTTTCCATTGATCATCCTTAACATGTTTCTACAACTTGATTGGAGTCCACTTGTGGTAAATTCAATTGATTGGACATGATTTGGAAAGGCACACACCTGACTATATAAGGTCCCAAAACCAAGCCAGGAGGTCGAAGGAATTGTCCGTAGAGCTCCGAGTGTCGAGTCACAGATCTGGGGAAGGGTTCCAAAAAAATATATGCAGCATTGAAGGTCCCCAAGAACACAGTGGCCTCCACCATTCTTTAACCAGTTGAAGCTAGGGGGGCGCTATTTCATTATTGGATAAAAAACGTGCCCGTTTTAAGCTCAATATTTTGTCACGAAAAGATGCTCGACGATGCATGGAATTGACAGCCTTGGAAAGACAAAACTCTGACGTCTCCAAAACTGCAAAGATATTATCTGTGAGTGCCCCAGAACTAATGCTACAGGCGAAACCAAGATGAAACTTCAAACATGAAATGAACAGGATTTTTTTACGCTGTGTTTACTAACGTCTCCTTATATGGCTGTGAATATGCTGTGAAGGAGCTTATGCGCTCTGCCGTTCATCCAAGAGGTCTGCAGCATTGTGGCGTATTTGTAGGCATATCATTGGAAGATTGGCCATAAGAGACTACATTTACCAGGTGTCCGCCCGGTGTCCTTTGTCGAAATTGCTGCGTAATCTCCAAGCTGCACGCAATAATTACTAGACCTGGCCGCCTGGCCAAACTGAGCAATTAGGGGAGAATGACCTTGGCCAGGGAGGTGACCAAGAACCCGATGGTGGCACTGACAGAGCTCCAGAGTTTCTCGATGGAGATGGGAGAACCTTCCAGAAGGACAACTATCTCTGCAGCACTCCACCAATCAGGCCTTTATGGTTGAGTGGCCAGACGGAAGCCACTCCTCAGTAAAAGGCACATGACAGCCCGCTTGGAGTCTGCTAAAAGTCACCTAAAGGACTTTCAGACCATGCGAAACATTCTCTTGTCTAATGGAACACAAAGAATGAACTCTTTGACCTGAATGCCAAGTCTGGAGGAAACCTGGCAACATCTTTCCGATTAATCATGGTGGTGGCAGCATCATGCTTTGCTGATGTTTTTTAGCGGCAGGGACTGGGAAACTAGTCAGGATCGAGGGAAAGAGGAACAGAGCAAAGTACAGAGAGATCCTTGATGAACACCTGCTCCAGACACTCAAGACGTCAGGCTGGGGCGAAGGTTCACTTTCCAACATGACAATGACCCTAAGCACACAGCCAAGACAATGCAGGAGTGGCTTCGGGACAAGTCTCTGAATGTCCTTGAGTGGCCATGCCAGATACTGGACTTGAACCCGATCGAACACATCTGGAGAGACCTGAAAATAGCTGTGCAGCGACGCTCCCCATCCAACCGGACAGAGATTGAGAGGATCTGCAGAGAAGAATTGGAGAAACTTCCCAAATAGAACACTGACTTTTCCCAAAAGTTTGTTGTGTCATACCCAAGAAGACTTGAGACTATAATCGCTGCCAACGGTGCTTCAACAAAGTACTGAGTAAAGGGTCTGAAAACTTATGTCAATGTGATATTTCAGTTTATGTATACATTTGCAAACATTTCTGAACCTGTTTTTGCTTTGTCATTATGTGGTTTTGTGTGTGTAGATTGATGAAGGGAAAAAACAATTGAATCAATTTTAGAATAAGGGGTCTGAGTACTTTCCGAATGCACTGTATGTGTGATTTCAGAGGGGTTGGGTTAAAAGGTTGGAGCTTTTGTGCATTGTAGTACATTGTCTTAACTATAGAATCTGAAGAGTGTGGATCACTATTAATTAAAGAGGTTATGAATACCGCTCTTCATAGATTTGATTTTGTATTTCAATTTTCAATTTGCAGTTTGAATTATGTACTGTAACAGCCCACTGTAGGATTTAATAGGATTCCAGGCAATTATAGAAGGGTCTAGAAGCAGCCAGCTTGTCATGGGAACAACAGTTGACTGAGATCTCAGGAAGGTGATGTCATATTCCTGGACAACTAGCAGTCACTAATTTCTTCATTTTACCAGTGATGCTTGGTACTCACAGTAATGAAAATTGCTTATCAGTTAAAAGCCCAAAATTTAAACAGATACATGCAGTATAGCTGACAGCCACTCCTCTTAGAACTGTTGTAGACAAGAGGTGATGAAGCATTGAGATATCATTGTGTGTCTTGGTCTATCAAAACACTCTAGCAAATAGTTGCAATGCACCTGAGAAGATTTTCAAACCTACTTGTGTTCAATGGACAACCTAAGGACAAAATGATGATGTAGTTAGATGAAATATTGTTTTCCTTTTTTGTGAATGTAACTGCATATACAAAGCAAACAGCGGGGATCTCAGGCATAAAGCTACCCCTGCTCAAGCAGAACATATGATTAAAGTGAGGGTCAATCTTGCTGCACTAGGATCACAATTGTGACTCATTTCATGAAACTAGGTATATGTTGCCCGTCACTACTTCACTGGAGTGCCATTTGAAAGTATTTTTTTATTTAGTTGATCAAAATGTGTTTTTGGGCAGAAATGCCTTCTGGAATATGTGCCTTAAAACAAACTTGAATACCATCTGTAAATACAAATAAAATTGTTAAAATAGGACCCTAGTTGGTTTAGCCATGGAAAAAGCCAGCAACCTTCCCACTAGCCATGATTGACTGAGACAATGAGTGAGCTGGACATGCTGAGAGATTGAGTTCAGATTGGTCTGCCATGTTGCACGCTTCTGTCTATAACATGAGCTGGTCAGTATGTGCAGGTAATCCTTTCTAACACAGCTTTTATTTTTAAAGATATCACGTAGTAGAACTGCAAGTGTTTTTCTCTACTTTCTGGAGGACCTACAGTGGGACAAAAAAGTTTTTAGTCAGCCAGCAATTGTGCAAGTTCTCCCACTTAAAAAGATGAGAGAGGCCTGTAATTTTTATCATAGGTACACTTCAACTATGACAGACAAAATTAAAAAACAAAATCCAGAAAATCACATTGTAGGATTTTTAATCAATTTATTGGCAAATTATGGTGGAAAATAAGTATTTGGTTAATAACAAAAGTCTATCTCAATACTTTGTTATATACCCTTTGTTGGCAATGACAGAGGTCAAGCGTTTTCTGTAAGTCTTCACAAGGTTTTCACACACTGTTGCTGGTATTTTGGCCCATTCCTCCATGCAGATCTTTGGATGCAACTCAGCATTCTTTGTCCTCCAAACACGACAAGTTCAGTTTTTACCAAAAAGTTATATTTTGATTTCATCTGACCATATGACATTCTCCCAATCTTCTTCTAGATCATCCAAATGCTCTCTAGAAAACTTCAGATGGGCCTGGACATGTACTAGCTTAAGCAGGGGGACACGTCTGGCACTGCAGGATTTGAGTCCCTGGCGGCGTAGTGTGTTACTGATGATAGGCTTTGTTACTTTGGTCCCAGCTCTATGACGGTCATTCACTAGGTTCCCCCGTGTGGTTCTGGGATTTTTGATCACCGTTCTTGTGATCATTTTGACCCCACGGGGTGAGATCTTGCGTGGAGCCCCAGATCGAGGGGCTCCACCCAGATCGATTATCAGTGGTCTTGTATGTCTTCCATTTCCTAGTAATTGCTTCCACAGTTGATTTCTTCAAACCAAGCTGCTTACCTATTGCAGATTCAGTCTTCCCAGCCTGGTGCAGGTCTACAATTTTTTTCTGGTGTCCTTTGACAGCTCATTGGTCTTGGCCATAGTGGAGTTTGGAGTGTGACTGTTTGAGGTTGTGGACAGGTGTATTTTATACGGATAACAAGTTAAAACAGGTGCCATTAATACAGGCAACGAGTGGAGGAGAGAGGAGCCTCTTAAAGAAGAAGTTAACTTCTTGCGTCGAGCAATCCCGTATCCGGGAGCGTAATCATAGCCTCAAGCTCATTACCATAACGCAACGTTAACTACTCATGAAAATCGCAAATGAAATGAAAGAAATATATTCACTCACAAGCTTAGCCTTTTGTTAACAACACTGTCATCTCAGATTTTCAAAATATGATTTTCAACCATAGCTACACAAGCATTTGTGTAAGAGTATTGATAGCTAGCATAACATTAAGCCTAGCATTCAGCAGGCAACATTTTCGCAAAAACAAGAAAAGCATTCAAATAAAATAATTTACCTTTGAGGAACTTCTGATGTTTTCAATGAGGAGACTCTCAGTTAGATAGCAAATGTTCAGTTTTTCCAAAAAGATTATTTGTGTAGGAGAAATCGCTCCGTTTTGTTCATCACATTTGGCTAAGAAGAAACCCCGAAAATTCAGTCATTACAACGGCAAACTTTTTTCCAAATTAACTCCATAATATCGACAGAAACATGGCAAACGTTGTTTAGAATCAATCCTCAAGGTGTTTTTCACATATCTATTCGATGATAAATCATTCGTGGCAGTTGGGTTTCTCCTCGGAAGCAAATGGAAAAATACACGCAGCTGGAGATTACGCAACAATTGCGACAGAGGACACCAAGCGAGCACCTGGTAGATGTAGTGTAAAATGGTCAATTATCCAATGATATGCCTACACATACGTCACAATGCTGCAGACACCTTGGGGAAACGACAGAAAGTGTAGGCTCATTCCTGGCACATTCACAGCCATATAAGGAGACATTGGAACACAGCGCCTTAAAAATCTGGGGCATTTCCTGTTTGAAATTTCATCTTGGTTTCGCCTGTAGCATCAGCATCATGTTGTATAAAACAGCTGTCTCCGGATTACATCTTCAAACTAAGGGCAACCATGGCATCCGTGACAGAGAGGGAGAAGGGTCCATCCATTTATACGGTTAAAATAGTCTAGCTAGCTACGTTTTCAGATATTACACGTTTTATAATTTGTTCAGAAAGTTGTTTACATTTCAAGTTAAAGTGTACTGTTAGCTAGCTAGCTAACATTACATGTATGATCTGTGTTGTAATATTATTTGTATCTCAGAGCCATTTGCATTGCTAGTTATAGCTTAATTTTAGCTAGCTAACATTGAACCTGGTTGGTTAGCTACCTGCAGATTCATGCAGGTTAGTAACGTTATGAGTTAGGATTATGGTTAATTGTTTAGCTAGCTATCTAGTTAGCTAGATGTCTAAAATAAAGACTCTACTATGCAAGTAATTAGTTCAATAGAATGTTAATAATCTAACTGTGAAAACTGTTGATAGACATAGCTGGTAAATTTGCTCTGGCTATCTGCTCTGATTTCAGAATACACTTGTTTGAGTGTATCAGAGTGCAAGATAACTGACACATTTACGAACGCTCAACATCTGTTGAATAAGGCCGGTGTCAGAAAAAAAGCGTAATTAAATTGTTGCCAGCAGCACAATTGTAGTCACCAAAGCCCTGGATAACGTAAAAACAGCCTAACCAGCTCTGCTAGGGCGAGTAAAATGGTCAGTGAGCTGTTCTCTTACATGTGTCTGGAAGTAGCTAGCAAGCTAGCCATCGTTAGCCAGTTAGCTTGGGTGCTTGACTGCTGTTGTTAAGTCAGAACACTCGGATCAACCCTACGGACGGACAATCTGACAGCGCTCTGAGGTTACAGAGCACACTCTGGCACTCCAGATTACATTTACGAGCACATCTGTAGTATAAACCAGACTTTAGTCTTGAAATCTTTGGTTGTTTAGTACATAGCTGTTGCATAGCACACTGTATTACTTATACAACTAATATAAGGACAGGACATAAGACAGGAGAAGAAAGTAATGTGGGCATTGTTTAATGCGTTTCACAGGAAGAATATTCCAAGCATTTCAACGTTTTTTTATTTTATTATGTTTTTATTTCATCTTTATTTAACATTTACATTACATTACATTTAAGTCATTTAGCAGACGCTCTTATCCAGAGCGACTTACAAATTGGTGCATTCACCTTATGACATCCAGTGGAACAGCCACTTTACAATAGTGCATCTAAATCTTTTAAGGGGGGGGGGGTGAGAAGGATTACTTGATCCTATCCTAGGATAGGTAGGCCAGTTGAGAAGAAGTTCTCATTTGCAAGTGCGACCTGGCCAAAATAAAGCAAAGCAGTTTGACACATACAACAACACAGAGTTACACATGGAATAAACAAACATACAATCAATAATACAGTAGAAAAATCTACATACAACATGGGCGGAAAGGTGCGGGCGGCGATCGGCTGAAGAGCATGCATTTAGTTTTACTTGCATTTAAGAGCAGTAGGAGGCCACGGAAGGAGTGTTTCATGGAATTGAAGCTCATCTGTAGGTTAGTTAACACAGTGTCCAAAGAAGGGCCAGATGTATACAGAATGGTGTCGTCTGCGTAGAGGTAGATCAGAGAATCACCAGCAGCGAGAGCGACATCATTGTTGTATACAGAGAAGAGAGTCGGCCCGAGAATTGAACCCTGTGGCACCCCCATAGAGACTGCTAGAGGTCCGGACAACAGGCCCTCCGATTTGACATACTGAACTCTATCGGAGAAGTAGTTGGTGAACCAGGCGAGGCAATCATTTGAGAAACCAAGGATGTTGAGTCTGCCAATAAGAATGTTGTGATTGACAGAGTCGAAAGCCTTAGCCAGGTCAATGAATACGGCTGCACAGTAATGTCTTTTATTGATGGCGGTTATGATATCGTTTAGGACATTGAGGGTAGCTGAGGTGCACCCATGACCAGCTCTGAAACCAGATTGCATAGCGGAGAAGGTACGGTGAGATTCGAAATGGTTGGTAATCTGTTTGTTAACTTGGCTTTCAAAGACCTTAGAAAGGCAGGGTAAAATAGATATAGGTCTGTAGCAGTTTGGGTCTAGAGTTTCTCCCCCTTTGAAGAGGGGGATGACCGCGGCTCTTTCCAATCTATGGGAATCTCAGACAATACAAAAGAGAGGTTTTAAACAGGCTAGTGATAGGGGTTGCAACAGTTTCGGTAAATCATTTTTAACCGGCTGTTGACCGGTTAGGTGTAGCCAGGTAGAAAGCATGGCCAGCCGTAGAAATATGCTTTTGAAATTCTCAATTATTGTGGATTTTTTTACATTATTTTTTATTTCACCTTTATTTAACCAGGTAGGCTAGTTGAGAACAAGTTCTCATTTACAACTGCGCCCTGGCCAAGATAAAGCATAGCAGTGTGAACAGACAACAACACAGAGTTACACATGGAGTAAACAATGAACAAGTCAATAACACAGTAGAAACAAAATATACATTGTGTGCAAAAGGCATGAGGAGGTAGGCGAATAATTACAATTTAGCAGATTAACACTGGAGTGATAAATGATCAGATGGTCATGTGCAGGTAGAGATACTGGTGTGCAAAGGAGCAGAAAAGTAAATAAATAAAAACAGTATGAGGATGAGGTAGGTAAATTGGGTGGGCTATTTACCGATGGACTATGTACAGCTGCAGCGATCGGTTAGCTGCTCAGATAGCAGATGTTTAAAGTTGGTGAGGGAGATATAAGTCTCCAACTTCAGCGATTCTTGTAATTTGTTCCAGTCACAGGCAACAGAGAACTGGAAGGAAAGGCGGCCAAATGAGGTGTTGGCTTTAGGGATGATCAGTGAGATACACCTGCTGGAGCGGGTGCTACGGGTGGGTGTTGCCATCGTGACCAGTGAAATGAGATAAGGCAGAGCTTTACCTAGCATGGACTTGTAGATGACCTGGAGCCAGTGGGTCTGGCGACGAATATGTAGCGAGGGCCAGCCGACTAGAGCATACAGGTCGCAGTGGTGGGTGGTATAAGGTGCTATAGTAACAAAACGGATGGCACTGTGATTTATCAGTGGTAACAGTGTTTCCTAGCCTAGGAGGAGGTGCTCTTATTCTCCATGGACTTTACAGTGTCCCAGAGCTGTTTTCAGTTTGTACTACAGAATGCACATTTCTGCTTGAAAAAGCTAGCCATAGCTTTCCTAACTGCCTGTGTATTTGTGTTCCTAACTTCCCTGAAAAGTTGCATATCACGGGGGCTGTTCGATGCTAACACAGAACGCCACAGTATGTTTTTGTCCTCGTCAAGGGCAGTCAGGTCTTGGGAGATTCAAGGGCTATATCTGTTCCTGGTTCTACATTTTTTGAATGGGGCATACCTGTTTAAGATGGTGAGGAAGGCAGATTTAAAGAATAACCAGGCATCCTCTACAGACGGGATGAGGTCAATTTCCTTCCAGGAATGTAATGTAAATGTAATGGATACCCGGGCCAGGTCGATTAGAAAGGCGACATAGGTAAGCAAGGGGGGTTACAGGTGGCCTAATGGGACAAAACTAGAATATCAATACACAACATATTCCCCCCCCCTTTACTTTTAATGACTCATAAGGAAAAAGTAAATATTCATATGTTTTGCCTATTGTTTTCTTTTTAACATAAGTTCTCTTAATGTAAATAAATTAACTTTTTAGAATAACCTTTTCTAAAATAGGGAAAGAGGGAAGACTGCCTCAGTTCCCAGACTTAACCCTGGGGTGTATTCTGCCCCAATGTCGTGGGTTAGTCTGAACTAAATAGTCAACCTGTCAAGGGGTTGTCTTTCTCTTGCAGGGTAATGACGACGTACAGGTGATTGTACAGTCACATGGTCTCTGAGTCTGAGTCGTGATGGTGTATGCCCAGACTGTGGTGCAACAGTACCCTGAGTAGGTAGGCACTCTGGCTGGTTCAGGTGAGTCTGGAGCACATTCCACATTTGTAGGTTGCTGCAGTGGATGTTCAGGTGATGGCTCGTAGTCATGGAAGGTCTCCAGTAGCAGATCTTGGTTTGTCACATAACAAACACTTCAGAGTGTTTTCTATCCAAATATACTAATTATGTGCAAATTCTAGCTTTTAGGCCTGAGTAGCAGGCAGTTTACTCTGGGCACCTTTTTATCCAAGCTACTCAATACTGCCCTCCAGTCCCAAAGAAGTTAATGGTGACTTTGAAATCCCAACAGAGTCTTAGTGATCCATCTTTTTTCATGACTGGAACAATGCATGTAGCCCATTCCCTAATCATTCACTCGATCCAATACTCCAACTCTCGACAAGTCTGTTTAGCTCAATTTCAACATTTGGTTTTATGGCGTGTGGGACAGGTCTAACTTTTAAGCATTTTGGCTTGCTGTCAGTTTAACTGTTCTGTCCTTCATACTGCCAAGTTCTCCTTTGAACACAGCCGTGTGTTTCCTCAACATCCCTTGCAGGTTTGTGTCTTCTTTGACAAACGTGAATTTCCTGCCAGTTTAGTTTGATCTTTTCCAGCCATGTGCGTCCTAGCAATGCTGGATGGTTGCCTTTCACAATGTAGAGTGGTAGCTTTACCTTCTGTTTGTTGAGCTCCACTGTAACAATCACGCTTCCTCTCACTGGAACAAGCTCACCGGTGTATGTTTTCAGTGTCATCTTTGTGGGCTGTAGTATGAGGTGATGTAGTTTCTCCTTGTATATAGCCTCAGACAGCAAATATATGGCTGCTCCAGTGTCCAATTGCATCCGTACTGCATTTCCATCCAGTAGCGGGGTCACCCAGTATCCGTGTCCATTGTCTGAAATGGACAAAACATGCAAAGATTCTTCCCCTTCAGACAGGGTATCACTTTGTTCATCCGCTATGTGCTCCATTTTATGCACTTTCTTTTTGTACTCCCTGAAGTCGCTTTTCCTTTGTTCAGTACTTTTGTTTGTCTCTTTTTTTGTTTTTACATGCACGTTTGATTTGACCCTTTTTCCCACAACTTCGGCAGTCTAAGTCTTTGCACCAACACTGGTATGGTATGGTATGGCCTGGTATGGTTCCCAATCAGAGGCAGCTGTCTATCGTTGTTTCCTGTTTTGTGTTTTCACCTTTCAGGACTGTTTAGATTTTAATTTCTTACATGCACTTTGTTCATTTTGTATTTTTGTGTTCTGTTATAATACATAATCATGGAGACTTACCACTCTGCGTTTTGGTCCGATCCTTCCTATTCCTCATCCAATGAAGACGAAGATCGTTACACATAGAGAACAAAGGAATTTCTTCCACTTCACAGAACTTGAGGTCCGAACAACATTTATGTTCCGGAGAAGGTATAAAAGATCGGTGAAGAATCCAGCTACAAACTGGTCCGTTTGTTACATTTTGGTGAGGCTCATGGGAGATGGTGCGGCCACATTACCATAACGATGTTTATATAATAGCCTCAGATATGAGGTTTACATCTAATTGTTGTATAAGATGAATGAGTGAGGATGATACCGTTTGTAAAATTGTGTAATGTGATTCTCGACTGTTTAATTGATTTTAGACTGTTTAAACTCAATTCCCTTTTTCAGAGGACCGCCCATGGGCCCAGTTAGGGTCAGGCATCCTGGGACAGCCCCTTTTCTGAAATTCCGAATAAAACCCCAACTTTTAGAAATTCTCAGGAGACCATGTTTTTCTCCATTACGAAGGGACAAAGGTTGCAGACCATTGCTGAATCTCAACCATACCACATGGTTAAACTCTTAGACTATCGATACGACAGAATAAGAACAAGTCTTTGATATTAATTACTAGTCTGCAGCTAGGAATTCGGTATCATTGAACGCGAAGAACGACAACCGCTGAAACATCCATTCTATAACGAAATTAATGAATGTCACTCTGAACCATCCATCCTAACCACGACACAGAGACACACACACACAGAGAGAGAGAGAGAGAGAGAGAGAGAGAGAGAGAGAGAGAGAGAGAGAGAGAGAGAGAGAGAGAGAGAGAGAGCTCTCCAACAGAAACTAACTTTTTAACAGTGATCAAGATGACACACTGAGCGTAAATATATATATTGATTGCAATTGTTCCCGAATGAGTGAGCATTCATGTGCAAAGGATTAGCATTTCAATTGTTATAATTACCAACTCTGTAGTGACTTCTCAGCTGACCCCCACTCCCCCTTTTGTCCACCAAGCTGCGATGCCAGTCTAGGGCACATTCTCCTATCATTTCTTGTAACCATATTTACTTTGTTTGTTTGTGTGTGCACTTCTGTGACTGTTTAGTTAGTTAATAAATCAATTATTTAAGACAATTGATGTATGGATGACTCATAGTGAAGACTGGGTTTGTGCAGATAACCAACAATTTACGACGTTTGAAATGAGACTAGCGTGAGGTAAAGTAAATAATTCATTAATCAGTAGACTATTGATCTGATATGAAAATAACTGAAAGGTTATATTAGGAAATTATAACTTTGTAATCTGAATATTTTCCTTGGTGCCCCGACTTCCTAGTTAATTACAGTTACATGATTAATCAGTTTCATCGCGTAATACTAATTACAGAGTATCTTTGATAGAAACTATACGTTTTCAGTTTAATAATAGTAAAGACACGACAACACCTTATGCACAGCTGTTGTGCGTCTTTATTTGCAATTTCCATTGACGTACTCACTTCTATTGATCTCTGCATTGTTAAGTTACTCTCAGTCAAAAGGTGTTTCTGAATTGCCTTGCTGCGCATGCCACACACTAACCTGTCACGTATTGGGTCACTCATTGATTGCCCAAATTCACAGTGTTCAGATAACTGTTTCAATACAGCCACAAACTGTGAGATTGATTCCCCCTCCTCTGGATTTCTCTTATGAAACATGAATCTCTTTGCAATTATCAGTGGTTTGGGAGAATAATGTCCTTTTAAGGTAAGCACAATTTCATCCTATGATTTATCATCAGGTTTTTCAAGGGCGTTACTAGGCTGCGCAGTAGATTGAATGTTTTTCCTCCCATAACAGTCAAACATGTTGGCACAATGACTTTGCTTTAATTCCACTTGCCAACACAAAGTACTCAAAACGTTCTGTGTAAGAACTCCACAGATTCACCAAATGTTCCTATATTTCCAACCAATGCAGACATTTTCGGTTTATTTTTCTTTCTCACACTTTTCAGGCAGTCCCTTACTCCCAGACCATTTTTTTCTTCTTTTAACTCATGATTTCACTTTCTCCCGAAGCTAAACTCTTCCAATTCCTTGAGGCTTTGACCTTGACCTTAGTTATCTTTGTCTTCTTTATTATTTTGGTTATGTCAGAGTGTGACGACGGTGGTTTGTTCCGTTTTGTATTGTCTAGGGTTTTTGTATGTCTAGAGTTTTTTGTAAGTCTAGGTGTTTATATGTCTATGGTTGCCTAGATTGGATCTCAATCAGAGGCAGCTGTTTATTCTAAATCACGTTGCTAGTCTGGGTAGGATCTGATATGATTGTCACAGGTAAATGTCCTGAAGGACCCATATAGGTCCAAACATGACTGTTGCAGTAGAAAGAGTATAATTTGTATATTGTATAATTTATGCTGCTGCTCTTTGCTTTTCACGAAAGTGCCACGTGTAGCTTGTTGTTGTTGGCCCATCCTAAATCATCAAAGCGGCAATAGGCTACAGTCATAGAACCTCTGTGCAAAAGTTAGAAGATACAGTATCTAATCAATGGAAGATGGAATTAAAAGTTAAAGGAGAAGGATAGGCTACAACAACAAACAACTTCTGAATGGAGTTGTTGTTTGTAACTATGTAGAACGAGAAATGTAGAACGAGAAAGCGCATGCAGCCTCAATTAGTTAAGCTAGCTAGCTAGGCTATCTTCTCCCGGTTTGATGCAGTCAAGACAGATACTACTAATCATATTAGATGATAAATAACCTAGCTATGGCAGCTAGTAGTCTACTATAGTGCAAGTCTCTCGTCTCTCCTTCCTTCCTGCCTGAGTCTCTCATCATTAAAAATGTACTTTTCTGTTTCCTTCGGACCAGACCGGGTCTGGATTAGACTAGATCTATACGGACCGTTAGGAACGGGTCTCTATATTAAAAAATGTTTTTTTTATATCGATTCTGGACGGGAAAGCCCCAGGTCCATTTCGGAATGGGTCAAACTTTTTGGACCCATGAATGCCTCTTGTCCCAAGCTGCACGCAGACACGGACACTGGTGAGTGACAGCCAGGAAGCTGGGGGGATGACAGGCTCAGCATGGACAGTGGCAGATTCAGATGTCACATGCAGCACAGGCCCAGCTTTCACTTCGTAACATTACAGGAGGCACAAGGAATCACAGGAGGGGGACGGGAGGGCAGGGAGGGTGCGTCAAAGTGAATGAATTACCATCTTCTGAATTTAGGAAGAATACTTTCCCTTCATTATTTGTTGTAGCTCTCACTGATTGTTTCTGTGTAGCCCGAGAAAAATGTATTATTGGAAGTGCTTCTGATGGCTTTGAGAAGTTAACATTATCACATGCTGTGGTCTAATTCAGCATGAATGACAAACACCAACCTGCCTTCAGGTTGAGAAGCTGCTCCATCTCAAACACACTCACAATCCACTGGAGGAATACCCGCTCAGTGATCTCAGAGTGCTGGAGCCCAGAAACTCCCGTCACACTCTTCATGACTCCGCTGTCAGGTAACATCATCCGACTGGCCATGTTGAAAATATGTAGAGGCAGTTATGCAATTCAAAAGAACAGACAGGCTAGATTAACATGCATATAATGCATATAATAGGTAGGTTTCAGAGGCTGTCTCAATGCAGCTAACTCCAGCTGCCTAATTAGATATGACAAAGTTGAGAGTCTCTCAGGGTAAGGATTAAGAACACAGTGTGTGACGCAGGCGCCTCGAAAGAAATCGATTATGACAGAAATCCTTGATGAATAATTAATGTGGTCATTTAGCAGGGGAATACTGCTGTTGGAAGGCTGATGTGTGATGATAAAGACAGATTGGCCAGTAGGAATGAGTTTAACTGAGCCATTCCCAAAAGTATGATGCTGTGAGAGATCCCTCAATATCATTACAAACAGGGTCAAGGATACAACTGTCAAGACAGAGTTTATTTTTTATTTTACCTTTATTTAACCAGGCAAGTCAGTTAAGAACACATTCTTATTTTCAATGACGGCCTGGGAACAGTGGGTTAACTGCCTGTTCAGGGGCAGAATGACAGATTTGTACCTTGTCAGCTCGGGGGTTTGAACTCGCAATCTTCCGGTTACTAGTCCAACGCTCTAACCACTAGGCTACGCTGCCACCCCAAGACAGAGTTTAAATGAGTGATCTACACACTTAGATAAAAGGTTTTATCTAGAATCTAAAAGGGTTCTTCGGTTGTCCTCATAGCGGATCCTTTTGAAAACCCCTTTTTGGTTCAAGGTAGAACCATTTCCACAGAGGGTTCCACAAGGAACTCAAAGGTCTCTACCTGGATTTAAAAAGAGTTCTTCTATAGGGACAGCCTTGGAACCCTTTTTCTAAGAGTGTAACCAGTGTTGGGGAAGTTACTTTGAAATCATAGTTTGCCAAACTACCAATGACTTTACACTGGAAGACACACGTGAATTGACATTAGCTGACTTAGTATGAATCAACTGCAGCTTTGTGATAAGAGCACATCCCCACCATATAACAAAGGCTGAACCCACCCATTTTCTCATCAGGGAGAGTGTTTCAACACCTGATTACATTTTTCAACTCTTCTCCTCAGTAATGTTAAGTCAGTCTGGGTTGAACATCTTACTGTAGGGTAAAAATGAATGAAAATGCTTGATGTGTTATAAGCAATGAATCTGAGTTGCCAACTCCTTTGGGAGGATATTAACTCCCACCTCACAAGCAGTATAAGACTTTGAATAATTCAACACATAAAGACTATGTGAAGGATGTGTTGGCTGAAAATCAATTGAGTGTCCAGTCTCATCTGTCTCCTTCCCTGCATTGACACCTTCAGACTCAATGCATTTTCTGAGAGATATAACAGACGTCCTCGAGATCCAAACCGCAGATAGAGTTCCTCTTTTGTAAAAAGAACATTGGATCTGGGAGAAAGTACAATTTAAGCCACTTAAACTTTTTCAGCATGGAGACTGACTAGGCAGACCACGGTTTGTCACATCATGATCCAGCAGTATTTCCTATTTCTGTTTAATTATGTTCCAATGGTAAGTGAATGGAGATCTGTGAGGCCTCCATAGTAGCTTGTGTTTTTTTCTCAGTCCCCCCCCCCCCCTCCCCTAGCCCAGGAGATTCATGAGTGGAGCTGGTCTTGCTACTGTAGATCACTCCTTTTATAACAGCGCCAGAGCTGGACTTCTGATATATGAACAGTCAAGGGCCTATTCAAGAATCCATTAACTATCGAGACATGAGGAGTGAGAAATGTATAAATTCAATGAAAATGCAAGATTTCATCCCTCTCTCCAAGTTAGGTTTCTTTCATGAAACTGTGTTTGGACTTCACTGAGGTAAAAAAAAAACATTTTTTACAACTTGCACTCCCCTGACTCCACCCCACTCACCCACCGCTGACGTGTCAGGAAGCAATTTACTGCAAGTGTAAGTGTCTATGTGTGCGTACGTGCATGCGTCCGTGAACACTACTGTCATCAGTGTGTTGATGTTGTGGTTTGTTAGTTTTGAGTCTACTGTGTATGATGAGGACAGAGGCATGCCACCCAGTATTACTATGGTTTTGGGACACACAAATGCAGTTGAGTTCTTTCTTGGTCTTTAAAATTCCGGAGCGTTGCTGCGCTGATCCAAGCACTTCTACCCCAATGGAAATATGTGTAGTAATTTAAATGATTTGACAGGTACATCCACTCTGTGACAGAGGCAGGCTATTACAATGAGTCTGTGATTCATCCTATGGGCTGAGAAGAGACAGCTTTGCAACTTACAGAAGCAGACAATCCCTTTCAGTCAAGCTCATTCCCCTGAAAAAGCCAGTGAAACTACTATGTAAATGGTTTTGGAAGGAAATTCAGCTCAATACAACAGCTGCCCCAAAAAGTCAACAACTGAGTCTAGATTCCCCTCATTACATTACCACGAAACAAACCATTTTAGATAGGAGAGGTGTGAAATGTACAGTATCATCACTGTTCATATACAGTACGGGGGTTGTCTTATGGGACATCATTACAGAAACAACTGACAGAATGCAATAATATTCAGGTTAAAGATGTCACTATGGGCAACCCCTTTACACACATGTGTTCTCCACTCAATGGATACTTATGGGCACATGATAAAGTGTTCATATCTTTCCTTCTATTGTACATAATTGTTTCAAATGTTTTATTGTATACCCCGTTTTCATCAACACACGTCTGAGTCAGAGCCCCTTGTCAGGTTAACTGTAGAATACACAAATTAGACAACATGTTTGTAATACCACTGTATATTTCATGGGGCAATTATCGTTGTGACCTAAATGTATGTATTCATCACCAATGACAAAGGTACTATTTATCCCCTGGATGATGCACCAAAGGGATCGTGTCCTGGGGAAGGCTATTGTTCCTCTTTACCAAGGACTGTCTTTTAACAGTGCTTCTTTTTTTAAACCAGTACAACAAATACATGCTCGACATAATTGCAAAACATAAGAAGGCTTAATGGAATTAATTAATGAACACAAAAGATCGAGGCCCCAAATATAAATATAGAGAGGGGGAATAACAAAGTGTCTTGTGATAAATATAGTTGTCTTTATTGCTGTTGTCAGGACTAATTATCAAATTTGACATGAGGTTGATGAACTGTAAATATACAGTACGTTATCACCCTGTATTCAAACTCATTATTTTCAGTTCTGTAAAACAGAGATTGATGTTCCCTTTGCTCTGGTCTTTTTAAACGATCAGATGAAATGTATCAGACTGTGGATAACATTATTTTTTCAGATGCCAGAGTCTGTGCCAGTCAGGAGTTTAATCAAGCTCCGGAACTGTACATCACCACCACTGCGTATTCCTCTGCATATACTCTGAGCTGTTTAAAAGTGTTGATGTCAAAGGTCCTGCTGATACTATCTGGACTGTGACCTCGCCAGTGACTTCCTTTCTCCCACGCTGTGCCCTCGTACCCCTTTGCCCTCTCAGACCTGTAAACTGATCTATAAATGTGCCAGATTAAATAACCTATGCATATTAAACATATTCTAACACACTGAGAGGTGGAAGAATGAGGCATATGGTTAAATTATGCATTCTAGAGTATTGAGCTCATTAGGCCCCAGGAGGTCTCTACATGGGATAGGTGGTCTAGATTAGAGGCCTTCACGGGTTCAAAAAGTTTCCCATCCAGACCCGATATGCATAAATATTTGTTTAAATATAGAGACTAGACCCGTTCCGTTTAGACCCGGTCTGCTCTGATCCAAGTGAGGGAAGCAGCAGAAAAGTCCATTTTTAAGCTACTTTATTCACCGGAACTGATAAAGTGCAAGTGAGCGGAGGTAGAAAGAGGTGAGTCTCTAGCAGGGGCCGTGCTGTGTGTGTAGGCTACTGTGAGTGTGAGCGAGTGACATGGGAGGAGGGAGGGGGAGATGAGAGATTGCAACCAACCAAACAGACTTGCGCTGTAGTAGACAAATATCTGCCATAACTATAGGTTATTTATCATCCAATATGATTATGTAGTACCTGTCTTGACTGCATTAAACCGAGAGAAGCTAGTTAAGCTAACTAGCTAGATTAAGTAGCAGCCTACCTGTTGGCTCTTGGTAGTTGTAGCCTATCCTTGTCCTTTCACTTTTAATTCCATCTTCCATTGATTAGATATCTCCTAACTTCTGCCCAGAGGCTCTAGAACTGTAGCCTGTTGCCGTTTTGATTACTTATGATTGGACAACAACAACAGCAATATCAAGCGACATGCACCACTCTAAAGAAAAGGAAAAAGCAGCAGAATAAATTCCACAGTACAATTTTCTCTCTCTGTCTCTACTGCAGCAGACACATTCGGATCTATAGGGTTCTTCAGGAAAAGTCAGTTAAAATTACACATACCTGAGAGAGATCTACCCATATCAGATCCGACCCAGACCCGTGACATTATTTAGAATTCTGGATCTGGTCCCGGATTGAGTCTGGGGTATTCTGATACAGGTGGATCCTGACCTCTGGTCTAGATACCGATGCAGTACTCCATTTACAACCTATAGACACATAAAATCACGTTTTGAATCTGTACTAATGGTTCTAAACCTGACTAAAGCGACCTGATAATGGCACAATAGTCACATAATGAAATCAAATTAGATCCTTCCGTCTCATATTGTACTCTCCATTACTAACTGCAGGTTAACCATCCATCTGCAAGTGATTCATAACAGCTCTTTATGACTCATTTCCCTGAAGATTGTGTGTAATAAAGACTGCAGAAGAAAATAAAAGTGTTTGATCACACATCAGTCTGGTGGTATGGCAGGCTAATCCAATAAGGACTCCTTCAAGAGGGTCATGCTGAAAACCTTAGGCTTCTCTCACAGAACACAAGGGCATTACAGGGACATTATGTAAGGTTATGATCACCCAGTGCAATTATGATGGTCATGCCTAGGAGGGTGTGCCATTTTAGAACAGCACTCTCAGTACTAAGTCATATCTTTATTTGTCACACAGCATGACCTGTCTGTGTGGACACTGACATGATGAATCACAAGCAATGTACTGTATTAATCAACTCACCTCAACTAACCTCACCAACATGATCACACCTACAGGTATACCTGTTGTACAGTAGCCTACTCCAAATGACTGTTTCCTTGGCTGAAACGTCGGTTTAAAGACTTCCCACCAATTAATCTAATTACCACCCAGTAGAGCGGGACCTGCACTCAGTGGAGGTGGATGGTCTCTCTGGGAGCAGCCACTGCTCCCTAACAAACCCACAATCTTTACCGCTCGCTGCTTGGAGAGCGAGTTCCTGGCGTGATATACACCTCCATATTAGTCCTTGACAGGAAAGGGTTGTTTTTGATGAAGTGCAGTGCTTTGGTGACAGCCTCTTCTCTCATGAAGAATATTTACACGTGCTCAACTGGAGGGCTGTAAATAAATGTATTTGTGGTGAACCGCAAAGCCAACAAAGCCATTCCTACAGAAAGGTGGAGAAATCTGGTGAGGCTACTATCTCTCTATTTTCCATCCTCTTAAAAAATGCAGTCATGGTGCAATTATATACAACATCGGGACAACAAGATTAATAGAGTCTGTCTGCCTGTGGCTTGGTGGGGGTGAGCGGACAAGCAGAGGAAGAGTGTTCTCCCTTTGTATTAAAGACCAGAGAGGTTATGTGTTTGATACAACACTACGGTATGCATTTGCTACAGTTTGACATAAGAGCATCTGCAGTTTCACCCTCAAGCTTAAAGCACATTTATGTGGCAGGTGGTACTTGGTGATATCCCAGGGAAAACATTTAGCCTCTGCAGTAAGAGTACTGTAGGAGCAGCAAGGTATTGAATTCAACTGTCTTCAGTTTTTAAATGGAGGGGAATAATTACAGGCACCTGACAGTAATGGTTAATCAGTTGGCTCCCTCTGGAGCAGATATTTCTCTCTTCTGTCACTGTGCACTCAATGAGATGTTCCTCCTGGCTGTCAGGTTGGCGGTTGACAGGGTTGCTCTGTGTGGTCACCCTGAAAGCAACACCGTTAAATGAAACAGTGTGTGTCTGAAGGCTGTCCATGAGCCGCGCTATTGGCTGGGCTGGGCTGGCCTGGCACACAGAGAGGCTGTCTGGAGCAGATGGAGCTACTGTACCAAACACAAGTGTCACACTTTAATTAAATAAAAAGTAACTTCTGGGAGAGATTAAAGAAATGTACTGACAATCACACTGTTTGCCTCAATCAGGTGAGTTGACTTGTGTTACGCACAGTGTAATTAAAATCTGTCAAGACTGGAGGTACACTATCAAAACATCTGGTGTTTTTTGGCACTCATTGCCTATTGCATTCATGCCTGAGTTATGTGCTGTTACTTTTATCTGTCTGTTGTCTTACACGGAAACCAAACCGGCTGTGCGCCATCGTGCGCCATCGTGCATACATTTATTTTGTCCCCCCACAACAAACGCAATCACGACACGCAGGTTAAAATATCAAAACAAACTCTGAACCAATTACCTTAATTTGGGGACAGGTCAAAAAGCATTGAACATGTATGGCAATTTAGCTAGCTAGCTTGCACTTGCTACCTAATTTGTCCAATTAAGACAGCTTGCTGTTGCTAGCTTCTTATGGCTGGGGGCAGTATTGAGTAGCTTGGATGAATAAGGTGCCCAGAGTAAACTGCCTGCAACTCGGGCCCAGAAGATAAGATATTATTAGTATATTTGGATAGCAAACACTCTGAAGTTTCTAAAACTGTTTGAATGATGTATGTGAGTATAACATAACTCATATGGCATGCAAAAACCTGAGAAAAAAGCCAACCAGGAATTGGGAAATCTGAGGTTTGTAGGTTTTCAACTCATTGCCTATCGAAGATACAGTGGGATATTGGTCATATTGCACTTCCTAAGGCTTCCACTAGATGTCAACAGTCTTTAGACCCTTGTTTGATATTTCAACTGTGAAGTGGGGGTGAATGAGAGGAGAATGAGTCAGAGGTCTGCCAGAGAGCCACGAGCTCAGTCTCGCACGCTCACGTGAGAGCGAGCTCTGTTCCATTGCATTTCTACAGACAAATGAATTCACCGGTTGGAACATTATTGAAGATTTATGTTAAAAACAACCTAAAGATTGATTCTATACTTCGTTTGACATGTTTCTACGACCTGTAATATAACTTTTTGGACTTTTCATCCGTACTTTCCGCTGGACTTGCACACCCGTCGGGAGTTTGGATTTGTTTACCAAATGCGCTAACAAAAGAAGGTATTTGGACATAAATTATGAACTTTATCGAACAAATCAAACATTTATTGTGAAACTGGGATTCCTGGGAGTGCATTCTGATGAAGATTCTCAAAGGTAAGTGAATATTCATAATGCTATTTCTGACATCTGTTGACTACACAACATGGATAACAGCGGATATCTGTTTGGCTTGTTTTGGTCTCTGAGCGCTGTACTCAGATCATTGCACGGTTTGCTTTTTCAGTAAAGTTTTTTTTAAATCTGACATAGTGGTTGCATTAAGGAGAAGTTTATCTAAAGTTCCATGTATAACACTTGTATTTTCATCAACATTTATGATGAGCATTTCTGTAAATTGATGTGGCTCTCTGCAAAATCACCGGATGTTTTTGGAACTACTGAACATAACACACCAATGTATACTGAGATATTTTTGATATAAATATGAACTTTACCGAACAAAACATACATGTATTGTGTAACATGAAGTGAGTGTCATCTGATGAAGATCATCACAGGTTAGTGATTCATTTATTTCTATTTCTGCTTTTTGTGACTCCTCTCTTTGGCTGGAAAAATGGCTGTGTTTTTCTGTGAACAGGCACTCACCTAACATAATCGTTTGTGGTGCTTTCGCTGTAAAGCCTATTAGAAATCGGATACTTTGGTGGGATTAACAAGAAATGTATCCTTAAAATTCTTGTATGTTTGAGGAATTTTAATTATGAGATTTCTGTTGTTTGAATTTGGCGCCCTGCACTTTCACTGGCTGTTGTCATATCGATCCCGTTAGCGGGATCTCAGCCATAAGAAGCTGGCTAATTTGTCTTGGGATATAAACATTGAGTTGTTATTTTACCTGAAATGCACAAGGTCCTCTACTCCGACAATTAATACACACATAAAACGGTCAACCGAATTGTTTCTAGTCATCTCTCCTCCTTCCAGGCTTTTTCTCCTTTGGACTTTATATATACTTTAAATTAGGTGCATTACCGCCACTGACCTCGTTCGTCTTTCAGTCACCTACGTGGGTATAACCAATGAGAAAATGGCACGTGGGTACCTGCTTCCATAAACCAATGAGGAGATGGGAGAGGCAGGACTTTCAGCGCAATCTGCGTCAAAAATAGAACTGACTTCTTTTTTTAGCCCTTGGCAACACAGACGCTCATTGACGCGTGCGAGCACTGTTGGTACAATAATTGAATAAAATAGATTTCTACATTTATTTTGCAACACTCGTGGACGCAACGTGAATGGTGTAGTCAGCCTGTTATGGACAGCTATGGTGTAGTGACAGAAGTAGTAGGCTTCGCTATGTGATATTAGATTACTAAGCCTGATAGATTGGTTTAAAAATAAAACATTGTTTGTCCTTGTGAATATAACAAAGTGTAATAGATATTTTATTGGGCAGTGCATTCTTTGACCATTATAATGGACATCATGACATAAAAAAATCTAAGTGCCTACACACCACTGGTGAACAACCTTAAATTTCATATGGGATTGTCACATACAGATTTCCATTCATTGAATATTAATATTGTAAATTAAACCAGTGTATTCAGAATGTTTAGCATATTATACATACTGTATATAATTATGAACCATTAGTATAATCATTCATAATATTTTTCAGAGAATTAAAAAATACATTATGCGTGACCAAGTACTACAGAGCTATAGGTACCATACTGTATATAACTAATTGATTGATGTGCATAGTGTTTATGTAACAGTTACAAGTGTACAAGTCCAAACCCATCTTTAGCCACATCTTCTAATCTGACAGATGGTGCCTAAAACTGACATTTTCAGAACAAATGTATGATTTTAAATCAACAATCTTTCCTTGAGCCACTGTAATTTAGCAAAAACCAGAAAGCACAATTATCTTTCTAATTTTCATGGTAAATTATTCCTGTGCATTATTTCACAAGGACAGCTGTTGTACGGTGTCTCTTTTCTCTTGGTGAGGTATGGCTTTGGATATGCATGGATCGGTGTGAAGCCAATCATCTTGCCATACATTCTGCATATCTCTATTTCTAATCTATCTGGCTTATTATCTCTCCTTTCACATCTCTTTGTAATTCTATCTTCAATTGAATCTATTATTTCCTCCTCACACATCTTTTACCCTTTTATCTTGACACTGATAGCATCAGCTAAAGGAAATAACAGGGTACTGAAATTATTAGTTGCAGAACACATTCACACATGACATTACACATGCGCACACACACACACACACACACACACACACACACACACACACACACACACACACACACACACACACACACACACACACACACACACACACACACACACACACACACACACACACACACACACACACACACACACACACACACACACACACACACACACACACACACACACACACACACACACACACACACACACGCACACACGCACACACGCACACACGCACACACGCACACACGCACACACGCACACATGCACACACGCACACACGCACACACGCACACACGCACACAAATGGATAGTCCTAATTATATAGCTGATAATAACATTATCAGCATACATTCAACTGCATAATAATTAGTATTCCATCCAAGGTTCACTGGTGGTTCTTTTTCCATGATTTTATCCATTAATGTGTTATTTTCTTCATACTATTCGGGTGGTTTTACATTCCAATTTTTGCCAGCATGTATCACAGTAATCTCTAGTACTAATGTGCTACACAAAAAAACAACTAGTGCTGTATCTGTTATGTATGCACATAAGGCATACAGAAATGAGCAGTAGGCTAATATGCAGACACTCTCAAATGCTCATTATAAAGCAGGCAGACAAATGCATACAGTGGTAATGCAGTGTACTGTAGGGCTGTGTGGGCTGTGGTGCGCCAGGCTAACAAGGACACATGGTGAGCCTGTCTTCATGTGGCTCAGCAGGGGTTATGCTGGGCTGTCCTCCACATTCTCTGTGTCCCTCAGAGCACCACTTATCTGCTCCCCCAGAAAAATGGTCTGCCTTGTGTTTTGACTCATCCCAATGGCCCCTCCTGGGACTCCACAGCATTCCTTTGTGAAGAAGAAGGCAGGTTAATACCTGGCCTGTTTTGCAATGCTCAGGAGCACCTTATCGCAAGCTGGCAAATACCCTGGTCGGTGGATCGGAGACAGCGGGCCAGTCTCATTGGGTTGGAGGCTGGAGCTGCAGAACCAAAGGCAGGTGAAACCTTATCTCAGTGTGAGCAGCCATGGCTCCCCTACCTACCCCTATGAACTCCATACATGCCTCTCAGATTAGCACCCCTTCTCCCAATTCCCCTGTTATCCACCTCCCTACCTCCCCTGTTCCCCTGTACAGACATCATTACCCTGATTATTACTGTTTATCAGTCTGATGAATGGGGGACAAAGCATGGCCCTTTTGTTTTGAGTGGCTTTGTTCTGGTCCTATGTGGGTTCATGGCTGTATTAGAAGTGTTGGATAAATGACTTAAATGTAATGTAAATGTAATAAATGTGCACACAGGCCCAATGGGGAGGATACCCTACCATATTCTCAGTTAGGAAAACACTATCTGATTGGTCCAGTGTTTCCCAGTACCCCAAGAGCAAGAAAATCCAATGTTTTTTCAGTGCTTTGCTGAATTACAGTGACACTCTTCCTAAAGTGATCTGACATCAGACACATACTAATCAAAAATACAAATGCATCATGTAAAGTGCTGGTCTCATGTTTCATGAGCTGAAATAAAAGACATCCATACATTTTCAATACACACAAAAAGCTTATTTCTCTCCGATTTTGTGGACAAATCTGATAATCCATCCACCTCACAGGTGTGGCATATAAATAAGCTGATTATGCAACATGATCATTGCGTAGGTGCACCTTGTGCTGGGGACAATAAAAGGCCATTCTAAAATGTGCTGTTTTGTCACACAACACAATGCCATATATGTCTCAAGTTTTGGGGAGCATGCAATTGTCATGTTGACTGCATGAATGTCCCCCAGAGCTTTTGCCAGAGAATTGATTGTTAATTTCTCTACCATTATCCACCTCCAATGTCGTTTTAGAGAATTTGGCAGTATGTCCAACCGACCTCACAACTGCAGACCACGGGTAACCACACTAGCCTAGGACCTCCACATCCGGCTTCTTCACCTGCGCCATCGTCTGTTGTCAGCCACCAGGACAACTGATGTAACTGTGGGTTTGCACAACCAAAAAATGTCTGCATAAACTGTCAGAAAACATCTCAGGGGAGCGTACCTGCGTGCTTGTCATTCTCACCAGGGTCTTGATCTGACTGCAGTAGCTGACTTCATTGGGAAAATGCTCCCCTTCGATGGCCACTGGCATGCTGGAGAAGTGTGCTCTTCACGGATTAATCCCAGTTTCAACTGTACCAGGAAAATGACAGACAGCTTGTATGGCTGATGTCAACTTTGTGAACAGTACCCCATGGTGGCGATGGGGTTATGGTGTGGGGTTATGGTATGGGCAGGCATAAGTTACAGACAATGATCTCTATGGCAGTTTGACTGCACAGAAATACCATGACGAGATCCTGATGGCCATTGACGTGCCATTCCACACACAATTCCTGGAAGCTGAAAATGTCCTAGTTCTTCGATGGCCTGCATACTCACCAGACATGTCAACCATTAATCATGTTTGGGAATCTCTTTACAACAACATGTTCCAGTTCCCACAAATATCCAGCAACTTCACACAGCCATTAAAGACGAGTGTGACAATATTGCACAGGCCACAATCAACAGCCTGGTCAACTCAATGTGAAGGAGTTGTGTTGTTCTGCATAAGGCAAATGGTGGTCACACTAACTGGTCTTCTGATCCACACCCCTACCCTTTAAAAAAATGTATCTGTTAAATTGACTGATTTCCTTCTACAAACTGTAACTCAGTAAAATTGTTGCATGTAGGGATAATATTCACTCAAATGCCAATGTTATTTACACTTGACACTATGTCAGACCCTCACAGGTGTTCCCAAAATTATATTGAGCAATAACAAACAGCACTATTTATTGTGTTAAGTGAAAGGTTACTGATTTCTATTTCTATGTAACCTTTGGATCTAAATGGTGGCCTCTGGTATAAAGTGATATAGTGTTCAATAGCATGAATTAATTTGATATACAAAAGCATATTATTTAAACTGCATTATATGAAGTATTATGAGTAAAGTTTTGACTTGTGGTGGGCAGACATCAGCTAAAAGTAGGATGTGGGCATCTGTTGACACGACAACCAACAGGCATCTTAATTAAATCGAAAGTGGTTTATGTGAGGCCGTTATTCAAATTAGACCATGTTTGTCTGGGAAATTATGTAGGAATGTATTTGAAACGTGAAGTCAAAGATACTCAAAAGAGAGCAAAATCGTTTAATTAAATCCCCATAGTTGTCATTAGCTTGCAAGCTTACGGAGCCCTGGTCACAGATTACATGTGAAGTGCTAAAAAGCTGACGAGCACTTTCATTCAAAAGTTATTAACTTTTTAAGCACCCAATTACGTCTGCTGGATCGAAAGCACACAATTTATAATCTTCTAAAGGGAACTTTGGCTGAAAATCATTGTATTTCGGAAGTATGGCCAATTAAGCTGTGTTAAGGCTGACAGTGAAGACTAAGGGTCCAATTCAAATGAATGCCTTTCCTTCTCACACATTTCCTACGCACTTTTCAGTAGTTGGTATTCAGACTTACCTTATGCAGGTGCTTAACAGGATTTGCAGGCGTGGTTCCCTTGCACACGCTGAATGCATGTTATTCAACCACTGAAAACCCTTTTACTTGCTGGCCAACAGATTTTGTTGTGGCATTTGCATTCAATAGGTTTTTCAGTATCTTAAGCCATCCCTTTAAATACGGTGTACAGTGTACCATTAATTTGAGTTTTGACAACAGACTCACTAGAATACATTGAGAGCGTGCGTTCAGATGATAGGGATCAATGAAAGAAAGCCATCTAAATATATACATATTCGACTCTGTTTCAGCACTAACTGGTGGATAAAGAAAAACTCTGATCTTGTAAATTATTTAGGCAAAATGTTGGGTTGGGAATGTATGAATCATAAAAAACTGGGTTGGAGAGCCTTTACACACAAAATATATTGATTAATCAAAAATACAGTGGTTTGCTTCGTCCTGAAAGTTGCCATATTCAAGTTGAATGCATGAAACATTGGAAGGTGGAGAAAATGGTCAAATAGAAGTTGAGCAATAGTCCTATAAATCTACACTAATCCCCACTAATCATGTGACTTTATGACAATGGTCAAGTCATCATGAACATGGCTCCAGGTTTAAACTGCTATGTGTGGTCTGAGTTCCATAGTGATTCAAATAGGATACATGTCCCAAATTATTGCACAAAGTTAACCTAATATGATCTACTATTGTGAGTAACCCTCAGGAACAACTACATGGACATGATACAGGAAAGACAGGAATGGAAGGATGCAAAATGTAGGCTACAAATTGAAGGAAACTAACACTAAAGTGACCGTTATAAATGTGTGTGGGTATTCCTGACAGTGGCTCCTGATAGCCCTAATATTTAACATGATACAAATTGTAAAATAAAACTGAGAAAAGCCCGGGTCTCCAAATTTCATCAAAGCGAATTAGGAAGGCATACAATAATAATTCTGAATAACGACACAGCTATTTATAGCCTACTTCACTGTGGAAAAGGGTTCGCAATACATGTCATGTTGATATGATTTTCAGTTTGCTTCCATATGTTTGATTTCACATTCATCTCCAGGGTTCAGAAGGAAAAATCATCTAAAGCAATTGCTATGTGTATTTACATACCCCTTCTCCAAACGAACTACTCATTTATCTAGCTCTTATCCATTTTTGAATTACAGTGCATGGAGATTCTGTTGGAGAAACGAAAGTAGATGGTTTTTCTACTGGAAACCGGCAGGTACGCTCAACCTGATTCCTGGTGGAATAAAGGTGGTGGAGTTATTAGGGAATTAAACCAAGGTCAGAATACGGTATATCTGTAGATACACCTCCACTTATTTGATCTCTACCTAGCTGGTGAACAGCATGCTATTGTTATGCTTAAATTCAAGCTCAGAATACGTGTAGAGAGAAAAGTGCATACAAATATGATTTTGTTCCATTTACGAACTCAGGTCGGAATTCCCCACATAGAGACCAGTTGTGTCCCTACTTGGGGGTACAAAGATCTGGAGCCACTTTATATTTGATTTTTTATTGAACTAGGCAAGTCAGTTTAAGAACAAATTCTTATTCATAATGACGGCCTAGCACCAGTGGGTTAACTGCCTTGTTCATAGGCAGAACAACATATTTTTACCTTGTCAGCTCAGGGATTCAATCTAGCAAGCTTTTTGGTTACTGGCCCAATGCTCTAACCACTAGGCTACCTGCCACCCCTATATATTGAGGAGGACGATGACAAACCCATAGTAGATTAAATTGCATCCAGAGTTATTTAAGTTAAAAGGGCAATCCGCAGTTGAAACAATAAAACATTATCACCGCCACTGTTTCAGTAAAAAGCTGAGGGATGGGGCTGGAGAAATGTAACCACTCTCAAAGTCATAAACAGAGTTATGGATGCAAGGACTGACCATCCACAATATCAACATTTTGGTTTGAACCATGTTTTGAGGCTATAAAGTTTTTGTTTACATTTACTTCGTTTACAAACATTGGAGTAAAACAAGCTTATGTTTTGGGTTCTGATGGGGTATATATAGTTGAACTATATAGTATATACTTGTTGAAATCTTCTAAACAGAGACAAATCTCAAACCACTCTCAAATCATACATTCAGTTCTACCAAAATGTCAGATTTACTTCAAACTTATTTTACGATACTTTGGCACTTGCCTTCTAATGACCCTATGCAGAAGCAGTCCTTTGTCTCATCTAGTACTCCATGTACTTATCACTTCTGTCATGGAAACAACCTCTGTGTTATCTTCGCCAGCACCCCACTTTAAAGAAAACAGGAACTTGTCATTCTCTTGCTATTCTGTTTGCCAACAGTAAATAATGTGCTGAAGTGCGATAACCACAGCGGGACAAGCAAAGTATCTGGCTACGACAATGTCTATAGTACCATCTTATAGCAACGCCTACTTAGACAGATGAGGTACCGTTATGCTGTTGGAAAGACACTAACTAACCAAATGTTTTCCAACCACCTTGAGTTTTAGAAATGTACATCTGATATATATATAGCAACATGGTACATGATCAAGTATGCATCTCATGACAAGTAGTGTCTATTTGAGAACATTTTGACACATTTTGAGCATTTTATATGTAAAATATGTGCATTGTATGTGTCCATTTACAATAAAGGGTGGGCACCTTTCCAGAGGACAGAAGGCTTGGTATTTGTCAACCCTTTGCCATGCTGGAATTCAGGTAGGGAGAGAGGAAACCCATGTTGTGAAATTGTCATTGCAGTGACTGCATGGGACTTAAAGGGACGTGGGTCAGTTGTCAAAAAGCAGAACGAAATGACAGGGAATTATGAACCCTGAATGTTTCCCGGGCTGTATGGCATTGTATCACACACTCCTCTACCAGGGACGACACAGTGTGGACCCCCTGCATTTCTGCTGCTTTGGATCCAGGTCGAGTACAGAGTAGTCACCTGTCACTACCTCTCTCTCTCTAACCCCTGACCTGGTCTCCTTCTCTCACGCAAGCTTAGGAACACAGTCATGCCTTTGCCATACGATTCATACGATTCATCACAGAGCAGAAGAGGAAGATATCCATTCATTTCACATGTATTAGTGTAATTTTATGCCTTGATAATGATCTTATCAAGTTATTCATAATATAAGTACTACATTCAATGTGAAAGTCAGATAACTTTGTCACCCAATGTCGGGGAGAAATATGAACCGTTCTATGCATGTTGCCTTTCTAAAATGGTTAGATGCTTGTGCAGTCGGTCATAGGCTTTCCTCATTCCACATCTCACATTGTATAAGATGTTGCAAAAAAGTATTTAAATCCCCCACTAAGCTAGCAACCAGGCCCGACACCAAGCCCTAGACTTAAAGCTGACATGCAAGTGAATAGCACTCACCCAAGCCCCTAGTTTGACAAAACTATATTTGCTTTTAATCTTCTTATTGTGTCCAACACTAGCCTTTTAAGGACCACTGGAAGGAATTTAAATCACATACAAATGTGGAATAATTCAGATTTTTCAGTCCGCTTGTCCCTCAGTGACCACATCCAATTTTCAGACTAAGTTTATCAGCCTTGGCAAAGCTGTCAGTGGACTAAAGGAGCTAATATCTGCCAGGCCAGTCACTCAGCCAGGACAGGGAACGGGAAGGGAGGGTCAATTCTGCATTTCACTGTTACTGTGATCAAATGAGCATACTGGAGCTAATCTAAATTCCATGGTCAAGAAAAAAGTCTAATTGCAGACATGTTTAAATGGGAAGTGCATATTTCTACACTATGAGGTCAAAATAACACTCTGAAATTGTGAAAATAAGATAATGGACTTATTACGAAGTTAAGAATTAAAATGGGCTTCCGTTATAGGAATAGATCATGCCTTTCATTAAATAGCAGAAAACCAATCATTCAGTCGACATTCACACCGGTTATAGACTATGGTGATATCATTTATATGAATGCAGCTGCCACTCTATTGAAGCCATTCGACACATTTTATAATGCACTACGCTTTATTATGGGTGACAGGATCAAATCAAATCAAACCAAATCACAATTGTATTTCTTACACGCACCGAATAACACCGGTGTAGACATTATGGTGAAATTCTTACATACAAGCCCTTAAACAACAATGCAGAATGTTTTAAAAAGTAAGTTACAAAATATTTGCTACAAATAAATAACGCTTGCTAATCGAAGCACATGTTGAGACAGGAGAACAAGTTGGCTTTGAACTAAATTAGCTAGCATGGATTAACGTTACACAATCTGTTGTTTGCATGTTATCTTGTTGCATCTACTTTGCCATACAGTAGCTTGTTTTGCTTGGAAGCAGGTCGAGTACAGAGTAGACAACATTTTGTAGCTTGTTTTTTTTAGCTGATGTGTTTTAGTACAGCTGTAACAGTCAACAAACTATAGGAGATGAATGAATAAATGTTTTAAAACTCTAACCTATTTGTATTTGAGCATGAAAAGAACCTGCCTCTCCTCCACAAGTACAAGTGAATGAATGAGGGTGAACAAGGTATTTTGCCTTTGTACTTCCTAACCCTTATGATTATAGATGATCTAACTATGAAAGCTCACACTTTATGGTAATAATGGTAACTAAATCATCCTGGTCGAGCTGGTTTGTGACTATGCTACTTACAGGCATGCATGATCATATTATTTCATGGACTATAAGATATTCAATTATATTGAATGTTTTCTCAAATGAAACCCCGGTCTGGTTATGTTGTTTTGCTAACTCCCACTATGATTCTTGGCTACATACATGTAGCACAAAAAGATTGAAGATCAATCTAACATTTGGCTGATTGTCAGAACAGAAATAATGAAACTTCAATGTATTTGAGGACTAGTCTAGAATTGTTGGCTTTGTTACAGGAAAAAGGAGAATATGACTTTGTTTTCTTGTGTGGCACCTGGATGTGAGGGCAAGCGATTGTGTATGATGTTATGGTTATGATAGCAATGTATCTTGCACTTTGTTGTTAGGTTTGAATGAGTTGATATATTCCCTAATAAAGTCATTGTTGTATTAATATTTGTGCTGAGCGATTAGGGCTTTCTTTTGGTCGGTTCGACTTTGGTTCGATTATTAAAAAATGATCACGGTTTTCGATTTTGGTTTAAACATAAAATACACTATGCAGTATGTGGGTTGAATGCTTTAACAACGCAGAATAATAAAAGTCCCATGATGGTTGTGACTGCACATTACTACTTATCACTTATTAACTGTAATTTATTCACATTACTTTAATAAAAGTTGTTGTATATATTAAATTTGTTTTATTTGATGACTTTATTATTTAATTCTATGTCATCATCTCTATAGAGCTGCTGCCTATGCTGTCTGACAAAAATCACAATTTTAGTCGTTTTTCAAAGGCATATTTTCAGAGGCATATTTTTATGACTGCAGAATACCAACTGTCAATCACTTGGATCATGTATCTTCAGGTAGAGATACTTTGTGAAGCAACAGCTGCTCTCTACTGTATGTCACTTCACAATCTTGAATTCTTCTGTCTCTTCAGTAGCAGGCGTAAAAGAAACACACACAGGACAAGTAGATGCGCAATGGATTATGGTCATTGTAGTTAATTACCATATGTTATATGTTAAACTATGTAGAATATTGGCCTGTTGGAAATTGCAACTCCCTACTACATCACACAGTTCAGGTTGTGTCACGTTCTGACCTCTATTTCCTGTGTTTTGTATTTAGTTAGTATGGTCAGGGGCGTGAGTTGGGTGGGCAGTCTATGTTTGTTTTTCTAGGTTTTGGGTATTTCTATGTTTTCGGCCTAGTATGGTTCTCAATCAGAGGCAGGTGTCATTAGTTGTCTCTGATTGAGAATCATACTTAGGTAGCCTGGGTTTCACTGTGTGTTTGTGGGTGATTGTTCCTGTCTCTGTGTTTGCACCAGATAGGACTGTTTAGGTTTTCTCACTTTTGTTAGTTATCTCATGTGTAGTTTCTTTAATAATTAAAGAACATGAATAACCACCATGCTGCTTTTTGGTCCGCTTCTCTTTCTCCAGAAAACCCTTACAGAATCACCCACCAACCAAGGACCAAGCGGCGTGGTAAACAGAGGCAACAGCATCAGCAGGAGAAGCGACAGGTGCAGCAGGAGCAGCAGCAGCAAAGGCAGCAGCAGGAGCAGCAGCAGCAGTGGGAGAGGCTGCACTATTTGGAGAGATGGACTTGGGGGGAGATCCTTGACGGGAAAGGACCCTGGGCAGAGCCAGGGGAATATTGCCCGCCCAAAGCAGAGCTGGAGGCAGCGAAGGCAGAGAGGCGGCATTATGAGGAGCTAGCACGGCAGAGCGGCTGGAAGCCCGGGAGGCACCCTCCAAAATTTATTGGGGGGAGGCACAGGGAGAGTGTGGCAGTCAGGAGCCAGACCTGAGCCAACTCCCCCTGTTTACCGTAACGAGCCATGGATGTTATCCGAGCTGTCGGCGAAGCTGAGGGCTGAGTCTGAGAGGGTCGAGGAGTTATTGGACAGAATGGAGGAGAGTGAACGGATGGGAGATGAGGAAACACTCGAGGTGTTAATAGAATTGGGGGAGTGCGAAGAGAGAGAGCAGTTGATTTGGCGTAGTATGCAAGTCATTCGCCCTGAGGTGTGTGTCCCCAGCCCGGTACCATCAGTGCCGGCACCCCGCACCAGGCTGTCTCTCCGTCCCATCAACACAGGTATTCCCGCCTGTCCAGCGCTGCCAGAGCTCCCGCCCCTCAGTCCAGAGGCGCCAGAGCTTCTCAGTCCAGCACTGCCAGAGCTTCTCAGTCCAGCACTGCCAGAGCTTCTCAGTCCAGCACTGCCAGAGCTTCTCAGTCCAGCACTGCCAGAGCTTCTCAGTCCAGCACTGCCAGAGCTCGCCAGCGCCGCCAGTCTGGCCAGCGCCGCCAGTCTGCCCAGCGCCTCCAGCGCCGCCAGTCTGTCCAGCGCCGCCAGTCTGTCCAGCGTCACCAGCGCCGCCAGTCTGGCCAGCGCCGCCAGTCTGCCCAGCGCCTCCAGCGCCGCCAGTCTGTCCAGCGCCGCCAGTCTGCCCAGCGCCGCCAGCGCCGCCAGTCTGCCCAGCGTCACCAGCGCCGCCAGTCTGCCCAGCGCCGCCAGACTGCCCAGCGCCGCCTGTCCGGCCGCCGCCGGAGTGTCCCGCCTGTCCGGCCGCCGCCGCCGGAGTGTCCCGCCTGTCCGGCCGCCGCCGCCGGAGTGTCCCGCCTGTCCGGCCGCGGAGTGTCCGCCTGTCCGGCCGCCGGAGTGTCCCGCCTGTCCGGCCGCCGGAGTGTCCCGCCTGTCCGGCCGCCGGAGTGTCCCGCCTGTCCGGCCGCCGGAGTGTCCCGCCTGTCCGGCCGCCGGAGTGTCCCGCCTGTCCGGCCGCCGGAGTGTCCCGCCTGTCCGGCCGCCGGAGTGTCCGGGCGCCGCTGCCGGAGCCCCTGCCCCTCTGTCCCGAGCTGCACCTCTGTCCAGTGGGGTCATTGAGAGGGGTTGCCATGGTGAGAAAGCCACGGAGGCGGACAATAAGGCGGACTAAGACAATGGTGAAGTGGGGTCCGCGTCCCGCGCCAGAACCGCCACCACGGACAGACGCCCACCCAGACCCTCCCCTATAGGTCAAGGTTTTGCGGCCGGAGTCCGCACCTTTGGGGGGGGGGGTACTGTCACGTTCTGACCCATTTCCTGTGTTTTGTATTTAGTTAGTATGGTCAGGGCGTGAGTTGGGTGAGCAGTCTTTGTTTGTTTTTTCTAGGTTTTGGGTATTTCTATGTTTTCGGCCTAGTATGGTTCTCAATCAGAGGCAGGTGTCATTAATTGTCTCTGATTGAGAATCATACTTAGGTAGCCTGGGTTTCACTGTGTTTGTGGGTGATTGTTCCTGTCTCTGTGTTTGCACCAGATAGGACTGTTTTAGGTTTTCTCACGTTTGTTGTTTTTTGTTAGTTATCTCTTATCTAGTTTCTTTAATAATTAAAGAACATGAATAACCACCATGCTGCTTTTTGGTCTGCTTCTCTTTCACCAGAACCCTTACAGGTTGGATCTGATTCATCTCTAGAGGAACTGCATTGAGCTCACAGAAGAAAAAAAACAGAACGAAATGGAACTCAAACAATGGAACCAAATTCGGTCAATTAGTTGTTCGAAAAAGTTGTGGTTAATTGCTCATGGGCTAAATCTGGGGTGGCTCTATATTTATATATTTACAAGCAACTACCTCTGTTCCAAATTTGGTGCTTTTATCACAAACGTTTGTTTTGTTTTACTATTGATTCCACATTTTCAGTTTATCCGCGCACCACAAGTGTGTAAAAGAGATTATTTTTCAATGAACACAAAGCATTGAAAACTAATCTTTTACGCTGGTAAGTAGTTGCTTGACAATATTCAAGAAAAGGACAATAAAAAAAAGAGTTTCAAAATTGAGATTTTTTTTTTAACCCTGTTGGTGCTTTCAGGGTTAAATATTAAATTATTAATAACCCTCAAGCTACCAACTGGGGTCATTTGCTCACAATTCATTCCGTGGTAGCACAATGACCAAACAATATACTGTGAGGCTTTTGATCATATCTTTGATCATATGACACTGGTGAGGAGATAGTCCTTGTTAAACTTTGACACAAAGTAGTCTGATGAAGAGTACAATATGTTTCATCTGAGTATTTGTTAGTCAAAATAATCCATACATCATGCTTTAAAAAAAACTCAATTAGTTGTATGAGCTCAGGTCAATTAGGCCTACAGGCCATAAATAGCAAATAGAAGTTCAACACTTGTAATGTTCACTTGATAAAAAGATCTAACACATTTGGTGATAATATATGTATTATCAATTTTAAACATAATTAATTAACATGAATCTAACACAACAGGAGGCTTAATCAACTTGTCCTTAACAAATTAGTGTTTCTGTAGCACTATGGAGCATCTTGTCTTGTTGCATCAAAACCTGGTATGGCAACTGTACCGCCCTGAACAGCAAGGGTCTACAGAAGGTGGTGCTGAAGGTCCAATAAATCACAGGGGGCGAGCTCCCTGCCATCCAGGACATTTACACCAGGCGGAGGGAGGCCCAAAGATCGTCAAGGACTCTGTCACTGGAGTCACTGACTGTTCACTCCGTTACCATCTGGCAAACGGTATCGGAGCATCTGTCTCGGACCAACAGGCTCCAAGACAGCTTCTACCACCAGGCCATTAGACTTTTGAACAGCTAGACCCCAGCTGTCTACCCGCTTGCACCTTAGAGACTATTTGGACCGACTCTCCCCCCACACACACACACACACACACACACACACACACACTGCTATGAAACCAATAAAACACACCTACAGGTTACTACTGGATTTCTTAACACGCTACACATAGTTAACACATTTAATTGCAGACAATTACTACATCGAGGCTACTCTTCTGCGAAAACTAACTTCTTGAAGACCAACCTTTTAATAAATAATTATCACATTGTAAATGAAAGTGACATGGATTGCAGAAACATGTGATAGACAATTTGAATATCATTATAACAAAGCACTTTGCATCTGTTTCTTTGGTTAACATAATGATACATTCCTCTCTCTACCACATTTCTTTACAATTCAGACATTGTTTCTTCAATAAAGTACAATATGCCACAGTAGGCCTACTGAACTCATTACTGTAACCCTGTATGAAAACAAAGGTACGACATTAATTGCTATCATGTTGTTCTAGAGATAAATAATGCTGTTAATATGTTGTTTTGTTTTTGAAAGTGATATATCATTTAGCAGAAAATACTTATTTCTCTAAAAATTGGTTGCACAAATTTGTTTACATCCCTGCTAGTGAGCATTTCTCCTTTGCCAAGAAAATCTATCCACCTGACAGGTGGGGCGTATCAAGAAGATGATTAAACAGCATGATCATTACACAGGTGCACCTTGTGCTGGGTAGAATAAAAGGCCACTTTAAAAGGAGCCGTTTTGTCATAAAACACAATGCCACAGATGTCTCAAGTTTTGAGGGATTGTGCAATTGGCATATTGACTGCAGGAATGTCCACCAAAGCTTTTGACAGAAAATATAATGTTTAATTCTCTACTCTAAGCTGCCTCCAACGTCATTTTAGATATCTTGGCAGTACATTAATCGTCCTCACAACCACAGACAATGTGAAACCATGGTGGGGAGTATTTCTGTTTGTTATAAAGCCCTCTTATTGGCTGGGCCTGGCTCCCCAGTCATGTTAAATCCATAGATTAGGGCCTAATGAATTTATATAAATTGATAGATTTCCTTACATAAACTGTAACTTCCATCTATGTAATTTTGTGCAGTATATAATACATATTAGAATACAATATAATTTGATTTAAAAAATACAAATGTGTAGCCTACAATTCAGGAAAATGTCAATTTCACCTGTTAGTAAGTAAGTCAAATAAAAAATATTTTTTTTTTACACCATGATTTTCCCTTCATAAAATGTGTAGAGTAGGCTGGCTACATTGCCATATATGTGCATTGACCTTCTACCCCTTGAAAATGGCCTCACAAATCGAAATGTAACGTGTTATCCCTCTTAACTTTGTGTATCATCCCATCATTGTTTCATCTAGCATGGATGACAGCCTGTGAAAAGCAAAAAGCTAGCACTTTTTCCAGGTTGGCTTGTCTACTAATGGTAGATTTGCAGTGGGTAATGATAAATTGTACAGCTTTATTTCAGTTGTATGGAATGATTTTTAAAAGAGATAAATTGCCCTTGCCCTAAAAAAAGATGAATTAAATTGCTATGATGATAATACCCACCAGAGGGCAAAATATTATTGAACAAGGTTGGCAGTAACCAGGACTAAGAGTAAACCCCGACATCCACTTTAGGAAGAGGACATCCGCTTTAAGGAGAGGTAATTCGGTGGCCTATATGTTTGCAATTGAGATAAACTGTGCAGGCGATTTGAGTGCATATTGATGGCGATAATCTACTATAATCTGTAATCGGATTACAAAAAAACTAATCAGTTACTTTATCAGCAAAAACATTGTAATCAGATTACAGACATTTTTGAAAAACTAGATGATTATTTCTTGGATGACTTTTAAATTCATAAAGGATGTTTGCAACAACAACCAAAACATTAGGACAACTTTCTCAATGACATTCAATTCAGCATTGAAAATGGCCTAAATTTAAAGTCTGACCACAAGTCAGAGATCACTATGATGACACACCAAATGCATTTGATGTCTTCCTCTAATGCCTCTTAAGGGGAAAGTAATCCAAAAGTAACTGAAAGTAATCAGATTGTTACTGAGTTTTCTAATTCAAAAATGGCTTTACTGATACACATTTTGGAAAGGTAACTAGTAGCTGTAAAGGATTACATTTGGAAAGTAACCTACCCAACCCTGGTCTTAGGTCTAGCTACCTGGGCCTTGTTTCCCAGAGCCTTCGGCATTAGAACATTCTTAAGATATATCTTAAGTAGCCAAATTATTTCCCAGTCTTCATTAGTAATGTCGTTAGAGGCTTTTTTTGCTCTTCCGTGTCACTTTATTCACAGAAGATCTTTGCGAAATCATCAGAGAGAATGGTGAGAATAATAAAGAACGGCCCTGGAGGGAATAGCAGTTGTTTTACGGGCTCCTGATCAATTGTGCTGTTTTGTGTACTGTTTTGCTCTGATCTTAACCCCCCCTTTGTTTCCTATGACCGAAAAGAGCTTCTGGACATCAGAACAGCTATCACTAAGCTCATTCTGGACAAGGACTTCTACTTCAATGAGTCGGAGGCAAAAGACATTGACTATCCCTGATCGGGCCCAAATTCATCTACACTCGAAGAAGGAGGAGACGGTGCAATAGAGACCGGCGTACGGGATACCTGATGAGATTAAAATGCCCCTACCCTTGCGTTCTATTGATGAACGTGCAATCACTGGAAAATAAAGGGGATGAACTCCGTTTGAGACAATCCTATCAACGTGATGAACTGTAACATCCTATGTTGCTCTAAGTCGTGGCTGAACAAGGACATGGTAAATATAAATCTAGATGTTTTTCTTTTCATCGGCAGGCCAGATCGCTGGTGTCGGTGAAGCTCAGGGGAGGTGGTGTATCTCTTTGTTAACAACAGCTGGTACGTGATCTCTAATATTAAGGAAGTCTCAAAGTTCTGCTCGAGTTAGAATACCTCCTGAAAAAATCTAGACCATACTAATTATCGTGAGAGTTTATCTATATTTTTTGTAGCTGTCCACAAACCGATGCTGGTACTAAGATCATACTCAACAAGTACTCCTCTTGAGGAGGAGCTCCTAGAAGCCGGTGACTTTAATGCAGGAAAACTTAGATCAGATTTACCCCATTTCTACCAGCATGTCACCTGTGCAACTAGAGGTGAAAAAACTTTAAATCAGCTTTACTCCACAAAAACAGGTAAACATACAAAGCTCTCCCTCGCCCATGAATTTGGCAAATTTGACCATAACTCTATCCTCCTGATTCCTGCTTATGAGCAAAAACTGAAACAGCAACCTTCATGAAAAAGATTGCAGTATAACTGCAGTATGCAGCAAATACTCCATCCAAAAGAAACATTTTTTTAACTTAGTTATTCTGCATTTACTACGTCCAAAATACCACAGTCGACTGCAGTTACTGCCCTTTTTTTCGAGGAAGTACGAGTGACACGCTCAATACAGAAGTGGATGCTAAGGTACAGGACTGTTTCATTTGCACATACTGGAATATGTTCCGGGATTCATCCAAAGGCATTGAGGAGTTTACCACCTCATTCACAGGCTTCACTCTGCACTGCCCTTTCACACCTGGACAAAAGGAACACCGATATGAGAATGCTTTTCATTGACTACAGCTCAGCGTTCAACACCATAGTGCCCTCAAAGGTCATCACTAAGGTAAGGACCCCGGGACTAAACACCTCCCTCTGCAACTGGATCCTGGACTTCCTAACCGGCTGTCCCCAGGTGGTAAGGGTAGACAGCAACACATCTGCCACGCTCATTCTTAACATGGGGTACGCTTAGGGGTGCGAGCTCAGTCCCTTCCTGTACTCCCTGTTCACCCATGGCTGCGTGGCCAAGCACGACTCCAACACTATCATTAAGTTTGCTGACAACACAACAATGGTAGGCCTGATCACCGACAGCGATGAAACAGCCTATAGGGAGGAGGTCAGAGACCTGCAGTGTGATGCCAGGACAACAACCTCTCCATGAACATGAAGAAGACAAAGGAGATGATCGTGGACTAATGGAAAAGGAAGGCCGCACACGCTCCCATTCAAATTGACGGGGCTGTCGTGGAGCGGGTCGAGAGTTTCACGTTCCTTGGTGTCCACATCATCAACAAACTAACATGGTCCAGTCAACCCAAGACAGTCGTGAAGAGTGCATGACAACACCTTTTCCCCCTCAGGAGACTGAAAAGATTTGGCATGGGTCCCCAGATCCTCAAAAGGTTCTACAGCTGCACCATCAAGAGCACCCTGACCAGTTGCATAACCGCCTGAATGGCAACTGCTCGGCATCTGACAGTAAGGCGCAACAGAGGGTAGTGCGTGTGGCACATTACATCACTGGGGCCTAGCTTCTCGCAACCTACAGTTGAAATCGTACGTTTACATACACCTTAGCCACATACAGTTAAACTCAGTTTTCACAATTCCCGACATTTAATACAAGTAAAAATTCCCTGTCTTAGGTCAGTTAGGATCACCACTTTATTATAAGAATGTGAAATGTCAGAATAATAGTAGAGGAAATTATTTCTTTCAGATTTTATTTCTTTCATCACATTCTCAGTGAGTCATACGTTTACATTCACTCAATTAGTATTTGGTAGCATTGCCTTTAAATTTTTTTTACTTGGTTCAAACGTTTCAGGTAGCCTTCCACAAGCTTCCCATAATAAGTTGGGTGAATTTTGGCCCATTCCTCCTGACAGAGCTGTTGTAACTGAGTCAGGTGGTTAGGCCTCCTTGCACACTTTTTCAGTTCTGCCCACAAATTGTCTATGGGGTTGAAGTCAGGGCTTTGTGATGGCCACTCCAATACATTGGCTTTGTTCTCCTTAAAAGCCCTTTTGCCGCAACTTTGTAAGTATGCTTGGGGTCATTGTTCATTTGGAAGACCCATTTGTGACCAAGCTTTACCTTCCTGACTGATTTCTTGAGAAGTTGCTGCAATATATCCACATCATTTTCCATCCTCATGATGTCATCTATTTTGTGAAGTGCACCAGTCCCTCCTGCAGCAAATCACCCCAACAACATGATGCTGCCACCCCCGTGCTTCATGGTTGGGATGGTGTTCTTCGGCTTGCAAGCATACCCCTTTTTCCTCCAAACATAACGATGGTCATTATGGCCAAACTATTTTTGTTTCATCAGACCAGAGGACATTTCTCAAAAAAGCACATTATTTGTCCCCATGTGCAGTTGCAGACCGTAGTCTGGCTTTTTTATGGCGGTTTTGGAGCAGTGGCTTCTTCCTTGCTGAGTAGCCATTCAGGTTATGTCGATATAGGACTAATTTGACTGTGGATATAGATACTTTTGTACCTGTTTCTCCACAAGGTCCTTTGCTGTTGTTCTGGGATTGATTTGCACTTTTCACACCAAAGTATGTTCATCTCTAGGAGACAGAACGCGTATCCTTCCTGAGCGGTATGACGGCTGCGTGGGCCCATGGTGTTTATACTTACGTACTATTGTTTGTACAGAGGAACGTGGTACCTTCAGGCATTTGGAAATTGCTCCCAAGAATGAACCAGACTTGTGGAGGTATACAATTTATTTCTGAGGTCTTGGGTGATTTCTTTTGATTTTCCCATTATTTCAAGCAAAGAGGCACTGAGTTTGATGGTAAGCCTTGAAATACATCCACAGCTACACCTCCAATTGACTCAAATGATGTCAATTAGCCTATCAGAAGCTCCTAAAGCCATGTCATAATTTTCTGGAATTTTCTAAGCTGTTTAAAGGCACAGTCAACTTAGTGTGTGTAAACTTCTGACCCATTGGAATTGTGATACAGTGAATTATAAGTGAAATAATCGTTCAGTAAACAATTGTTGGAAAAATTATTTTTTTCATGCACAAAGTAGATGTTCTTACTGACTTGCCAAAACTATAGTTTGTTACCAAGAAATTTGTGGAGTGGTTAAAAAAGGAGTTTTAATGACTTCAACCTAAGTGTATGTAAACTTCTGACTTCAACTGTATATACTAGGCGGTTCCCAATATTTTCAAAGACTCCAGCCACCCAAGTCACCAGACTGTTCTCTCTGCTAACGTACGACACGTGGTACCGGAGCACAACATCTGGGTCCAACAGGCTCCTTAACAGCTTCTATCCCAAGCCACAAGACTGCTGAACAATAAATCAAATGGCCACCCAGACTATTTACATTAACACCCCCTTTGTTTTTACACTGCTGCTACTCGCTTATAATCTATGCATAGTCACTTTACCCCTACCTACATGTACAAATGACCTCGACTAACCTATACCACTGCACATTGACCTGTATATAGCCTCATTATTGTTATTTTATTGTGTTACTTTGTATTTTATTTTTTTATTTTATTTTGTAAATATTTTCTGAACTCTAATTCTTGAACTGCTTGTTGGTTAAGAGCCGACTTAGGGCTAGTCCTATTTTTCTCAATTTCCAACTGAATGACCTGCCCAAAGTACTCTGCGTGTTGCTCAGGCCCTGAAGCCAGGATATGCATATAATTGGTACCATTGGAAAGAAAACACTTAGAAGTTTGTATAAATGTTAAAATAATGTAGGAGAATATAACACAATAGATACGGTAGGAGAAAATCCAAAGAAAAACAAACCTGACATTATTCTTTTGAGACCATCCTCTTGAAAATTAGCTCCCTGCATGGAATTCCTATGGCTTCCACAGGGTGTCAGATGTCTATGTTCAAGGTTTCAGGCTTGTAACTTCAAAAACAAATAAATAATATCAGTTTGAGTACAGGGACACAGTCTTGGAAATTTGTGTTTGCGCTCGCCATGAAGACAGGATGCACCTGTTAAAATCGGTTTCCAATTGGACATACTTCTTTCTGCAATAAATGTGATAGTTTGATTACATTTTAGGGTATCTGAGGAGTACATAGAAACGTATTTTGACTTGTTGAAACAAAGTTTAGGGGTAGATTTTGGATTCCTTTCTCTGCATTTTGAATGAGTGGATTACTCGAATCGATGGTGCCAACTAAACATACTTTTGGGATATAAAGAAGGATTTTATCTAACAAAACACCACTGCATATTATAGCTGGGACCCTTTGGATGACAAATCAGAGGGAGGTGTTCAAAAAGTAAGTGAATATTTAATCGCTATTTGTGAATTTATGAAACCTGTGCCGGTGGAAAAATATTTTGATATGGGGTACCATCCTCAAACAATTGCATGGCATGTTTTCACTGTAATAGCTACTGTAAATCGGACAGTGCAGTTAGATTAACAAGAATTTAATCTTTCAACCGATATGTACCTAAATGTTTAATATCCATCATTTGTATGATTATTTGACATTATGTTTCATTGGTGACATTGTGAAGCTTACTTTTACATGTGTCCTATATATAAACTGTATGTCGTGCACACGATCCAATCGTTAGCTGCAGCATACCAAACAAGTTTGAAATTAAAAGATAATTCCACCACTTTTCAACATAATTTTTATTATCTCCAGCACAATACCAGCATCTACATATATGAAAAAATGCACATTTCTACACTTTGTATAAATGTTTTTATTTCTACCCGATGACATCATCAAAGTTAAAACTTTGACAACAATGATTTTCAAACATTGAGATTCATGGTGATGTGGAGAGCAAGAAAATACCCTCCATCTGGCTAGAAACTCATTGCAAGTTTTGATTAATGCTACCCTGTGCCGACACACAGAAGCATTATTTTAGGACCTTTCTTCTTGTCTTTTTAACCCCAGATCATAGAAGTGCTCATTTTCACCTATGTAGACACTGGTACGGTGCTGGAGATAATGAATATGAGGTTGAAAAGTGGCGGAATTGCCCTTTAATTGCTGTGCCAATTATTTGAGATGTTACGGTTATTTTTTAAATATCTCTACAATGTTGCCCAATGCCCACTTTAGCAGCCTAAAAATGTTTCCTTACTGTCTGTTCACCAGTTTCAAAGCATCAATAAAAGTACTTTCAACATGTTGCTCTGCGAGGATAGTTTGAGTAGCATGTATTGATAGAAGATAAAGTAACACTGTAACCCTCCTCTAAAATGAAAGGTCACAATCCCAAACTCTATATCCCAAAAGGCTTCCTGTCAACTGCTATCACAAACAGTATTAACGGAGCTCTCTGGAAATCCAGCAGATATCCCACCAGCAATTTTCACGATCTAAATGAACTGTCATTCGCTTGTCTCTAACAGATTCTCATCAACTAATCTCCTAAACAGATACCCCAAAAGGACAGAGATACAAAAAGGAATCGAGGAATCAAGTTTTAGGTAATTTGACAGTCAGTGTACAATATCTTATGGACAAATAGCTAAAGCTCATGTCAGCAACAGTCCTCATACATTCACAAACTGTTGAAGGAAATTTGATATTTTTCTAGGATTTTGAATGCATTGCTGAGTTGAATGGAGACTGCCACATTCTTGCAGTATTCAAATGTTATCTAAGTCCAACGTAGTATGCATTACCGACTCACTCAACTCTTAAAGAGCTTAAAATGTTCAATTACATAGTTAGATGGCCATTATGACTACATGACCAAGTGACAAGAGTCATTGGAACGGGTTATGATGCTTGAAGTTATTTATATTCAAATTGTGATTATGGAAATTCTGATAAATATTGGGCAAAATAATTGCAGTTGTGCTGATAAAACTCCCAAAACTACTTCCACTGCACAATTACCAAGCATAACTTGTTTAAGTCGAATTCTGCCTTAAGGACACAAAGGACTCAGTCATTAATTCAATAACATTTTACTTCTGACTTTGGACTGTCACGATCATTCAAGTCTTTTGTCAAATTCCGTATTTTCTTCACCACCGCCTGTCAGAAATATTTTCTTCACAGTCCACATCTGTGCCAGTCTCATTGATGCATGCTTTTGATGGCAGCCAACTGCAAAATACCTCCATCAAAAGTGGAGGTTTGTCTTCGTATTTCAGTTCCACTATGACTCTTGTTGATGTTTTTCTTGCTCAGGCAGTCTTTCTGTTTCATATGCGTGCATCTGTCATATCGGAGCAGCCTCTGTATGGTGATGGCTTTGTAAATCACATCCCCTCATACATAGGTAGACAAGAAAATCCCCCTCCCATATACTTTAAGACTTTAACCCTGATATCCCTGCTATTTATTGCTACTCTCCTCATTTCTATTATACCTCTTTCTTTCTTTCCTTCCAACACTGCTCTTGTATTTGATACCTTATTTCCCAGAAAATCTTTGAGCAAAAGGGCAACAATGTAGAAAAAACTTGGACAGGGATTGGTTATATTACCATCACAGACAAACCCAGCGACAGATGACAGAAAAATGTATATTTTGTTCCTGTTTTGCTGTCAGGTTTTCCTGTCAGGTTCTGTGTTTTATGTGTACAATTAGGAAAAAGGTGGTGTCATTCTTTCATGGCCTCATATTTATCTAAGAAGTATTTAATTCTAGAAACACATATTTTGGGGCAAACATAGAAATTCAATCTCATAGTTCAAACACTACCTATTTCCATTAAAGTGTTTTTGTCATTGAGGTCTGTTGACGTACTGGAGTTTCGCAGATATTACAGTTGGCAGGTTAAAGAAGTTTGCTATTGCTCTGATTAGTCAAAAACGGAATATCCACACATGCATCCTTGTGTGATTGGATTGCCGTGCTAGCATCCATATTGACAGATCCTTGTGGGTATCAAAGATAAAGAGCATTGTCTAATAATAATGCTGCGTGGTAGATGGCCCTTGTTATATTCCACTTTTTTTCAGAATGCCCTCCTTGTGTTGTGTATACTGTGTGGCAGAGCATGACATGCTTCAAAAGTCATTTGGAGGAATGGCATCAAATATGCTTTTCTGTATCGATCAGAATTGTTTTGATATTTAACTAGGCTTTTCCAAAGCTCTCTTTTGAAGTAGGAATAACAGATGGTGTTAATTAGCATTTAAACTGCTATTAATGATTAGGGTTATTGATCAAATAAAATCCAGTTTATTGATGATTGATAAAAATGCTAATACATTCGATTGAAAGTGTGTCAAGTATAATAACTACCTGTTGTTTTCTCGCTAAGTTTATAATTTGTTAGCATGTTTCTTACTCCCCTGCCCTTGGATTCATGACATTGGGGCACTTAAAGACACCATTCCCGTGTTCTATTATCAAGTGATACAAGTGTTCTTCACTTAAAGATCTCATTAAACCTACTTGATAAGTCCATTTATCCCTGGGGGGAATCAAGAAACTCATTAAAATCCCTAGCCAGGATAAAGGCTCCCCCATTCACCGTCACATTACCAGCTTGACAGATCTGAGGGGTGTTTGCGTGTCTGGGGACTATAAGAAGAGAGACTCTTCACTCTCCGGACACAACTGGTTTTCTCTGCTGGTGATTAGTCTGATCCACAGCAGGATTTAATGGTGTGAGCTCAGTCTTTGTGCTCGACCGGGTCCCCTTACCCTCCTTGACCTTCTCCTACAGAGGCGGCTGAAGAAAACTGCTTTAGTGTTAGGCGATGTCATAAAAAGGTGCACTCATCACACATCCTGTATCACCGATATATTTTACACGGAAGGTACACTCATCACCAACCCCCTCTTGCATCTGTACTCCTGGCCTCCTGACTGTGACATTACAGACCTTGTTAGTAGCAATAGATTAGCATTTTGAGGCCTTTTACAGACATTAATAGTGAATTGGTCGCACCCCTTTTGAGACTATTGTTAAGTTTTTCTGCACTTGTAATACAGTGGGGAGAACAAGTATTTGATACACTGCCGATTTTGCAGGTTTTCCTACTTACAAAGCATTTAGAGGTCTGTCATTTTTTAAATCATAGGTACACTTCAACTGTGAGAGACGGAAACTAAAACAAAAATCCAGATAATCATATTGTACCATATTGTACCATATCATACTTACGGAGACACTCCTTAGTTGCCCTGGCTGTACGTTTCGGGTCGTTGTCATGCTGGAAGACCCATTCACGACCCATCTTCAATGCTCTGACTGAGGGAAGGAGGTTGTTGGCCAAGATCTCGCGATACATGGCCCCACCCATCCTTCCCTCAATACGGTGCAGTCGTCCTGTCCCCTTTGCAGAAAAGCATCCCCAAGGAATGATGTTTCCACCTCCATGCTTCACAGTTGGGACAGTGTTCTTGAGGTTGTACTCAACCTTCTTCTTCCTCCAAACACGGTGAGTGGAGTTTAGACCTAAAAAGCTCTATTTTTGTCATCAGACCACATGACCTTATCCCATTCCTCCTCTGGATCATCCAGATGGTCATTGGCAAACTTCAGACGGGCCTGGACATGCACTAGCTGGAGCAGGGGGACCTTGCGTGCGCTGCAGGATTTTAATCCATGATGGCGTAGTGTGTTACTAATGGTTTTCTATGAGACTGTGGTCCCAGCTCTCTTCAGGTCATTGACCAGGTCCTGCCGTGTAGTTCTGGGCTGATCCCTCATCTTCCTCATGATCATTGATGCCCCACTAGGTGAAATCTTGCATGGAGCCCCAGACCGAGAGTGATTGACCGTCATCTAGAACTTCTTCCATTTTCTAATAATTGCGCCAACAGTTGTTGCCTTCTCACCAAGCTGCTTTCCTATTGTCCTGTAGCCAATCCCAGCACTATGCAGGTCTACAATTTAACCCTGATGTCCTTATACAGCTCTCTGGTCTTGACCATTGTGGAGAGGTTGGAGTCTGTTTGATTGAGTGTGTGGACAGGTGTCTTTTATACAGGTAACAAGTTCAAACAGGTGCAGTTAATACAGGTAAAGAGTGGAGAACAGGAGGGCTTCTTAAAGAAAAACTAACAGGTCTGTGCGAGCCGGAATTCTTACTGGTTTGTGGGTGATCAAATACTTATGTCGTGCAATAAATGCAAAAAAATTACTTAAAAATCATACAATGTGATTTTCTAGATTTTTGTTTTAGATTCCGTCTCTCGCAGTTGATGTGTACCTATGATAAAAAATTACAGACCTCTACATGCTTTGTAAGTAGGACAACCTGAAAAATTGGCAGTGTATCAAGTACTTGTTCTCCCGACTGTATGTAGAATTCATGTTTGCCTGTCGAACAGTTTCGACCAAATCCCAAATCACATTTAATACACATTTTACATGAAACACACACTTATGGGTGAGAAGGCCCTATCTCGAGGTAGGATTCAGCCATCTTTAACTCGTCAATGACGGAGACTTTGGCTGAATTCCTCAAATTACATTCAATATCTAGGGGCAAAGACGTACAAGCTAACTTTCCGATGTGATTACTGTAGTGGAATAAAGCTTTTATCTCTTTTTTGGACCCAACTCATTACTGTTCCACACCTAAACTAATAGGCATACAAGAATCAGGCAAACAAGTGTCTTACCTTATATTAAATGTCTGGATTACAGTTACAAAATTCCTGGAACATTCAATACATTTCCTGGTTTTGCAGAAATCCTGCATGAAAGATTACGGTTTTCCTGCTTATGATTCCGAGAACCTCCAACCGGGATTTCAGGAAAACCAGCAAATTAATTGAAAGTTTCCAGAATTTTGCTAACCTAGTCTGGATTCATTCAGCAACTTCCCAATGGTCTATGTCATTTTTGCACTTCCCCTCACAGATGGCATCATTATCCCTCTCTTCTAACCATGGCAACAGGCCCAAAAGGTCATTTGTAATAATAAGATAACAGGCATACATATTTCAGATATAGCTTGATGTGCCATGTGACTCGGCCAACAAAGAGAAGCCGAGAGGGAAACATTCCATTCCCCATTTACCTTGGAAATAATGTTAATTGGTTAAACAATTTATTGCTGGTCTTATCATAATTACCTTGCCTTGAATATCTCTTAGTGCTTTAGCAATGGAAAAGAGATGGGTGTCCAGCAGAATCTATATGGATCCATTTGGGTGGAGATATCATGTAATTGTCCAGCTAATAGCATATATGCCAATTCATCACCAGGCTCATCTACTGGTCAGCTGAATACCATTCAGCTCTCTAGTGCGCTAAAGGGGCATCTTCTAGTCTGTGCACATTAAACCTCCCGTCATACATTGTAGGTACATTAAAGGTGTACTCTGTCACCAACATTAATATGAAATGCAAGGTGAATAGAAAGCAGACAGTGGTTGATGAGGTATTTTCTGTATCTGTTGGATTTGAATCCCTATTCACTAGAAGAGAATCACAAAACAGCACATGACAGATTTCAGATCAACCTCCTTCCTGAGCCAACAGTAATGAGACTGTAAAAAAACAAACATAAATTAGCTTTAGGATGTATCAAGTCTATTAATATCTGAAATGCTTGCCTGTGGTGTTTGTTGTATTTTACTTAGCGTTTGCTATTTTTAATTCTTTGAGAAATTAAGACGCTAATTAGCTCCTATTGCCTGAGAAGCCTCAGGAAATGACATTTTAAATGGCCCGAGAACACGCACCCCTTGGTGAAATTAGAGCCAAGCTCTTGCTTGGTTATTAATTTGAATGACATTTTTTACCCTCATCACCCTCCCCTAAAGAATAACCTTTAGAGTACTAATATAATTAAACAATTCTGGCCATGGATCTTCTTCAGAATATCAAGATATTACTCAACTTTGCCAGAGGCCTACTGGTCTTCTGTTCTAACTCCCTATTACTACATCATGTAACACTCATTTTACACAATCTGATTAGGTAGGTAATCGCTGTGACCAATCCCCCCCCCCCCATTTGACCCCCATTTGACCCCAATTTGACTTCCTTAACAATTGTATTTGTATAACATTGTAATCTATATGAACCATGAAGGCTCATCTTAAACAGCAAATGGGCCTATCAGAATACTATGGACAGTCCCAGTCAAAAGTTTGGACACACTTTCATGACGTTGGCCTGGGGGTAGGTTTATGACAGTCATAAATACCTCTTAGCCCCCCCTTTTCCTATCTCTACCCTACTGAGGTTACATTTGCAAAACCCTTGGTTGACATAGAGATTCTGGGAACATCAGAAGGTGGTGGTGAAATGAACTATATTCTGGCAATCTGATCAATTGAACATATGCTGTCGTACTTCATGGATATGATGTTAGTTCGGTTGTCATCAATGATAAGATGACAAACTCCACAGTGGAAAGTCTACACATCAGAGTTATCAGATTCAAATGGAATTGTTGTTCAATTTAAATGTTTGAATATGAAATTATTTGTGATGGGATGAAATGTGATTTTAGCTTCTAAAATGTGAGATTTGGGTTTTCATAAGATAGGGCTCTGCTCAATCAGTGGCCCACCCCTGTGAAGGGATAAGGGCTATAAAACTTTTCAAACACGCCCTCCTCTCCCTTCCTATATAAGCCCTTGACGACAATATAACCTACTGTTCCGAGGATGTAGGAAGACGGCCCTATGTCAGAATGGTTCAGTTAATAACTACAGAACAAAGCGAACATCAGCGTGAGCTTTGGTTGCGAATGGCATGAACTTTGAACTTATTCACTACAGAAGTGATACCTCTTAGCCGTTGAAGTAGCAACAGCAGATGCAACGAGGGTTAGGAAGGAACAGACAGAGTACCCGGCCAAAACATAGAAATACAAAATCATAGAAAAACAAAACATAGAATGCCCACCCCACATCACACCCTGACCGAACCAAATAGAGAAATTGAAACGTCTCTCTAAGATCAGGGCGTGACAGGTGGCTACTTCGAAGAATCTCAAATTTAAAATATATTTTGATTTGTTTAACACGTTTTTGGTTACTACATGATTCCATATGTGTTATTTCATAGTTTTGATATCTTCACTATTATTATACAATGTAGAAAATAGTAAAACATAAGAAAAACCCTTGAATGAGTTGGTGTCCAAAATTGTGAATTGTACTTCAGGTAAAATGTAAATAAATGCTCCATGAAAGTTTAAAAAAAATGCATTATTCCCATGAATGATGGACAATCAGATCATGATTTATGGTCATAGGTTGTGATATAACTCCAATCTCAAAAATAACTGACCACCACGTAAATAGTTTTTGTTATGATAGGTTGCACCCACAGCTTTTAGAATGCACCGCCTAGACACGCCTCCTAAAAAACAAACTTCTTCATTCAAACATTGGTGGCCTGGTGTGGCTATTTCTCCTGCTGCATTTGTCCAGATAAGACCGTTTTCAGATACCTTTGCCCTGACAGAGTAGGTTGAAATGTAAATGTCACACCAGTAATTAGGCATCCGTTGCTCATCATCACATAAATACCTTAATAATTTAACACCTTTGCTGTGACTTCAGATTGCATGGTCAATGTCTACCATGGACACAACTATTTACTAGTGTGGGTTTCTTCAGGTGAGACACTGGGGATAAAATAAGGTGCCCTGGAACTGTCATTCCTCATGAAAAATATGTTTCCTGATTAAATACGTTTTCCCAAATGGTGGATGAACCTATTGAGTGGCCTTTGCCCTTTACAGTTCTGTGTTCACAGTGATTGGAACGCCAGGACAGTCACATTCACATTGTAGTTGGTTAAAGTTAAAGTGATGTACGGAGTGCTACTTTGTGCAAAAAGTCAGGTGAAATGAATTGGTTTAATTTGTCATTCTTAATGCTATTAACCTGCACTATAACATAGATATGGAACTCTTTAATTGATCATCTCCAGCACGAACCCAACATCAACATATGTGAAAATGCACTTTCTATGTTTTGCAGTCAGAAAGATAGAGGAAGGTAAGTTTTTCCAATGTCATCATCTGGTGTGCATCATGTGATTTCAATCAATTATGAGTAGGCATTGCCTACTAATTGCCTACTTATTGATTAAAATCACATGATGTTGATGTTGGTGTAGTGCTGGAGATGATGAATATGAAGTTTACTTTTTTAAATTTCTCTTTAACATTACACTACGTGATAAAAGGAGAAGGTTAGCATTTTTTGTCATGAATCTTGTTCTTCAGGGAGCTCAGCAGAGTGGTCACTAGCTGGCAAAGCCAGAAAGTAATACAATCTGATTTGAAACTTACCCTAACCTTAACCCTAACCTTAACCACACTATTAACCTTAATGCTTAATCCTAACCTTAAAGCATCTTTTGGTTTTCATGAATTTTTACAATATAGCCCGTTTTTACTTTGCAGCTGGCCTATCTAACAGGAAATTGCTCAGTTCTGCCTCCAGCACAAGACTGCGGAGACACAAAAGCAAGTTCAGAATGGACCAGGGTCGAATCTGGGGGTGTTTAATTAAAGCTTAGTTGGTCATTTTTGACCACAGAGGGCATCAATCTATTATTCATTTATAATTACCTCTCTGGTTAAGATCTCTGGTCAGCTCTTTGGTTTATTTTTCTGTAATCATGAACCCCTTCCAGGCCCAACAATCCAGCAAGCATACCTTATGCTTTCAAAGACAGGATGATGTTTAATTTATTTTCAGCAGTAGCCTATACATGTAATAACCAATATTATACCTCAGAAATAATGAAACAATTGTATATGTATATGTGCAATACAAACTCAATACAGTTCTGACAGTATTTTTCAGAGATGTATTCGCTGTTCCACTATGTATGATACTGTGTATATACAGCAAGTGTGAGTGGGATGATAATATTCAGATGCAATTCATACACCCTTGATTGATCACTAAGCACTAATCCACAGAATAAACAGAGATTAAGATACTTGAATATTAATGTTCTTGAATTGCTAAACATTTTCTGGCAGTGTGCAAAGCAGAAGGATAAGTGTGTTTGTAAAAATATGTCAAAGCAAAGAGTCATGTTATTTTTAGTTTAGCTAACTTATAAAGAGATGATTCCGGAGTCCATTTTGACAACTACATGAAATAACAAGCATCTACTTCTTACCAATATCCAGCTAGGAAACTAGGAAAGGGCAGGCAGGATACCGAGTTGTTATTCAAACCAAATATACATTTATTTGTCACATCCTTTGTAAACAACAGTGAAATGCTTACTTATGGGCCTTTCCCAACAAATCAGGGAGAAAGAAAAACAAATAATAGAAAGATAATAACACATAACAATAAAAGTAATAATAAATACATAATCAATAATGACAATGATGACTTTGCTATATACACGTACTGAGTCAATATGAAGGGGTATGAGGTAATTGAGGTAGATATAGTGCCTTCAGAAGTATTAATTTCCCTATTTTTGTTGTTACAAAGTGGAAATAAAATTGACTTAATTGTAATTTTGGGTCAATAATTTACACAAAATACTCTAATGTCAAAGTGGACAAACAATTGTAACATTTTTTGAACAATTTATGAAAAATAAGACAATATATCTTGATTAGATTAGTATTCACCCCGCTGAGAAAATACATTAGAAACACCTTTGGCAGCGAATACAGCTGAGTCTTTTTGGGTATGTCTCTAAGAGCTTTGCACACCTCGATTGTTCAACATTTGCCCATTATTCTTTAAAAATGCATTCAAGCTCTGTCAAGCTGGTTGTTGATCATTGCTGAAAAGCCATTCTCAAGTCTTGCCATAGATTTTCAAGACGATTTAAGTCAAAACTGTACCTAGGCCATTCAATGTCGTCTTGGTAAGCAATTCTAGTGTAAATTTGGCTTCGTATTTTAGGTTATTTTCCTGCTGAAAGGTGAATTAATCTCCCAGTGTCTGTTGGAAAAAAGACTGAACCAGGTTTTCCTCTAATATTTTACTAGTGGTTAGCTGTATTCCATTTCTTTTCATCCCCCAAAAACCTCTCAAGTCCTTGCCAATGACAAGCATACCCAAAACATGATGCAGCCACCATCATGTTTGAAAATATCAACTCATCGTCTTCAAGAGAGCGAGAGTTGCACCCCTTCTGAAAAAACCTACACTCGATCCCTCCGATGTCAACAACTACAGACCAGTATCCCTTCTTTCTTTTATCTCCAAAACTCTTGAACGTGCCGTCCTTGGCCAGCTCTCCCGCTATCTCTCTCAGAATGACCTTCTTGATCCAAATCAGTCAGGTTTCAAGACTAGTCATTCAACTGAGACTGCTCTTCTCTGTATCACGGAGGCGCTCCGCACCGCTAAAGCTAACTCTCTCTCCTCTGCTCTCATCCTTCTAGACCTATCGGCTGCCTTCAATACTGTGAACCATCAGATCCTCCTCTCCACCCTCTCCGAGTTGGGCATCTCCGGCACGGCCCACGCTTAGATTGCGTCCTACCTGACAGGTCGCTCCTACCAGGTGGCGTGGCGAGAATCTGTCTCCTCACCACGCGCTCTCACCACTGGTGTCCCCCAGGGCTCTGTTCTAGGCCCTCTCCTATTCTCACTTGGCTCTGTCATAACCTCACATGGTCTCTCCTATCATTGCTATGCAGACGACACACAATTAATCTTCTCCTTTCCCCCTTCTGACGACCAGGTGGCGAATCGCATCTCTGCATGTCTGGCAGACATATCAGTGTAGATGACGGATCACCACCTCAAGCTGAACCTCGGCAAGACGGAGCTGCTCTTCCTCCCGGGGAAGGACTGCCCGTTCCATGATCTCGCCATCACGGTTGACAACTCCATTGTGTCCTCCTCCCAGAGCGCTAAGAACCTTGGCGTGATCCTGGACAACACCCTGTCGTTCTCAACTAACATCAAGGCGGTGGCCCGTTCCTGTAGGTTCATGCTCTACAACATCCGCAGAGTACGACCCTGCCTCACACAGGAAGCGGCGCAGGTCCTAATCCAGGCACTTGTCATCTCCTGTCTGGATTACTGCAACTCGCTGTTGGCTGGGCTCCCTGCCTGTGCCATCAAACCCCTACAACTCATCCAGAACGCCGCAGCCCGTCTGGTGTTCAACCTTCCCAAGTTCTCTCACGTCACCCCGCTCCTCCGCTCTCTCCACTGGCTTCCAGTTGAAGCTCGCATCCGCTTCAAGACCATGGTGCTTGCCTACGGAGCTGTGAGGGGAACGGCACCTCAGTACCTCCAGGCTCTGATCAGGCCCTACACCCAAACAAGGGCACTGCGTTCATCCACCTCTGGCCTGCTCGCCTCCCTACCACTGAGGAAGTACAGTTCCCGCTCAGCCCAGTCAAAACTGTTCGCTGCTCTGGCCCCCCAATGGTGGAACAAACTCCCTCACGACGCCAGGACAGCGGAGTCAATCACCACCTTCCGGAGACACCTGAAACCCCACCTCTTTAAGGAATACCTAGGATAGGATAAGTAATCCTTCTCACCCCCCCCCCCTTTAAGATTTAGATGCACTATTGTCAATATTGTACTATTGATGCACTACTAGTGACTGTTCCACTGGATGTCATAAGGTGAATGCACCAATTTGTAAGTCGCTCTGGATAAGAGCGTCTGCTAAATGACTTAAATCTAAATGTAATGAAGGGTGGTGCTCTGTTGGATTTGCCCAAAACATAATACTTTGTAATCTGGACAGAAAGTATCCAAAATCAAAGAGAATGTTTTGGGGAAGATGAAATGTTAAGTTAGTTGTCTAAAATTGGATTTGAATCAAATCTAGATCTTGCCTTATTAACTTGGTACGCCCAGAGATTTGCCCTAAAGGCGGTTACGCCCACTTCTGACCCAAGGGTGTAAAACCTATGAGTATAGAATTTACAGGAAGTCTACGTGACCCAAGCTGCAGCAAGGTCTAAAAAGTCAACGAACCCAGAACGCAACGCAAGTTTGAAGACAAAGAAATCCTTTTCTACCCAAGCTACGGATGAGTAGCTGTGTCTAAGCGGGTGAATTCAAGTCGAACCACCTAGCCTCCATCTCCCATCGAACCGTGGTATCTAAAGGGCTTCATTCCTATGCTGTGAGCTCTGAGCTACAGAGCTGTCTGACCTCAGAAGACCCCTTCCAGAGCAAAGGGTGAGGGAACAGACTCCTAAACCAAAATGACACTGACATCTGGAGGACGGTCAGAGAGGTGCGCCGGAGTAGTGCGTCATCAAGCAGCCTGGATGGTCCACGCAGTGAATCCTCAGAGATCATCCCCACGTAATTACATCATTATATTCCAACCCATAAGAGCGGCAGTTTGGGGCAAGGCTAGGGTTAGAATAGCATAGCTGACAAATTAACCCAAATGTATATTTCTCTTGTGTACTTTCTTTTTTCTCTCTCTTTTGAAATCCCCATTGTGGGTAACACGCGCCATAGTGTGTTGGCCCGTTATACTAAGTTCTAATCAATAGCCTATAATGTGTTTTGTCTATGTGTATCTTTTATCATCATTTTAGCTTTTTAGCTTTTCTATCAACTAAGATTGGTGTGGTATGAACTCATTGGTGAGACCCGGGTCCGTGCAGATTCACGGGCTATTCGACGTTCAGAACGAGATTGGTTGAAGCAACTGGTTAATTAGCGGCTGTTGTAAAATCAATATTCTGATATTCTTTGAATTAATTTGGGAAATAGAAACTCAATAAAAACAAGTTTTCCCATGGTGCCCCAGGTTAATGAGTTAATAATCGTTTGTTTCAGTTAATCACGCAATTAGAAACTTTAATCATTCGATGAACAACAGTCGTCACATTAACTAATACAACGTCACGACAGAAGGTAATAAGGATTCTTTGGAAAGCAAGAAAGGTTCTACATAGAACCATATATTATATTTCCCAGCATGCTCTATTACAGGGTGATTTAAGAATGTATTTATTTTAATGTGTTTTTGCATGTATATTGATCGGTTGATCAATGTTATGCTACACAAAGATAAATAACATATATTAAACAACAAAATCAATTAGTAGTAGGATTTAGTAGTCTCAGTGTTTAATATTCCCTACCCTGGCAGTCATTCTGAATGCAGGTGGCAGGTGATGAAAGAATGGGTGGTGGTGTACAGAAACCCCAAACAGCAAGCAATGCAGGTGTATACAGGGGGTTCTATGAAGAACCCTATACACAGGAAAAGGTTTATACCTAGCACCAAAAATGATTCTCTTATGGGTACAAGACAAAACAAAAAACCCTATTTGGTTCTATTTAGCACATTCTTTTCTAAGAGTGTACAAAACGTTGATGCAGCAGGTCTAGATGCTCTCAATGGTGGAGCTGTAGAACTTTTTGAGGATCTAAGGGCCCATGCCAAATGGGTACACAGTTGGGATTCGAGTGGCTTCCGCAACATACAGTGGGGCAGCCACCAATTGTGCAAGTTCTCCCACTTAAAAAGATGAGAGAGGCCTGTAATTTTCATCATAGGTACACTTCAACTATGACAGACAAAATAAGAAAGAAAATCCAGAAAATCACATTGTAGGATTTTTAATGAATTTATTTGCAAATTATGGTGGAAAATAGGTATTTGGTCACCTACAAACAAGCAAGATTTCTGGCTCTCACAGACCTGTAACTTCTTCTTTGAGAGGCTCCTCTGTCGTCCACTCGTTACCTGTATTAATGGCACCTGTTTGAACGTGTTATCAGTATGTCCACAACCTGTCCACAAGCTCAAACAGTCACACTCCAAACTCCACTATGGCCAAGACCAAAGAGCTGTCAAAGGACACCAGAAAAAAAATTGTAGACCTGCACCAGGGTGGGAAGACCGAATCTGCAATAGGTAAGCAGCTTGGTTTGAAGAAATCAAATGTGGGAGCAATTATTAGGAAATGGAAGACATACAAGACCACTGATAATCTCCCTCGATCTGGGGTTCCACGCAAGATCTCACCCCGCGGGGTCAAAATAATCACAAGAACGGTGAACAAAAATCCCAGAACCACACGGGGGGACCTAGTGAATGACCTGCAGAGAGCTGGGACCAAAGTAACAAAGCCTAACACACTATGCCGCCAGGGACTCAAATCCTAAAGTGCCAGATGTGTCCCTCTGCTTAAGCCAGTACATGTCCAGGCCCATCTGAAGTTTGCTAGAGAGCATTTGGATGATCCAGAAGAAGATTGGGAGAATGTCATATGGTCAGATGAAACCAAAATATAACTTTTTGGTAAAAACTCAACGCGTCGTGTTTGGAGGACAAAGAATGCTGAGTTGCATCTAAAGAACACCATACTGTAAAGCATGGGAGTGGAAACATCATGCTTTGGGGCTGTTTTTCTGCAAAGGGACCAGGACGACTGATCCGTGTAAAGGAAAGAATGAATGGGGCCATGTATCGTGAAATTTTGAGTGAAAACCTCCTTCCATCAGCAAGGGCATTGAAGATGAAACGTGGCTGGGTCTTTCAGCATGACAATGATCCCAAAACACACTGCCCGGGCAATGAAGGAGTGGCTTCGTAAAAGAAGCATTTCAAGGTCCTGGAGTGGCCTAGCCAGTCTCCAGATCTCAACCCCATAGAAAATCTTTGGAGGGAGTTGAAAGTCTGTGTTGCCCAGCAATAGCCCCAAAACATCACTGCTCTAGAGGAGATCTGCATGGAGGCATGGGCCAAAATACCACAACAGTGTGTGAAAACCTTGTGAAGACTTACAGAAAACGTTTGACCTCTGTCATTGCCAACAAAGGGTATATAACAAAGTATTGAGATAAACTTTTGTTATTGACCAAATACTTAATTTCCACCATAATTTGCAGATAAATTAATTAAAAATCCTACAATGTGATTTTCTGGATTTCTTTTCTCATTTTGTCTGTCATAGTTGAAGTGTACCTATGATGAGAATTACAGGCCTCTCTCATCTTTATAAGTGGGAGAACTTGCACAATTGGTGGCTGACTAAATACTTTTTTTGCCCCACTGTAAATAGATATCTACTCTCTACCTTTGTTCTAAATTATGTTATAAACATGGGTCAAATTAAATCTTACTGTGTGATATCATCTCATTAAACCAATGTGATATTTGAAGTCTTAACTTAATACAAAAAAGTATGACTGCACATTATAGGTATTATATATTATCAGTGGTTATAGGTTACCAATAAGGTATTTCAATTAATAAAAGTGACAGTTATTTAATTATGTCAGGCATGCAAATCCAATGCAGAAGTTTTACATGCTAAGCATAAACTCACACATGGGCAGTTTTGATACCCCATCTTAGTTATTATTTTACTTAAAGGGTCATTTCACCCTTGCTCTGCCAAGGCATATAGTTATTACTATATTAACAACATTACAATTTTACATAAACATTATTATACACAATTATCCAAACTACAAGCTAGAACACGCACATTTTCATTTCAAATCAAATCCGATTTAATTGGTCACATACACATGGTTAGCAGATGTTATTGCGAGTGTAGCAATAACTGGTAGAATCGCTCCCTGTGTATCGTCTACTCATAGTGAACCACAAAGTCTGGCATTCATAGTGAATGATGATACCACTCGCTAGGTAGAGGGAGTGTTCCCACAAACTTGAATAATGGCATTGTTTACTTTGAACGACCAACACACAGTAATCTCTGAACTTGTTTTTCGCTAATGTTTGGCACCATGCCTGTGTGGTGTTCTGTGCCTGGCTGTGTTGATTACAAACAAGCGCAAAAGTGTGTTACCTTTCACCGATCTATCGATTTTTTCCCCTCCACAACAAGACGGAATATTTTCAATTAGAGGTAACCTACAATTAGCTAGCTAGCGAGAGTAAACATGTTTGTTGTTCACTCTATCATTGACTGACTTTAGCTAATGTAAGCTAGCTAATGTTGCCCTTATTTGGTATCTCAATTTGGTAGGCATCTATTCCACCCTTGTCTCGAAAAAACACTCTGTTAATAACATTGTATTGTCGATATAGCTAACTCACTCTCTGTTTGTGTGTTGGTAGCAATGATGAATGTGTATAAAATAATCTGTTTGGTTAGTTGGTTCTCAGCCAGTCTCAGTTGGCTAGAAATCTTTCTGCCAATTTGGTGACTCTAGTTAGCTAACAATATTGAAATGTCCATGTTAGCTATGCTTAGCTAGCCAGTCTAAAGGATATCATTACAATTAGTGGGGTGGTTAAATTGTATATTTTTATGTATTTGTTGTAAATAGTACAGAATTGGATTTCACCAACATGCGCTTCCAACCCCAAGCTCTGCACAATGTGAAGGTAAGTTGGTCAAAATATTTACAAGCTGACGGCTAAGAAAGCTCAATTTACAGTACGCATAAACATGTATTGGCTAGTTTTTGTATGGTTTGTGCTTCGGTTATGGGGTTACAGGTGGTTAGAGGTTGTCACGGTTTTCTTCTATCTCCTCCTCTGACGAAGAGGTGTAGCAAGGATCAGACCAAAATGCAGCGTGGTAATTTTGATACATGTTTAATAACCGAATAAACACGAACAATACAAAAACAATAAACGTAACATGAAAACCGAAACAGCCTATGCTGGTGCAAACTAACACAGAGACAGGAACAATCACCCACAAAACACTCAAAGAATATGGCTGCCTAAATATGGTTCCCAATCAGAGACAACGATAAACACCTGCCTCTGATTGAGAACCACTCCAGACAGCCATAGACTATGCTAGATACCCCCATTAACCCACAAACCCAATACCTAACAAAACCCCAAGACAAAACACACCACAATAAACCCATGTCACACCCTGGCCTGACCAAAATAATAAAGAAAACACAAAATACTAAGACCAGGGCGTGGCAGAGGTAGCCTGAGGACTACAAGTACCTTCCAGACCATGTAATCAATGTATTCTACCCCTCTTCTCTTTACCTTTTTGTTTTTGTAAAATTCAGGATATCTGGAGTGATTCCACAGTTGCCTGCTGAAAAATACCCCAAAGCGGGGAAATTTTGGGTACACAAGCATGAGAGAGCGAACACACCTTGCAGTTATGGATTACAACAGGACTGTGGGACAGAAACCATCAAGGAGCACTGAAAGGTATAAAATCAAGACTATAACAGTAATGACACAACAACTTCATTCTTGTCTCTGCAGATTCTCCAAACGCAATACAAATGCATGTCTACAAAATCCCCCTGCAAAGGATTACTATTGACAAGAATGATCTGTCAACGTCAATGAGCTGGGGGAGATTTACAGACAGTACTTTGAGATAAGGATGAGGCTTTTGGGTGTGCAGACTTGTGCTTAGACAGTAAATGTATTGTTGTGTATGAGAACGATTGAGGTGCCATTTCTCCTCAATCTCACATACACAACAATTCATACTGTGTAAGAACTGCCTTCCTAAGACTTTTCACATCTTTAGTCCCCCCAGCCCATTTACTTTGTTGACTGATCTTTCCTTTCAAAAGCAGCTCCCAATGTCCCCTCACTGTCACTTAACATTTGATACATTTGATACATTTACCAACAAAGGCCTGTTGCCCTACGTTCCCTCCACGAAACGTGTAAAATGCTAACACCGCAACCATGTCTTTCCAGGAGACACACAGTATCAGCAAATCTTTCGCAAGTGGACGAAACCGTTGGTGATTAATTAGACCATACACCACGTTCGGTAGAACATTATCCAGCTGGTCATTCACCGCAGACAGGACAAGCCCATCGCCATAAGAACAAATAGTCTCAGCTTCCCCAGTACACCATGTCAAACACAACTGCTAGTGTACTGAAGCCGGATAAAGGACTATGGCTGCATTTACACAAGCAGCCCAATTCTGATCTTCTTTTCACTAATTGGTATTTTGACCAGTCAGATCAGTCCTGAAAAAGATCTGATGTGATTAAGACCAATTAGTGGAAAAAATATCACAATTGGGCTGCTTGTGTAAACACAGCCAGTGCGGCTCAGCATAGGACCATGTATAACAGGGGTCTCCAACCCTGTTCCTGGAGAGCTACCCTCCTGTAGGTTTTTTTTGCTGCAACCCCAGTTGTAACTAACCTGGTTCAGCTTATCAACCAGCAAATTATTTGAATCAGGTGTGCTAGATTAAGGTTGGAGTAAAAACCTACACGACGGTAGCTCTCCAGGAACAGGGTTGGAGAGCCCTAATGTAGAGCCACAATAAAATGAATATGAATATTTTCTATCAATCGTATATGTATATAAGATGACATTCAGATAGTTGTATTTGTTTATTTGTCAAATTCTAAAATACAGGGGAGTGTACATTATTTAATGCTAACTCAAATAACTGGGTATTCAAGAAGAATGTTATATGGTAAAAGTAACATGCAAAAAAATTGTATAAACAGTGTAGTACATTTCAGTGTGTCCGAGTGTGTTTCAGGTGTACAGACACACAAGTGAAGAGAACTGTAGCTACTCTACACATTGTGACAACAGATATTGTGATTTACGCAAAGACTTTGGCCGACATCTTTTCTATTTCAAGTCTTCTCTCATTTGATTGAGACAGGTGGGTGTCCACCCCAAAGTGCTGCATGTCATGATGACAGAGACCTGTCTCAATCAATGAGTGAGAAGACTTGAAATAGACTCGATGGTGGTGCATATATTGTTGGATTACTTTATGGAGCTAATAAAGTATTTATTTTAATAACAGAGCATTTTCTATGTTCAAACTGACCCAGAGTTGCAAAGAAAAAGCCATATCTCAGATTGGCCAATAAAAATAAAAGATTAAGATCGGCAAAATAACACAGACACTGGACAGAGGAACTCTGCATAGAAGGCCAGCATCCCAGAGTCACCTCTTCACTGTTGACGTTGAGACTGGTGTTTTGCGGGTACTTTTTAATGAAGCTACCAGTTGTGAGGTGTCTGTTACTCAAACTAGACACTAATGTACTTGTCCTCTTGCTCAGTTGTCCACCGGGGCCTCCCACTCCTCATTCTATTCTGGTTAGGGCCAGTTTGCACTGTTCTGTGTAGGGAGTAGTACACAGCATTGTACAAGATCTTCAGTTTCTTGGCAATTTCTCGCATGGAATAGCCTTCATTTCTCAGAACAAGAATAGACTGATGAGTTTCGGAAGAAAGTTCTTCGTTTCTGGCCATTTTGAGCCTGTAATCGAACCCACAAATGCTGATGCTCCAGATACTCAACTCGTATAAAGAAGTTTTATTGCTTTTTTAATCAGAACAACAGTTTTCAGCTGTGCTAACATAATTTCAAAAGGGTTTTCTAATGATAATTTTAACGTTTAATTTTGATGTTATTTTAACCTCTCTGCGCACAGAACCCATTAGCGGGATGAAATTCTACAACATACGGTGATCGCTACATAAATAGTCATATTAAACATTCATAAAAATACAAGTGTCTCACATGGGTCGAAAGCCTAGAATCTTGCTAATCCAACTGTGTTGTCAGATTTTTAAAAGTATTTACTGCGAAAGAATACGATGCGATTATCTGAGGATAGAGCCCCCTATTTCAACCAGCACAGGCGTAACAAAATCACAAACTGCAATAAAATTAATTGTTTACCTCAAATCAAATCAAATGTATTTATTTAGCCCTTCGTACATCAGCTGATATCTCAAAGTGCTGTACAGAAACCCAGCCTAAAACCCCAAACAGCAAGTAATGCAGGTGTAGAAGCACGGTGGCTAGGAAAAACTCCCTAGAAAGGCCAAAACCGAGGAAGAAACCTAGAGAGGAACCAGGCTATGTGGGTTGGCCAGTCCTGTTCTGGCTTTTCTGGCTTTACCTTTGACGATCTTCCACGGTTTGCAATCCCAATGGTCTTTTGTTTGATAAAATCAATATTTATAGCCTAACACGAAACATTTTGTGAACTGCTTGTGTTGTGAATTCCGTCTCATTCCATTTTCGACGACACATTCAAGGTAAATACACACACAAACGTGACTTTTCCAGTCATGTTTGGTTTCATTGCAATCAACTGGTTTGTTTGTAAGACAACCAAACCTGATAGGTCATTTCGCGGGATGTATTGACTGAAAGAAACCGATTTGAAGACAACAAGTAATGACACCATTATGCACCAATGATAAGATCGCTGTTCCGTTGATTGACTGTATTTTAACCCAATGACCACTGATCGTCTTGAAATCTAGCTGGGTAGATAGCCAATGAGCTGAGGTAAACGGCACTACGTAATGTTTATGTGTTGGAAGACCAACCCATGTAGTAAACTCTGGCGTAAAGAGGTTCATTCGCCATTGACAATTCATACCGGAAGGAGCAACGCATGTTACGCACAGCATTGTTCTGGTAAAGCGCATATTCAGCTGTTTATATATCAAGTAGTATGGCGACTAAGTCAGGGAAAACTAAATCTATGTCTAGATATACAGATGTACACACAATTTTAGAAATTGATTGAGGACGATTCCTTTAGCAATTCCCAAATGGAGGAATATTTTTTGAACGGCGAGGACATCGTTTTGGACTGGTAAGTTCTTCTCATGCTAATGCTGCTGTTTGAAATTAATAATACAAAATATTATTTGTGAAATGAAATAGCCTATTTCAGGCTGTTGAGGGGAGGGCAGGCCCACAACAATGGCTAAAGTGAAGTGGAGACAGTAGATACAGCTGAACTGTTGTAATATATACATTTCAGATCTAGCTGAAATGTCATGATACAAATGAGACAGTATATCTAGCAGTTCTATAATATTATATTCAACCTTATGTTCTCTGTACTCTCTATATATATGTTTATTATACCTGTTGATACAGGGCTCATATGTGAAACTATTCTAACTGGACATTTTCTTTCACATGGACACCCCCAGTGCCAAGGTGTCCATCCCCCACTGAAGCTGGTTCATCCAGCTCCTGCCACAAGTGGTGTTCATCTGCCCAAATTGATTAATGCAGGCATGGATGTGCCTCAGGGCCAAAAGGGCACAGCATGGAGGCGTCGCTGTGTTCTTTGCAAAATTAAGTCCCCCATCACCTGCACCACATGCTTGGTGACCCTCTGCTTTACAGCAGAAAGAGACTGCTATGGCACCTGGCATCAGCAGCACAATATTGTGTAGAGGACTGAGGGTCTTCCAAATATTGAAAGTGTTATTTTTTAAATGTATATATATTTTTTCATTTTTTTTTCTCCATTTTTGGGGGTGGTGTGTTAGAATACCATTTTGGTATTTTGTATATTATTCCATTCAAAATATATAACTTTACCAATTTGGCCACTTGGGTACAGTTGGGCTACTTGTGTGGGACACCTGGGTGACTTCATGATAAATGTCATGTAGCACACTCATTTAGGAAGTTATCATTCTGAAACTTTGCACAAGTACTGTTGCCCTCTTATGTTTTTCACTGAAATTGATCACATCATCCTATCTTGTTCATTTTAACGATGATGATACAACAATAAAAATAAAAAACATTGTTTTTTTTCATTGTACTAGCTAAACTAAATATATTGTGTTATATTATCCTACATTCAATTCACAATTACACAGAGTATTTTCAAATGGTACCAGGAATATGCATATCCATGGTTCTGTGCCTGAGCTACAGGCAGTTAGATTTGGGTATGTCTTCAGGCGGAAATTGAAAAAAGTAGGGGGGTAGCTCTAAGAGGTTATTAATGGACAAAAAAATGTTGCTTTTCTTTCAAACAAGGAAATTTCTATGTGACCCCCCTAAAGTAAACTGCCTGTTACTCAGGCCCAGAAGCTAGGACATGCATATAATTTTATTTTACCTTTATTTAACCAGGCAAGTCAGTTAAGAACACATTCTTATTTTCAATGATGGCCTGGGAACAGTGGGTTAACTGCCTGTTCAGGGGCAGAACGACAGATTTGTACCTTGTCAGCTCGGGGTTTGAACTCGCAACCTTCCGGTTACTAGTTCAACGCTCTAACCACTAGGCTACAATGCCACCCATAATTGGTGGCATTGGATGGAAAATACTCTGACGTTTCTTAAACTGTTAAAATAATGTATGTGAGTATAACAGAAGTGATATGGCAGGTGAAAACCAGAGGACAATCCTTCCGGAAATTTCTTTTTTGAGGTCACAGGCTATTTCAATACCAGCCTTATGGGATATACAAATTAATAGGATCCAGATTGCAGTTCCTATGGCTTCCACTAGATGTCAAAAGTCTTTAGACAGGGTTTCAGGCTTGTTTCTTGAAAAATGAACAATTAGTTGTAATTTTTCCAAGGTGTCTCTCCAAGGTGTCTCTAGAAAAGTTGCCTTGTTGCGTGTGTGAATGAGGTGTGCACTCTTCGTTATTTATCCTCCCTATTGAACATACTATTCTCCGTCATAAATATTATAGTTTATTTAGATATTAGAGTACCGGAGGATTAATTAGAAACATCGTTTTAATTGCTTGGACGAACTTTACCAGTAACGTTTTGGATTTGTTTGTATGCATGTTGAACGGGTGGATTACTGAGATCAATGGCGCCAACTAAACTGACTTTTTTGGATATAAAGAAGGACCTTATTGAACAAAATGACCATTCATTGTGTAGCTGGGACCCCTGGGATTGCTAACAGAGTAAGATCTTCAATGGTAAGTGATTTATTTAATCGCTATTTGTGATTTTGTGACGCCTGTGCTGGTTGAATAAGTATTTTGGTGTGGGGCGCTGTCCTCAGATAATCGCATGGTATGTTCCACAATAAATCATTTTTTTAAATCTGACAACGTTGTTGGATTAACAAGAAGTTAAGCTTTTAAATGATGTTTGACACTTGTTTGTATTTTGAATTTCGCGCTCTGCAATTTCACCGGATGTTGTCGTAGGTATCCCGCTAGCGGTTCATGCGCCTAAGAGGCATAACCATAAAAAAATTAAATAAATAATCTATAATAAAATAACAATAAAGGCCAATAATACAATCTTAAATGCATACAAGTTCCTGAGTAAAAGCTCATAGAAGTCCACAGGCTTCAGGTACAATTCAGATCAGAGACTGCTGTTTGTTAGTGTACATGTGTGCTGGAGCAGTGAGCGAAGCTTGGGGATACCTGTACCAGATGGGGGGAGCAGGCCTGGGTAATCAGGAGCAGACTGAAAGGTGGGGGCCAAGCAGTGCAGCACACCATGGGAGTAGAGTAATGGATACCAAAACTCTTTTGTTAAATCACATTATCTAGTATAACAATCTGTAGCCAAGAAATCTGGTGATCAGCAGATGATGGAAGAGGTAGTCATTATGAAATTAACATTCCAAAAAAACACACAGTAAGTTTGGGGAATGCTTGTAAAGCTGTGGGAGGAGCTTCATGAGTCATATGATTGAAATCCAGAGGGAGGGATATAGTTCACGGGATACCGTTCTGCTACAATGACACATGCAGGCAGAGGAATTCTGTTTCTGTGTCTAGAATCCCCTCCAGGAAGAAGCCCTGACACCACACAGTATTTTTTGTAAGACAAAAATGTTAAGCTCTATTGTACAATTTGAACAACAGTTGAACCGTGCCAGCATAACATCAACATTAGGTTAGACTAGTTGAACATGCATACATGTGCACAGGCACAGGGATTACATTTGCAACAATATATAGCATAATAGAAAGAAATGTGGCATAACCCTCAACCTTTGCACAGTGACCAGACCATACAAATGAACCTGTGTAGGTAGGCAGACAGTATCTACCTACAGTCATAACTATCAGGCATGCTTAGGGAAATAGTTTAATAGTAAAACCAGCATTAGTTTGAGAGATTTACAAAATTAAATTGTAGTATTATTGTTCCTCCTCACTGTTTGCTAGTAAACCTAGCTTGCTAGCTTGCTGGATATGCAATACTTGTTATTGTTATACTTCTGTGAGATTGAAATGCATCCACTGTCATAATCATAACTAATGTGTCATGACTACCCTTTGAGGATGAGAATGGGCCAGATCAGACTGATGGGGGGGGGGGGGGGTGAGAGTAACCAGGCCTATCTCTCTGCCTTCCTCCTGGGCAATTATGTGTGAAAGACATCTCACTGTCCTAGAAATGCCTCAGACTTGACAACAAGACCAGATTCCCCCAGGGTGAAATTCCCCTTTAAGTCAGCTGAAAATGCCTTCAATGGGGTTGCAGGAAAAGTTGAAATAAGAGTATCTATGTCATGGGTGACTTTGTATATACATGCTTGACACGCATAGTCCTTTCCTCTACCCCAAGCTTTCTCACCTTCCTTCTCCTCTGAATGCCGATGGCCTACTGGAGTGTGGGTTCCAGGTAACTGAGTGTGGCAGGGAGAGACGTTGGGCCCTTCCGTTGTCAGTCTACTCAGGAGCATATGAACACCCCAGGGTGTTGTTGGATCCTCATCAATCTGTGGAAGGGAGAATAATGGTACCATAGCTCCTGAGGCCAGACAATCGATTTCACTATGCACAGACTCTCTGTCGTCATATTCACCTTTCCTACTATAGTTCCTCATTCCTCAATTGTTAATATGAAGTATATTTCCAAAATGCTATAGCCCCCCTAAAAAAAATCACAAGCTCTCACAGTCTCACGACAGAATTAGACGTTCATCCATGTTTCTGAAACGTCACATTTTGAAACTCTGAATTGTTTAGATTAGGGTTACATTTAGCCATTAACTCTGAAAGGTTAAGGTAAGGTTTAAGGTTTGGGATAGGCTTTAAACAAATATGTCAAAATATGTCAAAAACAACATTCTATTGCTGGATTCAAACCTTTGGAACCAGAGGCAGATGCTTACACCCATACCCATCCTCTACAGTCTACACCTTAGCAAAACCAAAGTCTATTTGAAGATAACAGTGATCACTGTTGACCCCAGTGGACGGTTTCTTCTCCCGATGTCCTCAGACATAGATACACACATCAAATCAATACTCACATCAAATCAAATCAAGCTTTATTAATACAGCACATTTCAGACATGGAATGCAACACAATGTGCTTTACAGGAAAAAAAAACAATGAAAATAAAAGCTGAAATATTTACTACACAACAAACATAAGATAAAAAACAAAAGAATGACACAAACTGATTATCTAAAAAGCCTATAACTTTAAAGCTTGTCTGATATGTATCGGGGAGCACAATCACAGATAGAATTAATTTGAAAACTCAAAAGCAGCCAGTGCAGAGACCTTAAAACCAATGTAATGTGTGCTCTCCATTTGGTCTTGGTCAGTATCCGTGGTGCCGCATTATGTATGTTATGCAGTTGACCTTTCTTGGGTAGACCAGACAGGAGAGCATTACATTAGTCAAGCCTGCTTGTAATAAAAGCATAGATGAGTCTCTCTGTATAAGCCCCCGTCAGTCAGGAGCTGCCAGAGCTGCCCGTCACCCAGGAGCTGCCAGAGTCTCCCGCCTGTCCGATGTAGCCGGAGTCTCCCATCCATTCGGGGTCGCTGCAAGGGTCCCCAGTCCGAGGTCGGCGGTGAGGGTCGCCGCCCCCAAAGGCGTCACTTAAGTGGGCCAAGTCTATGGTGGAGTGGGGTCCACGTCCCAGCTGTCGATCGTTGTCTCTGATTGAGAATCATACTTAGGTAGCCTGTTTTTCCCATTTTAGTTGTGGGTGATTGTTTTCTGTGTCTGTGTTTTCCACACAGAACTGTTTAGTTTTCAGTTTGTGTAGTGTTCGGTTTTGATTTCAAAATATGACATACACTTATCACGCTGCGTATTGGTCCGATCCTTCCTACTCCTCCTCAGAAGAGGAGGACGAAAACCGTTACACTGAGAGAGAAACAGCTTTACCTTTGCAATGTTCCTCAGGTGGGAAAAAGCTATTTTGTCCACATTAGTAACGTGTGATTCCAAATAATGTTCAGAATCTAAAATAACTCCTACGTTTTTTACCTGGTGTTTTATCTTTATTGCCCATGGAATACAATGTGCGGCTAGATTCTTTCTCTGTGCTTTAGCTCCAATAAGAAGTACCTCGGTCTTGTCTTGATTTAGCTGGAGGAAGTTGTGAGCCATCCAAGGATTTAAATCACGAATAGAGTCTAATAATTTATCCATGGAGCTGAACATATATAGGGGTAACATATATATACTGAACAGGACCGGGCCCAGAATTGAACCTTTTGGAAAGCCACATATGATATGTATTTTCTCTGATCTATGTTCACCAAGGGTGACAAAAAACTCTTGACCAGTTAAATAAGTCCTAAACCAACTTAGAAATGGACCAGATAGGCCAACCCGCCTCTACAGTCTGTCTGGTCGTGTCTTGATTTAGCTGGAGGAAGTTGTGAGCCATCCAAGTATTTAAATCACTAATACAGTCTAATAATTTATCCATAAAGCTAAAATCCTCTGGTGACACAAAAATGTAATGTCTGTTTAGCATTGAAAAACAATGCTTGGTTTTCTGATAATGCCTGCAAATGGTAGCATACAGTTGAAGTCGGAAGTTAACATTCACTTAGGTTGGAGTCATTAAAACTTGTTTTTCAACCACTCCACAAATTTCTTGTTAAAGAACTATAGCTCTGGCAAGTCGGTTAGGACATCTACTTTGTGCATGACACAAGTAATTTTTTCAACAATTGTTTACGGACAGATTATGTCACTTATAATTCACTGTATCACGATTCCAGTAAGAAGTTTACATACACTAAGTTGACTGGGCCTTTAAACAGCTTGGAAAATTCCAGATAATTATGTCATGACTTCTGATAGGCTAATTGACATCATTTGAGTCAATTGGAGGTGTATCTGTGGATGTATTTCAGTGTATTTCAAACTCAGTGCCTCTTTGCTTGACTTCATGAGAAAATCAAAAGAAATCAGCCAAGACCTCAGAAAAAAATGGTAGACTTCCACAATTCTTAATCATTTTAATCATTTTAGTCAATAAGATTCTTGCTACGTAAGCTTAACTTTCTGAACATTCAAGACGTGTACTCCACTTGTCATTCCAATCTCCTTTGCATTAGCGTAGCCTCTTCTGTAGCCTGTCAACTATGTGTCTGTCTATCCCTGTTCTCTCCTCTCTGCACAGACCATACAAACGCTCCACACCACGTGGCCGCGGCCACCCTAATCTGGTGGTCCCAGCGCGCACGACCCACGTGGAGTTCCAGGTCTCCGGTAGCCTCTGGAACTGCCGATCTGCGGCCAACAAGGCAGAGTTCATCTCAGCCTATGCCTCCCTCCAGTCCCTCGACTTCTTGGCACTGACGGAAACATGGATCACCACAGACAACACTGCTACTCCTACTGCTCTCTCTTCGTCCGCCCACGTGTTCTTGCACACCCCGAGAGCTTCTGGTCAGCGGGGTGGTGGCACCGGGATCCTCATCTCTCCCAAGTGGTCATTCTCTCTTTCTCCCCTTACCCATCTGTCTATCGCCTCCTTTGAATTCCATGCTGTCACAGTTACCAGCCCTTTCAAGCTTAACATCCTTATCATTTATCGCCCTCCAGGTTCCCTCGGAGAGTTCATTAATTGAGCTTGATGCCTTGATAAGCTCCTTTCCTGAGGATGGCTCACCTCTCACAGTTCTGGGCGACTTTAACCTCCCCACGTCTACCTTTGACTCATTCCTCTCTGCCTCCTTCTTTCCACTCCTCTCCTCTTTTGACCTCACCCTCTCACCTTCCCCCCCTACTCACAAGGCAGGCAATACGCTCGACCTCATCTTTACTAGATGCTGTTCTTCCACTAACCTCATTGCAACTCCCTTCCAAGTCTCCGACCACTACCTTGTATCCTTTTCCCTCTCGCTCTCATCCAACACTTCCCACACTGCCCCTACTCGGATGGTATCGCGCCGTCCCAACCTTCGCTCTCTCTCCCCCGCTACTCTCTCCTCTTCCATCCTATCATCTCTTCCCTCTGCTCAAACCTTCTCCAACCTATCTCCTGATTCTGCCTCCTCAACCCTCCTCTCCTCCCTTTCTGCATCCTTTGACTCTCTATGTCCCCTATCCTCCAGGCCGGCTCGGTCCTCCCCTCCCGCTCCATGGCTCGACGACTCATTGCGAGCTCACAGAACAGGGCTCCGGGCAGCCAAGCGGAAATGGAGGAAAACTCGCCTCCCTGCGGACCTGGCATCCTTTCACTCCCTCCTCTCTACATTTTCCTCCTCTGTCTCTGCTGCTAAAGCCACTTTCTACCACTCTAAATTCCAAGCATCTGCCTCTAACCCTAGGAAGCTCTTTGCCACCTTCTCCTCCCTCCTGAAACCTCCTCCCTCTCCCCCCCTCCTCCCTCTCTGCAGATGACTTCGTCAACCATTTTGAAAAGAAGGTCGACGACATCCGATCCTCATTTGCTAAGTCAAACGACACCGCTGGTTCTGCTCACACTGCCCTACCTTGTGCTCTGACCTCTTTCTCCCCTCTCTCTCCAGATGAAATCTCGTGTCTTGTGACGGCCGGCCGCCCAACAACCTGCCCGCTTGACCCTATCCCCTCCTCTCTTCTCCAGACCATTTCCGGAGGCCTTCTCCCTTACCTCACCTCGCTCATCAACTCATCACTGACCGCTGGCTACGTCCCTTCCGTCTTCAAGAGAGCGAGAGTTGCACCCCTTCTGAAAAAACCTACACTCGATCCCTCCGATGTCAACAACTACAGACCAGTATCCCTACTTTCTTTTCTCTCCAAAACTCTTGAACGTGCCGTCCTTGGCCAGCTCTCCCGCTATCTCTCTCAGAATGACCTTCTTGATCCAAATCAGTCAGGTTTCAAGACTAGTCATTCAACTGAGACTGCTCTTCTCTGTATCACGGAGGCGCTCTGCACTGCTAAAGCTAACTCTCTCTCCTCTGCTCTCATCCTTCTAGACCTATCGGCTGCCTTCGATACTGTGAACCATCAGATCCTCCTCTCCACCCTCTCCGAGTTGGGCATCTCCGGCGCGGCCCATGCTTGGATTGCGTCCTACCTGACAGGTCGCTCCTACCAGGTGGCGTGGCGAGAATCTGTCTCCTCACCACGCGCTCTCACCACTGGTGTCCCCCAGGGCTCTGTTCTAGGCCCTCTCCTATTCTCGCTATACACCAAGTCACTTGGCTCTGTCATAACCTCACATGGTCTCTCCTATCATTGCTATGCAGACGACACACAATTAATCTTCTCCTTTCCCCCTTCTGATGACCAGGTGGCGAATCGCATCTCTGCATGTCTGGCAGACATATCAGTGTGGATGACGGATCACCACCTCAAGCTGAACCTCGGCAAGACGGAGCTGCTCTTCCTCCCGGGGAAGGACTGCCCGTTCCATGATCTCGCCATCACGGTTGACAACTCCATTGTGTCCTCCTCCCAGAGCGCTAAGAACCTTGGCGTGTTCCTGGACAACACCCTGTCGTTCTCAACTAACATCAAGGTGGTGGCCCGTTCCTGTAGGTTCATGCTCTACAACATCCGCAGAGTACGACCCTGCCTCACACAGGAAGCGGCGCAGGTCCTAATCCAGGCACTTGTCATCTCCCGTCTGGATTACTGCAACTCACTGTTGGCTGGGCTCCCTGCCTGTGCCATTAAACCCCTACAACTCATCCAGAACGCCGCAGCACGTCTGGTGTTCAACCTTCCCAAGTTCTCTCACGTCACCCCGCTCCTCCGCTCTCTCCACTGGCTTCCAGTTGAAGCTCGCATCCGCTACAAGACCATGGTGCTTGCCTACGGAGCTGTGAGGGGAACGGCACCTCAGTACCTCCAGGCTCTGATCAGGCCCTACACCCAAACAAGGGCACTGCGTTCATCCACCTCTGGCCTGCTCGCCTCCCTACCACTGAGGAAGTACAGTTCCCGCTCAGCCCAGTCAAAACTGTTCGCTGCTCTGGCCCCCCAATGGTGGAACAAACTCCCTCACGACACCAGGACAGCGGAGTCAATCACCACCTTCCGGAGACACCTGAAACCCCACCTCTTTAAGGAATACCTAGGATAGGATAAAGTAATCCTTCTCACCCCCTTCCCCCTTAAAAGATTTAGATGCACTATTATAAAGTGGCTGTTCCACTGGACGTCATAAGGTGAATGCACCAATTTGTAAGTCGCTCTGGATAGGAGCGTCTGCTAAATGATTTAAATGTAAATGTAAAAATTCACCGTCCATGGGTTAATGGTGAGAACATACATGGCTTGAATGCAATGCAATTTTGTTTAAGTGCAAAAATGATCTTTAAAATGGTTCTGATGTTTATAAAACATTACATTTGTGAACAGTATAACAGGGAGTGGACATTCTCCCTTTCTCTTGATATTGGCTTTTTATTCAGCTCCCATGGAAAGTTTTGTTGTGGGTAAATCCATAGTCTAACTTGCCTCATCTGTATTATACACTCACATACATCTGTATTTTTTACATTTTTTATATATTTAACCAGGCAAGTCAGTTAAGAACAAATTCTTATTTTCAATGACAGCCTAGGAACAGTGGGTTAACTGCCTGTTCAGGGGCAGAACGACAGATTTGTACCTTGCCAGCTCGGGGGGTTTGAAGGTGCAACCTTCCGTTTACTAGTCCAACGCTCTAACCCCTAGGCTACCCTGCCGCCCCGATTATTATACACCCCAATTATGGTGCTTGTACTGTAATTGTATTTAGACATACCAAACAGATTGTTTCGTTTTTATCAGAATTACAGTCTTTTTAAGCTTTAAGTATTTAGGCAGCCTGACTTTCGCTTTGTATTTTGTGGGTGTTTGTTCCTGTCTCTGTGTAGTGTTCACCAGATAGGCTGTAATAGGTTTCACGTTCCGTTTGTTGTTTCTGTATTTATGAGTTATTTCATGTTTCGTTTCGTTTTCCTTCATTAAAGTCATGAGTAACCACTACGCTGCATTTCGGTCCGACTTTCTTCATTCAACAGACGATCGCCGTTACAGAAACACCCACCCCTCACGGACCGAGCAGCGTGTGAACTGGCAGGAGCTAAAGGAGGACGTTATGGACGGTAACGGCATGGAGTATACGACGTGGGAAGAAATCGACAGGTGGGCGGCCGACCCAGAGCGAGTGCAGGAGCCCGCCTGGGATTCGCTTCAGCAATGCGAAGAGGGCTATAGACGAATGGAGTCTAAAAGGAAAACACGGCGACGCAGAGCGAAAACCGAAAGTAACCCCCAAATATTTATTGGGGGAGGACGCAGAGAGAGAGTGGCTGTGTCAGGGTTCAGACCTGAGCCAACTCTCCCTGTTAATCGTGAAGAGCAGTTGCAGTGGGAGTGGCTGCACCACTTGGAGAATTGAACATGGGAGGAGGAATTAGACGGTAAAGGACCCTGGGCGCAGCCGGGAGAATATCGCCGTCCCAAGGAAGAAATAGATGTGGATAAAGCGGAGAGGCACTGGTATGAGGAGGCAGCACGGCGACGCGGTTGGAAGCCGGAAAAGCAGCCCAAAAAAAATATTGGGGGGAGGCTAGAAGGGAGAATAGTTATGCCAGGTAGGAGACCTGCGCAAACTCACTGTGCTCACCGTTGGGCTAGAGAGACCGGGCAGGCACCGTGTTATGCTATGGAGCGCACGGTGTTTCCAGTGCGGGTGCAGAGCCAGGTGCGGCACATACCAGCCCTTCCTATTGGCCGGGCTAGAGTGGACATCGAGCCAGGTAAGCTTGGGCAGGCTCGGTGCTCAAGAGCTCCAGTGCGCCTGCACGGTCCGGTCTATCCAGAGCCACCTCTACACACCAGTCCTCCGGTAGCAGCTCCTTTGCGTGTCCTCGATCCAGTACCACGAGTTCCAGCACCACGCACCAGGCCTCCAGTGCGCCTCGCCTGTTTAGCGCAGCCAGAGCTGTTCTCCTCTCCTGCGCTGTCGGAGTCTCCCGCCTGTTCAGCACTGCCAGCGCTTTTCTCCTCTCCTGCGCTGTCGGAGTCTCCCGCCTGTTCAGCGCAGCCAGCGCTTTTCTCCTCTCCTGCGCTGTTGGAGTCTCCCGCCTGTTTAGCGCAGCCAGAGCTTTTCTCCTCTCCTGCGCTGCCGGAGTCTCCCGTCTGCCCAGCGCCGCCAGTGCTCCCAGTCTGCCCAGTGCCGCCAGTGCTCCCAGTCTGCCCATTGCCGCCAGTCTGCCCAGCGCCGCCAGTGCTCTCAGTCTGCCCAGCGCCGCCAATGCTCCCAGTCTGCCCAGCGCCGCCAGTGCTCCCAGTCTGCCCAGCGCCGCCAGTGCTCCCAGTCTGCCCAGCGCCGCTAGTACCGCCAGTCTGCCCAGCGCCGCCAGTGCCGCCAGTCAGCCCAGCGCCGCCAGACAAACAGTCTCTTCCAGATCTGCTTGTCAACCTGAATCTTCCAGTTCCGCCAGCCAGCCAGGATTTACCGGAGCCTACTACCTGCCTGAGCTTCCTCTCAGTACTGGGCTTCCTCTCAGTACTGGGCTTGCTCTCAGTACTGGGCTTCCCCTTAGTACCGGGCTTCCCCTCAGTACCGGGCTTCCCCTTAGTACCGGGCTTCCCCTCAGTCCCGGGCTGCCCCTCATTCCCGGGCTGCCCCTGTCTTGAGCTGCCCCTCTGTCCTGAGCTGCCCCTCTGTCCCGAGATGCCTCTCTGTCCTGAGATGCCCCTCTGTCCTGAGCTGCCCCTCTGTCCCGAGCTGCCCCTCTGTCCCGAGCTGCCCCTCTGTCCCGAGCTGCTCCTCTGTTCCGAGCTGCCCCTCTGTCCCGAGCTGCTCCTCTGTCCCGAGCTGCTCCTCAGTTATGTGGGGATCTGGGTGAGGACTATTAGGCCATGGTCGGCGGAGAAGGTGGATTATCCCAGGACGCGAAGGGGAGGAAATAGGACATTAATGGGGTGGGGTCCACGTCCCGAGCCAGAACCGCCACCATGGACAGACGCCCACCCGGACCCTCCCTATGCTCTTGAGGTGCATCCGGGAGTCCGCACCTTAGGGGGGGTTCTGTCACGCCTTGGTCATTGTATTTTGTGTTTTTGTTATATGTTTGGGTAGGCCAGGGTGTGACATGGGTTTATATGTTGTATTCGTATTGGGGTTTGTATTATTTGGGATCGCGGCTGATTAGGGGTGTTGTTAGGCTTGGCTGCCTGAGGCGATTCTCAATCAGAGTCAGGTGCTTGTTGTTGTCTCTGATTGGGAACCGTATTTAGGCAGCCTGACTTTCGCTTTGTATTTTGTGGGTGTTTGTTCCTGTCTCTGTGTAGTGTTCACCAGATAGGCTGTAATAGGTTTCACGTTCCGTTTGTTGTTTTTGTATTTATGAGTTATTTCATGTTTCGTTCCATTTTCCTCCATTAAAGTCATGAGTAACCACTACGCTGCATTTCGGTCCGACTTTCTTCATTCAATAGACGAACGCCGTTACATAAACTAGTTCGAATAAATTGTCTCAAGTAAATTAAATTGTTGCTGTTTTGCACGCTGGGAGAGGACTTTTCGACACAAAAAAATTACAAACTACACTATCAACAGAGAATATAATATGTGCAAGATCATATATATATACTGTCGTGGAAATTCACCACCATGTCGTGTAAAATACCACCAGGGACACTCGAAGTCAATCTTAAATGAATCATCCTTTATTATCAGCACCCTGGAGAGGTTCTAACCAACTCATTGCACCATAGTACACATGTCAATCAGGAGCTCTGCTGGGGCAGTCCCAGCAGTTGTCTCGTATACAGATATACACAGACAAGTTATATTTGCATGATTTAGCATAATTAATGAATCATTACCATTTTGTTTCATTCAAGTGACTGACCCAATACTGGTTCATGACATGTGACAGACCAATACCTCACGAGGCTTCTTCTCTCTAAGCTGAGACCTTGAAATTTAGAATTATTTTGTTCTCAAAACAAAGGTCTGGGCATACTGACAAATTGCAGCTACTGAGAGTGAGGATTCATTCAGTCAGTCACTTGTATGAACACAGAAAACATTTATTAGAAAAGCATATTAATATATTACAGAAATTAATTATTAGAAAAGCACAAACATTAAAAATATAATCAGGTCACCAAATAATTGATTAAAACACACTATTTTACAAATAATGTCGACAACAGCAATCTATCGGGTAGTGGTGTAAAGTGCTTAAGTAAAAATACTTTAAAATACTTAAGTTATTTTTTGTGGTATATGTACTTTACTATTTATATTTTAGACAACTTTACTTTTACTTCTCACATTTTCTCTATCACCCAAAAGTACTTTTTACATTTTGAATGCTTAGCAGGACAGAAAATTGTCCAATTCACAAACTTATCAAGAGAACCTTCCTGGTCATCCCTACTGCCTCTGATCTGGCGGACTCACTAAACTCAACTGCATAGTTTGTAAATTATTTCTGACTGCTGGAGTGTGCCACTGGCTATCCGCAAATAAAATAAAATGCAAGAAAATTGTGCCGTCTGGTTTGCTTAATATAATGAATTTAATACTTTTAGACTTTTATTCAATTAGTAATTTACTGGGTGATTTTCCCTTTTACTTTAGTCATTTTCTATCTTTACTTTCACTCAAGAATGACAATTGGGTACTTCTTCCACCACTGCTGTCGGTTAGCAGCATGGTTTAGCCAGAGGACCGCTAGCTTCCGTCCTCCTCTTGGTACATTGACTTCAATACAAAACCTAGGAGGAATGTGGTTCTCACCCTCTTCCATAGATTTACACAGTAATTATGACAACTTTCAAATGATGTCCTCCAGCCTATCAGAGCTCTTGCAGCATGAACTGACATGTTGTCCACCCAATCAAATGATCAGATAATTAATCTAGTACTGAAAGCATAAGCTACCGCTAGCTAGCACTGCAGTGTATAAAATGTGGTTGTTGACCAAAGAGAGAGAAAGACAATAGTTGAACAGTTTTGAACAAATTCATTTAGAGAAGCAAGAGAGAAATAGGAAGAGATTGTAATTTTTTTCAGTTTCACTTACTTAGCTAGCAAATGCAGCTAGCTAGTTTAGCCTACTGAAAAACCCTGCTCCAAAAGAGGGAAGCTATGTCAGCTAGCTGGCTATGACTTTTCAACACAACACTGGAACTCTTACAAGTCAAGGTAATGGTGATTTTTGCGACCACACTTGAAGACACTTTCAAAGTTCTTAAAATGTTCCGCATTGACTGACCTTCATGTCTTAAAGTAATGATGGACTGTCATTTATCTTTGCTTATTTGAGCTGTTCTTACCATAATAGGGATATATTTTGTATACTGGAGGAAACCTGGCATCATCTCTATGTTGAAGTATGTTGGTGGCTTTGCTTATTTGAGCTGTTCTTACTATAATAGGGATATCTTTTGTATACTGGAGGAAAACTGGCACATCTCTATGTTGAAGCATGTTGGTGGCAGCATCATAATGTGGGGATGTTCTTCAGTGGCAGGGGCTCGGAGACTAGTCAGGAGCAAGGCAAAGATGAACGGCGCAAAGTACAGAGAGATCCCTGATGAAAACCTGCTCCAGAGCGCTCATGACCTCAGACTGACAACACAGCAGTGGCTTCGGGACAAGTCTCTGAATGTCTCTGAGTGGCCCAGCCAGAGCCCGGACTTGAACCCGGACTTAAACATCTCTGGAGTGACCTGATATAGCTGTGCAGCAAGGCTCCCTATCCAACCTGACCGAGCTTGAGAGGATCTAGGAGAAACTCCCCAAATATATGTGCCAAGCTTGTAACGTCATACCCAAGAAGACTCAAGGCTGTAATCACTACAAACGGCACTTCAACAAAGTACTGAGTAAAGGGTCTGAATACTTATGTAAATGTGATATTTCAGTTTTATACATTGAATAAATTAGCAACATTTTCTAAAAACTGGTATTTTCTTCAAACCTGTATGGGTATTGTGTGTAGATTGATGAGGGTGAAAAATGATTGAATACATTTTAGTTTAAGGCTTTAACCTAACAAAATGTGGAAAAAGTCATGGGATCTGAATACTTTCCGAAAAAAATATACTTATTTCAAATGCTGTTGGCAGTCTTTTTTCTGCAGGTGGGGTCAGATTGTTTTTCACTGCGGGTTGCAGGTCTTCCAAGCCATATCCACACAGGTCTCTTGTGCAATGGAGCCATAGAAATGTTCTCGCTCATCTAATTAGAGCCAGTGATGGACTGGCTGAGAGATATAACACCTCGCCCAGTCTCCATAATATCATGGCAAATAGGGTAGGTATCCATCTATCCATGCCACAAAGAGTAATACTCACACTTTCTCTTCACCCATTCCAAATGGTGGGGCAGACATGCCGCTCATCCTCCCTCTCTGTCCTCTGCTCATTGGAACCATTCATCACAGGAAGTCCCACTGATGAAACAATTAAGGAATGGGTGTGCCTGATCTTCACTGTCTTCCTGAATAGAAAGAGATCTGTGATTTGGAGCTCAGAGCCTGTATTCAAAATAATTTTCCATTGGACTGACCATTTAAAATTAGGCTGTCAGTGTTTATAGATTTTCTCTGATGGGAACGACAACATTACTTCTCAGTTTGCCTTTCTTAACTGATAAACATTGAGAGGATGTTTTTGTGGCTTTGTGAAAACCATCATTGGACACTTCATACATTTCAGAGCTCGTATCATCCTCTCTACATGCCATGGAAGTTGGTATGTAGAGCTACATTTTACTCTGCAAATCACTATTTTCTAATCACTAATTATCTTCACAAAAAATGCTGTTTATTTTTACCTGTGGTGAAACACAATCCATATGAACGATCCACAAGTTCTGAAAACGAAAGCAGGAAATATGTGCAGTATATTGCCCTTGATATGCTCGTGTACACTGAGTGTACCAAACATTAGGAACACCTTCCTAATATTGAGTTGCACCCCCTTTTGCCATCAAAACAGCCTCAATTTGTCATGGCATGGACTCTACAAGGTGTTTAAAGCGTTCCACAGGGATGCTGGCCCATGTTGACTCCAATGCTTCCCACGGTTGTGTCAAGTTGGCTGGATGTCCTTTGGGTGGTGGACCATTCTCGATACACACAGGGAAACTGTTGAGCATGGAAAACCGAACAGAGTTGCAGTTCTTGACACCCTCAAAACGGTGCGCCTGCCACCTACTACCATACCCCGTTCAAAGACACTTAAATCTTTTGTCATGCCTATTCACCCTCTGAATGGCACACACATACAATCAATGTCTCAATTGTCTGGAAGAAATGTTCAATAAAATACTGAGAAAGCTTTTAGACTAGGTGGACAATGCTTTATACTGCATCTAATATCGTACACTCTGATCCTCTCCAGATATGAATACTTTTGTTTGTAATTTGTAACCAATTATCCAATTCAGAACAATAGTTGATGTTCTCAGAAAGACAAAATAGCAGTCTATTAAATTGGGTTCATTAAAGCTGTGAAATGAGGGAAACAACTAATGACTAATGATTCTCTAGGTAAGTGACTTTGAAGCATTGTGCACTTCATTCAGACTGTTTTCAATCATAGTAGGTGGTAAACCTACTGTGAAAATTGAATAGCAATTGATTCACGAGCTAAAATCTGGAAATTCTTAAAAAAATATATGAGCCGTTAATACCACCTTAGTCTCACTGAACATCAGTAATTTTGATTTTTCATTACTAAACTCTGAACCATTTATTTCCTCCTCCTTTTTCATCCACACATACTGTATAATGCTCTTACTGGTATGAACGGTGTACAGGCTGTGCATTAGAAAGTCTTGATCGATACCTTTAGGAGCTCTGTTAAGGCCTGTTAAGTGTTGTTGTGCAGGCATGTTTGCAGCCACTGCTTTCCCTTTGGGCAAACTAAGTGACAGTTTCCAGATGGGGCTAATTTAATTTGCACTTAGACCTACCGCCTTGTCCTTTCCTCTAGATTACTCCTCTCTGTGTTTAGAGACTGTTTAGAGACTATGGGGCAGACTGTGTATTTGAGAGTGCTGCTGAACAAGAGTTGCTGTGATCATTACTGCATACTGTATGTAAACGCATATGTAAGTGTCTGCCACTTCTCCAGTGCAAACCGGTGACAAATGGTTAAGTGTTTTATCTGATAAGGAGAAGAAGATTTTTTTTACTCCGTCCATTAAAATAGAATCAGATGACGGGTAGGTTGAGGATTAAGCATAACAAGCAATGTAGTTGTTCTGATACACTACATTGTGTATGATGGCCTCGGGACCATGTGGCCTCTCCTATAAACAATAAAGAAGAGGAGTGAACTCAGGTTACTGATCGAAAAGCTAAAGAAGAGAGATACCAATTCTGAAACCCCATCGAAAGTGAGTCTCCACAGACATATAAGTGAGAATGAAGACAGGAAACATATTGAGGGAATTATTTTTTCCCCGTTGCCAATGATCCATAATCACTGAAGCGTAGAGGAGAGTAATCTCAGAGAGTGGTTCAACAATTCTGTCCTTCCTGAGATTACATTATTTCCCCAAATTGCAACTGAAGCCCCTCAATCCCCCAGCCCCTGAATGAGCACTGCAGAGAGAGCTGGAAGAGACCCATGTGCCATGCCATACCAGGCAAGGTCGTTGAGTCATTCCATGGAGGAATTAGGCCTCCAACTGGGAATACTGCAGCACATAATGACAAAGCCAAACCACACACTAGATTCACCTGCTGGGAATAGCACACAATGGAACAAAACATCTATTCACAATCAGTCTCAGAATATACTTCACTACAGGGCCAAACAATGGATCATATACATACATACCATAAAAAATAACACCAGGGAACTGGACCTTGTAATTGGAATCACTTAGTAATCTTACCACTGAATGATTGATTCACAAGCATTGGCAATCATCTAACACAGGGATGGGAAACTTTGATTGGGGTGGTAGCCACAAAAAATCTGAACTCATCTTGAGGGGCCGCAGTGGCTTTACGGGTCTGCGTACCCACATCCTTATCCACACATACAGTCAGCATTTTGAGGGCTCTAAGTTAAATTGTGTTTCACCTTGCCAGCCAAACATTTTAGCACCTCCCTCCTTAACAGCGGAGAGTAAAATATATATAGTTTTACAGCTAATTTCCTGCAATTCTACACATTTTGCCATAGGGTGGAGAGAAATGTTAGCAGTTTTTAATATGAAATCTAGTGAGAGTGACTAACAAAATCAATGGGGGGTTCCCCAGTCAATAATTCAACCATGATTACTACAAGTTTAGATACTGTAGCTGGCTAGACTAATTTACCAATCTAAACAATTATAGCTGACATGGGCTAATTAAGTGACTGTCAGTGACTGACATAACAAGAGAAAAACTGCTGATGCACAACCAATTTTGTGAAATTGCACCTTTTCTTTGGCCATTTATCTGCGGGCCTACAAAAGGCTTCCAGTTGTCTATCCCTGATCTAACATTTGTTATAAGTGAACATGTACTGTAACACATGAGAGTTTGAAGCACAAGAAGATAACACATTTTGTTGCATAGCTGTATGACTGAATAAAGTATCTTCATATGGGTCTAACTGAATAGCTTCACATGGCTAGACAAGTTTCCCATGAGGTGATTGATTGAATTAGTGTTAAGCATCAGATATGTATTAATTCTGTGTGTGGCCTCTGGGATGGCTGTTAATTACTGACAAAGAACAGGTCGGATGGCTTATAAATACTAAAGCACCCCTGGAATGCAAAGGGGGAAAATTAGTCCCGGAAATCTTAATATCAGTTTTATGAATGCTTTTCTTGGCTAATCTTTGAAACAGTGTTCAAAGAGAGGCTTACACGTTTTGCATTTTTAATTTCTAATTTAAAAGCTAATTATATAAGTCTACCTGATAATGCTGTTGTCTTGTCAGTCACATTGAAAATACGCTGAAGACAGGATGAGTCATGTGAATATGTTTGTGAGGAATGACAGGAATGATATTACAAGGGTGGAAAAGAGTCATACACTTTAGACCTGCAATAAAAAACAGAAACATGCTTGTCTTGTACAGAGGTACTTCTAAAGTGCTAGATGATGGAGAGGGTGAAGGGATGTCTGTTGAAAGTAGGATGTCTGTGTTTATGCCCTCTCTCAAAGGACTAAAAACCTGTCTGTAAAGTGCTCTTTGGAAAGCAGCAACTTTATAGAAAAGTGTACATCAAGGTGTTTGGTTGGCAAATCAATGAGTTCGAACTGAACAGGCAAGAGGCGTTTAGTACCATCGAATCTTAAACACTTCTCCAATACAGTCTCCAAGTACAAATACACCTTGTTATGGAGACCATAGAAAATGGAAGCACAACATTAGAAAAGCAAGCATTCCTAGAAACTGCTCAATACAACTCTACTTAGTTTTTATTAACCTTGTCTCAAACATTCTAGTCATGTTCTATATAGCTTGAAGATTGTACGAAACTGGATGTTCAGCCTCCCTTTCTGCTGCATCAAATATTCACAATACCGATCCACTCTACCGCAGACTGGAATTACTATGAAAACATCTTGTAACTCCACAGAAAGAAAAACTAACAACGTACATGTAGCCCCTCAGGCTGTTTTCATTAAGAAAGTGCAATTTGAAATGCTTTTGTTATGTGCTGCGTTCACAATAAGTGTTTTTTAAAGAATTTGAACATACATTTATCCAGTAATAGTTCACCCGGGGCTGAATTGGTGGCAAATAAGCACAAATACTACATACACTTCAAAATACGAAATGAATGCATTTACAAAGCATGTGGGATGTTTGTAGAAGAAGTGCCTCAGAGAACTATACAACTATTTAAGCCAGTGAAGCAAAACTGGCTAAGTAGTTAATATCAACCTACACACCAATCTGAGCCTTAATAATGTCTGTTGTTTTTTCATCCTGTAGCTTACATGGTTTGTCTGCAACTCATTTTCATATTGTTTACTTTAACTCTGAGTAAAAAATTAATGTAATCTTGAGCTGCAGTATTTCAAACTTATTTTAGATGAGCTTCTGCCCTGTCTATTTGATTTGCTACCAATTATTTCTGCAACTAAACAAAATGTACCATGACATTCTTCAGCATTCCCGATTGTGTGCTGCATCATTCAGAGCAATGAGTAGTTGTTTTTGAAACATTGCAAATGTTCCATTATATGAATTAATTGGATCTGGTGGCCAATAAATAAAAAGAGAACTGTTTCTGGTTGTTTGAGTTTCAAGTTGAAACTGAATTTTCTATTACCACACATTGTATGCAGAAATATATTTCCAACTTATTCCATCTTCCCTAGGGTGAGGTTCTGTAGGTATTGACACGAGAGTAAACTCAATCAATGTTGTGCTTGTCAACTCTAAGTGGTGAATGCATGAATGCAAAATGTGTTGGTCCAACATGATGCATCATTTAGTTATTATCATTTTTGTTAGTCATTAACATTTAGTTATTTAGTATAAATGAGTTATTTTATTAGTATTTACCACAGATATAGGATATTAATATAATCACTTTTCTTTTGCTGAGACTTTTCCTGCTCTGCATGAGCTTCACGATTTACGTAAATTTATTGAAAACCCGCACTAACACAGAGTTATATTAACAGTATTCCACTTTTCATGTAGCCTAATTTTGACCAGCTAATTGCCTAACCCCAATCAAGCAACATTATTGGCTAAACACTCAAATCCTGTTGCTGCAGGATTATTTTGCTGCGACAATACAGATCAAATTAAGATCATCCACTTGTAGTCCAATCGTGTGACAGATTGATTGACAGGGCAATGTTTGACCAACCATATCATGCGAATCACATTCACACTGCTTTGCCTAATCTTAATTAGTGACTAGACTTCCTATGTGGCTCTCACCATGGGAAATCAGCCTGGCAAACAGACTGGAAACCCCTGAAGAATCCCAGTCACCATCCTCCCCACAACGCATCACATAGCTTTTCCCAGTTCCTCGCTGGACTGCTAACAGGAACAGGTTACAGTGGTAAAGTTATGTGCTCGATCTAAACCAACAGCTCCAGCCTTACCCATATTTCGGCGAAATTGATGCATGATTACGAGTGATGCGATTACAATAAAGTGACAAAAATGACAAGAAAGTCCTGCCAAAATGCACTTAAAGCGGCAATCAGCAGTCGAAACAATAGCAGAGCCGTAAAAAGCTGAGGGGTGGGGCTGGGGAAACCACTCTCAAATTCATAGACCAAACTACGGATGCAAGGACTGACTATCCATGATATCAAAATAATGATTTAGTTATATATATATTTTTACATTTACTTTGTTTACAATCATTGGAGTAAAACAAGCTTATATTTTGGGTTCTGACGGGGTACGACAGTTGGACTAAACTAATTTATGAGTTTGATTATTCAAGACTCAATGGGCACATATCAGTGGAGATTGTTGAGGGAAGGACGTTTCATAAAAATGTCCAGATTGGAATGGTATTAAGTGCAAGGTCCCGTGTAGTTCCGTTGGTAGGGAATGGCACTTGCACTGTCAGGATTGCAGGTTCGACTCCCATGTGGGACCAGTACAACAATGTATTTACTCACTATTGTAAGTCGCTCTGGATAAGAGGGTCTGCTAATTGACACAAATGCATGATTTTGAAATGTTTGATTTCACTCCATTACAGCCATTATTATCAGCAGCCTCCCGGTAAATACAATTAATTAATAAGTCAAAATACAGTACCAGTCAAAAGTTTGGACAAACATACTCATTCAATGGTTTTTCTTTATTTTTTTCTACATTGTTGAATAATAGTGAAGACATCACTACTATGAAATAACAGATATGGAATCATGTGGTAACAAAAAAAGTGCTAACAAATCAATATATATTTGATATTTTAGACTCAAAGTAGCCACCCTTTGCCTTGATGACAGCTTTTTGACTGGTACTGTATGCCAGTTAGGATTAATGTGCTTAATTTTAAGAAGTTATTTGGCCACTTTATTTGTGATACAAACCATCACAGTATTCTTGATTTCATCTTCAAATCAAATCAAATGTTATTTGTCAAATGCGCCGAATACAACAGGTGAAATGCTTACTTACAAGCTCTTAACCAACAACACAGTTTTAAGAAATAATTCAAGAGCAGCAGTGAAGTAGCGAGGTTATATACAGGGGCTACCGGTACAATGTACAGGGGCACAGGTTAGTCGAGGTAATGGAGGTAATATGTAAATGTAGGTAAAGTTAAAATGACTATGCATAGTTAATAACCAGAGAGTAGTGGCAATGTAAAAGAGGGGGTGGGGTGGGGGCAACGCAAATAGTCTGAGTAGTCATTTGATTAGCAGTTCAGTAGTCTTATGGCTCTTAGTACCGGTTGCTGTGCGATAGCAGAGAGAACAGTCCATGACTAGGGTGGCTGGAGTCTGACAATTTTTAGGGCCTTCCTCTGACACTGCCTGGATTAGAAGTTCTGGATGGCAGGAACCTTGGCTCCAGTGATGTACTGGGCCGTACGCACTAACCTCTGTAGTGCCTTGCAGTCAGAGGCTGAGCAGTTCCATACCAGGCGGTAATGCAACCAGTCAGGAAGCTCTCGATGGTGCAGCTGTAGAATATTTTGAGAATCTGAGGACCCAAGCCAAATCTTTTCAGTCTCCTGGCGGGGAATAGGCTTTGTCGTGGCCTCTTCACGTCTCTATTGGTGTTCGTGATGTGGACACCAAGGAACTTGAAGCTCTCAACCTACTCCACTACAGCCCTATCAATGAGAATGGGGGTGTGCTCGGTCCTCCTTTTCCTGTAGTCCACAACCATCTCCTTTGTCTTGATCACGTTGAGGGAGAGGTTGTTATCCTGGTACCAAACGGCCAAGTCTCTGACCTCCTCTCTATAGGCTGTATTAACGTTGTTGTTGATCAGACCTACCACTGTAGTGTCATCAGCAAAGTTAATGATGGTGTTGGAGTTGTGTCTTACCATGCAGTCATGGGTGAACAGGGAGTACTGGAGGGGACTGAGCACACAACTTTGAGTGGCACCCGTGTTGAGGATCAGCGTGGCAGATGTGTTGTTACTTGCCCTTACCACCGGGGGCAGCACATCAGGAAGTCCAGGATCAAGTTGCAGAGGGAGGTGTTAATTTCCAGGGTCCTTAGCTTAGTGATGAGCTTTGAGGGCCCTAGGGTGTTGAACGCTAAGCTGTAGTCAATGAATAGCATTCTCACGTAGGTGTTCCTTTTGTCTAGGTGGGAAAGGGCAGTGTGGAGTGCAATAGAGACTGCATCATCTGTGGATCTGTTGGGGCGGTATGGGTCTAGGTTTTCTGGGATGATGGTATTAATGTGAGTCATGACAAGTCATGACTATGGGTCGGTAGTCATTTAGGTGAGTGCTATGGGTCAGTAGTCATTTAGGCAGGTTACCTCAGTGTCCTTGGGCACTGGGACCATGGTGGTCTGCTTGAAAAACGTTGGTTTTACAGACTGAAAATGTCAGTGAAGACACTTACCAGTTGGTCGGTGCATGCTCAGAGTACAGTACACATCCTGGCCTTGTGAATGTTGACCTGTTCAAACCTCTTGGATCTCCCTCTCCCGGATCCGGGAGAATTGTCATCAACTGACACTAATTAGCATAACGCAACTCGAAAATATTCATATTCATGAAATCACAAGTGAAATATATTGAAACACAGCTTAGCCTTTTGTTAATCACCCTGTCATCTCAGATTTTGAAGTTATGCTTTACATCCAAAGCAAGACAGGCATTTGTGTAAATTTATCGATAGTCTAGCATAGCATTATGCCTAGCTAGCAGCAGGCAGCTTGGTCATGTAAATCAGAAAAGCAATCAAATTAAATCATTTACCTTTGATGAGCTTCCGATGTTTTCACTCATGAGACTCCCAGTTAGACAGCAAATGTTTATTTTGTCCCATAAAGATTATTTTTATAGCCGAAACACCTCCGTTTATACTTCACGTTTGGTTGAGAAATCTACCGGAAACTAAGGTCACAACAACACCAAAAAATATTCCAAATTAGATCCATAATATCAACAGAAACATGCAAACGTTTTTTTATAATCAATCCTCAAGGTGTTTTTCAAATATCTATCCGATAATATATCAACCGGGACAGGTGGCTTCTTAGTAGGAAAGAGAGAAACAATGGCCGCATTTGTCTTTTACGCACAAAACACTCTGAGAGCCTCCAGCTGACCACTGACGCAATGTTATCCTTCAGGCTCATTTTTCAAAATAAAAGCCTGAAACTATGTATTGTGACACTAGACACATTAGGGAAGACATAGAAAAAGGAATCTGGTTGATATCTCATTCACTGCTCAATAGGGACGCATAGGAACGCAGAGCTTTCTAAATAAGAGTCCCTTCCTGCTTGGATTTTTCTCAGGCTTTCGCCTGCAATATCAGTTCTCTTATACTCACAGACAATATTTTTACAGTTTTGGAAACTTTAGAGTGTTTTCTATCCTAAGCTGTCAATTATATGCATATTCTAGCATCTTGCCCTGCCAAAATAGCCCGTTTACTTGGGAACGTTATTTTTCCAAAAATGAAAATAATGCCCCCTAGTTTCAAGAGGTTAAAGGGTCTTACTCTCATAGGGCTACGGAGAGCATGATCACACAGTCGTCCGGAACAACTGGTGCTCTCATGCATGCTTCAGTGTCTCCAGCCTCGAAGCGAGCATAGAAGTAATTTAGCTCATCTGGTAGGCTAATGTCACTGGGCAGCTCGCGGTTGTAGTAATAGTTTACAATCCCTGCCACATCCGACTTGCATTGGAGCCGGTCCTGGAGCCGGTCCTCAATCTTAGTCCTGTATTGACGCTTTGCCTGTTTGATGGTTTGTCTGAGGGCATAGCGGGATTTTATATAAGCGTCCAGGTCAGTCCCGATCCTTGAAAGCGGCAGCTCTACTCTTTAGCTGAGTGTGGACGTTGCCTGTATCCATGGCTTCTGGTTGGGGTATTTACGTACGGTCACTGTGAAGACGACAACATTGATGCTCTTATTGATGACGCCAGTGACTGATGTAGTGTACTCATCAATGTCAATGGAAGAATCCCAGAACATATTCCAGTCTTTGCTAACAAAACAGTCCTGTACCTTAGAATCTGCGTCATCTGACCATTTCTTTATTGACCGAGTCACTGGTGCTTCCTGCTTAAGTTTTTGCTTGTAAGCAGGAATCAAGAGGATAGAATTATGGTCAGATTTGCCAAATGGAGGGTGAGGGATAGCTTTGTATGCGTCTCTGTGTGTGGAGTAAAGGTGGTCGGGAGTATTTTTCTCCTCTGGTTGCACATTTAACATGCTGTTAGAAATTTGGTAAGTTTCCCTGCATTATATTCCCCGGCCACTAGGAACGCCGCCTCTGGATGAGAGTTTTCCTGTTTACTTATGGCCTTATACAGCTCATTGAGTGTGATCTTAGTGCCAGCATCGGTTTGTGGTGATAAATAGACAACTATGAAAAATATAGATGAAAACTATAGGTCAAAAGTGTGGTCTACAACTTATCATGAAATACTCTACATTGGAGAGCAAAACCTTGAGAGTTCCTTTATATTAACATTAATCTTGCCTTTACATACAGTACATACAGCCCATTGCAGACATACAGTTGAAGTCTGAAGTTTACATACACCTTAGCCAAATACAGTTAAACTCAGTTTTTCACAATTACTGACATTTAATTCGAGTAAAAAATCCCTGTCTAAGATCAGTGAGGATCAAATCAAATCAAATGTATTTATATAGTCCTTCGTACATCAGCTGATATCTCAAAGTGCTGTACAGAAACCCAGCCTAAAACCCCAAACAGCAAGCAATGCAGGTGTAGAAGCACGGAACAACTGGTGTTGGATCACCACTTTATTTTATTAAGAATGTGAAATGTCAGAATAACAGTAGAGAGAATTATTTATTTAAACTTTTATTTATTTCATCACATTCCCATTGGGTCAGAAGTTTACATACACTAATATATAATAAATAATATATGCCATTTAGCAGACGCTTTTATCCAAAGCGACTTACAGTCATGTGTGCATACATTCTACGTATGGGTGGTCCCGGGAATCGAACCCACTACCCTGGCGTTACAAGCGCCATGCTCTACCAACTGAGCTACAGAAGGAGCTACAAATTAGTATTTGGTAGCATTGCCTTTAAATTGTTTAACTTGGTTCAAACGTTTCAGGAAGCCTTCCACAAGCTTCCAATAATAAGTTGGGTGAATTTTGGCCCATTCCTCCTGACAGAGCTGGTGTAACTGAGTCAGGTGGTTAGGCCTCCTTGCTCGCACACACTTTTTCAGTTCTGCCCACAAATTTTCTATAGGGTTGAAGTCAGGGCTTTGTGATGGCCACTCCAATACATTGACTTTGTTCTCCTTAAAAGCCATTTTGCCACAACTTTGTAAGTATGCTTGGGGTCATTGTTCATTTGGAAGACCCATTTGTGACCAAGCTTTACCTTCCTGACTGATTTCTTGAGAAGTTGCTTCAATTTATCCTCATCATTTTCCATCCTCATGAGGCCATCTATTTTGTGAAGTGCACCAGTCCCTCCTGCAGCAAATCACCCCCACAACATGATGCTGCCACCCCCTTGGGATGGTGTTCTTCGGCTTGCAAGCCTCCCCCTTTTTCCTCCAAACATAACGATGGTCATTATGGTCAAATAGTTCGATTTTTGTTTCATCAGACCAGAGGACATTTATCCAAAAAGCACATTATTTGTCCCCAGGTGCATCTTCACAATGTCCTTTGCTGTTGTTCTGGGATTGATTAGCACTTTTTGCACCAAAGTACGTTCATCTATAGGAGACAGAATGCGTCCCTTCCTGAGCGGTATGATGGCTGTGTGGTCACATGGTGTTTATACTTGCATACTATTGTTTATGCAGATGAACGTGGTACCTTCAGGTGTTTTAAAAATGCTCCCAAGGATGAACTATACTTGTGGAGGTCTACAATTGTTTTTATGAGGTCTTGGCTGATTTCTTTTGATTTTACCACGATGTCAAGCAAAGAGGCACTGAGTTTGAAGTTAGGCCTTGAAATACATCCACAGGTAGCCTATCAGAGGCTTCTAAAGCCATGACATAATTTTCTGGAATTTTCCAAGCTGTTTAAAGGCCCAGTCAACTTAGTGTATGCAAACTTCTGACCCACTGGAATTGTGATACATTGAATTATAAGTGAAATAATCTGTCTGTAAACAATTGTTGGAAAAATTGCTTGTGTCATACACAAAGTAGATATCCTAACCAACTTGCCAAAACTATAGAAATGTGTGCAGTGGTTGAAAAACAAGTTTTAATGATTCCAACCTAAGTGTATGTAAACTACTACTACTAAAATGAACTACAGGACTATGCTTTTCCTGTGGTTCATTTGCATGCCAAGCAGGTAGGCTGGACTCCTGTTGTAAAGAGAAGCAATGTGCTAAATATTATGAGAACTGGATCCTCCTCTTTATAATAGAGGCCATCACTCTGTTCTCACGCAATTGCATAGCCTATAGAAATGTAGTGCAACATGAGCTCATGGGCTCTCATTAAGTGATTGATTAGATACATTTGCATTGACGTCAGAGTGATTATAGGGACAACATTGTGCTGAGTACCAGGCAGTTAGCAAGTTCGGTAGGCTACTGATGATTATCAGCAGCATCAGAGCTTGGAGATGACTAATAACCGTGACTAAACGGTCACGTGGAATTTCACTGTCATCATGACTCGTGACAGCAGGTCTGGCGGTAATACAGTCCCCTTATCAGCCCTAGTAGTGATTTCAGATTGCCCCTTTAACTGGTATTCACAAACAACTAGATGTATCTTTAAACTGACTGACAAGCATGGTAAGCAACAATGCCTCTGTGTTATGATGATGACCGAGGGTAGGTGTCTGGAATGTAAAAAAGAGATACGTCCCATTGGTTCTCACTGCATTGCCCCATTTATCTTAAATGGGTATTGACATCTAGATAAATGTATACATTTTTTATTTCACCTTTATTTAACAAGGTAGGCCAGTTGAGAACAAGTTCTCATTTACAACTGCCACCTGACCAAGATAAAGCAAAGCAGTGCGACACAAACAATAACCAGCAGCATACTGCTGGCTTGCTTCTGAAGCTAAGCAGGGTTGGTCCTGGTCAGTCCCTGGATAGGAGACCAGATGGTGATGGAGGGCAAGTAGGAGGCACTCATTCCTCTGGTCTAAAAACATATCCCAATTCCCCAGGGTGGTGATTGGGGACACTGCCCTGTGTAGGGTGCTGCCTTTCGGATGGGATATTAAATGGGTTTCTTGACTCTCTGAGGTCCTTAAAGATCTCATGGCCCTTATTGTCAGAGTAGGGCCGTTAACCCTGGTGTCCTGGCTAAAATCCCAAGCTGTCCCTCATATCATCATGTTCACTTAATCATCCCCAACTTACAATTGGCTCATTCATCCCCCTCCTCTCCGCTGTAACTGTGTCCAAAGAAGGGCCAAAAGCAACATCATTGATGTATACAGAGAAAAGAGTCGGCCCGAGAATTGAACCCTGTGGCACCCCCATAGAGACTGCCGGGGGTCTGGACAACAGGGCCTCCGATTTGACACACTGAACTCTGTCTGATAAGTAGTTGGTGAACCAGGCGAGGCAGTCATTTGAGAAACCAAGACTGTTGAGTCTGCCGATAAGAATTCGGTGATTGACAGAGTCAAAAGCCTTGGCCAGGTCGATGAATACGGCTGCACAGTATTGTCTTTTAATGATGGTGGTTATGATTTCCAGCTCGGAAATCAGATTGCATAGCGGAGAAGGTACAGTGGGATTCTAAATGGTCGTTGATCCATACATCAATGGATATTTCAATGACCTAATTGCATAACAGGTTCACCATCAAGTAAATGGGGCTGAAAACTCGTTGGGGATCTTGCCTTAATGTTTTACAGACCATAATAAGTCACAGTGATTGCATTTTAATGCTGTGTGAATTAGTTTTTTTGAATAGTGGTTGAGTGTTGGCACTGCACATAACATTGACAGAGACTTATTTTGCCTACAGCTGAGAGAAGTCAATCAGAGGTAAGGCTGCTGCCAAGTGCTTTGTGTCTGTGTATGTCTCTGCTGGAAGGATCACAGTCATCATGTTTCTCTCTAGTATGGCTGCAGTCACACTTCCTCTTCTAATGACTAATCCATCACATTTTCCTCTGACATTTTCAATAACAAACAGGCAACTCATATTTATTACAGCATTTAAATTCAATAAAAAATCATTAACTGACCCTCAGGTTCATCAGTAAAATTATTTTTAAATAGTATATTAACTTTTTAGAAGATATATTCTTTTCAACTTTGGATAACTTGTATGGTGTCTACTTAGATGCAAATCAAACTATGCCAAAAATAATAATCTGCTGACTGTTTCAAATTGTACTAGCCAACTATCCAAACATCCAAACTCTCCAAACTTCAGGAGTGAGGACATGATCCAGTATGCTGTCCGTCCTTTAGAGGTGACATGAGGTCGGGATTCTTATGGTGGTCAGTGGACAGTCTTTACCCCTCTGAGTGGAAAATGACCAAGGTATTTTTACAGGGCACTGCATGGGGAGGGCCGCACAAACAATCAATCACAGAGGAAAGGGGCCAGGGTGTGTGCAGAGAGATGAGGGTTCAATCTGACTGATGAGTAATTGCAGGACAGTCCTGTCAGTGATGCTAGCCAGCAATTAATACCACTCCCAACAGCTGTGCTGGGGTCTGGAGTGGGCCTGATGGAGCAACTGATTTTAAAGCACAGTTAATGTTTGGGTCCAGGAAACAAACCAAATTGTAGCGTCTCTTACATCTGCTGTTTGAAATGCAGTACATTACACAGAGAATCAATACTCACCTCTTTTTAGATAAGGTTAATCCTGTGACTTTGGTTAACAGGGAAAATGTATCCACTGTATGTATCAAGTTAATGCCTTAGTGCTGACTGCATTTGCCACTCAACAAGGGCCAAATTAGTGCTCATACGAGGCATAAATAATTTGTTGTGGATAATTGTGAAATTAAAATAATTTCATGAAAGCCTTTGTCATTTAACAGTACTCCCATTGGTCATGGGCTGGGGCCTGTAAATGTAGCTAAGGGTTTTGAGCGATGAATGACTTTAGATGAAGACGTGAACGTCATACTGAGCCCAGGGGCACTGATGGCTAGGCAAGACAATGAAAATATGAAAATGATTAAAAACATCCTATTAAATAACTTAACTTGTAGTTTATTATATTACATTTCCCCTCAACACATACAGACCCCCACCTTTATCACTAGCCCATGCATACACAAGAAAAGTAGGCTGTTTTAATTTAAACATTTTCCCATGGGGCTGACTGAAGATGTTTGGAAGGGTTGGAAGAAAATGAAAAATGCTAACCTTAGTTTATAAGATTTATCATTGCAGTGACAAAAACATTTTTTTTCAATTGGTGGTTTGGAATAACTGGTGAACAGAAGTCAAGATCACTATGATTTCAGCTAAAAGACTGCATGTAGACTAGCCAGGGTACCAGTCTGTCTCTGCTCTCTTGCCATCTCCTAATGTAATTGTCATGCCAAACATATGATATGTTTGGTATGACAATGACAGCAATGGAGTTGGCAAGAGCACAAACAGATCTGGGACCAGGCTACACAGAGACAGACGTTGGAGAGAATGAATCATACAACTCCTCAGCTGCCATTTTTCTCTTCAGATCTCTGTGCTCTAGTAAACGGCGAGGAGACAGACTAAAAGACTAGTATGAGTGAAGTTGACTTCGTTCTTACAACAAACTTGTGATTGTAGGTCTGGCTGGCAGTCCTTTCCATACATGCCCTTGCATAGACTCAAAGCATGTGTTACAAATTTGAAATTCCATACTATAATATTCAAACCACAAGTAAATATGTTATCTTATAGGGTACAGTACACATTATCTGGCTCATGATGTTCAAGTCAAGGACATCTCAGGAATTGAGTAGTGGGCCCCTCTGCTCTATTTTAGAGATAGGACTTGTTACTTTGCATGGGGAGATTTTAGTTGGCTGATTCACTCTGTCAATCCAGTGCATCAAAACCTCATTGCATGCAGAGGGAGATCTCAGAGATAGACAGGATCCCTCAGTCAGAGTCAGCCCACTTCACAAACTTTGTTCCTTCTTTAGAAACACAAGCCCCTACTGAGCACAGCTCAATAATGCACACTAGTCAGCAGGGGAGTTGAGAGATTTGCAGCCGACCTCAGAACTCAACATTTAAGTGGATACCCAGCAAACCAAAAAATTCCCAGAACATTAGGTACGATTCCCATGAAGTTCTAGTTAGGGTTTTATCTAACATTAGAATGACAACATCCCAAAAACATTCAGAGAATTATTTTCATAAAATCTCTTTATTTATCCAATTATGAAATATCCTTGGAATGTTCTCCTAACATTCACTCACATGTTGTGCACAACATGTGCAACAACCACAACAGAACATTTTCTGTTCATGTTGCAAGAACATTCCTATAACACATTTCATATGTTCTATAAAAGGTTCCCATAATGTTTTATTGGGTTGTGGGAACAGTCTGGTGGGAACATTGTGGGGAATATATGTTCCCAAAACAAATAAACTGTCCAGTTGTGCAGATGTTTCTACACCGTTTCTTTTACATTGCAAAAAAACAACATTAAATTGATGTTACAAGAACATTCATTACATTTACATTTAAGTCATTTAGCAGACGCTCTTATCCAGAGCGACTTACAAATTGGTGCATTCACCTTATGACATCCAGTGGGACAGTCACTTAACAATAGTGCATCTAAAACTTAGGGGGGGTGGGGTGAGAGGGATTACTTATCCTATCCTAGGTATTCCTTAAAGAGGTGGGGTTTCAGGTGTCTCCGGAAGGTGGTGATTGACTCCGCTGTCCTGGCGTCGTGAGGGAGTTTGTTCCACCATTGGGGGGCCAGGGCAGCGAACAGTTTTGACTGGGCTGAGCGGGAGCTGTACTTCCTCAGTGGTAGGGAGGCGAGCAGGCCAGAGGTGGATGAACGCAGTGCCCTTGTTTGGGTGTAGGGCCTGATCAGAGCCTGGAGGTACTGAGGTGCCGTTCCCCTCACAGCTCCGTAGGCAAGCACCATGGTCTTGTAGCGGATGCGAGCTTCAACTGGAAGCCAGTGGAGAGAACGGAGGAGCGGGGTGACGTGAGAGAACTTGGGAAGGTTGAACACCAGACGGGCTGCGGCGTTCTGGATGAGTTGAAGGGGTTTAATGGCACAGGCAGGGAGCCCAGCCAACAGCGAGTTGCAGTAATCCAGACGGGAGATGACAAGTGCCTGGATTAGGACCTGCGCCGCTTCCTGTGTGAGGCAGGGTCGTACTCTGCGGATGTTGTAGAGCATGAACCTACAGGAACGGGCCACCGCCTTGATGTTGGTTGAGAACGACAGGGTGTTGTCCAGGATCACGCCAAGGTTCTTGGCGCTCTGGGAGGAGGACACAATGGAGTTGTCAACCGTGATGGCGAGATCATGGAACGGGCAGTCCTTCCCCGGGAGGAAGAGCAGCTCCGTCTTGCCGAGGTTCAGCTTGAGGTGGTGATCCGTCATCCACACTGATATGTCTGCCAGACATGCAGAGATGCGATTCGCCACCTGGTCATCAGAAGGGGGAAAGGAGAAGATTAATTGTGTGTCGTCTGCATAGCAATGATAAGAGAGACCATGTGAGGTTATGACAGAGCCAAGTGACTTGGTGTATAGCGAGAATAGGAGAGGGCCAAGAACAGAGCCCTGGGGGACACGAGTGGTGAGAGCGCGTGGTGAGGAGACAGATTCTCGCCACGCCACCTGGTAGGAGCGACCTGTCAGGTAGGACGCAATCCAAGCGTGGGCCGCGCCGGAGATGCCCAACTCGGAGAGGGTGGAGAGGAGGATCTGATGGTTCACAGTATCGAAGGCAGCCGATAGATCTAGAAGGATGAGAGCAGAGGAGAGAGAGTTAGCTTTAGCAGTGCGGAGCGCCTCCGTGATACAGAGGAGAGCAGTCTCAGTTGAATGACTAGTCTTGAAACCTGACTGATTTGGATCAAGAAGGTCATTCAGAGAGAGATAGCGGGAGAGCTGGCCAAGGACGGCACGTTCAAGAGTTTTGGAGAGAAAAGAAAGAAGGGATACTGGTCTGTAATTGTTGACATCGGAGGGATCGAGTGTAGGTTTTTTCAGAAGGGGTGCAACTCTCGCTCTCTTGAAGACGGAAGGGACGTAGCCAGCGGTCAGGGATGAGTTGATGAGCGAGGTGAGGTAAGGGAGAAGGTCTCCGGAAATGGTCTGGAGAAGAGAGGAGGGGATAGGGTCAAGCGGGCAGGTTGTTGGGCGGCCGGCCGTCACAAGACGCAAGATTTCATCTGGAGAGAGAGGGGAGAAAGAGGTCAGAGCACAGGGTAGGGCAGTGTGAGCAGAACCAGCGGTGTCGTTTGACTTAGCAAACGAGGATCGGATGTCGTCGACCTTCTTTTCAAAATGGTTGACGAAGTCATCTGCAGAGAGGGAGGAGGGGGGAGGGGGCGGAGGATTCAGGAGGGAGGAGAAGGTGGCAAAGAGCTTCCTAGGGTTAGAGGCAGATGCTTGGAATTTAGCGTGGTAGAAAGTGGCTTTAGCAGCAGAGACAGAGGAGGAAAATGTAGAGAGGAGGGAGTGAAAGGATGCCAGGTCCGCAGGGAGGCGAGTTTTCCTCCATTTCCGCTCGGCTGCCCGGAGCCCTGTTCTGTGAGCTCGCAATGAGTCATCGAGCCACGGAGCGGGAGGGGAGGACCGAGCCGGCCTGGAGGATAGGGGACATAGAGAGTCAAGGGATGCAGAGAGGGAGGAGAGGAGGGTTGAGGAGGCAGAATCAGGAGATAGGTGGGAGAAGGTTTGAGCGGAGGGAAGAGATGATAGGATGGAAGAGGAGAGAGTAGCGGGGGGAGAGAGAGCGAAGGTTGGGACGGCGCGATACCATCCAGTAGGGGCAGTGTGGGAGGTGTTGGATGAGAGCGAGAGGGAAAAGGATACAAGGCAGTGGTCGGAGACTTGGAGGGAGTTGCAATGAGGTTAGTGGAAGAACAGCATCTAGTAAAGATGAGGTCGAGCGTATTGCCTGCCTTGTGAGTAGGGGGAAGGTGAGAGGGTGAGGTCAAAAGAGGAGAGGAGTGGAAAGAAGGAGGCAGAGAGGAAAGAGTCAAAGGTAGACGTGGGGAGGTTAAAGTCGCCCAGAACTGTGAGAGGTGAGCCGTCCTCAGGAAAGGAGCTTATCAAGGCATCAAGCTCATTGATGAACTCTCCGAGGGAACCTGGAGGGCGATAAATGATAAGGATGTTAAGCTTGAAAGGGCTAGTAACTGTGACAGCATGGAATTCAAAGGAGGCGATAGACAGATGGGTAAGGGGAGAAAGAGAGAATGACCACTTGGGAGAGATGAGGATCCCGGTGCCACCACCCCGCTGACCAGACGCTCTCGGGGTGTGCGAGAACACGTGGGCGGGCGAAGAGAGAGCAGTAGGAGTAGCAGTGTTGTCTGTGGTGATCCATGTTTCCGTCAGTGCCAAGAAGTCGAGGGACTGGAGGGAGGCATAGGCTGAGATGAACTCTGCCTTGTTGACCGCAGATTGGCAGTTCCAGAGGCTACCGGAGACCTGGAACTCCACGTGGGTCGTGCGCGCTGGGACCACCAGAGTAGGGTGGCCGCGGCCACGCGGTGAGGAGCGTTTGTATGGTCTGTGCAGAGAGGAGAGAACAGGGATAAACAGACACATAGTTGATAGGCTACAGAAGAGGCTACGCTAATGCAAAGGAGATTGGAATGACAAGTGGACTACACGTCTCGAATGTTCAGAAAGTTAAGCTACGTAGCAAGAATCTTATTGACTAAAATGATTAAAATGATACAGTACTGCTGAAGTAGGCCAGCTGGCAGTGGGTGCGTTGTTGACACTACACTAATCAAGTCGTTCCGTTGAGTGTAATAGTTTCTGCAGTGTTGCTATTCGGGGGCTAGCAGGCTAGCTAGCAGTGTTGTTTACGTTACGTTGCATTAAAATAATGACAATAGATGGCTAGCGAACCTAGAAAATCGCTCTAGACTACACAATTATCTTTGATACAAAGATGGCTATGTAGCTAGCTAAGTAGCTAGCTACGATCAAACAAATCAAACCGTTGTACTGTAATGAAATGAAGTGAAAATGTGATACTACCTGTGAATGCGACCGGGTAGTTGAGTTCTATACAGAAGACGTTGGCTAGCGTTGGCTAGCTAGCAGAGTCACCTACGTTAAGGACGACAGATAGCTGGCTAGCTAACCTCGGTAAATTAAGATAATCACTCTAAGACTACACACTCTAAACCTAAACAACACAATTATCTTGGATACGATGATACGAAGACAGCAAAGACAGCTATGTAGCTAGCTAACACTAAACTAATCAAGTCGTTCAGTTGAGTGTAATAGTTTCTCCAGTGCAGCTAATCAGTGGACGTTAGCTAGCTGGCTAGTGAAGACTACGTTAGGACGGCGAAATACGATAATTACGCAATTATCTTTGATACAAAGACGGCTATGTAGCTAGCTGAGAAGAAATTGCTAAGATAAGACAAATCAAAATATAATGAAAAAGTTATACTACCCGTGGGAGCGAAGTGCACATTCCCACAACACATTTGGTCTGTTCTTTAAAGGTTCACAGAATGTTTCATTAGGTTGTGGGAACAGTCTGGTGGTAACATTGTGGGGACATCACAAAAGATATGTTCCCAAAATTAAAAAACGGTCCATTGTGCTGACATTCAGATAATGTTTGTATCAGGGTGCACAAAACATTCCTTTGATGTTGCAAGAATGAAATAAGTCTGTTTTTATTATGTTCATAGCATATTTGATTTAGGTTAAACATAATATTATTGTCTTGGAGGTCAGACCATTTCAAGAACACTTAGAAAATGTTATATTTAAGTTTTACCACAACATTCTCAGCATGCAAATGAAAGAAGATTGGAATACATTACCATTATCTTCGTCTCCAGATTTAATGCCAATTCATATTTGAGAACTCTATTGTAGATGATATAGAGACACATGGCATTTTATCTTAATTCATAGGACATTTGAACAGCATTTAATCATACAAGCACAACAATATGTTTTAATCATCATAGGTCGACAGTCTACATTGAAACTGCAACGTTTGGTTCCCAAGCCAGGGCTTTTATCATCTGCACCACCAGGTAAATTCTCTTTCATCGTCTTCTTTTCAGTATATGGCCATGGCAGTAAAGTCAATCAGGAATTCCATGCTTCCTTTTTATTCTTCTTAGACATAACTAACCCAGGGAAATACTGGTAACTGGGTTATTCACCACCACTTCACCCATCCTCTTTAGATGCTGCATACATCTGGGCCCATATTTACAAGGTATTAAAGACTGAGTGGTAATCTAGGATCACTTATGCTTTTCAGATCTTGAAAAATAAGCCAGGAGGGACCATATCAAGAGTCTCAAAGTAGGAATTATATCTGGTGCGTTTAAAAAAAGTTGAACACTACTTTTTGACACAATGTAAAATGTTTTACAGTTAGTCTACACAGGATTTGTAAATCAGGCCAAAATAAAGATATCCGCTTTTTTAGTGGAGTATATCTGAGCATCATTGTAATTTTTCTTTCTAAGAAACATGGTTACAGAATATGTGGGATTCAACCTGCAATATTCAGAACTGAAGGTAGATAATTAACCGTCTGCGCCACCATAGGATTGCTGTTGTATGTTTGTTTTTTTCCTCTGTCAAATATGGTCAGTTATTAAAATGTTACCATCCTGCGGTGTACTTGTAACACTGTATTTTATGATTTTCTTTCGTCATCATGTGTTGAAAGCCTTATGTGATTTTATACTGAACAAAAATACAAAAGCAACATGCAAAGTGTTGTTCCCATGTTTCATGAGCTGAAATAGAAGATCACAGAAATGTTCCATGCGTACAAAAGTACTTTTTTGCACAAATATGTTTATGTCCCTGTTAGTAAGCATTTCTCTTTGCCAAGATAATCCATCCACCTGACAGGTGTGGCATATCAAGAAGCTGATTAAACAGCATGTACATTACACAGGAGCACCTTGTGCTGGGGACAATAAAAGGCCACTCTAAAATTTGCCACACAACACAGTGCCACAGATGTTTCAAGTTTGCAATTGGCATGCTGACTGCAGGAATGTCCACCTGAGTTGTTGCCAAATAATTTAATGTTCATTTCTCTACCATAAGCCGCCTCCAATGTCATTTTAGAGAATTTGAATTCGGTTTCTTCACCTATGGTATTCTCTGAGGGGGACCTGTGTTGAGGAGTGATTAGGGAGTAATTTATGTATTTATTTACATTGACAGATTTCCTTTTAAGAACTGTAACAGCAAAATCTTTGAAATTGTTGCATGTTCCGTATATATTTTGGGAGCCTGGGTTTGTTATGTCTAAGAAGGATAAAATGGAAGCATAGAATTCCTGATTGACCTTACTGCCATGACCATATACTGAAAAAAGATGATGAAATAGTATTTCTGTCTGTTAATAAACCATTTTGTGGAGAAAACTGATTCTGATTGGCCGGGTCTAGCTCCCCAGTGGGTGGGCCTATGCCCACCCAGGCCCGCCCACGGCTGCTGCCCAGTCGTGATATTCATGGATTAGGCAGTAATTTATTTAATTTATGAATTCATTTATTTATATTGACTAATTTCATTTTAAGAACTGTAACTTTGGAAATTCTTCTTGAAATTGCTGCATGTTGCATTTATATTTTGGTTCAGTGTTGATGGATTGAGCTTCCTTTAAAGTATTATTGTATAGTCATATGATTCTATAATACAGACTAGGAACCTTCAAACCAAATAATATATTGTTTTACCTTCTTAATTTCAAAATCACTTTTCATTAGACTTTCAACATGTGATGAGAGAAAAGCATAAAATATTGTGTTATAAGTACACAGTATATGAAGAGGATGGGAACATTTTAATAAGTGTAATGTGTTCTGTGTCCTGAATGACCATATTTGACCGAAGAAAAAATACAAGGTCACTGATATCCCCTGGTGGTGCAGAGGGTTAACGATCTGGCTAGGGAACCAAACATTGCAGTTGTCAACATATGAAGAGCAAAATATATAGTTGTGTTCATATGATTAAATGTTCAAATGTCCTGCAAATTAAAATGCTATGTGTCTCTATATTCTTCTCAAATGTGAACTGCCAATACATCTGGAAGGAAACATAACAGGGATTATTTCCAATCTGCCTTCTTATGCTTTAAGGATATACACATTTGCATGCTGAGGAAGTTGTGGTAATGTTCGGTGAAACTTCAATGTAACATTTTTCAAATGTTCTTGAAATGTTCTGAGGACCTCAAATACAAAGTAAAATGTATATTGTGTGTACATCAATGGAATGTTATGTTAAACCTAAAACAAATACACTATGTATGTCATAGAAATTGACTTACTTCATTCTTACAACATTAAGGCAATATCCTGCGTAACCTAACTTAAAAATGGTATCATCACAACTGAGCACGTTTTGTGTTTTGGAGACCTCTCTCTTGTAATGTACCCACACTGTTCCTAAAACCTAATTACATTTTCTGCGTACATTTAAAGACCTAAGAAAGGCTTTTCTGTCAACATTATTGCAATTTTTTGTGTTTTGGGACTATCTCCAGTCATGTCCACACAATGATCCCACAACCTAATGAAACATTCTGGGAACCTTTAAAGAACAGGCTAAATGTGTTCTGGGAACGTTTTTTTAATACCAGGTGAATGTTTTATACACTCTGAAATTAACATTGTATAATCGTCCAAACAACTGGACAGTTTTTATGTTTTGGGAACACATATTTTGTCCCCACAATGTTCCGACAACACTGTTCCCACAACCTAATGAAACATTCTAGTAACCTTTAAATAACCTATTAACTGTTTCCTTGGGATGTTCTTGTAACATCAGGTGAGTGTTTTTTGCACCCAAAAAATGAAAGAATCATGTATAATCAACTGGAAAGTTTTTGTGTTTTGGGAACATATAATTTGTGATGTCCCCACATTGTTCTCACCAGACTCTTCCCACAACCCAATGGAACATTCTGTGAACCTTTAAAAAACAGATTACATGTGTTCTAGCAATGTTCTTGCATGATCAGGCAACTGTTCTATACAAACATTTTATAATAATAATTTAGGTTTGCTGGTTATTCTGTTAAATTAAGCAAGTACAGGGCAGTGTCACTTCTGCAAAATGTTGTACCATGTTTATATGGCTTAGGATGGATACACCATCCTTGCTAACGTGTGTACCACATACGCTTTCCTCAAGATGGGTTCACAGAGTTTTCTGACTGTGTCCTCTGCAAAGGCAATCTAGAGTATGCACTATTTTCTACCCTTGATGATTTTAGAAAAAAAATAATACTTTGTTGACATTACACAATCAAATATTCAATTAATTTCATCAGGAAATATACCAAAAATGATACATAACCTACGTAGCATTTGATCATATGCAAGCTGCAAAGTTGTGCAAGAGGACTGTTTCACAGGAAAGAGATGCAGTATAGGAGAGGATACTACAAGGAGAGGAGAGGACACTCTGCAACCCTGAGTGGATATTGTCTTGACACCCTCTTTTGTATTTTATCTATTTAGTTCACTTTCAACCCCTCTACCATTAGCCACAAGGTGTTTATCTACTCCCTTCACCTCCTATCCTGTGTTAGAGTAGGTCAACTGCCAAAGCAAACATGCAAGCCGTGCCAGCCTAGCTCAGCAGTTGAAAGTTGATAACCACATTTCTTTGTATGTTGGTATTTATTACTGATAAATCACTGTACGGATTACTGTTCCCAATTTCATAAATACATGGCTCTCTTCATCCTTCACAATTCACTCGTTTCTCTCCCCAATCTACTTTGAAGACACTGCATTGTGAATCACACGTATCCAATAGTTCCTTCTATGTACTATAACGTCCACTGGGCTCCCCTTGCACCGCAGGGTTATTCTCACCCAAGAGTGCATGGAGGCATGAAATTCTGGCTCCTGCTGCAGGCGTTTTCCATGTCATTTGCCATCCATGGACATCAGAGTAATGCTATAGCCCAGGGAGGGAAACAGAGTTATGTAGACAAAAAATAAATCAGCGCTTGGGATAACAGAGCTTCGCAAATTCAGCCTGATGCCAGCTGTGGCTGATCATTCATGCATGTCTCTTTAATCAAAGGTGGAGGGAAGGCAGGACTTTTCCTTCAGGAAAATCAGGGTTGATCCAGAGGAGATTTAAACATCAAATCACAGGTTAAGACCAAAAGACAGAACATAATCATACTCTTATCATTACATCCAGTTAAGATAACCTATTTCTACCGTTTTCTACATTAATTATCATCAAATCAGATTGATTTATATAGCCCTTCTTACATCAGCTGATATCTCAAGGTGCTGTACAGAAACCCAGCCTAAAACCCCAAACAGCAAGCAATGCAGGTGTGGAAGAATGGTGACTAGGAAAAACTCCCTAGAAAAGCCAAAACCTAGGAAGAAACCTAGAGAGGAACCAGACTATGAGGGGTGGCCAGTCCTCTTCTGGCTGTGCTGGGTGTAGATTATAACAGAACATGGCCAAGATGTTCAAATATTCATAAATGACCAGCATGGTCAAATAATAATAATCAGGGTAGTTGACGAGCGTACAACAAGTCAGCACCTCAGGAGTAAATGTTAGTTGGCCTTTCAGAGCTGATCATTAAGAGTATCTCTACCGCTCCTGCTGTCTCTAGAGAGTTGAAAACAGCAGGTCTGGGACAGGTAGCACGTCCGGTGAATAGGTCAGGGTTCCATAGCCGCAGGCAGAACAGTTGAAACTTGAGCAGCAGCACGGCCAGGTGGACTGGGGACAGCAAGGAGTCATCATGCCTGGTAGTCCTGAGGCATGGTCCTAGGGCTCAGGTCCTCAGAGAGAGAAAGAGATAATTAGAGCGAGCATACTGAAATTCACACAGGACACCGGATAAGACAGGAGAAGTACTCCAGATATATCAGACTGACCCTAGCCCCCCCGACACATAAACTACTGCAGCATAAATACACAGGAGACACTGTGGCCCCATTTGATGATACCCCCGGACAGGGTCAAACAGGCAGGATATAACCCCATCCACTTTGCCTAAGCACAGCCCCCACACCACTAGAGGGATATCTTCAACCACCAACTTACCATCCGGAGACAAGGCCGAGTATAGCCCACAAGGATCTCTGCCACGGCACAACCCAAGAGGGGGGGGCACCAACCCAGACAGGAAGATCACATCAGTGATGCACTCCTCCTAGGGACGGCATGGAAGAGCACCAGTAAGCCAGTGGCTCAGCCCCTGTAATAGGGTTAGAGGCAGAGAATCCCAGTGGAGAGAGAGGAACTGGCCAGGCAGAGACAGCAAGGGCGGTTTGTTGCTCCAGAGCCTTTCCGTTCACCTTCACACTCCTGGGCCAGACTACACTCAATCATATGACCTACTGAAGAGATGAGTCTTCAGTAAAGACTTAAAGGTTGAGACCGAGTCTGCATCTCTCACATGGGTAGGCAGACCATTCCATAAAAATGGAGCTCTATAAGGGAAAGCCCTGCCTCCAGCTGTTTGCTTAGAAATTCTAGGGACCATTAGGAGGCCTGCGTCTTGTGACCGTAGCGTACGTGTAGGTATGTACGGCAGGACCAAATCGGAAAGATAGATAGGAGCAAGACAATGTAACGCTTTGTAGGTTAGCAGTAAAACCTTGAAATCAGCCCTTGCCTTGACAGGAAGCCAGTGTAGGGAGGCTAGCACTGGAGTAATATGATCAAATTTTGTGGTTCTAGTCAGGACTAGCAGCCGTATTTAGCACTAACTGAAGTTTTTTTAATGCTTTATCCGTGTAGCCGGAAAGTAGAGCATTGCAGTAGTCTGACCTAGAAGTAACAAAAGCATGGATTAATTTTTCTGCATCAGAAAGTTTCTGGACAGAAAGTGTCTGATTTTTACAATGTTACGTAGATGGAAAAAAGCTGTCCAGTCATGATATGTTTGTCAAAAGATAGATCAGGGTCCAGAGTAACGCCGAGGTTATAAATATATTGTGAGATTGAGCTCATATTTATTTACATAGAATTCTACATAAGCAGTTATTAAAAAATATAGCTCACGTTTTAATAATCATACAAACCATCCAAAAGACTCAAATGTTTTATATGACTGTTGTTGGAATTCTGTACAGATTGGAGTTGCATTAATACAATACTGAGATTAAATACATCCAAAGCTCTTAGCGAAGGATTCATTGTTTCTGTCCTCACCCCGAAGGTTTACTTTTGATTGTAACCTCTGTTGGTAACCATTGTCCCATATGATGATAGATACTTTTTTAGGGCTGTCAGACTGTCAGCAACACCATCTGACATGTACATACGGCACCAGCAAGAAATCAGTCAGAAAAAAAGTGACTATCATACTTTTTCCTCATACTGAGATAGTTGACCCCAATTAGCATACAATATTTAATCGACCTTTTTATTTTCCTGAAGCTCCATTGGTAACTCCACATACTGCCAACAACAAATGATCATGAACAACCTTTTGACCTCAGCAATAATGCCCTATGCTACACTAGCATCAGGTCACTAGCCTGAGGAACGCATACAATGTAAAACATGCTAGATGAGGGACATAGACTTGTTTCAAAAATGGTATTACCATTTGCTGGTAAAACCAAAGTGTGAATTGCAGTCTTTCCTTGTTCATAAACTGCTTTTAAGGCTAGGACTCAAATAACAAAATATCAATCATTCTTATTACAAAATGGCATCGCAAAAAAAACAACTTTTGTCAAATGGTCTCAAAAAAGCAAATTGCTGACACGAAGTAAAGGAATCAACACACTGTGGAGACTTCTGCAATTGTTTTCTGATCATTTTAGCTTAAAAAATGGGGCTAAGAACAAGACCTGTAGATGAACTGTTGACATCAAAGGAAATATACTGTGACCTACCCTTCACCTCTGTTTACAATTTGTTTGTATTTAATTTGCTTCCCAATTTGCTTTAATGTTGTTATTCTTTTGATCCCTTTGAATGAATACCAATATATAATAAGGAATATAATTAAATGCGGCTAAACATAACAGTAATCAGGATTTTAATGCGAGAACTTTAAAGCCATGAGGAAATAATTTGTTGTAACATATTAAATTAGAAGCTGTGCTGGAACTAAATGGGAAATGCCAGGGATATAGTAGGCTAGTTATTTTTACAAACTGTTTGGACCTTCATCACTAGTGCTGTGCCATTCATTAAGAAATCATTAGCAGAGGTACAGATAGCGCAGATCATTTTGGGAAACTGATATAAACATTATAACATAACACACAAGTAAAAAATTCAAAAGACTCACAAATATACATGAAATCAGAAAGCAGAGGCTTTTACATCTAAATCACTGTGTGGATAACATGTTAATACAAACATATAGATACAATACTGCATGAAATCAAAAGCTCTCTCCAAAGACTGCCTGCCTTTAATTTCACTTTCATTGTTCTTACTGCATCAAAACCCCAAGCTGTTCATTCACTCTACATTTAAAGGACATACAAGGTGTGGGGTAAAACACACTCTGTCATGGCAGGAGACACCTGTCTGACAGAAGGTGGATGGAGGTTGACCGCACTAAGAAACCTAAATATTGCAAGCCAATCAGAGAGATGCTGTAGGAGCGTCTGGCAGGCAAGGAGATTTGCTGAAGCGAGACGCATGGTTCAGAGATCATATCAGCATGGCACGTCTAACAAACTATGCCGACAATCCCTTTCAACTCCCCTCCGAGGTGGTTGGCATGTGCTGTTAAGTCAATAGTGAAATGTGGGGAGCATATTGATTTTCTGCTGGTGTCTCCCATACATCATGGCATGTTTTGGCCACTAGATTCTGACAGTTAGAGAGCTGGTCCAATTTAAAATCTCATGGCTCATTTCAGTTAACTTTTATGATATGATCTGAATACAGAGAGATGGTTTTCTGACATAATAAAAAGACAAGTGTATTGTAGCATTATTTTTCTTGTGCCAAATAGAAAACAACAAATGTGTTTCAGAAAATAGTTTCATGCATAGTAAAATAAAATGTTAACACCTTGCTGAAATGGCATTTTCCTCAATCAAGTGAACAATAACACATTTTCCAGTTTGGAATTTAACTTCGCAGTAATTCAGAAAGAAATTAGGCTAGTTCTTCCTGCTCATGTGTAAATTCAATCTCAGAGTTGTACACTCTTAGAAAAAAAGGTGTTATCTAGAACCTAAAAGGGTTATTTGGCTGTCCTCATAGGATAACCCTTTTGAAGAACCCTTTCTGGTTCCAGTTAGAACCCTTTTTGTTACAGTGAGAACCTTTTTGGGTTCCATGTTGAACCCTTTCCACAGAGGGTTCTTCATGGAACCCAAAAGGGCTACACCTGAAACCAAAAGTTTTTTAAAACTGGAACCAAAAACAGTTATCCTATGGGGACAGCCAAATAACATCATTCAGACACATATCAGAGCAACAAACCATACCCTGAAATGATTATACATTTATATACAGTAATGCATACTGGACAGCATAAGACCATTAGGTTGTCGGGGTCTGTGATACTCTTTGCCAGGTACAGATACCATTATGCTGCTGATGTCCAGAGTTGGAACAGCTGAGTGCTTACATATTGGTCAAAGATAATACATTTCATGAAGACTATAAGGCTATCTGGACTGTGGACAGCAGTTTTAGACAGAGGTCATATGTCTTTAAGTATATCATTTAGTCTTGATAATACTGTCTGACCAGCAGGAGCATTAATGCAGTACGTGGAAATGGTTAAATAGTATAACTGATGTTTGACAACAATTTCTGTCTTCAATAGGAGGCCAGACTAATTAAATTACTTTGAGTTCCATTTAAATGTATAAAGTGTTTTATTTGAGTAAAGTACAGAGAGCATCTGCCAATCCTCCCTCCTCTCCTTTGAAAGTGCTGGCAATGTTTATCTGCTCTCAGTTAAATTGAAAACCCATCAGGACAAAGGTGTGCTATAATTGCTTTTTCGGATGAAATAAATAATATCAGGAAAATGTTAATGGATTATTGGACCCTGGTGGTCATGGTTAGAGCGTTGGGCCAGTAACCGAAAGGTTGCTGGATCGAATCCCCGAGCTGACAAGGTAAAAATCTGTCGTTCTGCCTCTGAGCAAGGCAGGTAACCCACTGTTCCCCTGGCGCCGAAGATGTGGATGTCGATTAAAGGCAGCCCGCACCTCTCTGATTCAGAAGGGTTGGGTTAAATGCGGAAGACACATTTCAGTTGAATACATTCAGTTGTACAACTGACTCGGTATCCCCATTTCCCTTTCTTCGCCAAACTTTGGTTGCAGGAGCAAACGACTAAAAACGGATGAAATATTTATTAAATTATGATTTTAGCATTCAAGGATATTATGATATTATGATATTTAGCATGTATTTATTGCACAATATTCACTGTAAAGGATAACTTCCTTAGAACAAATCAACATTTCTTAAACCTTCTTGAATGTCCCACCATCACATAGAGTTTGGTGAAGTTGTGAGTGCAAGTGCATCCTAAAAATATTATCAGTAAAGGGATCATCAATGTTCACTGGTAACAGCTATTTTATTCCGACATGCTAAGATTGAATATACATTTTTAAATCTGCTTGTGTGCAGAAAATCTCTAACTCAGGTCTGCTATGATGATCCACCTGGTATTCCAGTTCAGAAAACAAACGTGCAGATTGGGATTTTTTATGTTCGGACAAGAATATGTAATCTACAAACTAGTTTGGGAAGAGAAGAATACCTATATAGAAAGTGTAACTCACTTTTGCAATGCACCTTAAAGCTAAGTCGGCCTCATTAAATAGCTTTTTATGGCTTTTGTTTGTAAAGCTTCAGTTTACAATCTCTACCTTTCTGTCCCATATTGCTGGTGCTGAAATAGAATGTGTTCCATTTTCTCCATCTCCTCCTAACAGCAGTCACACCTCCTAGTCAGATGTTTTCCTACCAATTTCAATGTACTATTGAGCCGACTATTGAGCCTGCCTTCTCTCTCAATTTGAGGACCTACCTGCCCTCACATTTTCCTTGATCCTATATGTGTCTTCTCTTTCCCTCCCTCTTCCACAACTCTTACCATTTGTTTTTAGCCACTGTTCTTATCAACCCCTTGGCTTCTGCTTTACTGATTGACAATTCCATTTCAACATTAGGATGTTTGAGAACCTGCTTGGCGAGAACATCTACCTGCTCATTCCACCATACTCCCACATGAACTGGTACCCAGAGGAACATCACAAACATCTGTTTCACCCTATACAAACACTCCAAAATCTAATACAATAGATTGTGTCTGCTCTGAGACACAAATACATTGAAGCACATCAGTTCTGTGCAGGAGTCAGAATAGATGGCTACCCTGGTTGGACTCACCTTCCCCACACTCTGCAGGCAAGAGTATAAGCAGCAACTCCATTGTGTAACCAGATACATTATCTGTTGCTCCTTTTGTCACTGCCACCTTAAACTCAGTTACACTAAAAGCTCCTTACATCCATCTGTGAATATATTCAAGAAAGCATAGTACTGTGTTGTTAAATCTTTCTTCATCAGCTCTTACCCTCTCAAGCAACCCTAGGTCTATCTCCATCGGCTTCATGAGCTGTGAACCTATAAGGCCTCACCTCAGTGGATTTCTGGTGTAGCTGCGCTTTCTACTGGACACTTTGTGAACCTAGCTAGACCAGTCAATTTACATTAGGTTACTGATCAACAAATCATACTAACATAGCAAATTGCCTTTATTAGGTTAAATATAATAATGAATACTCTAAGCATCACACTGAAGAAATGTATAATTAGTGTGTGCGTTTTGAAATAAATATTGAATAAGTAGCCTACGAATTAGCAATAAAAAAGCCCCACTCATAGTCTTTGAAAATTAAACTACACTAGTGTGGAACACAAGTCGACCAAATACAATAACACCAAAGAGATTATATCAAACAAGCGCAGCTAATTGCATTCTGAGGTCAAGTGTTAAAAATATAAAAAATTCAATTACATCACTTTATAATATAACCAGTAATACCACGATTCCTGGACTGCATTGCAACTCCCAGACTGCATTGAAACTCCCAGGATGCAATGCTCCACTGGCTAATGTTAGCAATTAGCAAGCCCAGCCAAAGTCTAAATATACATGTCATTACACATTTACTTTGGGTTAGAACCATATTATAATGCTCACATGAAGATAATGCTGAATACATGTCCATTATGATGGTTAGCTAGCATACTAACTAGCCCAACTGCCACATCCAAAATAATGGTGTTTGCAACAATAACAGTCCAGAATACAGTTTTTCCCAAATGTTTACTCACTAAAATTGGAACTTGAAACGCAATCACCAAAACCTGAAAATATTGTACCAAATCCCTAAACCAAGTCTGCAAAGTTTCAAGCAAAATTCTTGCTTTACACTCAGTTTTCAATTCTAAATCACACTTTTTGCTTAACACTACACACAGCTCTCTACATTAGGCACAACATTCAAAATTAAAATATCTTTAGTCCCTTTGGAAAGCAACCCCAATCACAATGCCAAGCTCTATACACCAATTGGCAACACCCACTCCTCACAGGTGTAAACACTAGTTGCTGAATTGTTCACATAGAAATCAGAGCTTTAGCACTATAAAAGGCCACAGATGAGCTCTCCTGTTTTGGAGGAAAATGGAAGTTAATGGTGATGCAAGAGCTGGAGGTGAAGGGGTGAGAGTAAGAGGAGGAAGAGGAGGACTAGGACTAGGACAAGAAATGAGTTGTCTCAGATGAGATCAGGGCCACATTGGTTAACCATGTGCTCATCCATGGATTGAGTATGAGGGAGGCTGGGCAGAGAGTTCAGCCCAGCCTGAGCTGCTACACGGTTGCATCTTTCATCCGTACATTCAGAAATGAGAACCAATAAGTTGCCTACCATCTACACTATGCTCTTCATGTATGCATACTGTAGTATACAGCAGTTCAACATATTAGTAGACCTATGTTACTCAGTGATTGTTGGCCAATTTTACAGTAATGTCATTTCATATTGAAAGAAAATAGATTAGTTTAGCGTACTGTAACCAATCATATCATATTTGTGGATCTTCTGCAAAACTGAGAGATGGCCAGGCCATGATGGAAGACGCCGTCTGTTCACACCAGAACAGGAGACCTCTATTGTGAAAATGGGAGTGGAAAACAATACCATTAGACTATGAGAAATCCAGAACCACATAATTGCAGACAACATAATATTTAATAATATTCACCAGATGGGCTTGTCTACATTGAACTGCGTATTACTGCGGCACCGAATCTGGATGAAACAGGTCTGTCTATAGGGTGCCATTTCAGCGGAACTCAGAGAGGGTTAAAGAACAGCACTATGATTATGTGCAAGTAAGTACGATACTATGCATTTACTATCATATCAGCACTGTATAGACAAATTACAGTACTGTATTCCAGTGTATTGTGTCTCACCATATTGACTGCTCTAGGTCGATGTCACATATTGTCTTGTCTGTTTCAGAGAGTCTTGGAGCTGGATGCCGCCGCAATTCAGAACGTTTATATTTACATTGATGAGGCTGGCTACAACCTAGCCAAAAGAAGGGGACGGAACATTATTGACTGCTGTGCCATTGTGAATGCCCCTGGACAGCGGGGAGGAAATATCACCATGTGCACAGCTGTTTTGCTAACAGTGATTGAGTTATATTATTAGCCTAAATTATGACCTCCATAACCCACTTTACCATACCCTGGGTTTAGATGAACTGACACTAATGCATTGACATCTGTGTGAGTCAAGACATCTGTGTGAGTCAACCACCAAAGATCTTTCAAGTAGTGAGTGACATGTCAACTTACTGTATGCAATTAGCTTAGCATAAGCCATGCATTAGCATCCACTAACACATACAAGTGAAACCATAGTTGTAATGTTGACTGTGTAGGCTATATGCATATATCTAAAGCATCTAAATCTTTAAAAAACCAGTGGGCTCTGAGGGTAAAGGCTATTTTATTTCCCTCACTATTAGTTTGCCAAAAAAGAAACCAAGGTTGTTGTTAAAGGCATGCGAAATAGAACAGTGAGATGAGGCTGCTCAGCCTAGCCTGCTTATCGGACTACCAGTAGGCTACTTCATCGATCCCAGGACCTCATCAAGATGTTTGCTGTTGATGGGTAGAGACACACTGAAGAAGTCTATATCCAATCTGTTTTTTTGCTCATCTAAAATGTTGTCTTGCTGTGTTTACGGACAGAAAAACCTCCTATGAAAATGTTAAAACAAGTAATAAATCATCCAATTAAAAAAAATAATTTATATTAGGTAGACTTCTTCCTAAGGAGCCTTGGCAGGAATCAGCTACTCTGTCTCCGTCTAAGTGCAAACATATTTTAACGATGCTGACATACTGTACTATCTTTTCACAATGGTAATTTCTATCTCACATGCCTCTGTGAGATAAAATAATGGTGGAAAGTCCATGCCCAGTGTGTCTTTTCATTGCCTCGATGCAAGCGTGTCATTGCCCGGCAAAAATGGCCCCTCCTGCCATTACAGGAGCTTGTCAAGTATTTGTGCTTTCATCTGTCTTCATCACATAGCCCGAAGTACAAAACATCAAGTCACCACTACAAAAGGCCAACCTCTTACTCCACCTTCTCACACACCCTTTCAACGAAGTCTCCATTCTGATGCATGAGTTTATTATCTGACAAATAGGTTAATCTTCTTCCTCAGCATTTTACTGGCTCAACATAACTTCTATTGAGCTCTGGCTGCTACATTAACTAATTGCTAAAAGGTTAAGGCTAATGAGGGAACTTTCAGCTCCAGCTGGCTGTGATTTCTCTCTTTTTTTTTTACACGTCAGTAATATCTCATCATTGGACACTCTGGAATGCCGTGGGACTTGCAGCCTACACTTGTCAACATCTGCCAGGAGCAGGGGTACTGATTATAGGATAGAAAACTGGTATTTAGTCTGTAAACCAATCACACAACTTTATTCAAAAGACAAATTTGTGTCTCTCCAATGCCCGTCACAAAGTTGATCTTAATCATGTTTGACTGTTCAATAAATCTCAAGCCATAATGCAAAAGAAGCCATGGGAAATTATGAATATCACTATACAAATTGTAAGTGGTTTGAATATCCTCTTCAACCCTTATTGCTATTGAGCTTATTTCTTTCACAACCCATGGCAGCAACAAGCACACAAAAAAGGCAGCAAAATGTATTTAGTTGGATGTAGCTTCTTTAGATAGACAGGTACGAAAGCTCCAGCTTAACAAGAGGATTCGGAAATGGGAAGCTTGTCACCGGTAACAACACTGCTGGTAACACAATCTGTTTGTGTCCCTAGCTAAACATGAACACAATTTATGCCCGCATTTTAAGCCTGCCTACCCAAACTCTTGGTTTGATTGGAGAGATGACTGTCTGAACAGGACCATCCCCCAATAGTTTTTTTCCTTTCAAAATGTGAGAGAGAAGCCAACATCCTCCTTAGACCTTGTGCTATTGCTTGCTTACGTTTCTTGAAGGTTTGGGATATGCGAAACTAAGTTGGATGCACAAAATAATTACATTGTCAATTCATCAAATTAAATATGTATTATTGATATGAAAATGAAAGGGTGCACCTAATTTATGTCACACTTTTAATTTTTTTGAAACATTTCAGATGATTTATAAAATGTGTTTTGGATAGCGCAATTACTAGATGGGAAGAAGAAAAAAGATGAAATAAATAAATACATACCCCCTGTCCATATAAACGGTACCAAATTAAAATAATTGTTACAAAAATTGTTTAGCTATTTCCATTCTTCCAACATGTGGTTGCCTGACAGGTCAAATTTGACTCTAATTGGATCCTTTCTTCCCTCCTCATTGACACTGCAGGTGACCAGAAAAGAAAGGAACTGCATACATGGCCAAACCAAAGTAAATACCACCGGAACCTATTATATTCTTCATTCAACACCAAAAGTAATGTATGTTCCATGACTAGCAGTGTCTCATTTTATGAACTGATTACTATTTCATTCACAGTGGTGAGGCATTAGCCTGCCACGGTGTCGGAAATAACACATAGTTCATGTGATGGTTGTTTTTAAAACATTCAATATTAGATCAGAGTAAATCGATGCCTGCATGTTTACTTATTTACCTATCAAAATCAGAGGTATAAGTGAAACAAGGATAGAGGTGTTCCCAAACCGTAGACCGTCTCTTCACTCAACAAGCACAACCTGAACAATCAAAGGATTTGATGGAGTTCTTCAGACTTTTATTGACATCTCCCATGCAGAAAAATAGATTTATAGAACAATTTAATTTTCTTAATCATTACAACTCTGTCTGATAATTCAAATATTTGTGTTTGCTTGAAGCAAGGTTTTTACTTGTCATCAGCATGAAGTGCATTCTGAGTTGTTTCAGTTAAAATGCATAATATGTTGTTGGGTGATTCATTGAACAGATATTGTATTTTTCTGGGATGAGCTCTAGCAGCCCACAGCACTTCATCAGATGTTCTAGCATAATGTCACATTTTTCTGCCATGTGGTGTCAGTGCAAAGAAAAAACTGGAGCCTTTGCAATCTGTTGCTCCCAAGAGTAGATTACCTGAGGATGGTCGGTGGCCTTATCATTTCGGTCTAGTTTCTAAATCTACAACCATATTGTTATGAATGAAGTTAATGTGGAACAATTCGACTATAAATTGTACCCAGTGTAAGTAAACCATAAGATACAGATTCACAAGAGTGTGATTTCAGAGACTGTTATTTCTATAGCTGCATGGCTTTTCAACATGACTTTCCCTTGCACATTGTTGCTTTTGTTCTTGCTGAATATTTGCCATTGATCCCTCCATACTATTGATATCCTCCAGCAGCTGAGCACATTCTCTCTCGCAGCCTTTTGTCCTTCAGTAACAATGTTTGAACAGCTCCTGTCGAGACTGTTTTTCATCATCTAAACCCTCTATGATACCATTTCCATGCCTACACTCTGAAAGGGTCTGTTCTTATGCACATGCCCAAGAAAGCCGTCTAATAGTAAATACTCCAGGCACATAGTGCCATAATCACATGCTGAACCAGATATTCCAATATGAAAAATAAAAAAATAAAAAGGTATGTTAAGCATTAAATTAATAACAAGAGGAAAATGTCACGTCTAAAGTCATTTCAGTGTGTTCCTTGTGTTGATTGCCACTACTATGTGTGGAAGTTCTAACGTTATTGCCATAGAGACCATCTATCCTACGTTTTTAATGTTGATTCCTCTAGAGGGTTTCTTGAATATCAATCAGGGAACCATGTTTTCATTCACTTTGTTTTCCACAATCATTATTTGCTTGATGTTGATCACCTTCTTTGTCTAACATTGATTTGGAATGGATGGCTATCAATACACTGGTACAGCTTTTAGTGAGAGAATTATCGTTGAACTCATTATTTCATATTCCAGTGTTATTTTAAAAAATGTAAAAAGCCTAAGTGTTGTTGTTCACTAGTTTACTCCAATTAGAAGAGGGGTGGTAGGGTTAGAAAGTAATAAAGGAAAACACAATATTTAAAAAAATGTATATGAGTCACGTTCGTCATAACGAGGAGACCAAGGCGCAGCGTGATATGAATACATTCCTCTTTAATGAAAGAGAACACTGAACAAATTATACAAAACGAACGTGACGCTACATATAACGAGTGCCGACATGCAACTAACCATAGACAATAACCCACAAAACCAAAATGGAAATGGCAACCTAAATAGGATCCCCAATCAGAGACAACGATAAACAGCTGTCTTTGATTGGGAACCAATTCAGGCCACCATAAACGTACCTAGACAATGCCCAAAATCCCATAGATATACAAAAAACCCTAGACTTGACAAAACACACATACCACCCTCGTCACACCCTGACCTAACCATAATAATAAAGAAATCAAAGATAACCAAGGTCAGGGCGTGACAGTATGTATGTACACTACCATTCAAAAGTTTGGGGTCAGTTAGAAATGTCCTTGTTTTAAAAATAAAGAAAGTCCATTAAAATAAAATATAATTGATCAAAATACAGTGTAGACATTGTTAATGTTGTAAATGACTATTGTAGCTGAAAACGGCAGATTTTTTATGGAATATATACATAGGCGTACAGAGGCACATTATAAGCAACCATCACTCTTCTGTGTTCCAATGGCACATTGTGTTAGCTAATCCAAGTTTATAATTGTAAAAGGCTAATAGATCATTAGAAAACCCTTTTGCAATTATGTTAGCACAGCTGAAAAATGTTGTTCTGATTCAAGAAGCAATAAAACTGGCCTTCTTTAGACTAGTTGAGTATCTGGAGCATCAGCATGTGTGGGATCAATTACAGACTCAACAGGTCCAGAAACAGATAACCTTCTTCTGAAACTCATAAGTCTATTCTTGTTTTGAGAAATGAAGATATTCCATGCGAGAAATTGCCAAGAAATTGAAGATCTCGTACAATGCTGTGTACTACTCCATTCACAGAACAGCGCAAACTGGCTCTAAACAGAATAGAAAGAGGAGTGGGAGGCCCCGGTGCACAACTGAGCAAGAGGACAAGTACATTAGAGTGTCTAGTTTGAAAAACAGGTGCCTCCCATGTCCTCAACTGGCAGCTTAATTAAATAGTATCTGCAAAACACCAGTTTCAATGTTAACAGTGAAGAGGTGACTCCGGAATGCTGGTTTCTAGGCAGAGTTCCTCTGTCCAGTGTCTGTGTTATTTTGCCCATCTTAATCTTTCATTTTTAATGGCCAGTCAAAAAGTCATATGGCTTTTTCTTTGCAACTCTTCCTAGAAGGCCAGCATCCTTGAGTCGCCTCTTCACTGTTTACGTTGAGACTGGTGTTTTGCCATTCCTGGACCTGTGACCAAAAACAAACTACGTATGAACTGTACCAAAATAAATTATCTAATGATTCTGTCTCTTCGCAGCAAAATCTGCAGAGCTGGGAAGGTTGTATCCCCCATATAAATACAATTCTATTGGTTGCAATAATTTTGTATAGTAATTTAAATTGAACAATTCTAAGTTTTGAATCTGGCGTCATTTTGCATATCAGGTCATAAACTGTGCATCATGGAATTGGTAGGTCAACTCTCTTCCTAACTATTTTGCAATGTATATTGCACAGATGTCAATTTCTTGTTCCTTAAATAAAACTGATATACTTTATCACATTTTTCTTTAACTATTTGTGGTCTTTAATGCAGGACCGACAAACAATTTCCTTACTTTTTCCCCTCCACTTTCCTCTTCCATTTTTCAGTAATGCTGCATTTAGTTGGTTGAAATTTGAGTATAGCAGACATGTCCATATGTTTTTGTTAGCTGCATGTGTGACAACTCCACGAGTCCAATTTATTATATAATTTACGAAGATTATACCTTTTTTTAAATCAGTTAATATATTTGAGCTTCACCACAATATTTGTTGTATTATTTGTTCTTCCATTTCTGGTGGATTAAATTGAAATTGCAACCAACTTTCTATGGCTTGTTTTAAAAATAGTGATATTTGGGAAAGGATTTCCTTTGCAAATGACTGACAGTGAGAGGTTGTAATCTGAATACAGGGAAAAGGGCCATTCTTGAACATAGGGTGAGACATTCTTATTCATTTGCTAGATTACCGGTTTGGATTTAAGTATAACTGTTGTATGACTGATGCCTTTAGTGAGCAGTCTAAGGATATATTATTTAATAATTTCTGCCTCCCAAATTCATATTTATTATTTTAAATAGGCCAGTTTAATTTTGTCTCGCTTGCCGTTCCAAATAAAATGGAATATTTTTTTCTCATATGATTAAAAAACAGTTTGCAAGACAATAAGCAAATAGGTAAACTGGGATATGACTAAATAGTTAATCAGGGTGATATTCCACAAATATACATGTATTTACATTTCCATTGTAGCAAGATCTTATGTTAACTTTCTATTAAAATGTATTGGAGTGGGATCATTTATTTATTTTGTATACAGAGTATATTCACATCATCATCAGACCATTTTATTGGTAAACTACACGGTAATGTCAAAGTTGTATTTTTTTAGTGATCCAATACGTAATATAGTAAATTTATCATAAATTGGTTGTAATCCAGAGAGGTTATAAAATGTCTAGATCCGCTATGGTGTTGTGGAGGGATCCAAGTCGTGGATTTAAAAGAAAACATGAAAACACCTTTGTTTTTAAGCCCTGGATTTCTAATCCCTTGATATTATAGTTAGATTTGATTTTAATAGCTAACATTTCGATGGCGATAATAAATAGTTATGCCGGTCTGATTAGAATGAATAATGTCTGAGCAAACCTTTTAAATTCTATGTGCTATACGTTTTGCTTCAATTTTTGCATCACAACAATAAAGTGTAAGGGGCCTCCAATTTTTTAAGTTTATATTTACCACTTGTATCCTGTTTTTCCTCAAACTTATTTTGAGCCTCTGTGGTACAGTTTTTATTGCTATCTATATGTTCTGTTACACCTTCTATTTAATTTGTTAGTATGGACTCTTTTGACCTAAATTGTTGTTGTTTTAGAGATGAGTACTGGATAGCATGGCCTCTAAAGGCACATTCAAAAGTGTCCCATACAATAAGGGAATTTGCTGTACCTATGTTAGGTTGGAAAAATTATGTTATACATTCCTCTCTCCTAGTTTAAAACAAGTTATCCAATAGGCTTTGATTACATTTCAAATATCCTTGCCCATGTGGAAATTCAGCAAGAGCAATGTACAGTATACCGTGGGGAGAACAAGTATTTGATACACAGATGATTTTGCAGGTTTTCCTACTTACAAAGCATGTAGAGGTCTGTAATTTTTTATCATAGGTACACTTCAACTGTTAGAGACGGAATCTTAAATAAAAATCTAGAAAATCACGTTGTATGATTTTTAAGTGGCTGGGTCTTCCAGCATGACAACGACCCAAAACACACAGCCAGGGCAACTAAGGGGTGGCTCCATAAGAAGCATCTCGAGGTCCTGGAGTGGCCTAGCCAGTCTCCAGACCTGAACCCAATAGAAAATCTTTGGAGGGAGCTGAAAGTCCGTATTGCCCAGCGACAGCCCCGAAACCTGAAGGATCTGGAGAAGGTCTGTATGGAGGAGTGGGCCAAAATCCCTTTGCAGTGTGTGCAAACCTGGTCAAGAACTACAGGAAACATATGATCTCTGTAATTGCAAACAAAGATTACTGTACCAAATATTAAGTTCTGCTTTTCTGATGTATCAAATACTTATGTCATGCAATAAAATGCTAATTATTTACTTAAACATCATACAATGTGATTTTCTGGATTTTTGTTTTAGATTCCATCTCTCACAGTTGAAGTGTACCTATGATAAAAATTACAGACCTCTACATGCTTTTAAGTAGGAAAACCTGCAAAATCGGCAGTGTATCAAATACTTGTTCTCCCCACTGCATGCCAATTATCTGATGGTCCGACCTCATTATGTCCCAGATCAACACTTTTTAAACTTTTGGTGCCAATGAGAATGACATAAGAAAGAAGTCAAGACCACTAGCTTGAATGAGCCTCTGTCATGTATATCTCACTATGTCAGGATATTTAAGCCTCCCTATATCCACTAGTTCCAATATATTCATGACATTCATAATTTCCTTAAGAGCATGAAGGTGGTAGTTTGTAGTGTGATGTCCTAAAAGGTATTTAAAACAGTATTATAATCTCCCACCATAATAATAGAGTATTGTATTGCTTGTAGGGTTGACCATTTATTATATATATTTCAAAGATGTGTGGATCATCATTATTTGTTCCGTAAAGGTTAATGAGCCATATCTGTTTATGGTCCAATGACATATTTTAAAACATCTTGTGACGACTCTCGTGGGTTGAAGAAGGAGACCAAGGTGCAGCGTGGTAGGCATTCATGATTTTTAATCAACTTAACACTGCAACAAAATAACAAAGTAGAAAAAACAAAAGCGCACAGTTCTGTCAGGCACCCAAATAGCTAAACAGAAAATAACTACCCACAAACACATGTGGGAAAAAAGGCTGCCTAAGTATGATTTCCAATCAGAGACAACGATAGACAGCTGCCTCTGATTGGGAACCATACTCGGCCAAAACAAAGAAATAGACAACATACAATGCTCACCCCAAATCACACCCAGGGCGTGACACATCTATCTACCTTGCGGATCTGTTTGGACAATTTGCACATTTGGATCAAAATTACTGGTAATATCATCACCCCTTTTGAGTTTCTTTGCCCATGGGAGCAGTATATTTCACCACCCCCCAGATTTTTTCCACACAACTTAATATAACATTGTTGAATGAGTTTCTTGTAAACAATAGATATTATATTCCTTCTCTTTGATCCATATGTGTTCTTCTTTTCCTATTATCTGCTAAGCCATTACATTTATGTCTGGCCATATTTATTTCACCATTTAGCTGTACCATGATATTTGCATTGCTACTAAATAACCCTCCAATTGTTCTCCATTATTTCACCCACTAAAGCCCTCCCCATCCCAAGCTGGGTTGTCATCCCAGTGACCGGCAGACCACTGCTATCCCCCCGGATCCCTAGGCCCCCAGAGAGGCCAGGATCCATCCTCTGAAAAGAGCACACAGTGCCACCCACAGAACAGAAGCAGATCAACCGCTAAAAGTATTTCCAATGCTCTCACCTTAATGTGCTTTATATATATATATACTAAATAAATGGAACACTTAAACAACACAATGTAACTCCAAGTCAATCACACTTCTGTGAAATCAAACTGTCCACTTAGGAAGCAACACTGATTGACAATACATTTCACATGCTGTTGTGCAAATGGAATAGACAACAGGTGGAAATTATAGGCAATTAGCAAGACGCAATAAAGGACTGGTTCTGCAGGTGATAACCACAGACCACTTCTCAGTTCCTATGCTTCCTGGCTGATGTTTTGGTCACTTTTGAATGCTGACGATGCTCTCACTCTCGTGGTCGCATGAGACGGAGTTTACAAACCACACAAGTGGCTCAGGTAGTGCAGCTCATCCAGGATGGCACATCAATGCGAGCTGTGGCAAGAAGGTTTGCTGTGTCTGTCAGCGTAGTGTTCGGAGCATGGCGGCGCTACCAGGAGACAGGCCAGTACATCAGGAGATGTGGAGGAGGCCGTAGGAGGGCAACAACCCAGCAGCAGGACCGCTACCTCCAGCCTTTGTGCAAGGAGCAGGAGGAGCACAGCCAGAGCCCTGCAAAATGATCCGACGTTCACAGCTGGGGGTTGTGCTTACAGCCCAACACCGTGCAGGACGTTTGGCATTTGCCAGAGAACACCAAGATTGATAGATACACATGGGTAACAGATGTTAATGTGAGTGCAGCGAAATGCTTGTGCTTCTAGTTCCGACAGTGCAGTAATACATAACAAGTAATCTAACAATTCCCCAACAACTACCTAATACACACAAATTGGAAGGGGTGAATGAGAATATGTAAATATAAGTATATGGATGAGCAATGGCCGAGCGGCATAGGCAAGGTGCAGTAGATGGTATAAAATACAGTATACACATGTGATATGAGTAATGTAAGATATGTAAACAATATTTAAAGTGACATTGTTTAAAGTGACTAGTGATCCATTTACTAAAGTGTCCAGTGATTGGGTCTCAATGTAGGCAGCAGCCTGTCTGAGTTAGTGATTGTTGTTTAGCAGTCTGATGGCCTCAATCTCTCGGTCCCAGCTTTGATGCACCTGTACTGACCTCGGCTTCTGGATGGTAGCAGTGTGAACAGGCAGTGGCTCAGATGGTTGTTCTTGATGATCTTTTTGGCTTTCCTGTGACATCGTGTGCTATAAGTGTCCTGGAGGGCAGGTAGTTTGCCCCCAGTGATGCGTTGTGCAGACCGCACCACCCTCTGGAGAGCATTGCGGTTGAGGCCTGTGCAGTTGCCATACCAGACTGTGATACAGGCCGACAGGATGCTCTCGATTTTGCATCTGTAAAAGTTTGTCAGGGTTTTGGGTGACAAGCCAAATTTCTTCAGCCTGGGTCCACTGTCTGTGTGGGTGGATCATTTCAGTATGTCTGTGATGTGTACGCTAAGGAACTTTCCACCTTTTCCACTGCTGGCCCTTTGATGTGGATAGGGGGGTAGTCCCTCTGCTGTTTCCTGAAGTCCAAGATCATCTCCTTAGTTTTGCTGACGTTGAGTGAGAGGTTGTTTTCCTGACACCACTCTCCGAGTGCCCTCACCTCCTCCCTGTAGGCTGTCTCATCATCGCTGCTGATCAAGCCCACTACTCTTGTGTCGTCTGGAAACTTGATGATTGAGTTGGAGGCGTGCATGGCCACGCAGTCGTGGGTGAACAGGGAGTAGTACAGAGGGATGGGAAAACCCCCTTGTGGGGCCCCCGTGTTGAGGGTCAGTGAAGTGGGGATGTTGTGGGCGCGGCCTGTCAGAAAGTCCAGGACCCAGCTGCACAGGGCTGGGTTGAGAACCAGGGTCTCCAGCATTATAATGAGCTTGAAGGGTACATTGGTGTTGAATGCTGAGCTGTAGTCAATGAACATAATTCTTACATAGGTATAATTGTTGTCCAGATGGGATAAGGCAGTGTGCAATGTGATGGCGATTGCGTCATCTATAGACCTGTTGGGGCGGTATGCAAACTGAAGTGGGTCTAGGGTGGCCGGTAAGGTGGCTGTGATATGATCACTGACTAGCCTCTCAAAGCACTTGATGATGACAGAAGTGAGTGCTACGGGGCGGTAGTAATTTAGTTCAGTTATCTTTGCCTTCTTGGGTATAGGAACATTAGTAGCCATATTGAAGCATGTGGGGACAACAGACTGGGACAGGGAATGATTAAATATGTCCGTAAACACATCAGCCAGCTGGTCTGTGTATGCGCTGAGGTCGTGGCTTGGGATGCCATCTGGGCCAGCGGCCTTGCGAGGGTTGACAAGTTTAAATGTTTTACTCACTTCAGCCACTGAGAAGGAGAGTGAGGGTGCAATCTTTATTAGCGAGCCGTGACGGGTGCACTGTATAATCCTCAAAGCGGGCAAAGAAGGTGTCTAGTTTGTTTTTATTTACACTGTATATCATACACTGTATATATTCAGCCATATTTCCAGACCTCTTTCCATGGTTAAATGCAGTGGATCGCGCTTTCAGTTTTGCTCGAAAGCCGCCACCCATCCACGCTTTCTGGTTAGGGTAGGTTTTAATAGTCACAGTGGGTACAACATTTCCGATGCACTTATTTATAAACGCACTCACTGAGTCAGCGTATAGATCGGTACTGTTCTCTGAGGCTCACGAGAACATATTCCAGACCACATGATCAAAACAATCTTGAAGAGTGGCTTCCGATTGGTCAGACCAGAGTTGAATGATTCTCGGCACTGGTACATCCTGTGAGTTTCTGTTTGTAAGCCGGGACGAGCAAGATTGCGTTGTGGTCGGATTTGCCGAAGGGAGGGCTGGGGAGGGCTTTGTATGCATCGCAGAAGTTAGAGTAGCAGTGGTCGAGAGTATTAGCCCTATTGGTTGTGCAATCAATATGCTGATAGAATTTAGGTAGCATTGTTCTCAAATTTGCTTTGTTGAAATCACCAGCTACAATAAATGCACCCTCCGGATATATACCAGTTTACATAGTTCAGTGAACTTCATTTGAGGGCCGTCTTGGTGTTCGCTTGAGGGGGGGGGGGGTTGTACACAGCTGTGACTATAACTGACAATAATTCTCTTGGCATTCCTCTTCCCAGAGAGGTGTTTATCTCTGTCGGCGTGATGCATGGAGAAGCCCGGTGGCTGAACCGATTCTGACAACATATCTCGAGAGATCCAGGTTTCCGTGAAACAGAGAATGTTACAATCTCTGATGTCTCTCTGGAAGGCAACCCTTGCACGAATTTCGTCTATCTTGTTGTCAAGAGACAGGACATTGGTGAGTAGTATACTCAGGAGCCGTGGGCGATGTTCCCATTTATGAAGCCTGACTAGAAGACCACTACATCTGCCCCTTCTGCGTCGCTGTTGTTTGAGGTCAGCTGCTGGGATTAGATCCATTGTCCTCGGTGGTGATCTGAAGAGAGGATCTGCTTCGGGAAAGTTGTATTCCTGGTCGTAATGTTGGTAAGTTGACGTTGCTTTTATATCCAATAGTTCTTCCCTGCTGTATGGAATAAGACTTAAGATTTCCTTGGGTAACTATGTCAAAAATGATTTAAAAAACAAAATACTGCATAGTTTCTGACCATCTCTGTCGGCGGCCAAATACTGTGTCTTCTATGTCTTCTGTGTGCTGTGTTTTTATCTCCAGTATATTTGTGTTGCAATTAGTGATATTTGAAGATGTATCATTTTGCTAGTTATGCTTTCGTCTGATGCTATCTTATACATTTATAAAATACTATAAATGGAAAATGACCTATGGGACTCCCAATCATGGCCGGATGTGATGCAGCCTGGATTCAAACTGGGTACTGCTTCTTACACTGAGTGGCTTAGACCACTGCACCACTCGGGAGCCCAATTAATTATTTTACAACATTCCCTATCTTGAAAGGTGTAGTGTAGTTGTAGTTTATTTTCACAATTGTTTTAGTTTATTGCTTTTCTATCTATTTTTGATTTATTATTACAATCCCTACAATGTCTAGTATTGGGTGTTCAATTATTTGAGAACCTCTATGAGAACTTTTAAATGTTTAGAATAGCCATGGAGTAGTCTTTGTGTTTCAGAACATCTGTTGATCCATATAAAGTTTATCGATTACGAGAACTACACGCTTCCCTTTTAATCTATTTTCCGTGAAGATTGGGTACATAACGTCACGCTGTTCTGCAATCTCAATCAAATGTACTTATAAAGCCCTTCTTACATCGGCTGATGTCACAAAGTACTGTACAGAAACCGAGCTTAAAACCCCAAAAAGCAAGCAATGGGTAGAAGCACGGGGGCTAGGAAAAACTCCCTAAAAGGCCAGAACCTAGGAAGAAACCTAGAGAGTAACAAGGCTATGACAGGTGGCCAGTCCTCTTCTGGCTGTGCCGGGTGGAGATTATAACAGAACATGGCCAAGATGTTCAAATGTTCATAGATGACCAGCAGGGTCAAATAATAATAATCACAGTGGTTGTGAAGGGTGCAACAGGTCAGCACCTCAGGAGTAAATGTCAGTTGGCTTTTCATAGGCGATCATTGAGAATCTCTACCGTTCCTGCTGTAAGGGTTCCAGGTCAGGGTTCCATAGCCGCAAGCTGAACAGCTGAAACTGGAACAGCAGCACGGCCAGATGGACTGGGAACAGCATGGAGTCATCGGGCCAGGTAGTCCTGAGGCATGGTCCTAGGGCTCAGGTCCTCCGAGAGAGAGAAAGAAAGAGAAAAAGAGAGATAGAGAGAGAGAATTAGAGAGTGCATACTTAAATTCACACAGGACACCGGATAAGACAGGATAAATACTCCAGATATAACAGACTGACCCTAGTCGCCGATACATAAACTTCTGCAGCATAAATAGTGGATGGTAAGACAGGAGGGGTCGGGAGACACTGTGGCCCTGTCCGACGCCACCCCCGGACAGGGCCAAACAAGCAGGATATAACCTCACACACTTTTCCAAAGCACAGCCCACACACCACTAGAGGGATATCTTCAACTACCAACTTACCATCCTAAGAAAAGGGTGAGTATAACCCACAAAGATCTCTGCCATGGCATCAACCGGGACAGGAAGATCACGTCAGTGACTCAACCCATTCAAGTGACGCACCCCTCCTAGGGACTTAATGGAAGAGCACCAGTAAGCCAGTGACTCAGCCCCTGTAATAGGGTTTGAGGCAGAGAATCCCAGTGTAGAGAAGGGAACCAGCCAGGCAGAGACAGCAAGGGCGGTTTGTTGCTCCAGTGCCTTTACGTTCACCTTCACACTCCTGGCCAGACTACACTCAGTCATAGGACCTACTGAAGAGATGAGTCTTCAATAAAGATTTAAAGGTTGCGACCAAGTCTATGTCTCTCACATGGATAGGCAGAACATTCCATTAAAAAGGGAGCTCTATAGGAGAAAGCCCTGCCCCCGGCTATTTGCTTAGAAATTCTAGGGTCAGTAAGGAGGCCTGTGTCTTGTGACCGTAGCGTACCTGTAGGTATGTACGGCAGGACCAAATCGGAAAGATAGGTAGGAGCAAGCCCATGTAATTCTTTGTAGTTTAGCAGTAAAACCTTGAAATCAGCCCTTGCCTTAATAGGAAGCTAGTGTAGAGAGGTTAGCACTGGAGTAATATGATCAAATATTTGGGTTCTAGTCAAGATTTTAGCAGCCGTGTTTAGTACTACCTGAAGTTTATTTAATGCTTTATCTGGGTAGCTGGAAAGTAGAGCATTGCTGTAGTCTGACCTAGAAGTGACAAAAGCATGAATACATTTTTCTGCATCATTTTTGGACAGAAAGATTCTGATTTTTGCAATGTTATGTAGATGGAAAAAGCTGTCCTTGAAACAGTCTTGATATCTTCATCAAAAGAGAGATCAGGGTCCAGAGTAACGCTGAGGTCCTTCAACGTTTTACTTGACACGACTGTACAATCATCAAGATTAATTGTCAGATTCAATAGAAAATGTCTTTGTTTCTTAGGACCTAGAACAAGCATCTCTGTTTTGTCTGAGTTTAAAAGTAGAACATTTGCCGACATCCACTTCCTTATGACTGAAACACAGGCTTCCAGGGAGGGCAATTTTGGGGCTTCACCATGTTCCATCGAAATGTACAGCTGTGTGTCTTCCGCATAGCAGTGAAAGTTAACATTAACCAAGTTTCTGAATGACATCACCAAGAGGTAAAATATAAAGTGAAAACAAAACACCAACATCTACAGTTGATTTGTCAGAGGACAAACCATCCACAGAGACTGATATCTTTCTGACAGATAAGATCTAATTTGGGTTTCCAATCTCTCCAAAAGAATTTGGTGATCGATGATATCAAAAGCAGCACTTAGGTCTAGGAGCACGAGCACAGATGCAGAGCCTTGGTCTGATGCCATTAAAAGGTTATTTATCACCTTCACAAGTGCAGTCTCAGTACTATGATGGGGTCTAAAACCAGACTGAAGCGTTTCGTATACATTGTTTGTCTTCAGTAAGGCAGCGAGTTGCTGCGCAACAGCTTTTTCTAAAAAAAATTAAGAGGAATGGGTAATTCGATATAGTCAAGGTTTGGCTTTTTCAAGAGAGGCTTTATTACTGCCACTTTTAGTGAGTTTGGTACACATCTGGTGGATAGACAGCCATTTATTATGTTCAACATAGGAGGTCCAAACACAGGAAGCAGCTCCTTCAGTAGTTTAGTTGGAATAGGGTCAATATGTCATTAATGTGTCAAGAGATATGATACTGAAAAAATTGAGTGTTGATCTTGATCTTAGGTCTTGGCAGAATTGTGCAGACTCAGGACAACTGAGCTTTGGAGGAATTCACAGATTTAAAGAGTCCATACTTTGCTTTCTAATCATGATCTTTTCCTCAAAGAAGTTCATGAATGTATCACTGCTGAAGTGAAAGCCATCCACTCTTAGGGAATGCTGCTTTTTAATTGGCTTTTAATTTTACCTTTAGTTAACCAGGCAAGTCAGTTAAGAACACATTCTTATTTTCAATGATGGCCTGGGAACAGTGGGTTAACTGCCTGTTCAGGGGATTTGTACCTTGTCAGCTCAGGGGTTTGAACTCGCAACCTTCTGGTTACTAGTCCAACACTCTAACCACTAGGCTACGCTGCCGCTTTACGACGGTATCAAAAATACATTTTGGATTGTTCTTATTTTCCTCAATTAAGTTGGAAAAATAGGATGATCAAGCATCAGTGATGGCTCTTTGATACTGCACTGTACTGTCTTTCCAAGCTAGTCGGAAGACTTCCAGTTTGGTGTAGCGCCATTTCCGTTCCAATTTTCTCAAAGCTTGCTTCAGTGCTCGGGTATTTTCTGTATAGTAGGGAGCTATTTTCTTATGACAAATGTTTTTGTTTTTAGGGGTGTGACTGCATCTAGGGTATTGCGCAAGGTTAAATTGAGTTCCTCAGCTAGGTGGTTAACTGATTTTTGTACTCTGATGTCCTTGGGTAGGCGGAGGGAGTCTGGAAGGGCATCTAGGAATCTTTGGGTTGTCCAAGAATTTATAGCACGACTTTTGATGATCCTTGGTTGGGGTCTGAGCAGATTATTTGTTGCGATTGCAAATGTAATAAAATGGTGGTCCGATAGTCCAGGATTATGAGGAAAAACATTAAGATCCACAACATTTAATCCACGGGACAAAACTCGGTCCAGAGTATGACTGTAGCAGTGAGGAGGTCCGGAGACATGTTGGACAAAACCCACTGAGTTGATGATGGTTCCGAAAGCCTTTTGGAGGGGGATCTGTGGACTTTTCCATGTGAATAATGAAGTTACCAAAAAAATTAACATCATCTACCAAGACTACAAGTTCTGATAGGAATTCAGGGAACTCAGTGAGGAATGCAGCATATGGCCCATGAGGCCTGTAAACAGTAGCTATAAAAAGTGATTGAGTAGGCTGCATAGATTTCATGACTAGAAGCTCAAAAGATGAAAAACTTTTTTTTTATAGCAACACTTCCACCTTGTTTCAGTCAGGCCAAACACATCAAGATTATGATCAGTGATTAGTTAATTGACTATAACTGCCTTGGAAGTGAGGGATCTAACATTAAGTAGCCCTATTTTGAGATGTGAGTAATCACAATTTCTTTCAATGATTGCAGGAATGGAGGAGGTCCAAGTAGACCCATTATAAAACTAAATTTAAGTTTTGTATTTTTATTAAATGACGTTACCTTCTCTGGCTTGGAGTTTTCTACTTGATGCATCAAGGCAAAGCCACCTGCCCTTCAGCAGTCCGATGGTGCTCTCCACAACCAACCTTGTTCTGCCATGCACCACATTGTAGCGCATTTCCTTTGCTGTTTGGGGATCGGCAAAGGGAATGAGAAGCCACGTTTTCAGTGGAAAAATACAAAACTAAATATAACATATTTAGTTTTAAAATTCAGTTTCCATCTGGAATATCCCAGTAGTGAGGAATCCCAGAGTGGACAGTACTTGGACAGATAAGGCTTGATTACAATGTGTCTTCCATTCCAGATTAGGGGCTAAATCCGCACATAAATCTAACATGACATGTCTTGGGAGACGATAGTGATTTATAAGCCATGGATCATCATGCGCAAAAAAGTCATTCTGGTCTCAAACTCTCTCCCTTCTAAACACACGGTTTTCAATGTCTTCCAATGACGCAAGATCAGCCATGGTTACTAATTCGACACACTATCGAACATCGCATCCTGTTTTTAATTCAAAACATCTTGCGTCTGGCAATTAATTCCTCACACCTTTAATTGATCATTCCTAGCTTTATGAACCATTTGTTAATGCAAAGTTCACCACAGGCTTCCCAAACTGCAATACCCCTACATTACCAGCAGGCAAATCACTTATGCCAAGTCTAGACTTTGCGTAGAGATAAGATCATTTCAAAGTCAAAGTAAGGTTTTATAAATAACTACTTATACATGGTTTTCTGCGTAGATCATACTTAAGACCAAAATGGATCGTAAGACCGTTTTATAAATGAGGCCCCAGGAGTATTAAAAAGCCAACCATTTTTTTTCCATAGTCTTTTTTTCGTGGTAATGTTATAAATATAGCAACACTTTGTCTAACCACTAGTTATGGTTGCTTGACTTACTCGTTTCATTTCGATTACATAGAATGTAACAATAATTCAGCTCCGTAACGCCCTACTGTGTGGGGACTGTAGGTGCCATCAGCCAGGTCAACACTGTATCAGGCCTGCCTACCACATTTGCTTAATGCAGAAATCCAACAGCTTGTTTATTGTCACCCTCATATTCTTCATTGATAGTCACTTGGGCTGACACTGAACAAAGTTTAGCATAAGCAGTGCATGAGATCATCACTTTAATATACTGTGACAGTTGCTCTTATCACTTTCCTAAAACGAATAGATCCCTCTGCTTATCAGGTCTAATGCAGAGAGAAAGTGACAGACTAGTTTTCAGCCATTCATTTGATATGATGCGTAACATTTTCCCAGGAAACTCATTCACCTTCAACCAAAGACGTATACCAAACAACATACAGTGGGGTCAAAGCTTGTCCAGAAACCATCAGATCAAACACATTGTCTCTGTGTCAATATAATATTTATATTTTCTGATAAATGTTTTCACACTTTGAAAGTCAATGTTATTTATGTTAGGGTTAACTTTCTTGCAAAATACTTATATGAAGTTCTGCTGATTGCAGCATTTAGTGGAGATTCCAATAGCATAAAACCATTATTCCTCTCAGCACGATGGATGGCTTGTTTGCTCATGGTCCTCTGGGGCCTGGTGCTTCTGTTCTTTCAAACTGCATGTCTGCCAACAGCCCTGCTACATGGTTAGCAAACAATGTCTTAAAATTGGATTAATCTAAAAGAAAAGCCATTTAGCCAGGTATCAACTTTTACACGCAAGAATGCTTGCTCCATTGACCTCAACCTTCACTATCAGTGCACAGTTTGGAGACCACCATATAGAGAAAACATTATTTTGAAGATGGTTATCTGTAAGTACTGATATACAAAAAGCAATGCAAAAGTAAACCCGGTTACCAGGATTGATTAAATATGGACCTGGAATATTCTGGAATATACAGATCATAATGGTATTAAGGATGATAAACAGTTAATGCAACATTGGTTACTTTATTGATGCATATTTGTCAATATTATTAAGGCAAATGAAAGTTCACATGTTCGAGAAGGCATTTTGCCAAAAAACACATTTTGATAAAACATATATATATATTTTTTTAACAATCACCTGTGAAGTCATGACTTGCAACATACGCCTAGTTTCCTAAAATGGGTCGCATATGATAAATGTATCTAATTCTGTTACCTAACTTCATTAGCATACTGGTTATTGTCTGGAATTTCGGATGACTGATGTGCCCAAAGTAAACTGCATGTTACTCAGGCCCAGATGTTAGGATATGCATATACTTGGTATCATTGGATATAAAACACTCTGAAGTTTCTAAAACTGTTATAATAATTTATATGTCAGGTGAAAACACAAGGAAAATCCATCCAGAATGATTTTTTTTAGGTCAGAGGTCATTTTGTGGCGAAATCTGCTCGGAGCCTTCACCGTGCGCTGCCACTTTAAGAGCGCATGAGCAGTAAGGAATGAGGAAATAAAGAGAGCTCGTTCAGCTCTTTGGGGAGGAGCTCTTGGGTGGCGCGACAGTTTGATTGTGTGTGCTGCAGAAGTTTTGTTTGTTTTCAGCATTTGTAGTTTATAAAGTATTTAACTCAATCATCGGTGTGATCGCTTTAGATCGTGGTTGTTTTTGTTTGGGACCACGCCCGTTATGGATTGCATGGATTATTAGCAACATTGTTGCGAAGTTTTAACAAACAGACCAACAAACCATTGGACAGTCAGACACCGGCACGCCTGAAGACCACAGCTAAGATTTATATTTTTCTCTCTCTTTCTCTTCGCTCTCATTCCAGTGCTTTACCCTGCAACAGACTCCATATTTGTTAAATGCACTGCCCATTGAAGTTCATTAGAGCTGGACTATTATTTCCCTGCCAGAAGTATTTGGATGGACAGTTTAGTAGGTTACTTGCAAGTTGTATATTATGTGAACTGTATTGAGGTGGGTGTACTAATGACATGTGGCCAAGAAGACTGTGGACATTTTTAAGGCCTTTGTTGTGTCGGTGAACACCCCCCACATTCATACCCTCTGCACTCATCCACTAGAAAATAATACAGATTATTGCAAATCCTATGTTGATGACTGGGTTCGTTCTTGTATGAAGTTGCTGTTGAATTGCTCTGCCATTATTAGTATTATTGTATGAGGTATTCGTGTTTGGGTTACCCCTGTGCTGTGATGTGGGTTTTATATGGTGTGTATTCTTTTTTTCTCTCCACTGGCTATCTGGTAAACAGGCTACACTCTAGGCAGTCTCTTCTGCTGATGTGTGTGGGTCTGGTAGTGGTACTCTCTCTATTCTACTCTTTTCCTTTCGGCAGGGTTAATACCTGCCTGGCGCCCGAACAAAATCTTTCTTTACCCCTCTCTTAAGAAATACCGCTACAGAATTGGCACCCGAACAGGGACTTGAAGAGAAACACCCATGACACCATCCACACAAGGTTGAATCATGTCTTTTGTTGGAACCCCATACTGTGTCAATGTGGACACACCTGACGGTAATCATGTTCGGGATTCTGTCATTGTGGAAGGACTCTATGAACTAATGGAGTTGGATAGCACTGCCCCTAATCCCCAGGCTTCTGGCTCACCTATAACATCTCCACCATTACCCTCCCCTCAAACCCTTCCGGTTACCCTGTCCAGAGAGACTGGGAGAGGTGTCTCTGTGATCACTGGACAACTGGAACATCAATGGACACACACCAATCATAGTTTGACAATGCAGGAGAATGCCATTCGCAAACTCAGTGAATGTGTGGAGGCTCATCAGACAGATGTGCAGAGGAGGTTGGATTACCTTCCCTGTCAAATCGAGGAAAACTAACAACAAATTGTTCAGAGACAGAAATATTTACAAGATTCTCTGAAGCAGGATATTCAAGGAAAACTGCACCGGTTCAAAACACAAATGGAAACTAACCATCAAGTCATAATCTTTCTTGAGGAGGAACAAAAACAGAGAGCAGAGGAGTCAGCCTCTGTTGTGAAGGGAGTGTGTTCTTATATGAAGGAAGTTATGGAGGACATGAATAACTCTCTCACAGGGGAACTACGATTTTTGATTGAACAGACTCAAAAGGACACCGTTAATGAGATGGAAAAAGCACAGAAGGCCACAGACCTTCAAATGGAAGGGCTGCACCAGGAGGTAATGCAGTGCTTTCCCTTCTGGACAAATCTTCTGCACCTCCCTCAGGTTTTACCTCTGCCACTGGCGTGGCCAGTAATGGAATAGGAACAGGTAGTACTACAAAAACCCCTCTGAAGATACTGTTAAACAACAGAACTCCCGCTGCCACTGTCATGCCTCCTCTAGAGCGCTCCCTCCCTATCAAACTTATTTTCCCCACTTTTGGCAGTCCAGAAGATGATGTTGATCCACTGTTTTTCTTATCTAAGTGTAATTATTTTCTTTCTATCCGGCCCCTTACTGACTTGGAGGTTCTTGCCACCCTCCGCAGTGTTCTCCATGGTACAGCAAGAGACTGGTGGGAGATAGCCCGTGAACATGTGTCAACCTGGGAGGAGTTTCAAAAAATATTCCTCTTAGCCTTCCTTCAGAGGACTATGGGGATGAACTGGTGGAACGTATTCGTAACAGAGTCCAGGGTGAAGCAGAGCCAATACGGGACTTTGCCTTCTCCTATCGAGTTCTATGTAGGAGATGGAAGGCTGACATTACTGAGCAGGAGATGGTCAAACTCCTTCTTAAGAACATGGTTCCCCGCCTTGCAAGTCAACTTTGAGAACGTGTGCAAAATGTGGATGATCTGGTGCGTCTTGGGACTCAGTTTGAGAAGGACTGGAAGCACCACCTCCAAACTAAAAACACCGTTCCCTCATCCCAGTATACCCATAACTCTCCTGGGGCTAAGCCGTCTCAGATATTTGTACCCAAGATCCAGGACAAAAGTCTGGTTATGTGTTGGAGGTGTAAAGTCCAACATCCTCCAGATTCTTGCCCGCTCTATGTCCAGCGTCAGGATTCAGGAAAAGGTCAGAAAGGACAGACTGAAAGTCTACAAAGGCGTGGTGGCTTGCATACAATTGGGTCAGCCTTAATGCCCACCATGAAGCCTTTAGACAGCACAGCTAGCGGTCTTATTCCTATTCCGCAACAACTATTGGTTCCTCTGACTGTTAGGAACTGGAGAGGGAAGGCCATAATCGACACAGGGGCATCTTACACCCTGATGCAAGAGGCCCTGTGGCAGAACATGGCATTACCTCATGAGGAGCTATGAACATGGGAGGAGGAACCATTGTACTTGGCCAATGGAGAACCTACCACCCCCTTGGGCTGGATTAGTATAATAATAAAACTGCTTGGTGAGACTATTAACCTTCCTGTGGCAATACTTGCAGATTCAAGCCTTGCATTTGCTGTAGTCCTTGGCCTAGACTTCCTGTTCTTCAGTGGACTGACCATCTCTATGTCCGAACCCTCCTATCGGCTACACTCTGACTATTCCCAGCCTCATCCATTTCAACCTGGTAATGCACTGATTTCAGGCTGGAGCCTGCTACATTATGCAGAGTCCGGACAAGGTCAAGTCAGAGACAGAGAAAATATAAAGAGACATAGACAAAAACATGTTCCACCAGTGAAGTCTGAGAACCCAACTATCACCCCGATTACCGCTGTACCCCCCTCTATCCGAGAGCAAAAACAAACCTGATGCGGATTTCTACATCAAACAAGCAGTGGAACAGGCATATCTCTCCCAGATGTTGGACGTGAACAGTGAGGTCTGTACTCTTACACTTGGCCGTACAACCGTCTTCAAACACAAAATCTATACCCGGCATGAGGTCCCCATTAAGCAGCGTCCCTACAGGCTGTCCCCCGCCAAACTGGAAATTCTCAATGAACAGCTCAAAAGCATGTTGGAGAATGGAATTGTGGAACCTTCTTTTTCCAGATGGGCTTCTCCGGTTGTCCTGATTCCTAAGAAAGATGGTGGATATCGATTCTGTGTGGACTACAGGAAGCCAAATGCCATAACAGAAAGCGATGCCTATCCTCTACCAAACATAAATGACATACTGGAATCTCTGGCAGGAGCATCCATCTTTAGTAATCTGGATCTGAACAGTGGCTATTGGCAGGTGTCAATGGATCCCGCTAGTCAGGACAAGACTGCTTTTGTCACCCCTGCTGGGTTGTACTCCTTCAAAGTCATGCCTTTTTGTTTGAAGAATGCTCCCGCAACCTTCCAATGGTTGATGGAGACTGTCCTGGGAGATCTGAGGGGTAGAAATTGTCTCGTGTATCTGGATGACATCATAATCTACTCCTCCTCTGTTGCGGATCATCTGCAAGACATTCAGTCCGTCTTCGACAGACTAAAGGCTGCAGATTTGACCTTGAACTTGAAGAAGTGTCGTTTCTGTCTGCCAGAACTCAAGTTCCTTGGTCATGTGGTTAATGCTGAAGGTATCCATGCAGATCCAGCCAAAGTTGCAGCCGTGCAGGAATTCCCCATTCCCACCTCCCTCAAGGCTGTTCAGCGGTTTCTGGGTATGGCTGGATGGTACCACAGGTTTGTGCCTGAATTTTCAAAGGTAGCTGAACCTCTCAACCACCTTAAGAAGAAAGGTGTGAAATTCCAATGGACCCCTGCATGCCAAGGTGCATTTGAAGCACTCAAAAACAGTCTAATTACTCCTCCAGTGCTTGGACATCCTAACCTGAATGCTCATTTCTTTGTGTACACGGATGCAAGTCAAACAGGACTTGGAGCAGTCTTGGCTCAACAAACAGGACTTGGAACAGAAGAAGTTCTTGCCTATGCAAGTCGCACCATTAATTCAGCCGAGAGCAATTATTCAACGACTGAAAGGGAGTGCCTCGCTGTGGTCTGGGCTTTGGAGAAATGGAGCTACTACTTGGAGGCAAAGATCTTCACCGTTGTCACAGACCATGCTGCTCTGCAGTGGGTTCTGGCATCAGGCAAGACCAACAGCCGTCTTATTCGCTGGTCTATCAGACTGCAGAAGTTTGACTTCATCATTGAGTATCGCAAAGGAAAACTGAACGTTGTACCAGATGCCCTTTCTCGGATTACAGAGACTGCCAATGTTTGTCCTCCCTTGTGCAGTACTTATACTACCGCTAAATGTCTGGATGATTCCTTTCCTCTGGATGATGAGTGTATGGAGAGCACAGCAGAAGGATGCTGCCATCATGGCGATCCACAAGAGTCTGTCTGAAGAAGACTCCAAGAGTCGCTTCAATGATAAGTATAGCATAATTCAGGATAAAGTGTATCGAAAAACTCCAAGAGGAGATGGAATACACAGCACCCATTATCGCGTCTTCATTCCCTCTACATTGTGTGACCAGATAATCCAAGCTTATCATGCCAATCCCATGAGTGGCCATCTTGTAGTCTTCGATAAGTTTTAAAAACTCCAAGAGGTGGTTTACTGGCCAGGCATGTGGGTTGATACCCGGAAGTTTGTACAGCAGTGTGAAGTCTGCCAGAAATACAAACCAGACATTGGCAGACCTGCTGGGAAAATGCAGCAGACTGTGGTGAACCATCCAAATGAAATGTTGGGAATTGACCTCATGGGACCTTTTCCTCCCAGCCGGGGGACACGGAATGAATTTTTATTGGTGGTAGTGGACTACTACACACACTGGGTGGAGTTGTTTCCCCTCCGCAAAGCTACTGCATCAGCCATTGCTCTAATTTTGCGAAGGGAGGTTTTTACCAGATTTGGAATTCCAGACCAAATCCTCTCTGACCGAGGTCCGCAGTTCATATCAGGAATCTACAAAGAGCTCTGTACCTACTGGGGTGTAATTGCCAAGTTGACCACAGCCTATCATCCTCAGACCAACCTGACCGGGAGGGTATACCGAACCCTGAAAGGGATGATTGCTTCATTCGTGGGGGATCAGCACACAAGGTGGGATCAGCATCTCCCTGAATTTCGCTTTGCACTGAACTCTGCCGTGCAGGAGACTTCTGGGGTCACTCCCGCCGAACTCCACCTAGGAAGACCACTAAAAGGTCCGATGGACAGGGTCTTGCAAAGTTCTAATGTTTCACCTGACTGCCCAGCGTTTGATGCCGTACAACACCACCACACCTTGCTAGCCAGAGTGGAGGCCAGCAAAACCAAAGCCAAACAACGACAGCTGAGAAACTATGACAAACATAGACGAGACGTGTGTTTTCCACCCCAGTCTCGTGTCTGGGTACGTTCACATCATCTGTCAAAGGCGTCTAAGAAGTTCACTGCCAAACTAGCTTCGAGATGGAAAGGTCCATACCGTGTAGTGCAGCAGTTGGGACCAGTGAACTACTTGGTCTGTTTGGAGGACACTGGGGAAGATGTCAGGACAGTGCATGTTGTTGACCTAAAGCCCTGCTACCCTACGGCAGAAGAGCTGGATCTCAGGCAAAAGCAACACCTGCAGGACCTCTTCGTGGAGGACTCTGATGAGGAGGACTTCCCTGGTTTTGTGTAGCAGGAACATGAACCTGTCAATGCCTGCATCCTCTCTGTTTCTTCATGGGGGGAGAAGTGTGGCGAAATCTGCTCGGAGCCTTCACCGTGCGCTGCCACTTTAAGAGCGCATGAGCAGTAAGGAATAAGGAAATAAAGAGAGCTCGTTCAGCTCTTTGGGGAGGAGCTCTTGGGTGGCGCGACAGTTTGATTGTGTGTGCTGCAGAAGTTTTGTTTGTTTTCAGCGTTTGTAGTTTATAAAGTATTTAACTCAATCATCGGTGTGATCGCTTTAGATCGTGTTTGTTTTTGTTTGGGACCGCGCCCGTTATGGATTGCATGGATTATTAGCAACATTGTTGCGAAGTTTTAACAAACAGACCAACAAACCATCGGACAGTCAGACACCGGCAGGCCTGAAGACCACAGCTAAGATTTATCTTTTTCTCTCTCTTTCTCTTCGCTCTCATTCCAGTGCTTTACCCTGCAACAGACTCTATATTTGTTAAATGCACTGCCCATTGAAGTTCATTAGAGCTGGACTATTATTTCCCTGCCAGAAGTATTTGGATGGACATTTTAGCAGGTTACTTGCAAGTTGTATATTATGTGAACTGTATTGAGGTGGGTGTACTAATGACATGTGGCCAAGAAGACTGTGGACATTTTTAAGGCCTTTGTCGGTGAACACCCCCCACATTCATACCCTCTGCACTCATCCACTAGAAAATAATACAGATTATTGCAAATCCTATGATGACTGGGTTCGTTCTTGTATGAAGTTGCTGTTGAATTGCTCTGCCATTATTAGTATTAGTATTATTGTATGAGGTATTCGTGTTTGGGTTACCCCTGTGCTGTGATGTGGGTTTTATATGGTGTGTATTCTTTTTTTCTCTCCACTGGCTATCTGGTAAACAGGCTACACTCTAGCCTGTTTACAGCTACACTCTAGGCAGTCTCTTCTGCTGATGTGTGTGGGTCTGGTAGTGGTACTCTCTCTATTCTACTCTTTTCCTTTCGGCAGGGTTAATACCTGCCTGGCGCCCGAACAAAATCTTTCTTTACCCCTCTCTCTATATCCTATGGTTGCCTATAGGATATACAAATAGATAGGACCCAGATTGCAGTTCCTATGGCTTCCACTAGATGTCAACAGTCTTTAAAGGGTTTCAGGCATTGTTTTTTGAAAAATAACGAAGTAGTTTGAAGGACTCCAACGAGTCTCTCATTATAAAAGTGGTCTTGTTGGCGTGTGAATGAGGTGCGAGCACTTCGTTATTTATCTTCCCTATTCAACATACTATTCTCTGTCTTATATATAATAATTTATTTAGAGTATCTGAGGATTATTTGGAAACATCGTTTGACTTGTTTGGTTGAAATTTACTGGTACATTTTTTGATAAGTTTGTATGCATGTTGAAAGAGTGGATTACTGAGATCATTAGGGCCAACTAAACTGACTTTCTTTGGATATAAAGATGGACTTTATCGAACAAAATGACCATTCATTGTAGCTGGGACCCTAGGGATTGCAAACCGAGAAAGATCTTCAAAGGTAAGTGATTTATTTAATCGCTATTTGTGATTTTGTGATGCCTGTGCTGGTTGAAAAAGTATTTGTGTGGGGCGCTGTCCTCAGATAATCTCATGCTATGCTTTCGCCATAAAGCCTTTTTGAAATCTGACAACGCGGTTGGATTAACAAGAAGTTACGCTTTTAAATTATGAATGACACTTGTATTTTCATGAATGTTTAATATTACGATTTTTGTATTTTGAACTTCGGTAGGTGTCCCCGCTAACGGGACATGCACCCAAACAGGCTAAGGAGACATCTCAGTAATTGTAGTGCCCATTAGTAGTGGAAGTTTGTTTGACAAGAACATTGGGGTGTGCAATTTTCAAACCTAAATATAAAATGTTGGCCTGTTTTTAAGAATTAATGGTTTCCCTCCCCAATCAAAGGTGACACGCATAATAATGCCATGTGGTGGGCTCCACAACATAGCCCTGAGGCATGGTATTGAAATGGATGTGGAGTTTAGAATGGACCCCCAAGAGCCTCCTAACCCACCACCCAATGGAGTACATGCCCCGGCTGATGCAGTGAAAAGGAGGCGGCAGCTCATACCGAGATTGGTAAGAAACAGAATGCCAGACAATTTACAAAGCATAGGTTTTTTTATTCATGTTATGGAAAACATTCAACAATTACATTAGGTAAAGGAATCAAAATCCTGCATATTCTTCCGAGTTCAGTCACAATCTGCCCAACCAATGTGTTCAACTTGTTCTTCGTTGCAGGACTGAGGTGGTCAACACACGAACTCTAGATGTGGATGCAGATGTGAATGTACCGTCGACACCTGTGGACAAACATTCCCCCTCACTCTTGTCACCTGCGGGTCTGTGACGCTTATGAAACGGAGCCTCACGGACTTCAGTGGAGGATGGATGCAGATGTGGACGGACCCTCGACACCTGTGGCCAAACCTTCCCCCTCACTCCTGGCACCTGCTGATTTGGGAGACTCACACACTATCCCTGGGTGGAGGGAGCACGGGCTGCAACACAGCTTCCCTTGGTGGAGCGGGTACCCTCACCCAGTGCACGGGCTGCAACGCAGCTTCCCCCATTTCTATGTGTATAAAAGAATGTTTCAAAATCAGTGCTTGTCTTGTATATTAAGTTACTGACAACCAAGTTTCACATTCTCCTAATTACTTACCGTTATCCAGTGATGCAGTCTTCGGGTTTCGCACTCTGACGTCACTTTCCGATCTCACTGATAAACGATGTAAAAGTTGGGATTAAACCATATGAAAAATAGAATAACCTCACCTTTTTTAACATTCACCGTTGCCATCGGAGCATGTGCCAGTGTATGCGCTTTCCCCAATGATTTCCCCGATCCGCTGGTCCATTAGGGAGTGATCCGGCGTGCCGGGCCCCCTCTCGCTGCCTTAATGCTGCGGTTATGTATGGCTATTATTTTTTTCCCTTGCAGTTTAAGGTCTGACCATTTATTTTTCACATCAGCCACAGTTCTGTCTTGCTGCCCCACCTCGTTCACTGCATCGGCAACACACTCCCAAGCTACCTGTTTGGCTTTGTTTGTCAACCCACTATTTAGTCCACCAAAAAATACATGTTGCATGTCTTCAATCTCCTCTACCATTGCCCTGATCTCGTCTTCCAAAATGTTTGCTTTTCTCTTTCGGTCCATGGCCTAGTGGTTAGAGCATTGGACTAGTAACCGGAAGGTTGCAAGTTCAAATCCCCGAGCTGACAAGGTACAAAATCTGTCGTTCTGCCCCTGAACAGGCAGTTAACCCACTGTTCCTAGGCCGTCATTGAAAATAAGAATTTGTTCTTAACTGACTTGCCTAGTAAAATAAAGGTAAAATAAAATAAACCCTAATTTGTGCAAGCATTCTACAACAGGAAATTGCTTATTGTAAGGCATGCTTCAGGTGCCGTCAATTTTAAGTTAATTTGAGATTTATGGATCACAGGTGCGTAAGTTACAAATGGGCTTCTTAGAACCTGCATAGTCAAGGTTTTTTATGCTCAGTATCTTTTATGAATTGAAACTAAGCACACTGTCGGAAATTCTTACAACTAAGTTCAAGTATAAATGGAAGAACATTTTTATAAATGAGGCCCCTGTTTCCGTACATCCATGTCTTTAAGCTTAACCTCCCATCATTTACTACGCCTGTATCAACACATACTTAATGAATGTTTTAGAGTGAACTCAAAGACCTCCATTAGTCTGTGTTTTGACATGGCATTGTGTAATTACGTCCTCCTCAACATCACAAAAAGGCTTTCTGCTTCTGTCTTCTGAAATAATGGAAGCCATTGTCACCATCCATCATCGAACAGGAGACCTGGCTGTCTCTCCAGTCTCACCGTCACAACACTCCCAATGGATGTGACTTTCACCTCCATTAGGTTTAAAAAAAAATCTTATTATTTAAATAATAATTAACCATTGTTACAAGGTTGGATGCCAGTGACAGTAGTTAATGCACTGCAAAGACATACAGTGCCAGTCAAAAGTTTGAACAACCCTACTCATTCATTAAATCAATCAAATGTATTTATAAAGCCCTTCAGCTGGTGTCACAAAGTGCTGTACAGAAACCCAACCTAAAACCACAAACAGCAAGCAATGCATGTGTAGAAGCATGGTGGCTAAGAAACTCTAGGCTGGAACCTAGAAAGAAAACTAGAGAGGAACCAGGCTATGAGGGGTGGCCAGTCCTCTTCTGGCTGTGCAGGGTGGAGATTTAAACAGATCACGGCCAAGATGTTCAAGATGAGCAGAAGGGTCAAATAATAATAATCACAGTTGTCGAGGGTGCAACAGGTCAGCACCTCAGGAGTAAATATCAGTTGGCTTTTCATAGCCGATCATTCAGAGTATCTCTAAATCAATTCAAAATCAAATCAAATTTATTTATATAGCCCTTCGTACATCAGCTGATATCTCAAAGTGCTGTACAGAAACCCAGCCTAAAACCCCAAACAGCAAAAAATGCAGGTGTAAAAGCACAGTGGCTAGGAAAAACTCCCTAGAAAGGCCAAAACCTAGGAAGAAACCTAGAGAGGAACCGGGCTATGTGGGGTGGCCAGTCCTCTTCTGGTTGTGCCGGGTAGAGATTGTAACAGAACATGACCAAGATGTTACCGCTCCTACCGCTCCTGCTGTCTCTAGAGAGTTGAAAACAGCAGGACTGGGACAGGTAGCACATCCGGTGAACAGGTCAGGGTTTCCATAGCCGCAGGCAGAACAGTTGAAACTGGAGCAGCAGCACAACCAGGTGGACTGGGGACAGCAAGGAGTAATCAGGCCAGAAAGTCCTGAGGCATGGTCCTGGGGCTCACATCCTCCGAGAGAGAAAGAGAGAGAACAAAAGAGAGAGAGAAAGAAAGAATTAGAGAGAGCATACTTAAATTCACGCAGGACACCGGATAAGACAGGATAAATACTCCAGATATAACAGACTGACTCTAGCCCCCCGACACAAACTACTGCAACATAAATATTGGAGGCTGAGACAGGAGGGGTCTGGAGACACTGTGGCCCTGTCCGACAACACCCCCGGACAGGGCGAAACAGGTAGGATATAACCCCACCCATTTTGACAAAGCACAGGCCCCACAAGACTAGAGGGATATAACCACCAACTTACCATTCTGAGACAAGGCAAAGTATAGTCCACGAAGATCTCCCCCACAGCACGAACCGCCTACCCGGACAGGAAGATCACGTCAGTGACTCAACCTACTCTAGTGACGCACCCCTCCTAGGGACGGCATGGAAGAGCACCAGTAAGCCAGTGACTCAGCCCCTGTAATAGGGTTTGAGGCAGATTATCCCAGTGGAGAGAGGGGAACCGGCCAGGCAGAGACAACAAGGGCGGTTCGTTGCTTCAGTGCCTTTCCGTTCACCTTCACACTCCTGGGCCAGACTACACTAAATCATAGGACCCATTGAAGAGATGAAGACTTAAAAGACAATAAAGACTTCACCTCTTCAGTCGACCCTCTACTTTTTCGAACATTCTGTTAAAAATCGCGCAACATTTCAGCACCCTGCTACTCATGCCAGGAATATAGTATATGCATATGATTAGTATGTGTGGATAGAAAATACTCAGACGTTTATAAAACTGGTTAAATCACGGCTGTGACTTTAACAGAACGTGCGTTTCATTGAAAAGTGCAGGAAAATCTGATCACTGAAAGTGGAAAAATATATCCATCTGCCGCTTCAACCCATTGTTATGGGCGAAAGACATTAAATAGGGCTGAGGTTGCAGTACCTACAGCTTCCACACGATGTCAACAGTCTTGTCATTTGCCAATTGTTTGTTTCTTGGTCAAACGAACAAGAGACAGGCTTTTTCTTCAGGTCTCCGACCGGATATTTTGGTTGAGAAATACACGGACAGTATTTTAAGACGGACCCCTATAGAAAACACTTCGTCTCGTGATTAATTTGATCGCTTATTAACGTTTACTAATACCTTAAGTTACATTACAAAAGTATTTCGAAGTGTTTTGTGAAAGTTTATCGTCGACTTTTTGAATTGTAAGAAATGACGTTACGTTATGAAACACTATTTTTTTCCGTTTATCACACAGTCTTCATAGATCGATATCTAGGCTATATATGGACCGATTTAATCGAAAAAAAGACCCAATAGTGATTATGGGACATCTAGGAGTGCCAACAAAGAAGATGGTCAAAGGTAATGAATGTTTTATATTTTATTTGTGCGGTTTGTGTAGCGCCGACTATGCTAATTATTTTGTTTACGTCCCCTGCGGGTCTTTTGGGGTGTTACATGCTATCAGATAATAGATTCTCATGCTTTCACCGAAAAGCATTTTAAAAATCTGACTTGTTGCCTGGATTCACAACGAGTGTAGCTTTAATTCAATACCCTGCATGTGTATTTTAATGAACGTTTGAGTTTTAACTAATACTATTAGCATTTAGCGTAGTGCATTTGCATTTCCAGAGCTCTAGATGGGACACCTGCGTGCCAGGTAGGAGCAAGAGGTTAAAGGTTGTGAACGAGTCCACGTCTCTCACATGGATAAGCAGACCATTCCATAAAAATGAAGCTCTATAGGAGAAAGCCTGCCTCCAGCTGTTTGCTTAGAAATTCTAGGGAGAGTAAGGAGGCCTGCATCCTGTATAGGTATGTACGCCAAGACCAAATCAAAAAGATAGGTAGGAGCAAGCCCATGTAATGCTTTGTAGGTTAGCAGTAAAACTTTGAAATCAGCCCTTGCCTTAACAGGAAGCCAGTGTAGAGAAACTAGCACTGGATTAATATGATAACATTTTTGGGTTCTAGTCAAGATTCTAGCAGCCGTGTTTACCACTAACTGAAGTTTATTTAGTGCTTTATCTGGGTAGCTGGAAATTAGAGCATTGCAGTAGTTTGACCTAGAACTGACAAAAGCATGGATACATTTTTCTGCATCATTTTTGGACAGAAAGTTTCTCATTTTTGCAATGTTACGTAGATGGAAAGAAGCTATCCTTGAAACAGTCTTGATATGTTTGTCAAAAGAGAGATCAGGATCCAGAGTAATGCTGAGGTCCTTCAAAGTTTTATTTGACACACACTGTACAATCATCAAGATTAATTGTCAGATTCAACAGAAGATGTCTTTGTTTCTTGGGACCTAGAACTAGAATTTCTGTTTTTGTCTGAATTTAAAACTAGAACATTAGTCACCATCCACTTCTTTATGTCTGAAACAAAGGCTTCCAGGGAGGGCAATTTTGGGGCTTCACCATTTTTCATCGAAATGTACAGCTGTGTGTCATCTGCATAGCACTGAAAGTTAAAACTTCTTAGGGTTGAGTCCTTTATTCAGAATTTCTGCCTGACTGCCGTGCCCAAAGTAAGCTGCCTTTTACTCAGGCCCAGAAGCCAGGATATGCATTTAATTGGTAACATTGGATAGAAAAAACTTTGAAGTTTGTACAAATGTTAAAATAATGTATGAGACTATAACACAATTGATATGGTAGGAGAAAATCCAATGATAAACCAAACAGATTTAGTTTTTTTTGAGATCCCATGCTTTTTCAATGGTAAACTATGGGTCCTAGGCAATTCCAGCTCCCAGATTGCAATTCATATGGCAACCACTAGATGTCAACAGGCTTTGTTCAATGTTTCAGGTTTTTGTCTTCCAAAACGAGGAAGAATTTTGAGTTTTGGTACAAGGAGTCACAGTTGGAAATCTAATTTTACTTTTCTATTGAACATACTTCTTTCCGTATGAAATATTATAGTTAAATTATATTTTAGGGAACCTGAGGATTAACTTTGGATATAGGGGGCGCTATTTTAAATTTAGGATGAAAAATGTTCCCGTTTTAAACAAGATATTTTGTCACAAAAATATGCTCGACTATGCATATAATTGACAGCTCTGGAAAGAAAACACTCTGACGTTTCTAAAACTGCAAAGATATTGTCTGTGAGTGCCACAGAACTGATGTTACAGGCGAAACCCAGATAAAAATCATTTTCTCAGAGGACAAACCATCTACAGAGAAAAACTGATATCTTTCCGACAGATCTAAACCACTCAAAGGTTTATCTTTATTTTTACATTGTAGAATAATAGTGAAGACATCAACTATGAACTAACACATATATAATCATTGAGTAATATTCTTCAAAGTAGCCACCCTTTGCACATTCTTGGCATCCTCTCAACTAGCTTCACCTGGAATTTACTTCCAACAGTCTAGAAGGAGTTTCCACATATGCTCAGCACTTGTTGGCTGCTTTTCCTTCACTCTGCAGTCCATATCATCCGAAACCATTTCATTTGGGTTGAGGTCGGGAGATTGTGGAGGCCAGGTCATCTGATGACTCTTGGTCAAATAGACCTTACACAGCCTGGAGGTGTGTTTTGGGTCATTGTCCTGTTGAAAAACAAATGATAGTCCCACTAAGCGCAAACCAGATGGGATGTCGTATGCAGAATGCTGTGGTAGCCATGCTGTTTATTAAGTGTGCCTTGAATTATAAATAAATCACTGACGGTGTCACCAGAAAAGCACCATCACACCTCCGCCTCCATGCTTCATGGTGGGAACCACACATGTGGAGATCATCCATTCACCTACTCTGCGTCTCATGAACCAAAAACAAAAAATGGATTAATCAGACCAAAGGACAGATTTCCACCGGTCTCATGTCCATTGCTCGTGTTTCTTATCCCAAACAAGTTTCTGATTCTTATTGGTGTCCTTTTAGTAGAGGTTTCTTTGCAGCAATTTGACCATGAAAGCCTGATGCACGCAGTCTCCTCTGAACAGTTGATGTTGAAATATGCCTGTTACTTGAACTCTGTGAAGCATTTATTTGAGCTGAATTTTCTGAGGCTGGTAACTCTAATGAACTTACAGTGGGGAGAACAGGTATTTGATACACTGCCGATTTTGCAGGTTTTCCTACTTACAAAGCATGTAGAGGTCTGTAATTTTTATCATAGATACACTTCATATATGAGAGACGGAATCTAAAATCCAGAAAATCACATTGTATGATTTTCAAGTAATTAATTTTAATTTTATTGCAAATCAAATCAAATTGTATTTGTCACATACACATGGTTAGCAGATGTTAATGCAAGTGTAGCGAATGCTTGTGCTTCTAGTTCCGACAATGCAGTAATAACTAACAAGTAATCTAGCTAACAATTCCAAAACTACTACCTTATAGACACAAGTGTAAGGGGATAAGAATATGTACATAAAGATATATGAGTGAGTGATGGTACAGAGCGGCATAGGCAAGATACAGTAGATGGTATTGAGTGCAGTATATACATATGAGATGAGCATGTAAACAAAGTGGCATAGTTAAAGTGGCTAGTGATACATGTATTACATAAATATGCAGTAGATGATATAGAGTACAGTATATACATATACATATGAGATGAATAATGTAGGGTATGTAAACATTATATTAGGTAGCATTGTTTAAAGTGGCTAGTGATATATTTTACATAATTTCCCATCAATTCCCATTATTAAAGTGGCTGGAGTTGAGTCAGTGTGTTAGCAGCAGCCACTCAATGTTAGTGGTGGCTGTTTAACAGTCTGACGGCCTTGAGATAGAAGCTGTTTTTCAGTCTCTCGGTCCCAGCTTTGATGCACCTGTACTGACCTCGCCTTCTGGATGATAGCGGGGTAAACAGGCAGTGGCTCGGGTGGTTGTTGTCCTTGATGATCTTTATGGCCTTCCTGTTCCATCGGGTGGTGTAGGTGTCCTGGAGGGCAGGTAGTTTGCCCCCGGTGATGCGTTGTGCAGACCTCACTACCTACTGGAGAGCCTTACGGTTGTGGGCGGAGCAGTTGCCGTACCAGGCGGCGATACAGCCCGACAGGATGCTCTCGATTGTGCATCTGTAGAAGATTGTGAGTGTTTTTGGTGACAAGACAAATTTCTTCAGCCTCCTGTGGTTGAAGAGGCGCTGCTGCGCCTTCTTCACGATGCTGTCTGTGTGGGTGGACCAATTCAGTTTGTCTGTGATGTGTACGCCGAGGAACTTAAAACTAGCTACCCTCTCCACTACTCCACTACTGTTCCATCAATGTGGATTGCATGACATAATTATTTAATACATCAGAAAAGCAGAACTTAATATTTGGTACAGAAACCTTTGTTTGCTATTACAGAGATCATACGTTTCCTGTAGTTCTTGACCAGGTTTGCACACACTGCAGTAGGGATTTTGGACCACTCCTCCATACAGACCTTCTCCAGATCCTTCAGGTTTCGGGGCTGTTGCTGGGCAATACGGACTTTCAGCTCCCTCCAAAGATGTTATACTGGGTTCAGGTCTGGAGACTGGCTAGGCCACTCAAGGACCTTGAGATGCTTCTTACAGAGCCATTCCTTAGTTGCCCTGGCTGTGTGTTTCGGGTCTTTGTCATGCTGGAACCCATCTTCAATGCTCGTACTGAGGGAAGGAGGTTGTTGGCCAAGATCTAGCGATACATGGCCCCATCCATCCTCCCCTCAATACGGTGCAGTCGTCCTGTCCCCTTTGCAGAAAAGCATCCCCATGGAATGATGTTTCCACCTCCATGCTTCACGGTTGGGATGGTGTTCTTGGGGTTGTACTCATCCTTCTTCTTCCTCCAAACACGGCGAGTGGGGTTTATACCAAAAAGCTCTATCTTTGTCTCATCAGACCACATGACCTTCTCCCATTCCTCCTCTGGATCATCCAGATGGTCATTGGCAAACTTCAGACGGGCCTGGACATGCGCTGGCTTGAGCAGGGGGACCTTGCGTGCTCTGCAGGATTTTAATCCATGACGGCGTTGTGTGTTACTAATGGTTTTCTTTGAGACTGTGGTCCCAGCTCTCTTCAGGTCATTGACCACGTCCTGCCTTGTAGTTCTGGGCTGATCCCTCACCTTCCTCATCATCATTGATGCCCCACGAGGTGAGATCTTGCATGGAGCCCAGACCGAGGGTGATTGACCGTCATCTTGAACTTTCGAATAATTGCGCCAACAGTTGTTGCCTTCTCACCAAAATGCTTGCCTATTGTCCTGTAGCCCTCCCAGCCCTATGCAGGTCTACAATTGTATCCCTGATGTCCTTACACAGCTCTCTGGTCTTGGCCATTGTGGAGAGGTTGGAGTCTGTTTGATTGAGTGTGTGGACAGGTGTCTTTTATACAGGTAACGAGTTCAAACGGGTGCTGTTAATACAGGTAATGAGTGGAGAACAGGGGGGCTCCTTAAAGAAAAACTAACAGGTCTGTGAGAGCCGGAATTCTTACTGGTTTATAGGTGATCAAATACTTATGTCATGCAATAAGATGCTAATTAATTACTTAAAAATCATACAATGTGATTTTCTGGATGTATGTTTTAGATTCCGTCTCTCACAGTTGAAGTGTACCTATGATTTAAAAAAAATACAGACCTTTACATGCTTTGTAAGTAGGAAAACCTGCAAAATTGGCAGTGTATCAAATACTTTTTCTCCCCACTGTATCCTCAGCAGCAGCGGTTTTCCTTTCCTGTAGCGGTCCTCATGAGAGCCAGTTTCATCATAGCGCTTGATGGTGTTTGCGACTGTACTTGAGAAAACTTGAGATTTACCGGATTGACTGACCAAGTCTTAAAGTGATGATGGACTGTCGTTTCTCTTTGCTTATTTGAGCTGTTCTTGCCATACTATGGACTTTGTCTTTTACCAATTAGGGCCTTCTTCTGTATACCCCCCCCCCACACACACACACCTTGTCACAACATAACTGATTGGCTCAAACTCATTAAGGAAAGAAATTCCACAAATTAACTTTTTAAGAATGCACACATGTTAATTGAAATGCATTCCAGGTGACTACCTCATGAAGCTGGTTGAGAAATTGCCAAGAGTGTGCAAAGCTGTCATCAAGGCAAAGGATGGTTACTTTGAAGATTCTCAAATATAAAACCTATTTTGATTTGTTTAACACTTTGGTAACTACATGATTCCATATGTGTTATTTCATAGCTTTGATGTGTTCACTATTATTCTACAATGTAGAAAATAGTAAAAATAAAGGAAAACCCTTGAATGAGTAGGTGTGTCCAAACTTATGACTGGTTCTGTATGCTGCATAAAGGGGGCATGGTGCTCAACACGACCCAAAGTAAAACATTCAAATTAATAAAGTTGTCACAGTTTGTAGTGTGCACATGGTGCGGCTGCTGTCGGCACCCAAAGATTATCCAACTTGAATAAATGCTTGGAGGTAAAGATGACAGCAGTGGTGTAGTCTACGGTGATACGAATATCACTTATTATTGATATCTACATAGCACATTGATGTGAATCATACTGCTGCTCTCTCATTTAGCTATTTGCGCCTCACATATTGTGGTTGTTGTGGAAGGCTGTTCGCAAATCTAAATGTGTATTTGAACCCAATAATGGTTGAATTCAAGAACTTTAAACTGCCTATAAATGATTGTTTTTGAAACCAGTGGACAGCCAGTGAAGAATGAGCTCTTACAACAGCTGCATACTGTGGATCCTAGCATATGGAATAAAAGTGGGGCTTTTATTCCTCAATCTAATTCATGCTGATAAAAATAAATATCCATAGGCCTAATGGACACATGCTCAAATTCACACACATTTTTTTGATAGACTTAAAGAGGCAGTATTTAGTTGCTCCATCCATTTTTGGACAAATATATATTCCTGTAAAGATATAATTGAATCTTGTTATCATATGTAGGAAAAAGCGATGGGTTTGAAAAAGCCTACCTAACTAAACCAAAAAATGTAGCATCCATATATTTTGCCAGCTATGTAAACTTTAACATCGATTTATCTTGCAATAGATATCGTAAAATTGGTAAGATACATTTTTGTCTTCTTCGAATGCCTCTTAAAGGGAAAATCATCTAAAAGTAACTATGTAATCAGATTACGTTACTGAGTTTGGGTATTCCAAAAGTTACGTTACTGATTACAATTTTGGACAGGTATTTAGTAACTGTAACGGTTTACATTTAGCAAGTAACCTACCCAACCCTGATTTTCAGTCAGCAAAACACCCATTACAACAAGTGCTTATCTTTGTTGCTATCTTTACAAATAAGAACCCAAAGCACTGACTTGACCCTAAAAAGAGGACCTACAATGCCTCTACCAGTTTTCAAGTTTACTTATATGTGTTGGTCTATCACAAAAACACGTCATGCATGGCACTCTGGGGCCATGGTTGCCAGCGTTGTAAATTACCCTGGACTTACCCACCACTGTAAAATACGTTTTAACATCTTAAAATATGACATTGACTACTACCTACAAGTCCTATCCAAATGAATCAAAGGGTTTATATGGCTGAGTGAGACCACTGGGGACATATATGGGCATACTGTCTAACAAACAGATTTAGTATTCGTTGTCTAGGGACTCATTTACAGAATTCTCTCCAAAGGCTGAACACAAGTGCTTGTTAAAATCCTTAAAATAGTACAGCGTCAGTGATGTGACAGGCCAATCCATCTGAAAGGGATGACTTTCTACTATTTCTGAGTAATGCAAATTATTATGCCTATTGCTTGTGCACACTGACATACTATATATATATATATATATATATGTTGGTGCATTGTTACTTATCGTTTATATATAACATGATTAAATTTCCTTGTCTAAAATGGTTACAGGTGAGATGGTGATTGGCTTGTTCTCTGGATTCCTGCATAGATTATGTGCACTGGCTTTCCGATTCACAATTAGCTAGTTCATTGCCTGTGGGGAGATTGGAATGTTCCATTTACTTCTTCGTCTGGCCATGTCTCCAAATCACCTGTGCCCATTACACCAATTCGGGACATTAGCAGTAAGGTGATTTGAAGAAAAATATCCAGATATCATATGTGACAGCTCTTATCTGTCCTTCAGGAAACACATTTGCAGGTAGGGATTAGTCTGTGCATCATATGGAAGATGCACAGCCAAGACAGGTGCCAATAGAGCTGTGCTGGAGTGAGCATTGAGAATTTCTCTGTTAATCCATGACTGGTGCCTGAAAATAACACATGTGCGTGTGTGTGCACACACACATTCTTGCACAAACACATTCTTGCACAAACACATTCTTGCACAAACACATTCTTGCACACACACATTCTTGCACAAACACATTCTTGCACAAACACATTCTTGCACAAACACATTCTTGCACACACACACACACACACACACACACACACACACACACACACACACACACACACACACACACACACACACACACACACACACACACACACACACACACACACACACACACACACACACACACACACACACACACACACACACACACATGCCATATCCTTATGTCTTCATTAAATAATAGTCCAAATAAATATTCTATACAAATATAGACCTCACAGTCAGAGACATATACTGTAAATAATAATAATAATAATTTGGTGATTGCTTATATTTGTTGTTTTTCACACTTGTGTATTATACACACTTGTGAATTGGAAATGTGTGTTTTGCATATCCCAACTCTCCCTGAGACACCCTCGGAGAGAGTAATCCAAGTAAATATTCAGTGGGAAATTATTGATCTCACAGTCAGAGACATATTCACCTGCCACTGTCGAATATGCATGAATTGGATTTCTAATATATTTCCACATGATACAGACCTTCATAGGACTCAATCAGAATGCATGCTGTTCACAGCAGATGTTACATTGCAACTTGGATTTGAAGGGGAAAACAATAGCAAGGAGACCAACCAACAATCTGCTCCTCAACAGCACTATTTTATGAGATATTATTCTGTTATTTATTTGTATTTAAATGGGGTGTCACGTGTGCTCCCTCTCTGGCCTCTAGGTCACCAGGCTGCTCACTATGGCGCACACCTGTCACCATAATTCCGCGCACGAGCGCGTCATTAGACTCATCTGGACTCCATCACTTCCCTGATTACCTTCCCTAGATGTCACTCCCTTTGGTTCCTTCCCCAGGCGTTATTGTTCTGTTTCAGTTTCATGTCTGTGCGGTGTTCGTGTTTTGTATTATGTTGCATTTATTTATTAAAACACTTACTCGCTGAACTTGCTTCCCGACTCTCAGCGCACGTCGTTACATGGGGATAATACAAGGTACATGCTTTTGGCTTTGGAGATGCTGTATTGTTTAAAGCATAATAACTTGACCACAAAGGGTATTGGAAATATAGTGCTGGGACTCGTCAACTAAAACCAGTTTACAAACAATGTGTGCATTAGCCTAAATCCAACGGACTATGGCTCCACTCCCAAGAATATCCTTCAATATCCCAGAGCATGGCTTTGTATAGTAAACAGAACACCGTGCAGAATGCCTCCAATTGATTCCGTGGGGAATAGATGGGGACTCTTAGAGCAACTTCAGAGCTAATTAGAAACATTCAGTCAATCACTCCCCCTCATTCGCTGTAAGGGAAGCAGGCTTTATGATAATTTCTAAAGGTAAAGTCTGCAACAGACAAATACCATTATTACAGTAACAGCCACCTTCACAATCACGGTAATGATCTTTAGCATATTTACTGTAACAAAGACTAATGCACTATAACCAACAGAAATGTGATAACTGCTAAACAAGCAAATAACAGATGAGAAGCAGGTACCATCTCTGAATCTCTATATTTTGTGCTTGAGGCAGTGTATCAAGAAACGTTCACTATATTGATACAGAAAAAACGACTAGCCATGCTTTGGGTATTTCATTTGCCCACAATCTGAACCATTTGGTGACCTAACTGCTCTTTATGGAAACTGGGCTGGATTCATTAAGCCTTTGAAGAATGGTGCAACGTTTGCATACCAGCACTGGTCGGGTCAACCAGTGCTCATAAGATTGCTGATTTGATTTCTTTATCAAGTGTTAAGTCCGTTTACCTGGCTGGTACACTCTGCTGTGCAAATGAAATGCACCTTTGAAATCAGTGGATGTACCTTTCACCCAAGCTTCAAGCTTCCAAGGTGAACAGACTGGGAACATTTCAAACCCGACATTAGTCAGCCATTTCCAGTGCTACTTAAAGTGTCATTACAGAGAGGGATAGGCTAAATAAAAGAAAGTCCTGGTACATTCTGATAAAAGAACATCCTGGTTGCTCTCACATCCCTCGAAATGCCACAGAACCACAGGGTATGTACTGCTCCTGGTCCCTAGCAAGGAACCACACTGAGAGCACAAGAGACACTTGACATCTACTTCTCCAGCTCTCCAGGACACTACCAGCAGGATATATTGGTGTCTACCATCACTGTAAGGCTCTGTGCTTGGCATCATGTGATCTTGTCATATTAGCTCACGTATACAACTCCGAACCAGGCCAGTGTGTGATTCAATACAGTCTTTGATTGTCAGTCATTGTTGTTCATCCAGAATGGAAAATTAATCCCTATTGAGGTGTTGTAGCCTACACTTGAAAGGATCACAGAACAGTTTACAAACATCAACTAGATGCTCTACAGATGGTCATTATCAACAAACTATGGGTCAGGGTCAGGTTTAGGGTTAGTGTTCGGTTTAGGGTAAGGGATACATTTAGGGTTAGGATAAGGGTGAAGGTTAGGTTTAGGGTTAGAACTAGGGTTAGGATAAGGGTGAAGGTTAGGGATAGAGCTAGGGTTAGGGTTAGTAGATAGTTTACATTTGTCTGATAGTTTGTAAATAGTCTGTAGAGCATCTACAGATGGACTATCCAAATAGTGTTACTGTGTGCTGAAATGTAAATTGGATACACACATCTTATTTATTAATTCATTTGACCAAGCTTTTCAACTAAATGAATGAAGACATGTTTGGGCCTTTTAACACATTATATTTCAAACAGTTGTTGTAATGAGAGCATCGATGACCAATTTCCATGACCAGTAAGCTTGATCCAGACATAATACAAGTCGACATACAGTAAAAAGGGGTGATCAGACCCATGGAGAACGCATGCTCTAACTTAACATCATGACCAGTTGATTAAGGTAAACCCCCCAAAAATGACCTCTACTAGCTCTGAGACAAACAGGGACAACAGGAATGATTATGACTGTGGTCCACCATATCAGACTTATAGGGCCCTTCCTCCTCAAGCATGCCATTACTGACACAAATCATGCAGAGATAATGCATCCCATTCGCAATTAGCATATATTTGACACTAATGCCATATCCACCATAGGATGCAGACGCTCTTACAAGATGTCTGCATTTTGCAATAAGAGTTAAGTGGACTCTTACCATGAATCAACAATATCTAATCTAAGAGCGTAATTGTATATACTGCAATAACTACAAGATGGGATGAACTGTTAAAGAATTGAAATGAAGCAGGTAGGTGGAGGTAGGTGCTTGTCTAAAGAGAGACAAAAAGTATGATTTATGTTCGATTACATTTTTTGCAGGATAGGCCTACTTCTGGACATGTTTGATTTGTATGTGCCTGTGTTCTGTTGTCTGTGGTTATATGCTGTAAATGTCTGGTTTTAAACTTCTTCACAACAGTATCTCGGACCTGTCTGGTGTGTTCCTTGTTCTTCATGATGCTCTCTGCGCTTTTAACGGACCTCTGAGACTATCACAGTGCAGGTGCATTTATACGGAGACTTGATTACACACAGGTGTATTGTATTTATCATCATTAGTCATTTAGGTCAACATTGGATCATTCAGAGATCCTCACTGAACTTCTGGAGAGAGTTTGCTGCACTGAAAGTAAAGGGGCTGAATAATTTTGCACGCCCAATCTTTCAGTTTTTGATTTGTTAAAAAGTTTGAAATATCCAATAAATGTCGTTCCACTTCATGATTGTGTCCCACTTGTTGTTGATTCTTCACAAAAAAATACAGTTTTATATCTTTATGTTTGAAGCCTGAAATGTGGCAAAAGGTCGCAAAGTTCAAGGGGGCCGAATACTTTTGCCAGGCACTGTAAATGTGATATTTCCTGGGGGTTTTATTATAAAATTGCTACAATAAAAAAAAAGAGTTCAGGTTGCTTTGTCATTATGGGGTACTGTGTGTACATTGATGATGAAATAAATCCATTTGTATCAATTTTAGAATAAGGCTGTAACGTATTTAAAAAAAAAAAATCAATGGGTCTGAATACTTTCCAAATGCACTTTATATATTTTATATTTCATAAATAATTTAGTCAATAACCCTCAAACGTCATTCATATGTACTAGGAAGCTAAGTATGTGTTTCTTGGGCTTGAAGAATGTGACTGATAAAAGTGCCTCAAGCCTTGAAAAATACATAATTTAACTGATTGATAGTAAGGGGATATCGGTGAACAAATGCCATGGCTACGACAGTGCCAGTTACAATGAGTTGAGCTTACTCAACTACGCGGGCGGCAGCGTAGCCTAGTGGTTAGAGTGGTGGACTAGTAACCGAAAGGTTGCAAGTTCAAATCCCCGAGCTGACAAGGTAAAAATCTGTTGTTCTGCCCCTGAACAAGGCAGTTAACCCACTGTTCCTAGGCCATCAATTGTTCTTAACTGACTTGCCTAGTTAAATAAAGATACAATAAAAGTGTTCAAAAGTGCATATCAGAAGCCTAATGCTTCTTAGTTCAGAAAATGATCTCTCGGCAGAAGCGACAGTTACTGGGATGCTTAAAAACAGCTTGATTGCCGTAGCAACATCAGGGAAAATGGGTAGAAGGGAGTGGTGCTTTAAACACAGCAGTTTTGAAACATCTTTAATTGAGCCGCTCATATTCTTAATTGCCGCCCTCAACACATTATGGAAAGAGATTATGGGAATCTTTGGGATAGGTCATCTGGATATTGGATAGTGAATAAATTGGCAGATGCAAACAGATTTTCATCTTTAGTGGACAACAGTTATTGAGGGCTCAAACAATATCAACAGTACCTTATCTCTGGTATATCTTTGTTAAAATTTTGTGCAGCCTAATGAACATATAATGAACAATGTCTCAGTAAAAACCGTCTGGGTTGTCAATACTCAGTATAGAAAATAGTCGGGCCCTCAACCTGAACCTACAGGCCTTGGTGAAAACTTTTGCCCACAAAAATGCAAGGTGACGCAGTCAAATACTGTAGCTACTATAGGCATCTACATAGAAAAAAAGATGAGCATTAATAGACTGGTTTTACACACAACTTTCTATTCAAGCTGGGAGAGTGCAAGGACGGCTCATGTCATGTCGGTTCAGGTAGGCTATACAGGAAAGTTGTATATAAAAAAATATACAGTATATTGGTTGCTGATTCGTATGCTGTTGTTTCGAAAATGTATTTTCAACAAGCCTGTCTCTGTGCCGCTCTGGGTCTCCACACGGGTACCCCCAGGGTTGAGTGCTTAGCCACACCCTGTACACCCTGTTTACCCACGACTGTGTGGACACACAAGACTCAAACCCCACCTTCAAGTTTGCTGATGAAACGACTGTGGTTGGCCTGATCACTGACGCCGGGGGTCAAATGTTTCAAGTTCCTCACAGTCCACATAACTGAGGACATTGTCCTCTCACACCAGCACAGTCGTGAAGAAGACATGACAGCACCTCTTCCCCCTCAGGAGACTGAAGAGATTTTGCATGGCCCCTCAGATCATCCAGAACTTTTACAGGAGTACCATGGAAAGCATCCTGACTGGTTGTAACAATGCCTGGTATGGTAACTGCTCCGCTCACAACCGCAAGTCCCTACAGAGGGTGGTGCGGACGGCCCAGAAAATCACTGGGGGTGTTCTCTCTGCTGCCGTCCATCAGGCGGTACCAGCATTGGGTCGCGGATCAACAGGATCTGAAGGAACTTCTATCCCCAGGCAAAATGACTGTTTAATAGCTTAAAACTGATGACAAGCAAACTACCCCTGCCCTCTCTCTCCGGACTGACTACCTGCATGACTCTATTCCCATCATTAGGTCCAACCGCAAGGCACTACATTCCTTTCTCAATCACTCCAGTACCCCTGCACGTTATAATAACGACACTGGCATGGCACTGACCTGTATATAAGACCTGTATATAAGACCTGTATAAAATACCTATATCAGCATTTTAATTGTGCAACCAGGGTGAAAAAGTTCTAGACCACCTTTACTCCACACACAGAGACGTGTACAAAGCTCTTCCTAGCCCTCCATTTGGCAAATATTACCATAATTACAGTATATCCTCCTGATTCCTGCTTACAAGCTAAAATTTAAGCAGGAAGCACCAGTGACTCAGTCTATAAAAATGTGGTCTGATGAAACCGATGCTAAACTACAAGACGGTTTTGCTAGCACAAACTGGAATATGTTACGCAATTCTTCCGATGTCATTGAGGAGTACACCACATAAGTCACTGCCTTTATCAATAAGTGCATCGAGGACGTCGTCCCCACAGTGACCGTACGTACATACCCCAAACAGAAGCCATGGATTACAGGCATCATTCACATTGAGCTGAAGGGTAGAGCTGCCGCTTTCAAGGAGTGGGACTCTAACCCGGAAGCTTACAAGAAATCCCGCTATGCCCACTGACGAACCATAAAACAGACAAAGTGTCAATACAGGACTAAGATTGAATCGTACTACACGAGCTCCAACGCTCGTCGGATGTGGCAGGGCTTGGAAACTATTACAGAATACTAAGGTAACCTGCCTAAATGACTACCGACCCGTAGCACTCACGTCTTAAGCCATGAAGTGCTTTGGAAGGCTGGTCATCAACACCATTATCCCAGAAACACTAGTCCCACTCCAATTTGCATACCGCTCCAACAGATCCACAGATGATGTAATCTCTATTGCACTCCACACTGCCCTTTCACACCTGGACAAAATGAACACCTATGTGAGAATGCTCCACATTCAACACCATAGTGCCCACAAAGCTCATCACTAAGATAAAGACCCTGGGACTTAACACCTCCCTCTGCAACAACCATGGACTTCTGGATGTACTGCCCCCAGGTGGTAAGGGTAGGTAACAACACAAGCGCGACGCTGATCCTCAACACAGGGGTCCCTCAGGGGTGCATGCTCAGTCCCCTCCTGTACTGCTTGTTCACTCATGACTGCACGGCCAGTCACAACTCCAACTGTCAGGATTTGGCCAGGGTTGTTCTGGTTTTTGGTCACTAGATGCCCCCATTGTGCCTTTTGACCTTTTGTTTTCCCTTGATCCCCATTATTATTTGCACCTGTGCCTCGTTTCCCCTGATTGTATTTAAACCCTTTGTTTTCCTCTGTTCTTTGCTCTGTGTTTGTATGTTAGCACCCAGCCCTAGTACTCTGAGAACTCTTGTTGATCCCGGTGGACTCTCTTGTGGAATTCTGTTTTTTTTTGTTGTTCATGTTTGTTTTTTTGTTTTTTTAGTATCTTGTATTTTGTGCTTTACCTTCCACCTCGTGGATTTACCTTTTTTGTCTTGGAGGATTACCTTTGTTCTTGTCGGATTCCTTTTGAGGTTGTGGAGTTACATGTTTTCCTGAAGAACTTCACTTTTTACTTTATTAAATACACCATCTCAAGTACTGCTGTGTCTGCCTCATCTTCTGGGTTCTGCCGACTATTCGTGGCTCAGTTGGTTAAGTGACTGTTTCTCACTCCGGAGACCCGGTTTCATAACCCGGTCCTGACACCAACACCATCATTAAGTTTGCTGATGACACGACAGTGGTAGACCTGATCACCGATAACGATGAGACAGACTATAGGGAGGAGGTCAGAGACCTGACCGTGTGGTACCATGACAACAACCTCTCGTTCAATGTGATCAAGACAAAGGAGATGATTGTGGACTACAGGAAAAGGAGGACCTAGCACGCCCCCATTCTCATCAACGGGGCTGTAGTGGAGCAGGTTGAGAGCTTCAAGTTGATTGGTGTCCACATCACCAACAAAATAAACATGCACACCAAGACAGTCTTGAGGGCACGACAAAACCTATTCCCCCTCAAGATTTGGCATGAGTCCTCAGATCCTCAAAATGTTTTACAGCTTCACCATCGAGAGCATCCTGACGGGTTGCATCACTGCCTGGTATGGCAACTGCTTGGCCTCCGACGGAGTGTAGTGCGTGCGGCCCAGTACACCACCGAGGCAAAGCTTCCTGCCATCCATGACCTCTATATCAGACCTCTATATCTATATATTCTTATCTCTTACGTTTTTGGGGTATTTTCTTAACTGCATTTTTTGCTTAAGGGCTTGTAAGTAAGCATTTCACTGTAAGGTGATGTATTTGGCGCATGTGACAAATACAATTTGACTTGATTTTATATAAGACCTGTATATAAGACCTGTATATAAGACCTGTATATAATTGCATTCTTTTCTTTTCTTTTTCTTCTCTCCCATTTCACTGTACTGTTTTACACCTGCTGTATCCTGTGCATGTGAAAATAAAACTAGAAACTTGAAACACACTAATAATAGCTAGGCCTATTACAGAATGTAATTAAACAAAGATAGCCTCACCATCTTTTGTGTTTATCTTCAATCTTATTATCATTGTTAAAACTGCAACCAATATGTTTAAGGACTGCAACCCGGCCAGCGCATTAAGGTATAGTGGCTATAGATCGCTACGGTATAGTAGCTATAGATTGCTTAAAATTTAACGTCAAATAACTAGAGTATCATTGTCACGTTCTTTCAAAATCAAACCCAGAAGCAGACCAGGACAAGGAGAGTAGGAAGAAGGTGAGTATTTATTTACAAGTGAATGTGAATGGGTAGATATATCCAGGTGGCGTAGCGGGCAGCGGTGGTGAGTTGATGGGAGTAAATAGGTGGATCCAATGGGGTAACGGAATCCTCCAACGACCAGGCGGGAATGGGGTAAATGATCCGGGTGAGTAATGTTCGATCCGGCAGGGAATGGATGTCAGGTCCGGGCTTATGAAGAGGAGAGATGTGGATCAGGACCAGGTATGCAGATAGCTGATGGGATACATGTGCGGGTAATCAGAACTCCCAACTGGCTACATTGCCCGGCAACCAGACAGGGTGCGTTCCAGGACGCCGGAAAAAAACACTCCAGGACAGAACACAGGCAAAAAACAGACTCAAGAAACGGGATTCGTGACAATCATTGGTTCTTCAGGTGAACATTACTTGGATAACTTCTGGTGAAGGCCAGTTACTGTAATGCAACTGATATACAGAGATTTCCAATGACAAACAGTATGGTTTATTACACAGCTGACATGGCCAAGACAAAGAATGAGTAGCACCTTTCCTGAAGTCAAATGAACAAATTGCCCTCTTTATTTGACCTTTTTTAACTAGGCTAGTCAGTTAAGAACAAATTCTTATTTTCAATGACGGCCTAGGAACAGTCAAATCCAAATCAAATGTATTTATATAGCCCTTCTTACATCAGTTGATATCTCAAAGTGCTGTACAGAAACCCAGCCTAAAACCCCAAACAGCAGGCAATGCAGGTGTAGAAGCACATTGGCTAGGAAAAACTCCATAGAAAGGCCAAAACCTAGGAGGAAATCTAGAGAGGAACCAGGCTATGATGGGTGGCCAGTCCTCTTCTGGCCGTGCCGGATAGAGATTTTAACAGAACATAGCCAAGATTTTCAAATATTCATAAATGACCAGCATGGTCAAATAATAATAATAATCACAGTAGTTGTCAAGGGTGCAGCAAATCAGCACCTCAGGATTAAATGTCAGTTGGCTTTTCATAGCCGATCATTAGGAGTATCTCTATTGTGGGTTAACTGCCTTGTTCTGGGGTAGAAAGACAGATTTTTTACCTTGTCAGCTCAGGGATTTCATCTTGCAACCTTTCGGTTACTAGTCCAACGCTCTAACCACTAGGCTACCTGCAGCCCCTCTAATGCCCTCATGGGTGGAATGTTAATTTCATAATTAATAAACATATGTCAAACGGTTTCATTATATTTCAGTTATCAGCGATGTACGTATATAAAGTGTAATATTGGGATGCAAACTCAAAATTGAATACATACTTCTGTTTCAAAGTAGATTTGTTTAATTAAGATGACCAAGAAACCCCCTGTGTGACCTTGATTTAGCCCACTGCAGTAAAAGGCTAAGGTAATTGGACTGCTTCAAGATCCTTCACACTCACCAGGCATTATGCTTCTATTCAGCCTACCTATGCACATTGACTCAATCATAAGCATACATTAATAACATTAGTCATAATGGATAAAAACACTTATGTTGAGTACAGGGTCTTTAAGTTGTTTGAAAGAATCATAAAAAATAGCATGAGGTGCAGAATGTAGATTTGCTATACATTCAATTCATTGTATGTAATCAGTGGTGACAGAAGATTCATTATATAAGTAAGATTCATAAAAAACTGAATTGAAAGAAAAATGGATCTGGTTTCATATCTCCACATCTGAGTGGGCTCATATGTCCATGAGGGAATTTGTTTGATCTTGAAAATAGATGCAATGTTTTACTTACTGGAAGAAAGACCACTTACACCATTATATGATGTCTATGTCTAGGCTTTGTTCCTTGCCAAAGGAGGGTTTTTGTTAAATAAAGAAATGTATTGACAAACTATATTATTACTGTTATTCCTAAAGTATTATTATCACTGTTACTATGGTATTATACCCGCAAAAACTTACACAGTGGGTTTAATGCGAGTCAAAAACTGAAGCTCCTGAACATGTGCCGATGGACTATATTTAAGGTAGCCTACTGTACCTATGTAAATCCACCCTGAGCTCCAGGAAAACAAACTGAAATGTGATTCATGAAGCAAAGCTTGGAAGTAAACAGTGTTTCACCTTGCCATCTGTTTAAATCCCATGTTCTTGATGATTTATAATTGCAATGGAGGTCTTGGCTGGTATATCAGAAGTGAGGCTAGTTACAGAGGTATGCAACTGTTTAATTAAATCGCTCACTCTCACTCCCTCTCTCTCACAACTCCTCTATTCAGTCACATACTCACTAATTCAAAAACTACACAAACAAAGGATCCATCTGAATAGTTATAACTAAATATTGTGTTATTAGGAATTTCTGTCAGATGAGAAAATGAGATGCTTGAAGTTTGTCTCTATGGATGTGCTGGCCTCTGTGCCAGAACAGAGTTTAATGAGAAATTACATTTTGACTGACAGTCACCAAATAACAGATATCGTCCCTTGATTTGTCTATACATGAAGAAGTGAAAAGACTATACAAACCCAGATTTTGTGTGGATTCAACTTCAATGTGATTATCTAAACAGATAAGGCGTTGCTTGCTCCCTGAGTAACAGGCAGAGTTGTCCAACGAGGACCCTGAGCAGCCATATGTTCAGCATGGATGACCAGAGAATTGAGGTTAAACTTTATAAAATTAGCTAGGTGATGTAATCTCCCTCTGTTCAAGCAGTCTCCCCACTTCAACTCTGCTCTGCACAGGGGCCATGTGGTAGTGTGTGTGTGAGTGGCCTAGTCAAATAACAGCAGCATGTCCCAATGATTTATTAAGGAGCACATGAAAGCTCAACAGGTTGTAAATTCTGTGTAGTATCCTCCCATATCAGTAACATCTGCCTAATTGCCACATTGATTGCCAACACCTAAGGATTGCTTGACTATCGAGCAAGTGCCAAAAGCGATTGTTCTTTTGGATGGGCCAACTTGATTAGAAGAGACTGGGAATATTTCTGCTGAAGGGCCCCTAGAGAAGGTTGCTTGTTCATTTGTATAGGAAGCCCCTGGCCAGTACACCTAATGACCATTAACACACTTTATTCCTAGCCTGTCAGTGGTTTAATTTCAGGTCCAACAGCAGTTAATGTTCAATAATTATCTCTGTCATTGCCAAAGTCCCCATCCTTTTGCAACACAGGTCCCAGGCCACATTTACGCAACATGCCACAACAAACGTTAATACTTCTTCCCTTATGCCTTGGCACCTTACATAGAAAAATGGAGGATTAATAGTGTAATGGTGCCCACAGATAATTGTAAAAACAATAATGACCCTTTCTTCCCTACTATATCTGTTTTAACCTCTCTGGGATATTATGGATGGTAGCGTCCCACCTCAACAACAGCCAGTGAAAGTGCAGGGCGCCGAATTCAAAACAACAGAAATCCCATACTTAAAATTCCTCAAACCTACAAGTATTTCAAACCATTTTAAAGATAAACTTGTTGTACATCCAGACACACTGTCCGATTTCAAAAAGGCTTTACGACGAAAGCACACCAAACTTTTATGTTAGGTCAGTACCTAGTCACAGAAAAACACAGACATTGTTTTTCAGCCAAAGAGAGGAGAGAGGATATTAATCACTAACCTTTGAAGATCTTCATCAGATGACACTCATAGGACTTCATGTTACACAATACATGTGCGTTTTGATACCCGCCATGTTGTGTAGTCAACAGAAGTCAGAAATAGCATTATAAATATTCACTTACCTTTGATGATCTTCATCAGAATGCAGTCCCAGGAATCCCAGTTCCACAACTGTTTGATTTGTTCGATAAAGTCCATCATTTATGTTCAAATCCCTCCTTTTTGTTTGAGCGTTTAGTACACAATCCAAACAACGCGCGGGCAAGTCCAGGCGAAAGTCCCGATGAAAAGTCATATTACAGTTCGTAGAAACATGTCAAACAAAGTATAGAATCAATCTTTAGGATGTTTTTTTTAATCATAAATCTTCAATAATGTTCCAACTCACGTGAGCGCATTTGACCAGCTCATGCCACTCTGGCAGACCTCTGATTCATTCAGCTCCCATTCCCCCCTCCTTCACAGTAGAAGCATCAAACAAGGTTCTAAAGATTGTTGACGTCTAGTGGAAGCTTTGGGAAGTGCAATATGACCCCATAGACACTGTATATTCGATAGGCAATGATTTGAAAAACTACAAACCTCAGATTTCCCACTTCCTGGTTGGATTTTTTCTCAGGTTTTTGCCTGCCATATGAGTTCTGTTATACTCACAGACATCATTCAAAACGTTTTAGACACTTCAATGTTTTCTATCCAAATCTACTAATTATATGCATATTCTAGCAACTGGGCCTGAGTAGCAGGCAGTTTACTCTGGGCACCTTATTCATCCAAGCTACTCAATACTGCCCCCAGTCCCAAATAAGTTAAAGATTGATCTTGTCAAAGGTCAAAATTAGCTGTGAGATGACGCAGAATCACTCAGGAGTCAGTTCTCTGAAGTGAAAGACTCATTCATTGTCATCTTCTATTCTGTCAAATCTTTGCAGTACAATCAGTGCAATTTTCACTATTACTCTTTATATGACCATCTCAGACTAACCCATTATGTACAACACTTACTCAGCTGATGCAAAGGAAATTGAACATTGATTTCTTTCTGTTCCTCAATTCTAATAATTTGTTTTAGGTTAAGAGATTTGATGATGGGATTGTACTTTAGGATGGAGTTCTAGTAAATCTATATCATAAAACTATAAATATAGATGTAATTTCAATTCCTATGCCATGTGTATGCTTAAAGTAACTGCCCAGTGGAAATCTCACTTTCAAAAGTTCATATTCTGTTCATATTTAAAAGTTCACATCCAAATAATGCTGTTGACACATCCTATACTTATATTTGTGGAGAGAAAAAATATTTTTTGAGGAAAAAAAAAACACATCAAACTTGTATCTCAAACAGACTGGTGTCATCTTCCTGAGGAGTGTGGGCTGGCCAATCAACGGTCTAGAGGAGGATGAGCTAGTGTAACTGGTGTGAAATGGCTAGTAAGTTAGCGGTGCATGCTAGTACTTTAGCATTTTAATTGGTGATGGCACTTGCTCTAAGATCTTGAAATAGTTGTTTCCTTTGCTCTGCAGGTGCCTGGGCTTTTTTTGGGCAATAGGTAACGATGCTTTGTGGGAGGCAGTTGTTGATATGTTCAGAGGGTCCCTGGTTTGATTCCAGTTTGGGGCAAGGAGAGGGATGGAAGGAACACTGTCACATTGGTATCGTGACCCGGATCACTCAGTTGAGCTCTGCCCAGCTGCTGTAATTGCAACAGAGAACGAGGAGGTCAAAGGTGGGTGAGTGTAACTGGTGTGAAATGGCTAGCTAGTTGGCGGTGCATGCTAATAGCATTTCAAATGGTGATCTCACTCGCTCTAAGCCCTTGAAGAATATGTTTACCTGGTCGATGGTTTGAGCCCAGGTTGGGGCAAGGAGAGGGACGGAAGGAACACTCTTACACTGGCTAATCAGTGGTCGACTTGTGAATATTTGTCATAACTGGTATACGCCCACACCGTCTTGTTGTTCGGGTACGCCCATAACATTAAAACACAGAAAAGCTGCTTTTTAACATACTCAGTTACCATTTGGAAGGAAAACTCTCACACTCATATTGTAAGGATTGATAGGTCATATGTCATAGAAATCTGGAAACACTAGGCAGTTACTTTTAAGGTGCAATATGCAGAAATTGCGCTGCCATTTCCTGATTGATTAAATTAAATTTGCGTAGTTCGCCTAATTTCAGTTTGTGACAAAACAAGCAATGTAAGTGTAGAGAATTATTGTAAAGTCTAAACAGCTGTGGAATATATTTTTAATAACCAAACATATTGTATTTTCAGCTGTTTGAAGCTGGTGTACAACATCGAAAGTAAAAGAAGCAAAAACTAAACTTAAGAACGGGAAGCATTGGAATAGCGCACGTAGAACAGATCTACCACTTCTTAGACTTTCTTTCAATGAGAATGACAGATATATAACTCACATTTCTATGTGAATGTGGGCAGGTTGCCCAAAAAGTTACATATTGCAGCTTAAAGATTGGAATACGCATTTTATCAAATAAAATTAAATGTTATTTTTCACACGTGCCCCGAATACAACAGGTGTAGACCTTACAGTGAAATGCTTACTTACGAGCTCCTAACCGACTGTGCAAGAATAAGAGACAAAAGTAACAAGTAATTAAAGAAGAGCAAAAAAAGAACAATATATACAGTGGGGTGCTAGTAGAGAGTCAATGTGTGGGGGCACCGGTTTGTTGAGGTAGTATGTACATGTATTTCGAGTTAATTAAAGTGACTATGAATAGACGACAACAGAGAGTGGAGGGGGTGCAATGTGAATAGTCTGGGTAGCCATTTGACTAGATGTTCAGGAGTCTTATGGCTTGGGGGTAGAAGCTGTTTAGAATCCTCTTGAACCTAGACTTGGCGCTCCGGTACCGCTTGCCGTGTGGTAGCAGAGAGAACGGTCTTTGACTAGGGTGGCTGGAGTCTTTGATAACTTTTAGAGCCTTCCTCTGACGCCACCTGGTCCTGGTCCTCTAGGTCCTAGATGGCAGGGAGCAGTACAGTGATGTACTGGGCCGTTTGCACTACCCTCTGTAGTGCCTTGCGGTCAGAGGCCGAGAAGTTGCCATACCAGGCAGTGTGTCATGTTTTGTCATTTATTATCTTGTCTTGTCCCTGTGCTTCCCATTCTATTCGTTTCCCTCTGCTGGTCTTATTAGGTTCTTTCCCTCTTTCTATCCCTCTCTCTCCCCCTCCCTCTCTCACTCTCTCGCTCTCTCTTCTCTCTATCGTTCCGTTCCTGCTCCCAGCTGTTCCTATTCCCCTAATCAATCATTTAGTCTTCCCACACCTGTTCCCGATCCTTTCCCCTGATTAGAGTCCCTATTTCTTCCTTTGTGTTCCGTTCCTGTCCTGTCGGTTCCTTGTCTAGAATTCACCGTGCTGTGTTTGTGTATCGCCCTGTCGTGTCGTGTTTTCCTCAGATGCTGCGTGGTGAGCAGGTGTCTGAGTCTGTCTGGTTCAAGTGCCTTCCCGAGGCAACCTGCTGTTCACCTGCTGTTCAAGATCGAGTCTCCAGTTTGTCCTCGTCATTTCGAGTGAAAGTTGTGTTTTTTGTTTGTATTTACTTTACTGGATTAAAGACTCTGTTTCGCCAAGTCGCTTTTGGGTCCTCTTTCACCTGCACGACAGAAGGAACCGACCAAGGAATGGACCCAGCGACTTCAGACGCTCGTTACACTGCCGTCGAGATCCAAGGAGCCATGCTCGGCAGACACGAGCAGGAATTGTCTGCTGCTCGCCATGCCGTGGAGAACCTGGCCGCTCAGGTTTCCGACCTCTCTGGACAGTTCCAGAGTCTACGTCTCGTGCCACCTGTTACTTCCTGGCCTGCCGAGCCTCCAGAACCTAGGGTTAATAACCCACCTTGCTACTCCGGGCAGCCCACTGAGTGCCGCTCCTTTCTCACGCAGTGTGAGATTGTGTTCTCTCTCCAACCCAACACATACTCTAGAGAGAGAGCTCGGGTTGCTTACGTCATTTCACTCCTTACTGGCCGGGCTCGAGAATGGGGCACAGCTATCTGGGAGGCAAGGGCTGATTGCTCTAACAAGTTCCAGAACTTTAAAGAGGAGATGATTCGGGTTTTTGACCGTTCAGTTTTTGGTAGGGAGGCTTCTAGGGCCCTGGCTTCCTTATGCCAAGGTGAACGGTCCATAACGGATTATTCTATTGAGTTTCGCACTCTCTCTCCTCTGCTCTCATCCTTCTAGATCTATCGGCTGCCTTCGATACTGTGAACCATCAGATCCTCCTCTCCACCCTCTCCGAGTTGGGCATCTCCGGCGCGGCCCACGCTTGGATTGCGTCCTACCTGACAGGTCGCTCCTACCAGGTGGCGTGGCGAGAATCTGTCTCCTCACCACGCGCTCTCACCACTGGTGTCCCCCAGGGCTCTGTTCTTGGCCCTCTCCTATTCTCGCTATACACCAAGTCACTTGGCTCTGTCATAACCTCACATGGTCTCTCTTATCATTGCTATGCAGACGACACACAATTAATCTTCTCCTTTCCCCCTTCTGATGACCAGGTGGCGAATCGCATCTCTGCATGTCTGGCAGACATATCAGTGTGGATGACGGATCACCACCTCAAGCTGAACCTCGGCAAGACGGAGCTGCTCTTCCTCCCGGGAAGGACTGCCCGTTCCATGATCTCGCCATCACGGTCGACAACTCCTTTGTGTCCTCCTCCCAGAGCGCCAAGAACCTTGGCGTGATCCTGGACAACACCCTGTCGTTCTCAACTAACATCAAGGCGGTGGCCCGTTCCTGTAGGTTCATGCTCTACAACATCCGCAGAGTACGACCCTGCCTCACACAGGAAGCGGCGCAGGTCCTAATCCAGGCACTTGTCATCTCCCGTCTGGATTACTGCAACTCGCTGTTGGCTGGGCTCCCTGCCTGTGCCATTAAACCCCTTCAACTCATCCAGAACGCCGCAGCCCGTCTGGTGTTCAACCTTCCCAAGTTCTCTCACGTCACCCCGCTCCTCCGTTCTCTCCACTGGCTTCCAGTTGAAGCTCGCATCCGCTACAAGACCATGGTGCTTGCCTACGGAGCTGTGAGGGGAACGGCACCTCAGTACCTCCAGGCTCTGATCAGGCCCTACACCCAAACAAGGGCACTGCGTTCATCCACCTCTGGCCTGCTCGCCTCCCTACCACTGAGGAAGTACAGCTCCCGCTCAGCCCAGTCAAAACTGTTCGCTGCCCTGGCCCCCCAATGGTGGAACAAACTCCCTCACGACGCCAGGACAGCGGAGTCAATCACCACCTTCCGGAGACACCTGAAACCCCACCTCTTTAAGGAATACCTAGGATAGGTTAAGTAATCCCTCTCACCCCACCCCCCTAAGTTTTAGATGCACTATTGTTAAGTGACTGTCCCACTGGATGTCATAAGGTGAATGCACCAATTTGTAAGTCGCTCTGGATAAGAGCGTCTGCTAAATGACTTAAATGTAATGTAAATGTAGTGAGTGGAACGAGCCGGCGCTGCTCGCTCGTTTTCTGGAGGGACTCCACGCAGTGGTTAAGGATGAGATTCTCTCCCGGGAGGTTCCTTCAGATGTGGACTCTTTGATTGCTCTCGCCATCCGCATAGAACGACGGGTAGATCTTCGTCACCGGGCTCGTGGAAGAGAGCTCGCATCAACGGTGTTTCCCTGCTCCGCATCGCAACCATCTCCCTCCTCTGGCTCAGAGACTGAGCCCATGCAGCTGGGAGGGATTCGCATCTCGACTAAGGAGAGGGAACGGAGGATCACCAACCGCCTGTGCCTCTATTGCGGAGTTGCTGGACATTTTGTTAATTCATGTCCAGTAAAAGCCAGAGCTCATCTGTAAGCGGAGGGCTACAGGTGAGCGCAACTACTCAAGTCTCTCCATCAAAATCCTGTACTACTTTGTCGGTCCATCTACGCTGGACCGGTTCGGGTGCTACATGTAGTACCTTGATAGACTCTGGGGCTGAGGGTTGTTTCATGGACGAAGCATGGGTTCGGAAACATGACATTCCTTTCAGAGAGTTAGAGAAGCCTACGCCCATGTTCGCCTTAGATGGTAGTCATCTTCCCAGTATCAGATTTGAGACACTACCTTTAACCCTCACAGTATCTGGTAACCACAGTGAGACTATTTCTTTTTGATTTTCCGTTCACCGTTTACACCTGTTGTTTTGGGTCATCCCTGGCTAGTATGTCATAATCCTTCTATTAATTGGTCTAGTAATTCTATCCTATCCTGGAACGTTTCTTGTCATGTGAAGTGTTTAATGTCTGCCATCCCTCCCGTTTCTTCTGTCCCTACTTCTCAGGAGGAACCTGGCGATTTGACAGGAGTGCCGGAGGAATATCATGATCTGCGCACGGTCTTCAGTCGGTCCCGAGCCAACTCCTTCCTCCTCACCGGTCGTATGATTGTAGTATTGATCTCCTTCCGGGGACCACTCCTCCTCGGGGTAGACTATACTCTCTGTCGGCTCCCGAACGTAAGGCTCTCGAGGATTATTTGTCTGTGTCTCTTGACGCCGGTACCATAGTGCCTTCTTCCTCTCCGGCCGGGGGCGGGGTTCTTTTTGTTAAGAAGAAGGACGGTACTCTGCGCCCCTGCGTGGATTATCGAGGGCTGAATGACATAACGGTTAAGAATCGTTATCCGCTTCCCCTTATGTCATCAGCCTTCGAGATTCTGCAGGGAGCCAGGTGCCCTTACTAAGTTGGACCTTCGTAACGCTTACCATCTCGTGCGCATCAGAGAGGGGGACGAGTGGAAAACGGCGTTTAACACTCCGTTAGGGCATTTTGAGTACCGGGTTCTGCCGTTCGGTCTCGCCAATGCGCCAGCTGTTTTTCAGGCATTAGTTAATGATGTTCTGAGAGACATGCTGAACATCTTTGTTTTTGTCTATCTTGACGATATCCTGATTTTTCTCCGTCACTCGAGATTCATGTTCAGCACGTTCGACGTGTTCTACAGCGCCTTTTAGAGAATTGTCTCTACGTAAAGGCTGAGAAGTGCTCTTTTCATGTCTCCTCCGTTACTTTTCTCGGTTCCGTTATTTCCGCTGAAGGCATTCAGATGGATTCCGCTAAGGTCCAAGCTGTCAGTGATTGGCCCGTTCCAAGGTCACGTGTCGAGTTGCAGCGCTTTTAGGTTTCGCTAATTTCTATCGGCGTTTCATTCGTAATTTCGGTCAAGTTGCTGCCCCTCTCACAGCTCTTACTTCTGTCAAGACGTGTTTTAAGTGGTCCGGTTCCGCCCAGGGAGCTTTTGATCTTCTAAAAGAACGTTTTACGTCCGCTCCTATCCTCGTTACTCTGACGTCACTAGACAATTCATTGTCGAGGTTGACGCTTCAGAGGTAGGCGTGGGAGCCATTCTATCCCAGCGCTTCCAGTCTGACGATAAGGTTCATCCTTGCGCTTATTTTTCTCATCGCCTGTCGCCATCTGAGCGCAACTATGATGTGGGTAACCGTGAACTGCTCGCCATCCGCTTAGCCCTAGGCGAATGGCGACAGTGGTTGGAGGGGCGACCGTTCCTTTTGTCGTTTGGACAGACCATAAGAACCTTGAGTACATCCGTTCTGCCAAACGACTTAATGCCCGTCAAGCTCGTTGGGCGTTGTTTTTCGCTCGTTTCGAGTTTGTGATTTCTTACCGTCCGGGTAGCAAGAACACCAAGCCTGATGCCTTATCCCGTCTGTTTAGTTCTTCTGTGGCTTCTACTGATCCCGAGGGGATTCTTCCTTATGGGCGTGTTGTCGGGTTAACAGTCTGGGGAATTGAAAGACAGGTTAAGCAAGCACTCACGCACACTGCGTCGCCGCGCGCTTGTCCTAGTAACCTCCTTTTCGTTCCTGTTTCCACTCGTCTGGCTGTTCTTCAGTGGGCTCACTCTGCCAAGTTAGCTGGTCATCCCGGTGTTCGAGGCACTCTTGCGTCTATTCGCCAGCGCTTTTGGTGGCCGACTCAGGAGCGTGACACGCGCCGTTTCGTGGCTGCTTGTTCGGACTGCGCGCAGACTAAGTCGGGTAACTCTCCTCCTGCCGGTCGTCTCAGACCGCTCCCCATTCCTTCTCGACCATGGTCTCACATCGCCCTAGACTTCATTACCGGTCTGCCTTTGTCTGCGGGGAAGACTGTGATTCTTACGGTTGTCGATAGGTTCTCTAAGGCGGCACATTTCATTCCCCTCGCTAAACTTCCTTCCGCTAAGGAGACGGCACAAATCATTATCGAGAATGTATTCAGAATTCATGGCCTCCCGTTAGACGCCGTTTCAGACAGAGGCCCGCAATTCACGTCACAGTTTTGGAGGGAGTTCTGTCGTTTGATTGGTGCGTCCGTCAGTCTCTCTTCCGGGTTTCATCCCCAGTCTAACGGTCAAGCAGAGAGGGCCAATCAGACGATTGGTCGCATACTACGCAGCCTTTCTTTCAGAAACCCTGCGTCTTGGGCAGAACAGCTCCCTGGGCAGAATACGCTCACAATTCGCTTCCTTCGTCTGCTACCGGGTTATCTCCGTTTCAGAGTAGTCTGGGTTACCAGCCTCCTCTGTTCTCATCCCAGCTTGCCGAGTCCAGCGTTCCCTCCGCTCAGCGTTTGTCCAACGTTGTGAGCGCACCTGGAGGAGGGTGAGGTCTGCACTTTGCCGTTACAGGGCACAGACTGTGAGAGCCGCCAATAAACGCAGGATTAAGAGTCCAAGGTATTGTTGCGGCCAGAGAGTGTGGCTTTCCACTCGCAACCTTCCTCTTACGACAGCTTCTCGTAAGTTGACTCCGCGGTTCATTGGTCCGTTCCGTGTCTCCCAGGTCGTCAATCCTGTCGCTGTGCGACTGCTTCTTCCGCGACATCTTCGTCGCGTCCATCCTGTCTTCCATGTCTCCTGTGTCAAGCCCTTTCTTCGCACCCCCGTTCGTCTTCCCTCCCCCCTCCCGTCCTTGTCGAGCGCACCTATTTACAAGGTACATAAGATCATGGACATGCGTTCTCGGGGACGGGGTCACCAATACTTAGTGGATTGGGAGGGTTACGGTCCTGAGGAGAGGAGTTGGGTTCCGTCTCGGGGACGTGCTGGACCGTTCACTCATTGATGATTTCCTCCGTTGCCGCCAGGATTCCTCCTCGAGTGCGCCAGGAGGCGCTCGGTGAGTGGGGGTACTGTCATGTTTTGTCATTTATTATCTTGTCTTGTCCCTGTGCTTCCCATTCTATTCGTTTCCCTCTGCTGGTCTTATTAGGTTCTTTCCCTCTTTCTATCCCTCTCTCTCCCCTCCCTCTCTCACTCTCTCGCTCTCTCTTCTCTCTATCGTTCCGTTCCTGCTCCCAGCTGTTCCTATTCCCCTAATCAATCATTTAGTCTTCCCACACCTGTTCCCGATCCTTTCCCTGATTAGAGTCCCTATTTCTTCCTTTGTGTTCCGTTCCTGTCCTGTCGGTTCCTTGTCTAGAATTCACCGTGCTGTGTTTGTGTATCGCCCTGTCGTGTCGTGTTTTCCTCAGATGCTGCGTGGTGAGCAGGTGTCTGAGTCTGTCTGGTTCAAGTGCCTTCCCGAGGCAACCTGCTGTTCACCTGCTGTTCAAGATCGAGTCTCCAGTTTGTCCTCGTCATTTCGAGTGAAAGTTGTGTTTTTTGTTTGTATTTACTTTACTGGATTAAAGACTCTGTTTTCGCCAAGTCGCTTTTGGGTCCTCTTTCACCTGCACGACACAGTGATGCGACCCGTCAGGATGCTCTCGATGGTGCAGCTGTAGAACCTTTTGAGGATCTGAGGACCCATGCCAAATCTTTTCAGTCTCCTGAGGGGAATAGGTTTTGTCGTGCCTGCTTCACGACTATGTTAGTTTGAACACCAAGGAACTTGAAGCTCTCAACCTTCTCCACTGCAGCCTTGTCGATGAGAATGGGTGTGTGCTCGGTCCTCTTTTTCCTGCAGTCCAAAATCATCTCCTTTGTCTTGATCATGTTGAGGGAGAGGTTGTTGTCCTGGCACCACACGATCAGGTCTCTGACCTCCTCCCTATAAACTGTCTTGTTGTTGTCGGTGGCCTTCCACTGTTGTATCATCGGAAAACCGAATGATGGTGTTGGAGTCGTGCCTGGCCGTGCAGTCATGAGTGAACAGGGAGTACAGGAAGGGACTGAGCACGCACCCCTGAGGGGCCCTGTGTTGAGGATCAGCGTGGCGCTTGTGTTGTTACCTACCCTTACCACCTGGGGGCGGCCCGTCAGGAAGTACATGGTCTAGTTGCAGAGGGAGGTGTTTAGTCAACAGGGTTCTTAACTTATTGATGAGCTTTGAGTGCAATAGAGACTGCATCATCTGTGGATCTGTTGGGGCGGTATGCAAATTGGAGTGGGTCTAGGGTTTCTGGGATGATGGTGTTGAAAGGCTGGTCATGGCTCACATCAACACACTTCATGGCTACAGATGTGAGTGCTACTGGCCGGTAGTCATTTAGGCAGGTTACTATGAGCGCCGGCTCTGGTTGAGCATTTTCTTGTTTGCTTATGGTGAAATACAACTCATTCAATGCTATCTTAGTGCCAGCTTCTGACTTTGGTGGTATGTAAACAGCTACAAAGAATATAGATGAAAACTCTCTCGGTAGGTAATGTGGTCTGCAGCTTATCATGAGAAACTCTACCTCAGACGAGCAGTAGCTCAAAGACTTCCTTAGATATCATGCACCTGCTGTTGTTTACACAGATACATCGACCACCGCCCCTTGTCTTACCATTCGCCACTGTTCTATCCTGTCGGTACATCGTATATTTTATTGGGGTGGCAGGTAGCCTAGTGGTTTGAGCATTGGACTAGTAACCGGAAGGTTACAAGATCAAATCCCCAAGCTGACAAGGTTCTGCCCCTGAACAAGGCAGTTAGCCCACTGTTCCTAGACTGTCATTGAAAATAAGAATTTGCTCTTAACTGACTTGTCTAGTTAAATAAAGGTGTAATTACATTTAAAAAACAGCCAATTGTCATTGTTGTTGGTTAGTCATGACTCCATGAAACAAAGGATGTTACTGTTTTTAATTAAAAACCTCTTTGGGCTAGGGGGCAGTGTTCGGAAGTCTGGATAGTCTGACATACCCAAAGTAAACTCCCTGTTACTCAGGCCCAGAAGCTAGGATATGCATATATGTATTTGTGTATTTGATGTAAAATCACTTTGAAGCTTCTAAAACTGTTAAAATAATGTCTGTGAGTATAACAGAACTGATATGGCAGGCGATAACCCGTTGAAAATCCATCCAAAAAATGTGTTTGAGCTCCCAGGCCATTCCTATGTTGGCCTGTTGAATTTCCAAACAAATAGGACCCAGATTGCAGTACCCATGGCTTCCACTGGATGTTAACAGTCTTTATAAAAGGTTTCAGGCTTTTTTTTTTAAATGAACAAGTAGTTGTAGTTAATCCAAGGTGTCCCTCATTAGGACACTAGTCTTGTGGCGCGCGTGAATGAGGGCGCACTTCGTTATTTATCTCCGGTATTGAACATACTACTTTCCGTCTTAAATATTATTGTTTATTTACATATTAGGTTACCTAAGGATTGATTAGAAAAGTTATTTGACTTGTTTGGACGAAGTTAACCGGTAACGTTTGGAATTCCTTTGTCTGCATGTTGAACGAGTTGAACGCCAACTAAACTGACTTTTTTGGGAAATTAAAAAGGACTTTATCAAACAAAACAACCAGTTGTTGTGTAGCTTGGACCCTTGGGATTGCAAACAGAGGAAGATCTTTAAAAGGTAAGTGATTTATTTTATCGCTATTTGTGATTTTTGTGACGCATCTCCTGGTTTGAAAAATATTTTCTTGCGGGGTGTATGCGGAGCGCTGTCCTCAGACAATCAAATGCTATACTTTCGCCGTAAAGCCTATTGTAAATCGAACAAAGCGGTTCGATTACCAAGATTCTAAGCTAAAGAATCATGTATGACACTTGTATTTTTCTGAATGTTTAATATTATGATTTTTGTATGTTGAATTTTGCGCTCTGAAATTTCACCGGATGTTGTAGTTGTGGCACGCTAGCGTTAATCTTCCCAATAACTTGTCCATTTTATTCTCCAAAGATCGCATGTTTGCGAGCAGAATTGAGGGGAGTGGGGGTTTATTCAATCGCCTCCTACACCTCAGAAGGCAGCCTGCCCTCCGGCCTCTCTTCACCTCCTCTTCACGCAGATCACTGGGGTCAAAGGGCCTGTTCCCGAGGGAGCCGTATATCCTCCACCTCTGGCTCATCAGAGTCGTGAAAGAAGATGTGATTAGAGAGGGACTCAGTGTTTTAATATCTGCTTTGAGCTGTTTTGATCTGTACTTTTAAAAAACTATACTTGCCATTGGGCCTGTTGTTAATGTCCCCACTCTTTTGGCAGACAATATTGAATACCTGTAAGGACGTGAACAAAACATTGGTAATGCAGGTGTCCCTCAGTTCACACAAATACAAGGCCTTGCCCCTGGCAAGGAAATGGAAATCCACTCAGACCTTCCTTAAGATTAAACAATTGAACTGTCACAGAGTAGACTGTAGAAACAGAGGGACCTATATGGCTACATCTCATTATGGTGTGGGTTGAGCGGGTTGACCCAGGTTAACCTCCAGCACCTCTCACTGTTGCCCACCATTTCCAGCTGACACTTTAATCAGTGTCACGATGTTAGCAGCAGCTGTAGCACCAGCAGAAAGTCTGGACATAGAAGTTAAGAAACTTGCCTGATGGGGATAATTTCTTCAGTCAGGGGTAAACAACTTAGTACAAAGGGATGCTCCTGCATTTAAATACTTAAAGGAATCATTAATCATTCCTTTTGTATAGAACTCTCTTCTCGCCACCAAGTCATAACTTGAACCTCTAATGACCTAGTATGAATATTGACTTTTAATTAGTCTCATTCAAATGATTAATGTCAAAAGAAAAATAATTATGTCTACAAAACATGCGACAGATGACTGTGACATATGGCAGTGAAGTGTTTTTATTTTATTTCATTCGATCCAATGAGTAGAACAATATTTCTGTGACTTTTACTCCTTCTGACAGATGTGTCACTGAAACAAACACGGGGGACGAGGCCCAGAGGGAGAGAGCTATGTCTCTGGCTTGACTGACTCATTGATTTCCTTTTTCCTTTTAACCGTTTCATTTTAACTCGCAGGCCCATGCGTTAGCTCCCTTGGTCGCACAATCATTTCTCTGAGTCAATACGATCCATACAGCAGCTCTGTATGGAGACCAAGCCTATGTAATTACTGCCCAGAGCCAGATCTATCCAACCATACTCCCTGTGTTCTATCGCCTGACTGACGACTGCAGGGGGATCACCAGTCTAGTGGGCCATTACTCATAGAAGTTGGTACTTGTAATAGAGCCAAAGCTCTACAGAGTGGAGAAATCTCATTCTTCAATAAAGGAACATGGATTGATTCCACCAGATGTTGGCAAACTCATGGATCATTCCAACCCAACTCTCCTCTTGTGTCTTTCACTTGCCTTCAAATGTTAGGATCCCTTTTCTATAGTTTAAATAGTTTGAATTACTTTTGGTTGCCGGGACCAAGACAAATGTTTCAGACAATTTCAAGAACTCGTTTTATTAGAATGGTGACAAGGAAAGGTGTCTTTAAAAATAAAGTTACATATAAGCAGAGATTACAAGCAGAGACCAGAATTGAAAAATGTAAGAAAGTAGATTTACATCTGTGTTTCCAAGATAAATGACAAAGAATGACATATGCCCAAAGAATTCAGCCTGAAAAGGGGACTGTACCCAATGGTGCTTTGATAATTTATTGAATTATTTTGACATGATCAATGGAAATATACGCACTGTACAATCTATTTCTCTTTGACCTGCAATGATGTGGAGCCCTTCTTTAAAAGCTCTTAAAACTTCCCCAGTGATTCCCACATCTTGCATGGTGGTGTGTCACGGGATGCCTTATAAATTATATGGACAAGTTACCAATGCAATGGGTGTGAATTAAATTCAAAGATGATATAATAACATGACAAGCAAACAATATTATGCATTTGTACTGCAAGTAGTATGTATGTACGGATGTACTGTAGCCTATAGTATGTATACCCCTCATCAAAAACCTCACCTTCAATTTTAAATATTGATATTTTAGCCACCCTATCCTGTTATGGTTGCAATCCCGATACCGGGATCGATATGACAACTACCAGTGAAAATAGAGGGCGCCAAATTCAAACCACAGAAATCTCATAATTACAATTCCTAAAACATACATGTGTCTTATATCATTTTAAAGCTTTTCTCGTTGTTAATCCCACCAAAGTGTCTGATTTTCAAATAGGCTTTTCAGCGAAAGCACTACAAACGATTATTTTAGGTCTCCACCAAACCATAATAAGCACAACCATTTTCCAGCAAAATATAGCATTCACAAAAATCTGAAATAAAGATACAATTAATCACTAACCTTGAATTATCTTCATCAGATGACACTCATAGGACTTCATGTTACACAATACATGCATGTTTTGTTTGATAAAGTTCCTATTTATATAAAAGAAATCTGAGTTTACATTGGCGTGTTAGATTCACTAGTTCCAAAAACATCAAGTGATTTTGCATAGCCACATCATTCAACAGAAATACTCATCATAAATGTAGATGATAATACAAGTCATACACGTGGAATTATAGATATACCTCTCCTTAATGCAAACGCTGTGTCAGATTTCAAAGAAACTTTACTGAAAAAAGAAATGCATTCAATAATCTGAGACGGCACTCAAAAGTAAAAACAACACAGCCGCAAAGATGGCGTCAACATAAACAAGAAATTACATGATAAATATTCCCTTACCTTTGATGATCTACATCAGAAAGCATTCCAGGAATTCCTGGTCCACAATAAATGTTTGTTTTGTTTGAAAATGTCCGTTATTTATGTCCTAATACCTTCTTTTGTAATTACATTTGGTATACATATCCAAACGCTAATTCTGGTCAGCGTTAAATCAGACAAAAACTTCAAAAATAAATATTACCGGTCGAAGAAACATTTCAAACTAAGTACAGAATAAATTATTAGTATGTTTTTAACACAATAGCTTCAATAAAGTTCCAACCGGAATATTCTTTCTTGTCTTCGTGAGCAATGGAATGCAAGTGACTACCGTGAGGAAAAAGTGGGATCACAAAATGGCTGCTTGATGGACATCTGATATATTCTGCTCTCCTTCACTCCCACAACAATATAGAAGCCTCATTATAATTTCTATTGATGTCAACCATCTAGTGGACCCCCTAGGCAGTGCAATATCATTCATATCTCAAGGGGATTTCATTGGGGACTCTGGTGAATACATACAAGCTCAGATTTCTGACTTCCTGTTTTGATTTCAACTCAGGATTTTGCTTGCCAATATGAGTTCTGTTATACTCACAGACATCATTCAAACAGTTTTAGAAACTTCAGAGTGTTTTCTATCCAATACTAATAACAATATGCAAATATTAGCAACTATGACTTAGGAGCAGACCGTTTGATATGGGCACCTTTCATCCAAGCTACTCAATACTGCCCCTGCAGCCATAAGAAGCTATTATCCATGTTGGTAATTTTGGGGGTGCTCAAGGTGGCCTGTGAACAAATTAAACATTAATGAAATGAGGTAAGCCATCTGAAACCAGATACATTACTCTGGATGGCAGCAGGAATTCCATTCAATCCTGGCAAAGGAGGCTGACACCCCATGTCTGAGCCAAAGAAAAGCGGCATGAACGTTGAACGTGTCAGTGGGGAAAATGACACCCATCAAGGTATTTTTGGCGAGAGGGAGTTTTGACAGTCTGTGTATCTGTAATTGAATAGAAAGGCATTAGTCATTGTAAGCCAAATACATATCTGATTCTAAAGTGTAATTAGACAGATTTAGCATCAATGAAATGGTCTTTTTGTCTTTTTCCTTTTTGTTCATTTATCATTATTTCAGTGTTATTTGTGACAGTGCACTTTGTTAACTGAAAATGTATGTATTTATTTTATCCCGGAGATGTTCTGTGATGCTTATTCTATTCAAAACATTATGAACACCTGTTCTTTCCATAACATTGACTGACCAGGTAAATCCAGGTGAAAGCTATGATCCCTTATTTATGTCACTTGTTAAATCCACAATCAGTGTACATGAAGGGAGGAGACAGGCTAAAGAAGGATTTTTAAGCCTTGAGACAATTGAGACACTGATTGTGTATGTGTGCCATTCAGAGGGGGAATGGGCAAACCAAAATATTTAAGTGCCTTTGAACGAGGTATGGTTATGGTAGTACAGTAGTTGCAAGGTACGCCAGATTTTGTCAAGAACTGCAACTCTGCTGGGTTTTTTCAAGCTCAACAGTTTCCCTTGTGTATCAAGAATAGTCCACTACCCAAAGGATATCCAACCAACTTGACACAATCATGAGAAGCACCGGAGTCAACATAGGCCAGCATCCCTGTGGAACGCTTTTGACACCTTGTAGTCCATGCCCCAACAAATGTATATGGGGGGGGGGGGGGGGGGGGTTTAACTCTGTGTCACGTTGGCTCAACCGAGACATGAATAGACCCAATTTTTTACCATTAAGACATCAAAATGGCATGGTATATAGCCATACAAGACAATATTATCTTGTGTAATTATGTTGACAGTGCAGGTGATAACAAACACATTTTCTGAACATACACTACAGACTAATGCAAATCAAATTTAACACCACTCACATTATGAAAGTATCCTGTGTTTCTGAATGGTGTGTTTTATTGAGGCTTTTTGCAGAAGGACCACTTTTAAACAATGGTGAGTGGAGGTTATTACTGTATAAGTAGCTTTACAAAACTCATCAAACACAGAATGATCCTGCTTTCACTTATGTGCAATTAAAAGAGGATTTAGGGAAAATTGTTCATATTGTGTAACTCTTTTCTATAGACTTACACTACTGTTCAAAAGTTTGGGGTCACTTAGAAATGTCAATTTTTTGTCCATTAAAATAACATCAAATGGATCAGAAATACAGTGCAGGCATTGTTAATGTTGTAAATGACTAGCTGGAAACGGCTAGATATTCCATAAGCGTACAGAGCCCCATTATCAGGAACCATCACTCCTGTGTTCCAATGGCACGTTGTGTTAGCTAATCCAAGTATATCATTTTAAAATGCTAATTTATCATTAGAAAACCCTGTTGCAATTATGTTAGCACAGCTGAAAACTGTTGTTCTGATTGAAGAAGAAATAAAACTGACCTTCTTTAGACTAGTTGAGTATCTGGAGTGTCAGCATGTGTGGGTTTGGTTACAGGCTCAAAATGGCCAGAAACAAAAAACGTTCTTCTGAAACCCGTCAGTCTATTCTTGTTCTGAGAAATGAAGGCTATTCCATGCAAGTAACTGCCAAGAAACTAAAGATCTCGTACAACGCTGTGTACTACTCCCTTCACAGAACAGTGCATACGGACTCTAATCTGAATAGAAATAGGAGTGGGAGGCCCCGGTGCACAACTGAGCAAGAGGGCAAGTACATCAGAGTGTCTAGTTTGAGGAAAAGACGCCTAACAAGTCTTCAACTGGGAGCTTCATTAAATAGTACGTTCAAAACTCCAGTCTCAACGGCAACAGTGAAGAGGCGACTCCAGGATGCTGGCTTTCTAGGCAAAGTTGCAAAGAAAAAGCCATATCTCAGACTGGCAAATAAAAATACAAGATTAAGATGGGTAAAAGAACACAGACACTGGACAGAGGAATTCTGCCAAGAAGGACAGCATCCTGTAGTCGCCTCTTCACTGTTGACATTGAGACTGGTGATTTGTTGGGTACTATTTAATTAAACTGCCAGTTGAGGACTTAAGAGGTGCCTGTTTTTATATTTGAAGACAATTAGGAGACTTGAGGATATGCAGAACGTTTTGCAGAAATCTGTCTTGTTATGAATAGGCTCATCCCAGCATCTTCATTAATGAGAGCTTTTGCAGCTGACCCTGTTCTTTCAATGGAATCCTATCCAGAAAAGAATCAAAAGCCCAAAGACCTGCTGAATGCAGTTAATAGCTTTTTAGTGGCATGAAACCAGAAACGTGAGTGAAAAACTAAAATCAGAAAGTGTTTGTATGAGAGCTATCTAAAGGTGCACTAATTATGCTTAATGAAGATGTTGAATATAACGCTAGCAGGGTGATTTTCAGAGGAAAGCAAAATAGTGTATGTGTGAAGTTGCAGTAAAAGTGCAAAGGAATACACTTTTGGCACCGTTAGAAAGACACACAAAGGACAATTACACTCATCTCCTTACTTTTTATGGCAATCAACCTGACAGTCATTTATCAGTAAAAGATACTTTATATCCTTCACCTTTTTAAACAGTTGATATAAATGTGTATACAAAGTCCCTTGGGCACTGTATTTCAATTATTTTGTTTGGCAGACTCAGAAATCAACAGTGTAAATACTCTCTCAACCTTTTGAAGTATATTTTCAGGCAACAAACCTACGGTGTCTTTCTTCTCCACTCTTTAGTACATTGAAGTGAACTGTGTCACTCCCTGGTCTGTTTCACCTGTCCTTGTGCTTGTCTCCGCCCCCATCCAGGTGTCACTTATTTTCCCTGGTGTATTTATCCCTGTATTTCCTGTCTCTCTGTGCCAGTTTGTCTTGTATGTCAAATCAACAAGCGTTTTTGTGTCATGTCGTGTCTTTGGCATTATTAAACTGAAGACTGTTAGTTTATCAAATCCATTCTCCGTAACTATTATTACGTGATTAACTAATCAGATAAATGTAATTAATTAGGAAGTTGTGGCACCAAGGAAAATATTCAGATTACAAAGTTATAATTTTCCTAATATTACTTTCAGATATTTTAATATCTTATCAATTAGTCTCCTAATTAATGAATTATTCTTTACCTCACGTTAGTCTCATTCCAAACATCGTAAATTGTTGGTTATCTGCACAAACCCAGTCTTCCCTAAGAATCATCCATACATCAATTGTCTCAATAATTTATTTATTAACTAACTAAATAATTACAGAAATGCACACACAAACAAAGTAGATATGGTTACAAGGAAATGATAGGGGATGAGCCCTAGTGGGCTAAACCGGTATGGCGGCTTGGTAGACAAAAGGGAAGTGGGTGTAGACTGAGAAAGGCGGGAATTACGCAAATGAATCACTGCACACTTGATAATTCTAACAATTGAAATGATAATCCTTTGCACATGAATGCTCACTAATTCTGGAATAATTGCAATTAATACATATATTGACGCTCAGTGTGTCGTCGTGATCTCTGTTGGAAAGTTTGTTTCTGTTGGAGAGTGTGTCCGCCCTCTCTCTCTCTGCCATGGTTAGAATGGATAGTTCAGAGTAACATTCTGAAATGTTGTTATAGATTCGATGTTTCGGTGGTTGTCGGTCCTCGCATTCACATAATTTCTAGATGCAGACTAGTAATTAGTATCGACGAGTAGCTCTTATTCTGTCAACCATGTGGTATGGTTAAAAGATTCAGCAATCTACTCAAACCTTAACTTGTTATGGCTGCATTCCCCCTATCAGGATAAGTGTCATCAACAACCGCTGAATAGCATAGCGCTACATTCAATAAATATTACTACAAATATTTACATTCATGATATCACAAGTGCAACATAGGAAAACACAGTTTAGCCTTTTGTTAATCCACCTGTCGTGTCAGATTTTGAAATTATGCTTTACAGCGAAAGCAATCCAACATTAGGTACACTTAGCATCAGGAAGCTTGGTCACGAAAATCAGAAAAGCAATCGTTTACCTTTGATGATCTTCAGATGTTTTCACTCACGAGACTCCCAGTTACACAACAAATATTCCTTTTGTTCCATAAAGATTATTTTTATATCCAAAATATCTCTGTTTATTTGTCGCGTTATGTTCAGAAATCCACAGGAAAGAGCGGTCACGACAACACAGATGAAAATTCCAAATAGTTTCCATAATGTCCACAGAAACATGTCAAACTTTTTTATAATCAATCCTCAGGTAGTTTTTAAAATAATCGATAATATATCAACCGCAAATGTCTTTCACAGTAGGAGAGGGAAAAGCAATACCTATCCAAACTCTGTTGCGCGAGCAAAATTCATGTGACCACTTGACGCGATGTTATCGTTCTGGCTCATTTTTCAAAATAAAAGCCTGAAACTATGTCTGAAGACTGTTGACACCTTGAGGAAGCGATAGGAAAAGGAATCTGGTTCATATCCCTTTAAATCCAGCAACGGGAGGCTATGGAACATGTAGTTTTCAAAATAGAAGCCACTTCCTGTTTTGATTTTCCTCTGGGTTTCACCTGCAATATCAGTTCTGTTATACTCACAGACAATATTTTGACAGTTTTGGAAACTTTAGAGTGTTTTCTATCCAATAGTAATAATAACATGCATATATTAGCAACTGAGACTGAGGAGCAGCCATATGAAGTTAACTCCCTCTGTGATGAGGTACTGGTCTGAAGGGAATTCCTCCCGTTGGGGGCTATATTCGTAAAACGGGGCTGTGCCATGACTCCAGATCAATGTCTGTGCTCATTGGGCGGGCCAATGATTTAGTTAAACTCCAAAGGGAATTGGAGTTTCCTTCATTAAACAGTATAAAATCACATTACATAATTTCACAAATAGTTTAATCTTTACTCATTCATTTTATACAACAATTAGATGCAAGGTAATATGGCTGTATTGTCTTTCGTGAGGTCACCAAATTGTACAAAATGGACCAGTTCGTAGCTTGCAACTTCACCGACCGTTTATACCTTCTCCAGAACATGGATATTGTTCAGTTCTCAAGTTCTGTGATGTGGAAGAGGTTCCTTTGTTCTCTCTATGAAAACTCACTCTCTCTTATACTCTGGCCATGAGGAGAGAACTCCTCTAGGAATTTATGACCTGCCTAACAGAGCCTGTTGGTAGAGGGAAGAGAGAGAGACGTGGTGAGAGAGGTAGGGGGATGGTGCAGATAGAGGGGGATGGTAATCGCAATCCCCAAAGAGGGCAAAGTCATGACACTCAGCTCCTGCTTTTTCCAGACCCTCCTGGTTTTGACCCTTGCCTGTTCTGACTCTGAGCCCACCTGCCTGACCACTCTGCCTGTCCTGGCCTCGAGCCTGCCTATCGTCTTGTACCGTTTGGACTCTGACCTGGTTTATGAACTCTCACCTGTACCCTACCTGCCTTTTGCCTACACCTTTTGTTATAATAAATATCCGAGCTCAACCATCTGACTCCTGTGTCTGCATTTGGGTCTCGCCTTGTGCCCTTATGATCTTAGATTCTGCTTCTTTGACAGGAACAACGTAAGGGAATGCTTGGGATGAGAGAACCTCAGATTTCAGCATGTTGGTATTAGAGACTCGGTCAGGGACAGGTTAAAATGTCATCGAAAACACTTGCAAGTTGTTCAGCGCATGTTCGGAGTACACGACCTGGTTATCAGTAAATAAAAGTAATTTCCTCACCATCTTAGATAAGCAAGCCCATTCAAAAAATGCAGAACTAAGAACAGATATAACCATTGGTTCACTCCAGACCTGACTGACCTCGACCAGCACAAAAACATCCTGTGGCGGACTGCAATAGCGTTGAATAGTCGCCGCAATATGCAACTGTTCAGGGAAGTCAGGAACCAATACACGCAGTCAGTCAGGAAAGCAAAGGCTAGCTTTTTCAAACATAAATTTGCATCCTGTAGCTCTAACTCCAAAAAGTTTTGGGACACTGTAAAGTCCATGGAGAACAAGAGCACCTCCTCCCAGCTGCCCTCTGCACTGAGGCTTGGTAACAAGGTCACCACCGATAAATCCATGATAGTCGAAAATTTCAAGAAACATTTCTCAACGGCTGGCCATGCCTTCCTCCTGGCTACTCCAACACCGACCAACAGCTCCACCCCCCTCAGCTACTAGCCCAAGACTGCCCAGCTTCTCCTTCACCCAAATCCAGACAGCAGATGTTCTGAAAGAGCTGCAAAGCCAGGACCAGTAAAAATGAGCTGGGCTAGACAATCAGGACCCTCTCTCTCTAAAACTATCCGCCGCCATGGTTGCAACCCCTAATACCAGCCTGTTCAACCTCTTTTTCGTATCATCCGAAATCCCCCTCTTCAAAGGTGGTGACACCCTAGACCCAAACTGTTACAGACCTATATCCATCCTGCCCTGCCTCTCTAAAGTCTTCGAAAACCAAGTTAATAAACAGATCTTCAGATCTTCACTGTACTTCTGGCCATTCCTTGGATACTATGCTAACTAACCTCCAAACAAGCTTCAATGCCATACAATGTGGCCTCCAACTGCTCTTAAATGCTAGTAAAACCAAATGCATGCTTTTCAACCGTTCGCTGCCCGAACCCGCCCGCCCGACTAGCACGGTTCCGACCTAGAATATGTGGACAACTATAAATACCTAGGTGTCTGCTTAGGCTGTAAACTCTCCTTCCAGACTCATATTAAACATCTCCAATCCAAAATCAAATCTAGAATTGGCTTTCTATTTCGCAACAAAGCCTCCTTCACTCACGCTGCCAAACTTACCCTAGTAAAAGTGACTATCCTACCGATCCTCGACTTCGGTGATGTCATCTACAAAATAGCTTCGAATACTCTACTCAGCAAATCTTTCACAGTGCCATCCGTTTTGTTACCAAATCATCTTATACCACCCACCACTGCGACCTGTATGCTCTCACTACATACTCGTCGCCAGACCCACTGGCTCCAGGTCATCTTTAAGTCTATGCTAGGTAAAGCTCCGCCTTATCTCAGTTCACTGGTCACGATAACAACGCCCACCCGTAGCACACGCTCCAGCAGGTATATCTCACTGATCATCCCCAAAGCCAACACATAATTTGGCCGCCTTTTCTTTTTATCTACTGTGTCATTGACTTGTTTATTGTGTTATTGGCTTGTTTATTGTTTATTCCATGTGTAACTATGTTGTTGTCTGTGTCACACTGCTTTGCTTTATCTCGGCCAGGTCGCAGTTGTAAATGAGAACTTGTTCTCAACTACCCTACCTGGTTAATAAATAAAGGTGAAATATATATATTTTTCTAAATCAGTCTGGCACTGCACCTTGTGAATGTTGACCTGTTTAAAGGTCTTACTCACATCGGCTATGGAGAGCGTGATCACACAGTCATCCGGAACAGCTGATGCTCTCAGGCATGCTTCAGTGTTGCTTGCCTAAAAGCGAGCATAGAAATTATTTTGCTCGTCTGGTAGGCTTGTGTCACTGGGTAGCTCGCGGCTGTGCTTCCCTTTGTAGTCCGTGATAGTTTGCAAGCGTCGGAGCGTCGGAGCCGGTGTAATCCTCAATGCCATCAAACAAATCCGGGAACATATTCCAGTGTGTGCTAGCAAAACAGTCCTGTAGCTTAGTATCTGCGTCATCTGACCACTTCCTTATTGAGTCACTGGTACTTCCTGCTTTATTTTTTGCTTGTGAGGGAGAGATTTGTACGCGTCTCTGTGTGTGGAGTAAAGATGGTCTAGAGTTTTTATTCCTCTGGTTGCACATTTATTATGCTGGTAGAAATTAGGCAAAACAGATTTAAGTTTCCCTAGTCCCCGGCCACTAGGAGTGCCGCCTCTGGATGAGAATTCTCTTGTTTGGGTCTTTTGTAGTGGGAAAACGTGCATTAATTAACCATATACATGCTTGATGCTGTCATTTGTTGCACACAGATAGAATGCAAATGATAAAACAGATATCAGAAAGAGCCTAATGGACACCACTTGAATACAGTAACACTTACAAATTGTGATACATGACAAACATGGATCCACTTCAGATTTCAATTATTTCTCCCAATTATTGATGCACTTAATATCCAGCTCTCTCATGCTGGCACCTATACTGTAGGAATATATTAACACTACATTTTCAAAGGGTTGTTCTGAACAGAAGTACACAGTACAACAGGTTGGACATTGGCCCAGGAAAAGGGATGTGTATGGAGTAAGAGGACTTTTTTATTTTACCTTTATTTAACTAGGCAAGTCAGTTAAGAACAAATTCTTATTTTCAAAGAGAGCCTAGGAACAGTGTGTTAACTGCCTGCAGAACGACAGATTTGTACCTTGTCAGCTCGGGGGTTTGAACTTCTAACCTTCTGGTTACTGGTCCAACGCTCTAACCACTAGACTACCCTGCCTAGGATACAGTTAGTTAGAGCATATGGGGCTCAGTTCTGAACTTTTCTACTTTCAGGGGCCAGTGCGGTGTAAGATATTTTGGATAAGGAATGCATTATAATCAGCTTTGCACAAAAAAAGGTTATTACTTACTGTAAAGGAATAGATCAAATATGTGATCAAATATGTGATTTAGTGAGTTATTTTTTGTAGATATTTGCACATTTTGGGGCATAGTAATTAGAAGAGAAAAATGAAGCCAGTGTGTTCTGGCAATTAATAGGTGATTGTGAGAGTCTTTAAAGAGGTTTGTAGCCAATAGGACAGTTGAGTAGTACCAGAAGAAAGCACCATAATTACTAATTAGACGTCTGGCACACTCATTCACACCCTCAATCATCCAAAGATTGCATAACTTTCTCTATCTTCCTCAGAACTTCCTCTGCCTTCCAGCAATCACAGTAGATCCCAGTGGAGAGAGTGATGCTCATGACAATACCCTGGATGGTGGCTATACAATGGCCAGGAAAAGTGGACACAATGACACTGAGGGAGACTTTGTGTGTAGAAGACTAATAGAGACCAGGAGTTAATTTTATGTAGCCTAAAGACTGTACAATCTTGGACTGATTACATATTATTACCTAATACACTAAACAAGTGAAGAGTTTAATTCCAAAACACTTTATTACCATTTTCATAAATGCTGGGCTATTAGCTTTTATTGTTTAAAGACATTTTGAGTGAGTTTTTGTGGAGTTCAATGCGAGACATGTATTTGTTTAAATCTCTCACTTAATGTTTTCCTGTCACACTGTTGTAACGCTCTGGGCGTAGTGGGTGCGAGAGGGTACAGTGTAGTGCACACATGGCGAACATAAGCCACCCACGGTGAATTATAAATGAACACAGGGCGAAACAAGGAGAGAAATAGGGACTAACAGGAAAAACAAATGCCCCAAACACAGGAACTCAAACAGTCTGGAGAAAAGCCCAGGAACGAAAACACATCAACGTGCACAGTAGCAACACAAAACAATCCACATAGCCCGACAAATCAGCCTACACACAAAACAGGTGAAACCAATAAACAGAAAGAGGAAAAGGGATTAGTGGCAGCTAGTAGGCCGGTGACGACGAGCACTGAGCGTCACCCCCCCCCCCCGACGCGCTGATATCGGCCTCGTGGGCGAACCGGAGGGCGAGGCGCTGGGCGATCTGGATGGAGGCGATGGAAATCCCTCAACAGTGACGGTCCAAGATGTTCCCCACCGATACCCAGCACCTGTCCTCTGGGCTGTAACCCTCCCAATCCACAAGGTACTGCAGGCCCCTCGTCTGTCCAGAATGGCACATCGTGTACGCCGGGGACCCCTCGATGTCCAAAGGGGGGCGGAGGGACCTCCGGCACCTAACCTTCTTGCACGGGACCTGCTACCACCAGCCTGAGGAGAGACACATGAAAAGAGGGGTTAATACAATAACAGGAAGGGAGTTATAATCTATACCACATCTCGTTTATCCTCCTCAGGACTTTGAAGGGCGCCACACACTGCGGCCCCAGCTTCCAGCAGGGCAATGCGGAGGGGTAGGTTTCGAGTCGAGAGCCTGTCCCCCGGTACGTACACGGGGGCCTCACTGCGGTGGCGGTCAGCACTCCTCTTCTGCCGTCCACCGGCTTGTTTGAGCGATGCCTAAACGGCTCTCCAGGTCTCCTTGGAGCGCTGCACCCACTCCTCCACCACAGGAGCCTCGGTCTGACTCTGATGCCATGGTGCCAGGACCGGCTGGTAGCCCAACACACACTGAAATGGTGAAAGGTTCATAGAGGAGTGACGGAGTGAGTTCTGGGCCAACTCCGCCTACTGGACGTACCAAGACAACTCCCCTGGCCGGTCCTGGCAATACGACCGCAGAAACCTACCCACCTCCTGGTTCACTCTCTCCACCTGCCCATTACTCTCGGGGTGATAACCGGAGGTCAAGCTGACCGAGACCCCCAGACGCTCCATAAACGCCCTCCATACCCGGGACGTGAACTGGGAACCTCGATCAGAGACGATGTCCTCCAGCACCCCATAGTGCCGGAAGACGTGTAAATAGCACCTCGGCAGTCTGTAGGGCTGTAGGGAGACAAGGGCAACGGGAGTAGATGGCAGGACTTAGAAAACCGCTCCACAACAACCAGGACCGTAGTGTTCCCCTGAGATGGGGGAGATTGGTCAGGAAAGGAAATCCACTGACAGGTGAGAACCATGGCCATTGTGGAACGGGGAGGGGCTGTAACTTCCCTCTAGGAAGGTGCCTAGGAGCCTTACTCTGGGCACACACCGAACAGGAAAATACATAGAACCTTAACGTCCCTAGCCAAGGTGGGCCACCAGTACTTCCCCTTGAGACCCTGCACTGTCCTCGCCACACTAGGATGACCCGAAGAGGGTAGTGTGTGAGCCCACCGAATCAATTGATCACGAACACCAAGCAGCACATACTTTCGACCTGTCGGACACTGAGGAGGCGCAGGTTCCACCTGTAACGCCCGCTCGATGTCCGAGTCCACCTCCCATACCATCGGTGCCACCAGCGTAGAGGCTGGAAGGATGGGAGTAGGATCGATGGGCCAATCCTCCGTGTCATAGAGACAGGACAGCGCATTGGCCTTCGTGTTCAGGGAGCCTGGTCTATAAGAAATTGTGAACCTGACTCATACGAGGAGTGAACTGGGAGTGAGTTCTGGCCAACTAGCACCTCGGCCTAACGTAGATGGCAGGACTTAGAAAAGACAGGACGTGTTCCCCTGAGGTGAAGAACATGGCCCACCTTGCCTGACGCAGTCTCCTGGCTGCCCGGATATACTCCAGATTCTGGTGGTCGGTCCAGATGAGAAAAGGGTGCCTAGCCCCCACAAGCCAGTGTCTCCAAACCTGCAGGCCCCTTACCACCGCTTACAACTCCCGGTCCCCCACATCATAGTTACGCTCCGCCGGACTGAGCTTCCTCGAAAATGAAGCACAAGGGCGGAGTTTATGGCGTACCCGAGCGCTGTGATAGCACGGCACCCACCCCAGCCTCGGACGCGTCCACCTCCACTATGAATGCTAAAGAGGGGTCCGGGGTGCGACAAAAGGGTGCATCGGTGAACAGCGCCTTCAACATATCGAAGGCTCTGTCAGCCTCTGCCGACCACCACAAACGCACCGGCTACCTGCTACCTGGCCAAAACCCCGGATAGACAGCTGGAGCATTCTTTAATCCACACGGCATGACAAGGTACTCATAATGACCTGATGTGGTACTAAACACGGTTTTCCACTCGTCTCCATCCTGAATATGCACCAGATCATACGCGCTCCTGAGGTCGAGTTTTGTGAAAAACCGTGCTCTGTGAAATGATTCCACCGCCGTAGCGGTGGAAGCGGGTAACTAAACCCCACCGTGATGGCATTTAGACCAATATAATCAATGCATGGTTGCAGACCTCCCTCCTTTTTTTCACAAAAAATAAACTCGAGGAGATGGAGGAAATGGAGGGCCGAATGTACCCCTGTCCCAGAGATTCCGTGACGTATGTCTCCATAGCCAACGTCTCCTCCTGCGACAATGGGTACACATGACTCTTGGGAAGCGTAGCGTTTACCTGGTTAAGAACATATGCTAAATTACCAAAATATCAAATGTAAATGTTGTATGTACATATCTCATATTACTGTAGATATAATGTGATTTCATGTAATTGTATCTGTTGCCAATGGCCTTGAGTCTTCTTGGGTGGACACTTCTAATGTAACTCTATGACAGCACCCAAGGGGCTTGAATTGTTGAGCTCTACCCTTAGATTTGTCTGTGACGTAGTGTCCCCATGAGTGACAGAACACTGAGCCAATCACTCCGCAACTAGAGAGCATTACCAATCCCTATGCTCAGTATTTTCCGCTGGCTGTCCCACCACCACAGAAAGCACTAAGCTAGGCTGAAACCTGCATTTTGTAGCTGCCTTACTCAAGAAAGAAAAAAAGAGACCATGTTTCTATGCGGCTTTATTTACTCAATGATTATTTATATATTTTTTGCAAACTGATATGTGACACAATAACATGCAAAACTGGCAACCCCCCCACCTGCCCTGAAAAGATGGGTCGCATCTGCTGTTGATGATAATGATGTTGCTCCCTCATTAATACTCTAATTAAAAGAAACATTTTCACATAAAACGACAGAAATGTTATTAGTCTCATATCACTATGAGCTGACATGTACATTTGTGGTAACCTTTGGCCTATTATTGCAACAAACGCGTTATTAGAGGTGGTTAAAATTGGAAAGTAACAGATGATACGTACTTGATACTATGCAGGTGTAACTATAATATATGGTGGTAATTAATTGAAACGAGAAATGTAGGCTATCAAGTACTTGACTTTAACTTTGTCACACCTACATCATAACACTATCACTATCGGCAATAATTTTCATCAATTCAATTATTTTAAATATAAACAATTAAAATAGTCTTACTTTAGCCATGCATGCACTGCAATGGATGTATATGCTATTTGAAAAATGGGTACAACACAATCCATATATCGTATTGATGTAAATCCATCCTAAATCTCTTCATACACTGTTTTACACAAGTGTTATTAAGAAATAATACCAGAATGGGTGACATTGCTGTCCAGTTTCATATACAGAGCGTATTATATTGTTAGAAGGCACTTGAAGAGCCATTTAGTAAATGCCAGAAGGCAGCTCTGATTCCTATTTGTCAGCAGGACCTAATAAAAGTGTCACATGCAGTGTTTCTGAGACGTATAGTAGCTTGGTCCCATTAATGACAGTCACTACTGATTTAGCTACTGCAAGCTTCCTAATTAAGCAGGCAGATGATTTTCAGGTGCTCCCCACAACTATGACAGCGGTAGTGGGGCTTTCTGTGGGCATAAGAGAAGGGGATGGAGGCATCCCTCCACACAGTCAGCTCCTTCAGTAACAGTTCTTATTATGCACATGTTATCCACTAGTTCTGCACTCATTATACACTCCTAAAATGCAAACGCCTTACATATCACATAGACTGTAATTTACACTGTGGTGCTGAATATGACGTAAGGGCAGACTGAGATAAATTAGTATAGGAGCAGCCTGGTCACTGGAAATAGACTTTGATTAACCACTCGGAATGGATGTCTAAACTGTTAACTTTTTGAGTTTGTTTCTGTTTAAACCCTGTAACCACACAGAATGTACCCTGTAACCACGCGGAATGAATGTAAAAAATAGACATTCATCCATAAAATGTTGAATTTAAGTCTCAGTTCCACAAATAAGATGCCTTGTTATCCTGATTGTGACCACCTCAGCTGAGGACATGGAAATCTGCTTCAAAACTGAAAATATTTCTCTCCTCCCCATGTCGAAATGGGTAGAATTGCAGGAAATTAGTTGAACAACTGCAAAAAAATATATAGAATTGCTGAAAATGGACATTAATCCTGATACTATGTTTATTGGCTGCGAATGTTTATTGAATTGTTTTGTTTCTGCCTTTTCTATTCCAGACATTCTGAAATTCACTAAAGCATCCCATGTATGTAACTTTAGTCTTTCACTTTTCAATGTTTTGGAAACTGATATGTGACACAATAACATGCAAAACTGGCAACCCCCTCACCTGCCCTGAAAAGATGGGTCGCATCTGCTGTTGATGATAATGATGTTGCTCCCTCATTAATACTCTAATTAAAAGAAACATTTTCACAAAAATATATAGAATTGCTGAAAATGGACTTTAATCCTGATACTATGTTTATTGGCTGCGAATGTTTATTGATGTTTAAAGTTGGTGAGGGAGATAAAAGTCTCCAACTTCAGCGATTTTTGCAATTCGTTCCAGTCACAGGCAGCAGAGAACTGGAAGGAAAGGCGGCCAAATGAGGTGTTAGCTTTAGGGATGGTCAGTGAGATACACCTGCTGGAGCGCGTGCTACGGGTGGGTGTTGCCATCGTGACCAGTGAACTGAGATAAGGCGGAGCATTACCTAGCATGAACTTGTAGATGACATTACATTACATTTACATTTACATTTAAGTCATTTAGCAGACGCTCTTATCCAGAGCGACTTACAAATTGGTGCATTCACCTTATGACATCCAGTACATCTAAATCTTTTAAGGGGGGGGTAGAAGGAATACTTTATCCTATCCTATGTATTCCTTAAAGAGGTGGGGTTTCAGGTGTCTCCGGAAGGTAGTGATTGACTCCGCTGTCCTGGCGTCGTGAGGGAGTTTGTTCCACCATTGGGGGTCCAGAGCAGCGAACAGTTTTGACTGGGCTGAGCGGGAACTGTACTTCCTCAGTGGTAGGGAGGCGAGCAGGCCAGAGGTGGATGAACGCAGTGCCCTTGTTTGGGTGTAGGGCCTGATCAGAGCCTGGAGGTACTGAGGTGCCATTCCCCTCACAGCTCCGTAGGCAAGCACCATGGTCTTGTAGCGGATGCGAGCTTCAACTGGAAGCCAGTGGAGAGAGCGGAGGAGCGGGGTGACGTGAGAGAACTTGGGAAGGTTGAACACCAGACGGGCTGCGGCATTCTGGATGAGTTGTAGGGGTTTAATGGCAGAGGCAGGGAGCCCAGCCAAAAGCGAGTTGCAGTAATCCAGATGGGAGATGACAAGTGCCTGGATTAGGACCTGCGCCGCTTCCTGTGTGAGGCAGGGTCGTACTCTGCGGATGTTGTAGAGCATGAACCTACAGGAACGGGCCACCGCCTTGATGTTAGTTGAGAACGACAGGGTGTTGTCCAGGATCACGCCAAGGTTCTTAGCGCTCTGGGAGGAGGACACAATGGAGTTGTCAACCTTGATGGCGAGATCATGGAACGGGCAGTCCTTCCCCGGGAGGAAGAGCAGCTCCGTCTTGCCGAGGTTCAGCTTGAGGTGATGATCCGTCATCCACACTGATATGTCTGCCAGACATGCAGAGATGCGATTCGCCACCTGGTCATCAGAAGGGGGAAAGGAGAAGATTAATTGTGTGTCGTCTGCATAGCAATGATAGGAGAGACCATCTGAGGTTATGACAGAGCCAAGTGACTTGGTGTATAGTGAGAATAGGAGAGGGCCTAGAACAGAGCCCTTGGGGACACCAGTGGTGAGAGCGCGTGGTGAGGAGACAGATTCTCGCCACGCCACCTGGTAGGAGCGACCTGTCAGGTAGGACGCAATCCAAGCGTGGGCCGCGCCGGAGATGCCCAACTCGGAGAGGGTGGAGAGGAGGATCTGATGGTTCACAGTATCGAAGGCAGCCGATAGGTCTAGAAGGATGAGAGCAGAGGAGAGAGAGTGAGCTTTAGCAGTGCGGAGCGCCTCCGTGATACAGAGAAGAGCAGTCTCAGTTGAATGACTAGTCTTGAAACCTGACTGATTTGGATCAAGAAGGTCATTCTGAGAGAGATAGCGGGAGAGCTGGCCAAGGACGGCACGTTCAAGAGTTTTGGAGAGAAAAGAATGAAGGGATACTGGTCTGTAGTTGTTGACATCGGAGGGATCGAGTGTAGGTTTTTCAGAAGGGGTGCAACTCTCGCTCTCTTGAAGACGGAAGGGACGTAGCCAGCGGTCAGGGATGAGTTGATGAGCGAGGTGAGGTAAGGGAGAAGGTCTCCGGAAATGGTCTGGAGAAGAGAGGAGGGGATAGGGTCAAGCGGGCAGGTTTTGGGCGGCCGGCCGTCACAAGACGCGAGATTTCATCTGAGAGAGAGGGGAGAAAGAGGTCAGAGCACAGGGTAGGGCAGTGTGAGCAGAACCAGTGGTGTCGTTTGACTTAGCAAACGAGGATCGGATGTCGTCGACCTGCTTTTCAAAATGGTTGACGAAGTCATCTGCAGAGAGGGATGAGGGGGGGGGGGAGGATTCAGGAGGGAGGAGAAGGTGGCAAAGAGCTTCCTAGGGTTAGAGGCAGATGCTTGGAATTTAGAGTGGTAGAAAGTGGCTTTAGCAGCAGAGACAGAGGAGGAAAATGTAGAGAGGAGGGAGTGAAAGGATGCCAGGTCCGCAGGGAGGCGAGTTTTCCTCCATTTCCGCTCGGCTGCCCGGAGCCCTGTTCTGTGAGCTCGCAATGAGTCGTCGAGCCACGGAGCGGGAGGGGAGGACCGAGCCGGCCTGGAGGATAGGGGACATAGAGAGTCAAAGGATGCAGAAAGGGAGGAGAGGAGGGTTGAGGAGGCAGAATCAGGAGATAGGTTGGAGAAGGTTTGAGCAGATGGAAGAGATGATAGGATGGAAGAGGAGAGAGTAGCGGGGGAGAGAGAGCGAAGGTTGGGACGGCGCGATACCATCCGAGTAGGGGCAGTGTGGGAGGTGTTGGATGAGAGCGAGAGGGAAAAGGATACAAGGTAGTGGTCGGAGACTTGGAGGGGAGTTGCAATGAGGTTAGTGGAAGAACAGCATCTAGTAACCTGGAGCCAGTGGGTCTGGCGACGAATATGTAGCGAGGACCAGCGACTAAAGCCTACAGGTCGCAGTGGTGGGTAGTAACAAAATGGATGGCACTGTGATAAACTGCATCCAGTTTGCTGAGTAGAGTATTGGAAGCTATTTTGTAGATGACATCGCCGAAGTCGAGGATCGGTAGGATAGTCAGTTTTACTAGGGTAAGTTTGGCGACGTGAGTGAAGGACGCTTTGTTGCGGAAAGCCAACTCTCAATTTGATTTTAGATTGGAGATGTTTGATATGAGTCTGGTAGGAGAGTTTACAGTCTAGCCAGACACCTAGGTACTTATATTAGGCACATATTCTAGGTCGGCACCATCCAGGGTGGTGATGCTAGTCGGGCGTGCAGGTGCAGGCAGCGAACGGTTGAAAAGCATGGCCACGGAAAGAGTGTTGTATGGCATTGAAGCTTGTTTGGAGGTTAGATAGCACAGTGTCCAAGGAAGGGCCAGAAGTATACAACATGGTGTCGTCTGCGTAGAGGTGGATCAGGGAATCGCCCGTAGCAAGAGCAACATCATTGATGTATACAGAGAAAAGAGTCGGCCCGATAATTGAACCCTGTGGCACCCCCATAGAGACTGCCAGAGGACCGGATAACATGCCCTCCGATTTGACACACTGAACTCTGTCTGCAAAGTAGTTGGTGAACCAGGCAAGGCAGTCATTAGAAAAACCGAGGCTACTGAGTCTGCCGATAAGAATATGGTGATTGACAAGTCGAAAGCCTTGGCCAGGTCGATGAAGACTGCTGCACAAAACTGTCTTTTATCGATGGCGGTTATGATATCGTTTAGTACCTTGAGCGTGGCTGAGGTGCACCCATGACCGGCTCGGAAACCAGATTGCACAGCGGAGAAGGTACGGTGGGATTCGGGATGGTCAGTGATGTGTTTGTTGACTAGGCTTTCGAAGACCTTAGATAGGCAGGGCAGGATGGATATAGGTCTGTAGCAGTTTGGGTCCAGGGTTTCTCCCCCTTTGAAGAGGGGGATGACTGCGGCAGCTTTCCAATCATGGAGGGATCTCAGACGATATGAAGGAGAGGTTGAACAGGCTGGTAATAGGGGTTGTGACAATGACGGCGGATAGTTTTAGAAATAGAGGGTGCAGATTGTCAAGACCAGCTGATTTGTACAGGTCCAGGTTTTGCAGGATGCAAATTTCTGCTTGGAAAAACTGGCCTTTGCTTTCCTGACTGACTGCATGTATTGGTTCCTGACTTCCCTGAACAGTTGTATATCACGGGGACTATTCGACGCTATTGCAGTCCACCACAGGATGTTTTTTTGCTGGTCGAGGTCAGTTAGGTCTGGAGTGAACCAAGGGCTATATCTGTTCTTAGTTCTGCATTTTTTGAACAGAGCATGCTTATCTAAGATGGTGAGGAAGTTACTTTTAAAGAATGACCAGGCATCCTCAAATGACGGGATGAGGTCAATATCCTTCCAGGATACCCGGGCCAGGTCGATTAGAAAGGCCTGCTCGCAGAAGTATTTTAGGGAGCGTTTGACAGTGATGAGGGGTGGTTGTTTGACTGCGGACCCATAGCGGATGCAGGCAATGAGGCAGTGATCGCTGATATCCTGATTGAAGACAGCGGAGGTGTATTTGGAGGGCCAGTTGGTCAGGATAATGTCTATGAGGGTGCCATTGTTTACAGATTTAGGGTTGTTTAGCTGCAGTCAAAACAGCTCATAAAAGTCTGTCAGTGGTATGAATACCTGTTAGAACTGTAATACAGAAACCAGCTACCCTCTAAATGTACTCATAATGCTGTACTAGTGTGTATTCTATGGGAAATGTTACATAAATACCAGAATTCCTATAATGTCTCCATTATTCTATATGTGTAACTTCTTATGGTATTTGGGTTGCTATAACATTTGTGACTCAGGATTTGGGCATGCTTTTTGAAGCATCTTTCCATAGGCCCTACCATTCCCATTGTTCTCTAGAAGTGATTCTAACGCTGGCTGTGGGGTAAGTGAATAAAGAAAACGAAGCCATATTATTGATCATTGTCTCTCAGGATCAATGTATTGAAATACGTTTTGTCAATAATATGAAGTATACTTAAAATGTTGGTGTACTGGCATTTAAATAGCAGTCGTTTTATACCACATAAAATATTTGAAATAACATTATTTACATGTGTAATGATGTTTTTTAAATAATTAAGTTGATATTTTGCTATGATTGTTACTTTTTCCAATAGTTTCCTCTTGGGGCCAGTTGGTAATTGTTAGGGGATTTTATATGAATAATGACTAAATGATGTATACATTTAACATAGAATTCTAAACTAACAGAATTCTACCCTGTCTTTCTAGTAGTGTTAAATAATGTTTGTTCATTAGGAAGGGGTTATATGACATGGACCTACGAAGAAAGGAATGTATGTGGGGGTAGAAAGAGAACGAAGAGGGGCATTAACCTATGTTTGAATCAACCTGACTGTAACTCTGGAGAGAATATAGGACAGGGAGAGCCCCTCCAGAGCTCTAGTATCTGGGGGAGACTGGAACTGTCAGCTGAGGTTATAAACTGTGGTGAGACTCATGAGAAAATCACTATGTTGATGAGTGTGTATGTGCGCAGGTTAGAATGTTATAAAATGAACGTATTTGTGTATGCACGTCAGAGCTCTCGCAAATAAACTTGGATCTGATCAATTGTGAGCTGGGAATTCTGTCTGTTTTATTTAAGACCAGAACTTTACAACCTCTGGGTATCAGACAGATAAAGATCATTTGAATTTATGAACATTGATTACAAAATTACTGAACAGTAATCCAAGTATTTAAATTATGTTGGTAGTGTGAGGGTTAAAACTGAAATGTTTTTCCAGCCTTCAAGAGGGGCCCACCAAAATGTTTTGTCCCCAAAATGGGGCCCTAAGCATTGAGCAAAGGAAAGAAATTAACAAATCATGTGCCTCAGTCCTAAATGCATTCTTTCATATAGTGGGATTAATGAGTCGCTCCTACTCCCTACACTAGGCTGTGCTGTTCCAGATGGTGGGACTCTGCTCTAACCCATCCCACTAAGCATCGGTGCCACATTTGGCCCAGATACATAGGTGGCCTTAATCTCTGCCCTTAGCTGAGACAGATTAATCCCGACAGTGCTGACATTATCTCCTGTTCTACACAGTGGCACTGGACACTGGAGGAAACCCCAGCATCCTCACGTCTCCAAAGCAAAGATCTTCACTGATCCAATTGTGTCCAGAACCCCATGGAGAACCATCTAGCTAGGCCAGAGCCCAGTCCATCGTCAGGGCCTTCGGTTATCAATGACTATTCCAATTGACATTCATAACATATTATACACATCTATTGATTTATTTCAATCCTGTCCAAAACAATCTGATAGTGATCATATATGTTTCAAACAATCCAAGACCGTGTGAAAAACAGACAAAGGAAATTATTAGTGTGTATAACCTAGTTGAGGTGATTCAAGGCTTTTGCTTATCAGAGTTTTACTTGTTTTTCTAATAATGACATGTAAATAATTTCTAAAGCACATACATGTCAGATGTTTGTAGTGGAAGGGAATTTAGTATTGAGTATTGGAGGATCCCCCCTCCTTCTTTTAAGTACTTTGATCCCATGGGCTGAATCATCCCTACATGAAAAGCTTGTCAAGTGGGCTGATTAAAAGTATTCGGTGATAAATGATTACCTCCCTGTGTGACTTCCTGTGGCAATGATGTGGTTGAAAACAAGGAGCCTGGAGGTGCTGCTGCAGCCACACTCTGACGAAAGATACATTATAAATAATCTTTATAATTTATAAACCAGGAGCTGTTTGATGCACCGTGACAGATTGTTATAATAAAGATGGAGCACAGTGGACGGAGCTGCACTGGAAAGCTTGTTTTATTAAAACAAAGCAGGCTCTTCTCCTTTACCATGGTAACAGCAACTTCAAAGCAGACTTCATGAACTTTTAAATAATAAACTATTAGCTTCTGTTCCAGAATTTATTTCCCCTCAATCTGTCAACCGCAGAGTGTTTTGCCAGAAATGCAGTAGGCTGTGTGCAGAATGTAAAGAAAATAGGCTGAGAATGTACAGTTAATGGTGAGCATTTTGAGACCTCATGGCTCTTTTGACCTTTTCCTATCTCAGCACAGTTACACCACCTGGCTTTTAGTGACACTAACAGGATCTTAGAAGGTCAAATAATCCATTTTGACTATGGATACATGGTCTTTTGGAAATCTGCCTTGACTGGAATCACTTTCACACTTTCACTACAGTTGTATTATCATCATACTTGGATGTGGCAAAAGGAGACAAGATTTATATTTAAAAATATTTTGCACAGATTCTTGTCAGTCATGCTGCTGTTGGTGGTGCACAATGTCCACACTCCATGATCTACTGTATCTCTGTTCACTGAGACTTTGGGCAAAGCAGTACAATCTGTAAATCAAGTGGATTTTAGAACATGCTTTCCTTGCTGCTGGGTCTAGTAATAAAACATCTCAGTCCACTCCCACCCCCAGATGAGCCTGCATCTTTATTAACCCCTATAACAGAGACTCACAAACACTGCTGAGGGAGGCCTTCACCTCGTCCTGGCCACACAGCCATTCCTGTCACTGGACTGAGAGATAACCGGCTTTACTAAGCTTGTCCTTTATGTGGATGTCAAAGTATCCATGCAGGGGCCATGACACATCAGTGAGAGTCACTGTAGTCCGCAAATAACCCTGCTTCAGCAGCTAACTGCCTCCAAGAGGGAGTGCTTACACTCCTCAGTCCCTTGGCTAGAGCTCGGCCACATATGCTGGGTGTTACAGTACATACAGGAGCCTACAGGAGCAAAATAGAGACTTTGAAAAGTCTCCCAGAAAATCACATAGAACATTTTAGGTTTCCCATTCCCTCAATGTCTGGTTAATTTCTAACTTTATATGGAAGCTTCCAGGGAGTTGAAGTTTGAACTTTTAATAAAGTGAATTTTTTTGCAACCAAATCTCAATTTCTGATATAAATGGCATGTTATAGAAGAGTATGGGGGCCCCGGAAAAAAAATTAACAAAGGCTCAAAATCACCCAAATGTGTCCTTTTAGTTTGATCAATGCGCCTTGGCATAGATTCTTAAAGGGTCTGGAACTTCCTGTGTGGAAGCACCCCATGCTTTCAACCTCTCGGTCCATCATTTATTGAAGTGTTTCCTTTACTTTAGCAGTTCCCTGTAGAATGGAGGGAGAGGTGTCACTCGAGTCAACAAAATGGAATATAAAATTGTAGATAAAGTTCAGAATGAAACAATTTCATGTGTACAACATTTAAAGACCTTCATCCCTATACTGAGAGCTTTGCGATTTCTAAAATTACATATTTTTATGTTTTTGGAGCCTTTATTCATGTGTTTTTTTTGGTGGGCCCCATATTGCATAATGACAACGAGCAAGTGATTTGCTGTTTTAGGAAAGTTTCTCAAAAACATGAAATCACAAAATTGGTGTCTGGACCCATTCCATTTACATCAAAAATAGAGATCTGGTTGTAAAAAATGAAAACTTCTCCTTTAATCATCTGGTCCAGATGGTACGCATCGATCACCACTCTATCACGTTAAACTCAAGTTGTGGGTGTCAACCCGGACAGTTCTTTGTCCGGGTTGACAGGTCACTTAATATCATTCCATTGTCAAAGTCACAAGCCGGCCACCCGGGATTACATTTATTTAATCAGTTGCTTTATCTTTGGCAAAAGCAGCAGACAAAATCACATTGGAAATGACTGAAAATAACTTACATACACTTAGGTTGGAGTCATAAAAACTAATTTTTCAACCACTCCACAACTTTCTTGTTAACCAACTATAGTTTTGGAAGACGGTTAGGATTACAGACATAATATTTCACTTATATTTCCCTGTATCACAATTCCAATGGGTCATAAGTTAACATACACTAAGTTGACTGTGTCTTTAAACAGCTTGGACAATTCCAGATAATTATGTCATGGCTTTAGAAGCTTCTGATAGGCTAACTTACATAATTTGAGTCAATTGGAAGTGTACCTGTGGATGTATTTCAAGGCCTACCTTCAAATGCAGTGCCATGGGAAAATCAAAAGATATCAGCCAAGACCTCAGAAAACCAATTGTAGTCCTCCACAAGTCTGGTTCATCCTTGGGCGCAATTTGCAAATGCCTGAAGGTACCACATTCATCTGTACAAAGAATAGTACACACACTATGGGACCACATAGAAGTCATACCGCTCAGGAAGGAGATGTGTTCTGTTTCCTAGAGATGAATGTACTTTGGTGTGAAAAGTGCAAATCAATCCCAGAACAACAACAAAAGCCCTTGTGAAGATGCTAGAGGAAACAGGTAAAAAAAAGTATCTATATCCACAGTAAAAAGAGTACTATATCGACATAACCTGAAAGGCCGCTCAGCAAGGAAGAAGCCACTATTCCAAAACCGCCATAAAAAAAATCCAAAATACAGTTTGCAACTGCACATAGGGACAAAGATCATACTTTTTGGAGATATGTCCTCTGGTCTGATGAAACACAAATAGAACAGTCTGACCATAAAGACCCTCGTTATGTTTGCTCTGTCAGGAGGAAGGGGCCAAAATTCAACCAACTTATTATGGGAAGGCTAGCTGAAACGTTTGACCCAAGTTAAACAATTTAAAGGCAATGCTACCAAATACTAATTGAGTGTAAACTTCTGACCCGCTGGGAATGTGATGAAAGGAATAAAAGCTGAAATAAATAATTCTCTCTACTATTATCCTGACATTTCGTTTTACTAGGATTGAATATCAGGAATTTTGAAAAACTGAGTTTAAATGTATTTGGCTAAGGTGTATGTAAACTTCCGACTTCAACTGTAGCTTTCATTTGCTATGTAAATAATCTTCAGTTTCCAGCACAAACTCCAAGGTTCATATTCAGGTTGTGGGGGAAATGTATACGAGAGCAGCTCATCTCCTCTCCAACAGTTGTAAGTATGCTGATGGTCCAAACCAAACAGCTTATATCGCAAGGTCATCAGACTGTTAAACAGCCATCACTAACATAGAGAGGCTGCTGCCAACATGCAGACTCAAATCACTGCCCACTTTAATTAATGGATTTAATAATGGTATCACTCGTCACTTCAAGTAATACTACTGTAATAATGTTAACATATCCTACATTACTCATCTTATATGTATATACTGTATTTTATACCATCTATTGCTTCTTACCTATGCAGCACGGCCATCGTGCATTCCATATATTTATATGTTCATATTCTTATTCCATCCCCTTACATTGTGTGTATAAGGTAGTCGTTGTGAATTTGTTAGATTACTTGTTAGATATTACTGCACTGTCGGACTAGAAGCACAAGCATTTCGCTACACATTAACATCTGCTAACCAGGTGTATGTGACCAATTAAATTTGATTTGATCAAATTTGATTTGATTTGAATCTACTCAGGTGCAATAGCAGAGATACTTTTCATTAGAACTGAGATGGTCTCCCTAAGTATAATATAAAACATTGTATCATTCAGATTACTGATTGAGGATACAGGCATAATGAGAAGAAATAATGATGATGGCATCACTGTTGATTTGCAAAGTACTGGAAGTGGTACTGTAGGTACAGTATACATTACATTACATTTACATTTAAGTCATTTAGCAGACGCTCTTATCCAGAGCGACTTACAAATTGGTGCATTCACCTTATGACATCCAGTGGGACAGTCACTTAACAATAAGGCCTCCCCTGAGCTTGGCGAACCCTTGCGTCCTACAATAAATATTTCAACATTTGGCAGAAAAGGTCAGTTTTAAGGCGTGACTGACATCCGGTTTAAATAAAGTCTCTAAAGTACTGTGATGCATCCAAAGGCTCCCACTGGAGCCTGAATGAAAGAATCCCAAATATTGACTGAATTTATCAATTCAAAATCATTTTGTAAAGTCATTTACTTTACAAAAGTTACTCTTACTACATTCATCTCCTTTTCTATGTCATTATAAACTATGCATAACAACAGTACATTTTCTAAACCACAGAAGTATAGGTTGTGGGCATTTTAAGTGGGTTAAATTGGCATCTTCCCTGGACCCACCTTGAATTAATCCAATTGAAGGGTTTAGCTACACAGTATTCACTCAAACTTCACCACATTCCACCCACACGCTCGCATACACACATGCTCACATGCACACCAACTCTGTAAAAAGATCCTGTTGTTTTACGGTAACTTACTGGCATCCCGTTACCTATAAGTTATTGTAAAAAGTGTATTTATGTTACCGTAACGTTTAACAGTAATGTACTGTTAAACCAAAGTTTCTTTTGAATTTTCGGTAACATACTGTTACTTTTTTTGACTGTTTTTTAAAGTTCATGTCATAGGTTGTGGCGCACCTGTAGCATATTGAGCCAGCTGAAACCGGAAGGGAACTAGGGATAAATAGAAAGTTTATTCCTCATGCTCGGTTCGGTATAGTAGGCAGGGACCGAGAAGCTGAACACTTTGTGGTGCAGCAACCCTGGATCGGAGATGGTGAGAGAGGGAGAAGGTTGATTGCCTTTCTGCCTGCCTGGTGTGAGCTTCAGGTGATAGAAATTTGAACACACTACCAGAACTTTGAAAATATGAAGTAATTATAATTTCCTTTGGATATATTTTACCACATTCCTACCTCCAAAAGGACCAACTTTAGTTTTTCTTTTTTTATTGAACCTTTATTTAACTAGGCAAGTCAATAAAGAACAAATTCTTATTTACAATGACGGCCTACCCCGGGCCAAACCCTAACCCGGACGACACTGGGCCAATCATGGCCGGTTGTGAAACAGCCTGGAATCAAACCAGGGTCTGTAGTGATGCCTCTAGCACTGAGATGCAATGCCTTAGACCACTGCACCACTCGGGAACCTAACTGCATTGACAGCTGGTAAATAATGTAATTTTATTCAACATTCTGGCTTGTAGAGGTCATGAGAGGAAACATTTCTGATTCCAATGCTCATTTCTGCCTGACATAGAATTCAATGCAATTCTACATCAGTTTTCCAGGCAACATCTGATGCAGACAGTCCAACAACTGCAAGATTTACTGATACGGCTACACACCAAGACACAGAAAAGGGATGTGATAATTACCTTATTTGTGTGCTTATGGGGGATCCTCTGCTGGGTTAATTATATGATCTGTTTTGCTGTGCCTGACCAACAGGGCTGTAATGGAGCAGGTTGAGAGCTTAAAGTTCCTTGGTGTCCACATCACCAACAAACTATCATGGTCCAAGCACACCAACACAGTCGTGAAGAGGGCACGACAAAACCCATTTCCCCTCAGGAGACTGAAAAGATTTGGCATGGGTCCTCAGATCCTCAAAAAGATCTACAGTTGCACCATCAAGAGCATCCTGACTGGTTGCATCACTGCCTGGTATGGCAACTGCCTCTCACCGCAAAGCATTAGCGGGTAGTGCGTATGGCCCAGTACATCACTGGGGCTAAGCTTCCTGCAGTCCAAGACCTCTATACAAGGCGGTGTCAGAAGAAAGCCCTAAAAATTGTCAAAGACTCCAGACACTCTAGTCATAGACTGTTCTCTCTGCTCCTGCATGACAAGCGGTACCGGAGCGCCATGTCTAGGTCCAAAAGGCTTCTCAACAGCTCCTACCCCCAAGCCATAAGACTCCTGAACAGCTAATCAAATGGCTACCCAGACTATTTGCATTGCCTCCCCCCTTCTTTTACACTGCTGCCCCTCTCTGTTTATCATCTATGCATAGTCACTTTAACTTTACCTACATGTACATATTACCTCAATTACCTCGACTAACCAGTGCACCCGCACATTGACTCTGTACCGGTACCCCCTGTCTATAGCCTCGCTATTGTTATTTTACTGCTGCTCATTAATTATTTGTTACTTTTATTTCATATTTTTTATTTATGTATTTTTTACTTAACACGTATTTTTCTTAAAACTGCGTTGTTGGTTAAGGGCTTGTAAGTAAGCATTTCACTGTAAGGTCTACACATGTTGTGTTCGGCACATGTGACAAATAAAATGTTATTTTATTTGATAACTGAAAGCAACGCCGGTTGCCGCTGTTGTTTATAGAGCACGAGGCCAAAATCAAACTTTATTTGTCACATTTCTCTCAGATATTTTCCACAAAATAAAATAAATAAAAGGCCACTCTAAAATGTGCAGTTTTGTCACACAACACAATGCTACAGATGTCTCAAGTTTTGATGGAGTCTGACATGCTGACTGCAAAACATGTGTAACCATGTCAGCCAAGGACCTCCACTTTTGACTTCTTCACCTGCGGGATTGTCTGAGACCAGCCACACGGACAGCTGATGAAACTGATGAGTATTTCTGTCTGTAATAAATCCCTTTTGTGGGGAAAAACTCATTCTGATTGGCTGGGCCTGGCTCCCAAGTGGGTGTAAAATCATTGAAATGGTTGCATATTGCATTTATATTTTGGTTCAGAATTTAAAAAAAAATTGGGATACGGTTCTCTTCCACAAGTGTGGCCGGTTGAATGAGAGGGAAGAAAACGTATCCCCATTATCCCTAAAGTGTTTGTCCTGTGTGGCTGTGTGCCTCCAGGGCTTTGTCATTTCTACTGGCAGTGTGGGGTAGGTTACTTTTTAAATGTAATCCTTTCAATTACTAGTTACCTGTCCAAAATGGTCATCAGTGACATAACTTTTGGATTAACCGAACTCAGTAACGTAATCTGATTACTTTCAGTTACTTTTAGAATATTACCATTTGAACGACATCTATTGCAGGATAAATCAATGTTAGAATTTACATAGCTGGCCATAAATGGATGTTGCATTTTCCTATATGGGTTGGTTAGGTAGTTTTCTTCTAACCCACTGCTTTCTACTACAGGTAATAATACCGTTAAGCTATATCTTTACATTAAAAACCAAAATATGTCAGATTTCCAGTCATTCCAATTAATTGAATACCACTTGATCTTCAAGAATAGGACTTAGAAATATAGATTAGCCATATTGTTTTTCCTGAGCATAACCCCAAAACAAAGGATTTATTAGCCTACTCTGTTGTTTATGATGATGTTGTCATGGAGGACTGATTAGGCAGGTTGAGTCTTGTCCTTGAGCCAGAACTGAGGGATTTCCACTAGATGGGCCAGCTGCAAAGTCAAAATTTGCTATATTGTGAAAACAAAAATGTGCTTTTTGGTCTTCGTTTAAGGTTAGGGTTAGGCATTATGGTTAGCAGATTGTATGACTTTGTGGCTGTGGAGCTAATAACCACTGCAGAACTGCTTCCTGAACAAGATTCATGGCAAAAAACGCTAACCTGCACTGATTGGGCTCATTGCTTCGAGTTGAAAATGAAATGCTGCTCTCATGGAATGGCATGCTTTGAGGACTAACGTAAAGTGCTATTTGCATGAGAAAAATGTATCCCATATGCTGCATTTGCTATAGGCCTATTGTTTACGTTTTTTGTTGGTGACATATTGATATCTCTATAATTTGTAGATGTGTACGTCTATCAGAATTGCACTAGTGTGAGCATGTCTGTTAGGCCTATGGAATGAATCAGCAAGAATTAGATTGAGTAATAAAAGCCTCACTCATGGTGTTCTTAAATTAAAAATGTGTTTCACAGTATGGAGCACAAGACCTCGAAGGAGTTTAGAAGGGAGAACCTCTCTCAAACTTGTGCATTTTCACTGGCTGTCCACTGGTCACCTAAACAATGATTGATAGGTGGCTTAAACTTTTTCAATTCAACCATTACTGGGTTAAAATAAACATAAACATTTGTGAACAGCCATCCAAAACAACAACCATAATCTGTAAGGCGCAAATAGTTAAATGAGAGACCAGCAGTGTGATTCACATCCATGCACTATATAGATTTTAATGATAAGGGATATCCGCACCGCCCATAGACTACCCCACTGCTGTCGTCCCTACCTCCAAGCGTTTATTTAAATTGGATAATCTTTGGATGCTGGCCTTCAGTCGTACCATTGGAAGACATAGAAAAGCCTATATCTGCTCTTTCCCACGATCCATCAAATGCATTTGGTGTGTCATCGTGTTCTCTGAGGTCAGACTCGCTCAGGTGGAAGAGGTGGAACAAACTTAACAGGTGGAACAAACTTAACCTGTTAAGTCGACCCTCTACTTTTTCGAACATTCTGTTAAAAATCGTGCAACATTTCAGCGCCCTGCTACTCAGGCCAGGAACCTAGTATATGCATATGATCAGTATGTGTGGATAGAAAACACTCAGACGTTTATAAAACTGGTTAAATCACGGCTGTGACTATAACAGAACGTGCGTTTCATCGAAAAGTGCAGGAAAACCTGATCACTGAAAATGGAAATAAATATCCATCCGCGACTTCAAGGAATTGTTCAAAGTGAACCGAATTACATGAGACCGAGGTTTCAGTGCCTACAGCTTCCATACGTTGTCTAGAGTCTTGTCATTTGATTCACAATTGATTCTTGGTCTAACCGAATCAAGGGAACCAATCCCCTCCGGTCTCCGACCGGATGTTTTTTTCGAGCTCTCTTCAGACATGTTTTCGACACGGACAGCTAAAGAATTTACATCGCCTCCTGATTAATTTTATCGCTTATTAATGTGTACTAATACCTAAAGTTGCATTACAAAAGTATTTCGAAGTGTTTTGTGAAAGTTTATCGTCAACTTTTTGAATTAAAAAAAATGACGTTACGTTATGAAACACTATTTTTTTCCGTTTATCACACAGTCTACATAGAACAATATCTAGGCTATATATGGACCGATTTAATCAGAAAAAAGACCCAATAGTGATTATGGGACATCTAGGAGTGCCAACAAAGAAGATGGTCAAAGGTAATGAATGTTTTATATCTTATTGTGCGGTTTGTGTAGCGCCGAATATGCTAATTATTTTGTTTACGTCCCCTGCGGGTCTTTTGTGGTGTTACATGCTATCAGATAATAGCTTCTCATGCTTTCGCCGAAAAGCATTTTAAAAATCTGACTTGTTGCCTGGATTCACAACGAGTGTAGCTTTAATTCAATACCCTGCATGTATATTTTAATGAACATTTGAGTTTTAACTAATACTATTAGCATTTAGCGTAGCGCATTTGCATTTCCAGAGCTCTAGATGGGACGCCTGCGTGCCAGGTAGGAGCAAGAGGTTAAACGTGTGCCTTTTTTCAATGCTGATTTGAATGTCATTGAGAAAACAGAAAGGTGTCAAAGAAATTGTTTTTGCAAACATCCTTTCTGAATGTTAAGGTAATTCTAGATGTAATCATCTAGTTTCTTCAAAGTATCTGTCATCTAATTACAATATTATTGCTGGTAACATAAGGGATTACATTTACCGTTTTTTTGTAATCATTTACATGTATTCCCCAACCCTGTCTAATGGGCCATTATACTCCCCCCAAAAGCAGTACAGTGGGTCCCACTAAATCAGTGGTTATTCCCCTGGGGCGGGGCTTTTGTTTGAGAACACCATTGAAACGGTTTTCAGTGACAGAGAACCAGTCTAAAACAGTTTGCAGTGACCGAGCAAGATCTTTATACCGTTTGCAGTAGATTGTGTTTTTTAGCATATTTATTCCTCTTATCAATCTAATATATATTCATATTTTGTGGGCACAATGATTTCTCCCTGAGCCAGAGTTTTCCATTGTCCTGGAAAGGGTAAAGGTTAGCCAGCGGGGGGTGGTATACAGCCATGGAAGCAGGAGGCCATACACATTTTTTGTAACCCTATTAATTTAGGCAATAAGCTACTTTGGTTGGTCTTACCTTTTGTCCTGATCTTCAGTGTGTGTTGGGAATAAAGGAATAAGGTCCTGCACGGGTGGAGTATTCAGAGTGGTTGCTGCTCTTGAAGTTTCAAACTGTGACACTGACATACACACAGACTCATACACGGTATTAATGGTTAATGCCCTATGATGATGATCTCATGTCCTGGTCATACGTTCTCTATACATGCGGAGAGCACTCTGGACATTGAAACAATAACTTTCAGTCTGATAAATCAAATGTTACCCGCTCACCCTGTAGTACAAAGTCCATCTGTAGAATGTATCAATGAAGTTCATTGGATTTACTGCATTTAATCCTAAATGACATCTACAATCTAGAAGGTTGTGTTAAACTCTCAGGTCAGATGCATGATCCATCTGTTGGATTAGAAAAACAAAATCATCCAAGCTGATTATTTTTTTGTCTATTCCCCATCCTAATGAATATTCCGTGGCTATCCTCAATGACTGTGTTCTCTGAGGGGGAACATGGGTGGATAAGGATCTGTACATGAAACACAAATGAATGAAAGTGTAGCGTGACTGTCTCCAGGGCCCTATACCCCCATCTTCAGCATCAACTCTGCCTAAGGGCAAAACAACTGAGAACGGCACACAGAAGTGTGCAGACGAAGGTTACATTTCTTCCAACCTGGTAAACATCCATTACTACTGTATACAACATGGAGGGGGAGTGAGGTGTTCAAGCTAGTTTCCCTGTCATTTAGTGGCCTAAAATCTATCGTATCAACCTGAATGTTTAAATGGCATACGATTGAGGGGTTAGAGGAATTGTTAATCTGTTGGAGGAATTGTGTCCCTGTTGTCATTATACTGTTACATCTGTCCCTTGGGATGTGTTGTATGTCTAGTAAGCAAGAAATTAGATACCAATCCAGCAAGATACTTTACAATGACTTAATAGCTGAAGATTTGCGTTGTAACTAGCTTACCTTTGAGCCATGTTTGAGTCATGAGTGATTCTAATTTATTGGTCAATATAATACATTTGGACTTCAAGGACACTATGCAACTTCCTTGATTAAATCATAAATGGTATTCTTCCCCTCAGTGTCACCTTAAATCATACTGAAAACACTGAAAACTGAAAACACTCCTATCCACTTCCTGTTTACAGGAATGAATGATACATACAGTAATAGACTGACTGTGGCTGATACTTTGTGGTTTACCATTGCTCATAATGACATTGACAATACAATACTAGATTGTCTACCCTGTGTAAGGTTCTGTATTTATGTTCTTGGTCAACCTTGTGTTCTGTTTTGTTGTGTTCTTGAACGTAGCCCTGTTCCTTTGTGTTCTTGAACCCATGCAGTTGGGCCAAGCTCTTCTCCCGTGTATCGAACGTCAAAGGCTAATCCAAGAAAGGCTCTGCCTATACTGTGGAGGGAAAGCTAATCTTTTCAGCGATTTCCCTGTTCGCCCCCCACGGAGAGAATTATTTAGAAATATTTAGAAATATCTGCCCGTCGCAATTCTCCATCCCGGTAGTGATAACGGCGAAGGGGGTTGCTAAGTACGCAGAGGGCTTGATAGATTCGGGAGCAGCAAGTAATTTTATTGATCACCAGCTAGTACAAGCGCTTGACATTGAGCTAACACCTGTCACCCCATCTACTGGAAGCCCTAGGAACTGCAATCTGGGAGGTAATTCCATTGATTTTCCCATAGACAGGAATTTAAATGGTGTCACATCCCAAAAAAAAAGACTGATTTTTGGCCAAGTTTCAACCTCTTGTCAGAGGCAACCAGGTTTTTGGTAAAAATGTCCAGGTTCTGAGTAAAGTTCATGATGCTGTTGACCTTTAGAGCCCCAGGCACACAAGTGGTGGGTTTGGCATAGAAATGCAGAAAGTAACCCCATAGTGTGTGTATGTATGTATGTATGTGTGTATGTGTGTGTGTATATATATCACTTTTTTTTCTTCAATGCATTTTTTATTTTTTTTTATTGTATATTATAACATGACATCCAGACAAATTAGCCAACATGGCACACATACACAGTCAAATCATATCATAAGCTTCAAAACATCCTTTCAGAAACGTAGCACTAATGTACATTCCCAAACTGCATGTGAAACTGTCCCAGTGTCTTTTTGCCATTTCCAACAGAATTGTTGGTCAGCACCGTCTTATGAAGCCTTGTTGGGGTACAATAAAACCTAGGTATCATATTGAGTAAGTTCACCTGGCATCGCTTGTCTTCCTGCCTGAGTTGGACAAGATCTTCAACCAGGTATCATTCTCAATATCAATATTAAGGTCAGTTTGACATATTGTTCTGAGGTTTTTAGTCTTCACCCTGCAGATGATTAAATATGAAGTAAAAAATGGTTGCTTCATTTTTTTATTTTTTTTTATTTTACTAGGCAAGTCAGTTAAGAACAAATTCTTATTTTCAATGACGGCCTAGGAACAGTGGGTTAACTGCCTGTTCAGGGGCAGAACAACAGATTTGTACCTTGTCAGCTCAGGGATTTGAACTTGCAACCATCCGGTTACTAGTCCAACACTCTAACCACCAGGCTACCCTGCTGTGGGTAATTCCAAATGCTCCGCTATTGGGTTCTTTCCTAGATTTTGTTCATAGCCGGTTATATATTTACAGAAATGTCCCTTGTTTCCCACATCTTTTTGTACCAAATTTGAGTATGGCATTAAACATCTTAATTGTACATATCACCTACTGTAGAGTACGAATTCCTTTCATTAGCCAATGTTTTCAGTACACAGACTTTTCTATCCGTAGCTTAGGATTGAGTATCCTTTTTTCGATGTGGAATTCCACACCTCTTGAGTTTAACAAAATTGGGTTGGGAGTTTTTGCTTTACATTTACATTTACATTTAAGTCATTTAGCAGACGCTCTTATCCAGAGCGACTTACAAATTGGTGCATTCACCTTATGACATCCAGTGGAACAGCCACTTTACAATAGTGCAACTAAATCTTTTAAGGGGGGGGGGGGGTGAGAAGGATTACTTTATCCTATCCCAGGTATTCCTTAAAGAGGTGGGGTTTCAGGTGTCTCCGGAAGGTGGTGATTGACTCCGCTGTCCTGGCGTCGTGAGGGAGTTTGTTCCACCATTGGGGGGCCAGAGCAGCGAACAGTTTTGACTGGGCCGAGCGGGAAATGTACTTCCTCAGTGGTAGGGAGGCGAGCAGGCCAGAGGTGGATGAACGCAGTGCCCTTGTTTGGGTGTAGGGCCTGATCAGAGCCTGGAGGTACTGAGGTGCCGTTCCCCTCACAGCTCCGTAGGCAAGCACCATGGTCTTGTAGCGGATGCGAGCCTCAACTGGAAGCCAGTGGAGAGAGCGGAGGAGCGGGGTGACGTGAGAGAACTTGGGAAGGTTGAACACCAGACGGGCTGCGGCGTTCTGGATGAGTTGTAGGGGGTTAATGGCACAGGCAGGGAGCCCAGCCAACAGTGAGTTGCAGTAATCCAGACGGGAGATGACAAGTGCCTGGATTAGGACCTGCGCCGCTTCCTGTGTGAGGCAGGGTCGTACTCTGCGGATATTGTAGAGCATGAACCTACAGGAACGGGCCACCGCCTTGATGTTAGTTGAGAACGACAGGGTGTTGTCCAGGATCACGCCAAGGTCCTTAGCGCTCTGGGAGGAGGATACAATGGAGTTGTCAACCGTGATGGCGAGATCATGGAACGGGCAGTCCTTCCCCGGGAGGAAGAGCAGCTCCGTCTTGCCGAGGTTCAGCTTGAGGTGGTGATCCGTCATCCACACTGATATGTCTGCCAGACATGCAGAGATGTGATTCGCCACCTGGTCATCAGAAGGGGGAAAGGAGAAGATTAATTGTGTGTCGTCTGCATAGCAATGATAGGAGAGACCATGTGAGGTCATGACGGAGCCAAGTGACTTGGTGTATAGCGAGAATAGGAGAGGGCCTAGAACAGAGCCCTGGGGGACACCAGTGGTGAGAGCGCGTGGTGAGGAGACAGATTCTCGCCACGCCACCTGGTAGGAGCGACCTGTCAGGTAGGACGCAATCCAAGCGTGGGCCGCGCCGGAGATGCCCAACTCGGAGAGGGTGGAGAGGAGGGTCTGATGGTTCACAGTATCGAAGGCAGCCGATAGGTCTAGAAGGATGAGAGCAGAGGAGAGAGAGTTAGCTTTAGCAGTGCGGAGCGCCTCCGTGATACAGAGAAGAGCGGTCTCTGATGAATGACTAGTCTTGAAACCTGACTGATTTGGATCAAGAAGGTCATTCTGAGAGAGATAACGGGAGAGCTGGCCAAGGACGGCACGTTCAAGAGTTTTGGAGAGAAAAGAAAGAAGGGATACTGGTCTGTTGTTGTTGACATCGGAGGGATCGAGTGTAGGTTTTTTCAGAAGGGGTGCAACTCTCGCTCTCTTGAAGACGGAAGGGACGTAGCCAGTGGTCAGGGATGAGTTGATGAGCGAGGTGAGGTAAGGGAGAAGGTCTCCGGAAATGGTCTGGAGAAGAGAGGAGGGGATAGGGTCAAGCGGGCAGGTTGTTGGGCGGCCGGCCATCACAAGACGCGAGATTTCATCTGGAGAGAGAGGGAAGAAAGAGGTCAGAGCACAGGGTAGGGCAGTGTGAGCAGAACCAGCGGTGTCGTTTGACTTAGCAAACGAGGATCGGATGTCGTCGACCTTCTTTTCAAAATGGTTGACGAAGTCATCTGCAGAGAGGGAGGAGGGGGGATTCAGGAGGGAGGAGAAGGTGGCAAAGAGCTTCCTAGGGTTAGAGGCAGATGCTTGGAATTTAGAGTGGTAGAAAGTGGCTTTAGCAGCAGAGACAGAAGAGGAAAATGTAGAGAGGAGGGAGTGAAAGGATGCCAGGTCCGCAGGGAGGCGAGTTTTCCTCCATTTCCGCTCGGCTGCCCGGAGCCCTGTTCTTTAAGGTTACATCCTTATTAAGAGGGAGAGAGAGGCTCTGTGGTCCATTACATCAGTTTGCTTTTGATTAAAAAAAGGATTTTGAATGATATTTGCAGTGCTATGATTAAGAGACATAAGAATTCAGTTGAATTATTTTTTAATTAATGAGGCTTAAAATTGAGTAATGTTCTAAACAAAAAATGTAATTCCCCTCCCTCTCAACCACATACCAGTTTACTTAAATATAATGTGTTACTTTCATGGCAACTATGAATGCTCTTAGTGTTTACTTAGCAATCACATACATATGCATGTACATACAGTGCGTTAGGAAAGTATTCAGACCCTTTGACTTTTCCACGTTTTGTTACGTTACAGCCTTATTCTAAAATGTATAGAATAATTGTTTTGCCTCATCAATCTATACACAATACTCCATAATGACAAAGTGAAAACATGTTTTAATAATTGTGTGTGTGAGTGTATCTATATAAAACATATTTACGTAAGTATTCAAACCTTTGCTATGACCGACGAAAATGAACTCGGGTGCATCCTGTTTCCATTGATCATCCTTGAAATGTTTCTTCTAATTGATTGAAGGCCACATACGTTTAAAGATTGCAAAGGCACACACCTGTCTATAAGGTTCCACATTTGACAGTGCATGTCAGAGCAAAAAACCAAGCCATGAGGTCAAAGGAATTGTCCGTAGACAGGATTGTGTCGAGGCACAGATCGGGGGAAGGGTACCAAAAAAAATTATGCAGCATTGAAGGACAACTATCTCTACAGCACTCCACCAATCAGGCCTTTATGGTAGAGTGGCCAGACAGAAGCCACCCCTCAGCAAAAGGCACATGACCGCCCGCTTGGAGTTTGTTAAAAGGCACCTAAAGGACTCTCATACAATCAGAAACACGATTCTCTAGTCTGATGCAGCCAAGACTGAACTCTTTTGCCTGAATACCAAGTGTCACGTCTGGAGGCAAAATGGCACCATCCCTAAGGCTATCTACCTCTCTCAAAGAGTGCAGTGTATAAAGTCAGAACATCTGCCTGCTGTCTCAGCCACTGCTTGTCACCAAGGTGGTACCCCAAGCCTCGATCCGAGGCCCTACGTTCTTCTCAATTTACATCAACAACATAGCACAGGCAGTAGGAAACTCTGTCATCCATTTATATGCAGATGATACAGTCTTATACTCAGCTGTCCCCTCGCCAGATTGTGTGTTAAATGCTCTGCAAAAGTTTTTTTAGTGTCCAACAAGCTTTCACGACCCTTAACCTTGTTCTGAACACCTCCAAAACAAAGGTCATGTGGTTTGGTGGGTAGAGGGACATTCTTCTTACAAGTGTGACTACTACCCCTGAGGGGTTTTAGAGCTTTAGGTAGTCACATTTACATTACATTTAAGTCATTTAGCAGACGCTCTTATCCAGAGCGACTTACAAATTGGTGCATTCACCTTATGGTCACCTCATACATGGTCACCTCATACAAGTACTTGGGAGTATGGCTAGACGGTACACCGTCCTTCTCTCAGCATGAATCAAAGCTGCAGGCTAAAGATAGACCTAGACTTGGTTTCCTCTTTCATAATCGATCCTCTTTCACCCCACCTGTCAAATTAACCCTGATTCAGATGACCATCCTACCCATGCTAGATTACAGAGAAGTCATTTCTAGAATGGCAGTGCTCTCAAATGGCTAGATGTTCTTTACCATTGATGTTCATTCGGCCATGCTCCTGAAAGGACACATCACTGCACTCTACACTCCTCTGTAAACTGGTCATTTCTGTATACCCATCGCATGACCCACTGGTTGATGCATATTTATAAAACCCTCTTAGGCCTCACACACCCCCCCTAATCTCAGATATGTACTGCAGCCCTCATCCTCCACATACAACACCCATTCTGCCAGTCACATTCTGTTAAAGGTCCCCAAAGCGCACACATCCATGGGTCGCTCGTCTTTTCAGTTTGCTGCAAATAGCGACTGGAATGAGCTGCAACAAACACTCAAACTGGACAGTTTTATCTCAACCTCTTCATTCAAAGACTCAAGCATGGATACTCTTACTGACAGTTGTGGCTGCTTTGCCTGATGTATTGTTGTCTCTGCCTTCTTGCCCTTTGTGCTGTTGTCTGTGCCCAATAATGTTTGTATCATGTTTTGTGTTGCTAGAATGTTGTCGTCATGATGTGTTGCTGCCTTGCTATGTTGTTCTCTTAGGTCTGTCTCTATGTGATGGTATGTTATCTATTGTCGTGATGTGTGCTTTGTCCTATATTTATATATTTTTTAAATTTGTATTTTTAATCCCAGCTATCGTCCACGCAGGAGGCCTTTTGGTAGGTCATTGTAAATAAGAATTTGTCCTTAACTGACTTGCCTAGTTAAATAAAGGTTAAACACTGTAAAATCCATGGAGAATAAGAGCACCTCCTCCCAGCTGCCCACTACACTGAGGCTAGGAAACACTGTCACTACCGATAAATCCACAATAATTGAGAATTTCAATAAGCATTCTTCTACGGCTGGCCATGCTTTGCACAGTAACTCGCCCAAACCTCCCCCACTTCTCCTTCACCCAAATCCAGATAGCAGATGTTCTGAAAGAGCTGCGAAATCTCGACCCCTACAAATCAGCCGGGCTAGACAATCTGGACCCTCTCTTTCTAAAATTATCTGCCGAAATTATTGCAAGCCCTATTACTAGCCTGTTCCACCTCTCTTTCGTATCATCTGAGATTCCCATGGATTGGAAAGCTGCCGCGGTCAACCCCCTCTTCAAAGGGGGAGACACCCTAGACCCAAAATGCTACAGGCCTATATGTATTCTACCTTGCCTTTCTAAGGTCTTTGAAAGCCAAGTTAAACAGATTACCAACCATTTCGAATCTCACCGTACCTTCTCCGCTATGCAATCTGGTTTCAGAGCTGGTCATGGGTGCAGCTCAGCCACGCTCAAGGTCCTAAACGATATCATAACCGGCATCGATAAGAAACATTACTGTGCAGCCGTATTTATCAACTTGGCTAAGGCTTTTGACTCTGTCAATTTCAACATTCTTATTGGCAGACTCAACAGCCTTGGTTTCTCAAATGATTGCCTCGCTTGGTTCACCAACTACTTCTCAGATAGAGTTCAGTATGTCAAATCGGAGGGCCTGTTGTCCGGACGTCTGACAGTCTCTATGGGGGTGCCACATGGTTCAATTCTCAGGCCGACTCTCTTCTCTGTATACATCAATGATTTCGCTCTCGCTACTGGTGAATCTTTGATCCACCTCTACGCAGACGACACCATTCTATATACCTCTGGCCCTTCGTTGGACAATGTGTTAACTAACTTCCAGATGAGCTTCAATGCCATACAACTCTCCTTCCATGGCCTCCAACTGCTCTTAAATGCAAGTAAAACTAAATGCATGCTCTTCAACCGATTGCTGCCCGCACCTGCCCATCCATCCAGCATCACTACTCTGGACGGTTCTGACTTAGAATATGTGGACAACTACAAATACCTAGGTGTCTGGTTAGACTGCAAACTCTCCTTCCAGACTCACATTAAACATCTCCAATCCAAAATTAAATCTAGAATCGGCTTTCTATTTCGCAACAAAGCGTCCTTCACTCGTGCTGCCAAACATACCCTCGTAAAACTGACTATCCTACCAATCCTCGACTTCGGCGATGTAATTTACAAAATAGCCTCCCAACACTCTACTCAACAAATTAGATGCAGTCTATCACAGTGCCATCTGTTTTGTCACCAAAGCCCCATATACTACCCACCACTGCGACCTGTATGATCTCTTTGGCTGGCCCTCGCTTCATACTCGTCGCCAAACCCACTGGCTCCAGGTCATCTACAAGTCTCTGCTCGGTAAAGCCCCGCCTTATCTCAGCTCACTGGTCACCATAGCATCACCCATCTGTAGCACGCGCTCCAGCAGGTATATCTCACTGGTCAACCCAAAGCCAATTCTTCCTTTGGTCGCCTCTCCTTCCAGTTCTCTGCTGCCAATGACTGGAACAAACTGCACAAATCTTTGAAGCTGGAGATTCTTACCTCCCTCACTAGCTTTAAGCACCAGCTGTCAGAGCAGCTCAGAGATCACTGCACCTGTACATAGCTCATCTGTAAATAGCCCATTCAATCTACCTCATCCCCATACTGTATTTATTTATTTATCTTGCTCCTTTGCACCCCAGTATCTCAACTTGCACATTCATCTTCTGCATATCCTACCATTCCAGTGTTTAATTGCTATATTTTAATTACTTTGCCACCATGGCCTATTTATTGCCTTACCTCTCTTATCCTACCTCATTTGCACATGATGTATATAGATTTTTCTACTGTATTATTGATTGTATGTTTGTTTATTCCATGTGTTACTCTGTGTTGTTGTATGTGTCAAACTGCTTTGCTTTATCTTGGCCAGGTCGCAGTTGCAAATAAGAACTTGTTCTTAACTAGCCTACCTGGTTAAATAAAGGTGAAATCATTTTAAAAGTAAATAATAATAAATCAGGTAAACATGGTGGTTGCAACATCATGCTGTGGGCATGTGTTTCAGCAGCAGGGACTGGGAGACTCGTCAGGATCAAGGGAAATATGAACAAAGTACAGAAAGATCCTTGATGAAAACCTGCTCCAGAGCACTCAGGACCTCAGACTGGGGTGAAGGTTCACCTTCCAACAGGACTCTAAGCACACAGACAAGACAATGCAGGAGTGGCTTTGGGACAAGTCCCTGAATGTCCTGGAGTGGCCCAGTCAGAGCCTGGGCTTGAAACCGGTCTAACATCTCTGGAGAGACCTGAAAATAGCTGTGCTGCGATGTTCCCGTTCCAACTTGACAGAGCTTGAGAGGATCTGCAGAGAAGAATGGGAGAAACTCTCCAAATATACGTGTGTCAAGCTTGTAGCGTCATACCCAAAAAGACTCATGGCTGTAATTGCTGCTAAAGAAGCTTCAACAAAGTACTGAGTAAAGGGTTTCAATGCTTATGTAAATGTAATATTTCATTGTATTCTTTTTATTCATTTGCAAAAATGTCTAAAAACCTGTTTTTGAAATGTCATTATGGGGTACTGGGTTGTGTAGTTTTGATGTGGAAGAAAACATTTAATCAATTTTAGAGTAAGGCTGTAGCATAACAAAATGTGGAAAAAGTCAAGGGCGTGAGTATAGATTTACCTTTTTGAGGGTTCTGTAAGTGCCTGTATAGAGTAATAGATCAAGTTTTTCCTCAAGGTTCTCAGTTGTATGCTAACACTGCTTAGTAGCAAAGTTTTCATTATCAAGCATCTTAGCGCATTACAGGGTGGAAACTGTAGAGTTCAAGTCTAAAGAAATGCACAACAAACTACCAGAGCGTGTTATGTTATTACAAAAAGTATGTTGGTAGAATTAATAATCGAATAAAAAGCATGAGCTGGCGCGCACACGCAGAAAATATAATTTTGTGCTTACTAACACCAGATAAACTGTAAGCTTTAAAAGTAAATAGAGTCGCACACTCTACATATAAACTCCCAGTAATTTATTTCACTCTCTATTTTAATTTTGTGAATAATTTACTTTTTGTGAATAATGCCAAAGTGAAAAGGAGAAATACTTCAGCATGGGTAACAGCGAAATGACAATTTCAGGTATATAAAAATACCTGTCCTGTAAGCTGAAAAATGTAGTCATTCAGACTATAATAGTGTATGTCGGATTTTTCGCTTAAAAATTTCATAGAAATACATTAAAACTTCCTACGATTGTTTGACGCACCTATGAGTCAATCATTTAACATAATAAAAAAAATCTCAATCAATATCCATCTGTTTAAGATAGTGACATTTTTTTGGTGTGGGCTGCATCTCAATCCACCCCATCCGCCTATGTCGGCCTTCTGCATCTGTGGTGGAAATTGGCAGAGCTACAATGCAGTTTGTCAAAATCACTCCTTCTCACGAAACCGTCTGTAGCTTCTGAACGGTTTGAGTAACATGACTCTATGAGAAGGTAAGACTCTCACGAACACAATGGTGTTGTCCGTTTTGTTCTGTGACCCTCACAAGTGTCACAGGACTAGTTTGAAGGTAACTCGATTCTAGTTTTAAAAATTATTGAAGTTGGAAGTAGTTTTGTGGTCCCCCAAAAAAGGGGTTAAATATTTGTAAAAAATAAAAAAATAAAAAAAACTGAGCTTTCTTATACAGTATCTCCTAGATATAGGACAGCCACTTCAAAACATTTTTTTTATTTTTTATTTTTGGACGGACTGTTTTGCCATTTATGAATGTGTATTTAAATGCTTTTCTATGGGCTATAGCGTAAAAGGCCTAATTCAATATTTGATCAAATAACTACAAGGGTCTTAAAATTCTAAATCAAATAGCTAAATGAGCCATGGTATGACCATCATAAAACAATTCCATATGTCAGCATAGAATTGTACGGGTTAAATCACCAATTAGTTTCTTCCTATAGTAAATAAACCATATAGAGAGTTGAAATTATCACTTTTTCAAAACAGCAACAATGATTGAGTAGACAGTCAAAGACCCCACTTTGCCCGTTTCCTATTTCTAGCATTGTATTTTTTGCTCTGTTATGAGTCATTGGAGCTGTTGAGAGGAGAGGATGCACATCTATATGGAGAGAGTGCTGTTGGAGTAGGCTCTTAGAGAGAAATTAGCAATCATGGCTTGTCATTGTCTGCCTGTCCTCATTGGGCTGACCTTCCATGGAAGTACCATCTCATCGCTTCACATCAAAAACTAGTGAGGAGCCTGAAGACTGCACCATTTATCATAGAGACTTTAGATCATCTTTAAAGTTTGAGGAAGGTATAAAAGTAAACCAGATGAAGGTATAGGCTAACTAGGGTTGAGGCCTCTGTAATTGATGGTCAGATTGAGGCTAAAACACAAATTGGAGTGATTACCATATCAAATGTGTAATACAAAAGTATAAAAGGAAAGTGATTTCAACCACACACAGTTCTATCCCTGCATCACATACCTATTCTAAACATAGGATTCATACATTCAAATGTTCCAACAGCTAATGAAAAGCTAAATACGTCCCATTTGAATTCCCTAGCAGGGAATTGAGTGATTATGTGCCCTGGCTGAATTTAGCAGAAAACTATGGGAGGTATTTATAATCCAGCCCATGTGAGGGTCTTCTATTCAGTAGGTAATGGCATGAGCTTCCCATGACTTTCCAATCAGGTCATGGGATGTGTGACAACCCTTATGAGTGGATTAGATATAAGGTTGCGAAGCAGGTTGCAGCAATTAATTGGCAGTATTTTCCGACACACACCATTTTCAACTCCACTCCCCTGCAGAAGAATGTCTCACTGTGAGACACAATGGCTAATTGAGTGAGCCTTCTGATCATAAAGGCATTTCATTGCACACTTACTATCTTTTAAGTGATATTCAATGTGCCATTACGAAAACTCAATTAAGGAGAGAAAAGGGTAATAGGTATGTGAAAAATGAACAGTCATTAAAAACGTTCACAGCAAACCAGTGGCGTAGAGCAGTTTCGCGGGGCAACCCCTCAAGGTCCGAGCAATATATACACTACATTACCAAAAGTATGTGGACACATGCTCGTCGAACATCTCATTCCTAAATCATGGGGCATTAATATGGAGTTGGTCCCCCCCCATTGATGCTATAACAGCCTCCACTCCTCTGGGAAGGCTTTCCACTACATTTAGGAAATGTCCATTTCATCTCAAAGGTGATCGATGTGGTTGAGGTCAGGGCTTTGTGCAGGCAAGTCAAGTTCTTCCACACCGATCTTGACAAACCATTTCTGTATCAACCTCGCTTTGTGCACGGGGGCATTGTCATGCTGAAACAAGAAAGGGCCTTCCCCAAACTGTTACCACAAAGTTGGAAGCACATAATTGTCTAGAATGTCATTGTATGCTGTAGTGTTAAGATTTCCCTTCACTGGAACTAAGGGGCCTAGATCAAACCATGAAATACAGTCCCAGGGGATCTTAGGCTTGTGTGCGGCTGCTCGGCCATGGAAACCCATTTCATGAACCTCCCGATGAACAGTTCTTGTGCTGACATTGCTTCCAGAGGCAGTTTGGAACTCAGTAGTGAGTGTTGCCACCGAGGACAGACTATTTTTACGTGCTACACAATTCAGCACTCGCTGTTCCGTGAGCCTTTGTGGCTCCTAGACGTTTCCACTTCACAATAACAGCACTTACAGTTGACCGTGGCAGCTCTAGCAGTTCAGAAATTTGACGAACTGACTTGTTGGAAAGGTGGCATCCTATGACGGTTCCACGTTGAAAGTAACTGGGCTCTTCAGTAAGTTCATTCTACTGTCAATGTTTGTCTATGAAGATTGCATGGCTGTGTGTTCGATTTTATACACCTGCCAGCAACAGTTGTGGCTGAAATATCCAATTACACTCATTTGAATGTGTGTCCACATACTTTTGCATAGTATAGTATATATATACAGTACCAGTCAAAAGTTTGGACACACCCACTCATTCAAGGATTTTTCTTTATTTTTACTATTTTCTATATTTCAGAATAATAGTGAAGACATAACAACTATGAAATAAAACATGGAATCATGTAGTAACCAAACAAATCAACACATATTCTATATTTGAGATTATTCAAAGTAGCCACCCTTTGCCTTGATGACAGATATGGAAACTCTTCGCATTCTCTCAACCAGCTTCACCTGGAATGCTTTCCAACAGTCTTGAAGGAGTTCCAACATATGCTGAGAACTTGTTGGTTGCTTTGCCTTCACTCTGCGGTCCAACTCATCCCGAAAAATCTCAATTAGATTGGGTGGTTGTATAGGCCAGATCATCTGATGCAGTACTTTATCATTCTGTTTCTTGGTCTAAGCCTGGAGGTGTGTTGGGTCATTGTTCTGTCGAAAAACAAATGATAGTCCCACCATGTGCTAACCAGATTGAATGGCGTATCGCTGCAGAGTGCTAGTGTAGCCATGCTGATTAAGTGTGCCTTGAATTCTAAATAAACCACCCACAGTGTCACTAGCAAAGCACCCGCACACCATCACACCTTCTCCTCCATGCTTCATGGTGGGAACTACACATGCGGAGATCATCCGTTCACCTAATCTGCGTCTCACAAAGCCGTTTGAACCAAAAATCTCAAATTTGACTCATCAGACCAAAGGACAGATTTCCACCGGTCTAATGTCCATTATTTGTGTTTCTTGGCACAAGCACGTCTCTTCTTAGTATTGGTGTTATTTAGCAGTGGTTTCTTTGAAGCAATTTGACCATGAAGGCCTGATTCACACAGTCTCCTCTGAACAGTTGATGTTGAGATGTGTCTGTTACTTGAACTCTGTGAAGCATTTATTTGGGCTGCAACTTCTGAGGCTGGTAACTCTAATGAACTTATCCTCTGCAGCAGAGGTAACTCTGGGTCTTCCTTTCCTGTGGCTGTCCTCAAGAGAGCCAGTTTCTCATAGCGCTTTATGTTTTTTGTGACTGCACTTGGAGAAAAGTTCAAAGTTCTTGACATTCTACAGATTGACTGACTTTCATGTCTTGAAGTAATGATGGACTGTCATTTCTCTTTGCTTATTTGAGCTGTTCTTGCCATAATATGGACTTGGTCTTTCACCAAGTAGGCGTATCGTCTGTATATCCTCTGCAGCAGAGGTAACTTTGGGTCTTCCTTTCCTGTGGCGGTCCTCATGAGAGCCAGTTTCATCATAACGCGACTGCAATTGTAGAAACTTTAAGTTCTTGAAATTTTCTGGATTGACTGACATTCTTAAAGTTATGATGGACTATCATTTTTCTTTGCATATTTGAGCAGTTCTTGCCATGATATGGTATTTGACCAAATAGGGATATCTCTGCATACCACCCATACTTTGTCACAATACAGCTGATTGGCTCAAACACATTAAGAAGGAAAGACATTCCACAAATTCACTTTTAACAAGGCACTCCTGTTAATTGAAATCACTTCCAGGTGACTACCTCATGAAGCTGTTTGAGAGAACGCCAAGAGTGTGCAAAGCTGTCGTCAAGGCAAAGGGTGGCTACTTTGAAGAATCTCAAATTTTTGTTTAACACTTTTTTGGTTACTACATAATTCCATATGTGTTATTTGATAGTTTTGATGTCTTTACTATTGTTCTACAATGTAGAAACTAGTCAAAATAAAGAAAAACATTTGAATGTGTAGGTTTGTCCAAACTTGACTGATACTGTATGTAATGACCTTGTAACAGGTACAGGTTTAGGTAAGCAAGTACATTCAGGTACTTAGCATTGTTCATTCTGCTTTCCACAAACAGAACAAAATATGTAGTTTATAATGAACTGCATGTACTTGCTTGCAAAGGGAAATTGTGTACATTTTCACTGGGATTTACTTTGGTATACTTTGAACAATTCCTGTTTTATATAATTATAGTTTGTTGTTGTTGTGTTATTATGGGTGGCTTCATGAGGATAAATCATGATTCGGCTGTTCTGGAATCTGAGGGTTTAAATGCTGCAGATGGAGCGATGACCTTTTTAATTTGCTCCATACAAGATCGATTACCTGCAAGTTCCTTGACAGAGTACAGAAAGTGTAGTTGTTAAAGGCAGTACAGGACCTCAGAGTTAGCAGAATCAACCAACCTCCAAACTCTCTTAACTGGTACAGAGGCCTTTTAAAGTGGGCAATTGGTAACTCCTATTAAGTTATACTGTACTTCCTCTCTATTTTGTGATTCCTTCCCCTGTCCATCTCTCCCCCAGCTTTTCTTCACATGCTGTTCTAGGCCCTGGCATTTCAACATGACCCTTGAAAAACATTGGCTAATTAGTTCCCAAGGAAGCCACAATCCATCTTCCTGAGCTAGTGATGTGTCTACCTCCCCATTCATACTCTCTCAGACTGAAATTAGAATGTCTCAAACTCCAGCCAGGGGCCTCGCAGAGTGAATAGACAAAACATGTTCACCACTGGACACTGAGAAAGCTTCTAGTCAGGTAAGATACCAAAATAAAGAGTTTAAAAACAGAGAAATAATAGTAATACTTCTATATTGTTTTACAGATATATTGTTATTCTGACCAAATGCTTTATTACAAATACATCACTGAGAGTCAGTTGCAGCAATACATTCTCCTAACAAATCCTATGTTGGTCCATCCCCTATCATCATTTTCCAGGATTCTGTGTCAAATGAAGTAGCACTGGGTCAATATATTTCAATAGCTTTTCCAACTAGTATACCATATAGTATATCCAAAACTGCAGATACAGTAGGCTGGTAGTTATTTTTCCTGTAACACTTACCCATTGTTCTCATGATTCCTGGAATGCCTGCCAATGGATCCAAGAGCACAATGAGGAGAGGAAATCTAGATGTGAATCCCAATAAGGACCATCTTCACTTGGACTTCAAAGACCGTGTTTAGACAATATAACGCTTTATTTACTGTCCTTGTTTACTTTGTTTTACAAGTGTTGTATTTCATGAGCCCCACCTGTTTTAAGCCCCACATTTTATGCAATAAATTTGTTTTTTGTTGTTGTTGTTTTTAAATGGGGGGGGGGCTTGCCTGTTTTTCATGTTATTTTGGCGTTAATGCGGTCATTATTTTTTAATTTTTAATTTCACCTTTATTTAACCAGGTAGGTTAGTTGAGAACAAGTTCTCATTTGCAACTGCGACCTGGCCAAGATAAAGCATAGCAGTGTGAACAGACAACACAGAGTTACACATGGAGTAAACAATTAACAAGTCAATAACACAGTAGAAAAAATGATGGGCAGTCTTTAAACAATGTGTGCAAAAGGCATGAGGAGGTAGGCGAATAATTACAATTTTGCAGATTAACACTGGAGTGATAAATGATCAGATGGTCATGTACAGGTAGAGATATTGGTGTGCAAAAGAGCAGAGAAGTAAATAAATAAAAAACAGTATAAAAACAGTATGGGAATGAGGTAGGTGAAAATGGGTGGGCTATTTACCAATAGACTATGTACAGCTGCGCGATCGGTTAGCTGCTCGGATAGCTGATGTTTGAAGTTGGTGAGGGAGATAAAAGTCTCCAACTTCAGCGATTTTTGAAGTTTGTTCCAGTCACTGGCAGCAGAGTACTGGAACTAAAGGCGGCCAAATGAGGTGTTGGCTTTAGGGATGATCAGCGAGATACACCTGCTGGAGCGCGTGCTACGGATGGGTGTTGCCATCGTGACCAGTGAACTGAGATAAGGCGGAGCTTTACCTAGCATGGACTTGTAGATGACTTGGAGCCAGTGGGTCTGGCGACGAATATGTCGCGAGGGCCAGCCGACTAGAGCATACAAGTCGCAGTGGTGGGTGGTATAAGGTGCTTTAGTGACAAAACGGATGGCACTGTGATAGACTGCATCCAGTTTGCTGAGTAGAGTGTTGGAAGCCATTTTGTAGATGACATCGCCGAAGTCGAGGATCGGTAGGATAGTCAGTTTTACTAGGGTAAGCTTGGCGGCGTGAGTGAAGGAGGCTTTGTTGCGGAATAGAAAGCCGACTCTTGATTTGATTTTCGATTGGAGATGTTTGATGTGAGTCTGGAAGGAGAGTTTGCAGTCTAGCCAGACACCTAGGTACTTATAGATGTCCACATGTTCAAGGTCGGAACCATCCAGGGTGGTGATGCTAGTCGGGCATGCGGGTGCAGGCAGCGATCGGTTGAAAAGCATGCATTTGGTTTTACTCGCGTTTAAGAGCAGTTGGAGGCCACGGAAGGAGTGCTGTATGGCATTGAAGCTCGTTTGGAGGTTAGATAGCACAGTGTCCAATGACGGGCCGAAAGTATATAGAATGGTGTCGTCTGCGTAGAGGTGGATCAGGGAATCGCCCGCAGCAAGAGCAACATCATTGATATATACAGAGAAAAGAGTCGGCTCGAGAATTGAACCCTGTGGCACCCCCATAGAGACTGCCAGAGGACCGGACAGCATGCCCTCCGATTTGACACACTGAACTCTGTCTGCAAAGTAATTGGTGAACCAGGCAAGGCAGTCATCCGAAAAACCGAGGCTATTGAGTCTGCCGATAAGAATATGGTGATTGACAGAGTCGAAAGCCTTGGCAAGGTCGATGAAGACGGCTGCACAGTACTGTCTTTTATCGATGGCGGTTATGATATCGTTCAGTACCTTGAGTGTGGCTGAGGTGCACCCGTGACCGGCTCGGAAACCAGATTGCACAGCGGAGAAGGTACGGTGGGATTCGAGATGGTCAGTGACCTGTTTGTTGACTTGGCTTTCGAAGACCTTAGATAGGCAGGGCAGGATGGATATAGGTCTATAACAGTTTGGGTCCAGGGTGTCTCCCCCCTTTGAAGAGGGGGATGACTGCGGCAGCTTTCCAATCCTTGGAGATCTCAGACGATATGAAAGAGAGGTTGAACAGGCTGGTAATAGGGGTTGCGACAATGGCGGCAGATAGTTTCAGAAATAGAGGGTCCAAATTGTCAAGCCCAGCTGATTTGTATGGGTCCAGGTTTTGCAGCTCTTTCAGAACATCTGCTATCTGGATTTGGGTAAAGGAGAACCTGGAGAGGCTTGGGCGAGGAGCTGCGGGGGGGGGGAAGGGGCGGAGCTGTTGGCTGAGGTTGGAGTAGCCAGGCAGAAGGCATGGCCAGCCGTTGAGAAATGCTTATTGAAGTTTTCGATAATCATGGATTTATCGGTGGAGACCGTGTTACCTAGCCTCAGTGCAGTGGGCAGCTGGGAGGAGGTGCTCTTGTTCTCCATGGACTTCACATTGTCCCAGAACTTTTTGGAGTTGGAGCTACAGGATGCAAACTTCTGCCTGAAGAAGCTGGCCTTAGCTTTCCTGACTGACTGCGTGTATTGGTTCCTGACTTCCCTGAACAGTTGCATATCACGGGGACTATTTGATGCTATTGCAGTCCGCCACAGGATGTTTTTGTGCTGGTCGAGGGCAGTCAGGTCTGGAGTGAACCAAGGGCTGTATCTGTTCTTGGTTCTGCATTTTTTGAACGGAGCATGCTTATCTAAAATGGTGAGGAAGTTACTTTTAAAGAATGACCAGGCATCCTCAACTGACGGGATGAGGTCAATGTCCTTCCAGGATACCCGGGCCAGGTCGATTAGAAAGGCCTGCTCACAGAAGTGTTTTAGGGAGCGTTTGACAGTGATGAGGGGTGGTCGTTTGACTGCTGCTCCGTGGCGGATACAGGCAATGAGGCAGTGATCGCTGAGATCCTGGTTGAAGACAGCGGAGGTGTATTTGGAGGGCCAGTTGGTCAGGATGACGTCTATGAGGGTGCCCTTGTTTACAGAGTTAGGGTTGTACCTGGTGGGTTCCTTGATGATTTGAGTGAGATTGAGGGCATCTAGCTTAGGTTGTAGGACTGCCGGGGTGTTAAGCATATCCCAGTTTAGGTCAACTAACAGAACAAACTCTGAAGCTAGATGGGGGGCGATCAATTCACAAATGGTGTCCAGGGCACAGCTGGGAGCTGAGGGTGGTCGGTAGCAGGCGGCAACAGTGAGAGACTTATTTCTGGAGAGAGTAATTTTCAAGATTAGTAGTTCAAACTGTTTGGGTATGGACCTGGAAAGTATGACATTACTTTGCAGGCTATCTCTGCAGTAGACTGCAACTCCACCCCCTTTGGCAGTTCTATCTTGACGGAAGATGTTATAGTTGAGTATGGAAATCTCTGAATTTTTGGTGGCCTTCCTGAGCCAGGATTCAGACACGGCAAGGACATCAGGGTTAGCAGAGTGTGCTAAAGCAGTGAGTAAAACAAACTTAGGGAGGAGGCTTCTGATGTTGACATGCATAAAACCAAGGCTTTTTCGATCACAGAAGTCAACAAATGAGGGTACCTGGGGACATGCAGGGCCTGGGTTTACCTCCACATCACCCGCGGAACAGAGAAGGAGTAGTATGAGGGTGCGGCTAAAGGCTATCAAAACTGGTCGCCTAGAGCGTTGGGGGCAGAGGATAAGAGGAGCAGGTTTCTGGGCATGGTAGAATATATTCAGGGCATAATGCGCAGATGGTGGGTGGGGTGCGGGTACAGCGGAGGTAAGCCCAGGCACTGGGTGATGATGAGAGAGGTTGTATCTCTGGACATGCTGGTTGTAATGGGTGAGGTCACCGCATGTGGGGTGTTGGCAGCGTTAGTTCAAACCCCCTGACAGGGTACAAATCTGTCTTTCTGCCCCTGAACAGACAGTTAACCCATTGTCCCATGGTCCTCCCTGGTTAAATAAAGGTAAAAAAAAAAAAAAATGTTTGGGAGGTGGGACAAAGGAGGTAACAGGGGTATGAAGAGTGGATCTAGGGGCTCCATTGTGAACTAAAACAATGATAACTAACCTGAACAACAGTATACAAGGCATATTGACATTTGAGAGAGACATACAGCGAGGCATACAGTAATCACAGGTGTTGAATTGGGAAAGCTGGACTGGCGAGTGTTGTCCAGGTTTAAAAAAAAACTAACAATGACTAAATAGCTTGTAGCTAGTTAGCTGGTTAGCGTCTGGAGGTTCTTGAGTGTGTCATAAAAAAAAAAATAAAAAGTAATAGCGATTCCGTATCACATTGGGTGAGGCAGGTTTCCGGAAGGTATAAACAAATTAAAAATCAAAAAGAGATAGAAAGTAAATGGGTCTAGAGAGTGTTTGGGACGCGGTGATTCAGACGGTTAGCAGGCCTGTGCTAACAAGCTAACAGTTCGTAGGCCCGGGCTAGACAAGGTAGCAGTTAGCGGACCGGAGCTAGACAAGCTAGCCGTTAGCAGGCCGAATTAGCAAGCAGGGAGATAGCGAGGGCTAGAGAGTTAACCTTTGGGGGACGTCGCGATGGGGTGAGTCTGTTTATTCCTCTTCATGCGGTGACATCGACAGACCGGTCGTGGGCCCGGGTAATTGTAGCCCAGGAGTATGCTACAGGTGCTCTAGTACGCTAGGTGAGCTGGAGACACAGCGATTCAGAAAGCTCGCGGGCCTTGGCCAGCAGATGGATCTTTGGCGATGTCGCAACGGAAAAGCCTGTTGAAACCACCTCGGACGATTATGTCGGTGGACCAGTCGTGATGGATCGGCGGGGCTCCGTGTCGGCAGTAAAGGCTCCAGGCCAATTGGCAAAAGAGGTATTGTAGCCCAACAATTTGCTGTTGGAACTCTTCGGCTAGTCGGGAGATGGGCTTAGCTCGAGGCTAGCTCAAGGCTAACTGGTGCTTGCTTTGGGACAGAGACGTTAGCCAGGAGTAGCCACTCGGATTGCAGCTAGCTAGTTGCGATGATCCGATGTAAAGGTTCAGAGCTTGCAGTAGGAATCCGGAAATGTGGTAGAGAAAAAGCAGTCTGATATGCTCTGGGTTGATGTCGCGCTGGTGTCCTAGTTAACTTTGAAGACCGCTAGCAGTGGCTAACTGAGTACTAGCTAGTAGCTAGTTAGCTGGCTAGCTTCTGATGGGGGTTCCGGTTCTAAAGTATAGAAAAAGCAGATCTGTACCACATTGGGTGATGCGGGTTGCAGGAGAGTATATTCAGCCTGTAGTTGGAAAGTGAGATTAAAATATGTACGAAATATATACAGAAAAAAAACGAGGAAAACTATATTTACACCAGACAGGACGGGACAAGACAAAACACACGTCCGACTGCTACGCCATCTTAGAGTCGGACATGTCAGTTTGCAAACAATGTTAAAAAAATATATATCATCGGGTTAATAAAGCCGCATGAGGAAGGCAACTCCAAAATGCAAGTGTTTCAGCCTACCTCTGTGCTTTCTGTGGTGGTGGGGCTAGCCAGCAGAAAATAGAAGCATTTGCGCCATGATTGGCTCAGTGTTTTGTCACTCATGAGGACACTACGTCATGGCCGGGTAGTAAGGGTGGACATAGAAAATTCAAGCCCTTTGGCTCCTGCCATAGAATTACATGAGTAGTGCCCTTCCAAAAAGGCTCAAGGTCATTGACCACAGATAAAATGACGTCAAATCACATTATATGTACAGTAGCTTTGATTGGACTGATCATGTCAACATCTTACTTTCAAAATCTTAGCTAGCAGTCATCATCATGAATCAACTCGACAATCTACTTGCAAATCCTTTTTAATCCTTGTCATATGAAGATAAATAATGAAGAGAAATTATAGATAAAACATATCGGTGCTCATTGGCCATTGGACATAAATATTACACAACAAGTTGGAAATCTCAAATTCAACAATGAGTGGTTTGAAGGAATCCGTCGCAGTGGTCAACTGCAAGCATTGCAACTAGGATGTCGGGAATAAATGAGCTCAGACTGGGAAAATACCTTTTGAACGGTCACCCAAAAATCTAGCCCCTTTTTCTTTCTTTGATTACAAAATTTCACCACGAAGAACGGCTGCGCCACCTTCCTGTTCAAGTGAGCACATCACAAGGTGAGTCCAAAAATGTCTTATATGCTGCTGCAAAAATTATGTAATATGCAAGGGAGATATTTATACTGTAGCTAAGAAATAAATACTAAGTGTATGTTGTGTAGTAAGCTTTTAGTAGCACATGTGCCTCTGTCTTCACCTCTTAATTTTGCCTATGTTACTGTTTTGGCTCAATGGTGCACATGTAGCCTTTAACCTGTTTTTGAGAAATGTAATCATTGCATATTGTAAGAGCTTTCAATATCTGGTTATATGCCTCCTTTATTTATCCTACGGTTCTGACTTGGTGTACAGGGAAAACACTGAGAATGGCCCATGTTCTGAATTCTGTCGCTGTACATTTCAAAAGCGCTGAACGTATTGACTACGTCTGTCCTGGCTCGTTCATTAATGTCTTAATCAAAATTATAGATTGCCTCTTGTCTGCTTGCCGTCCCCTTTTGCCATAGTTTGTACATCTCAATTGTCAGTAGAAACCACATTTGTTTAAGCAAGTCAGCCATATCAGCTATGTTTTTTTTAAAGCCAGTAAATGATGCTGAATGAACTGTTTCGCTGCCAGACAAGGCTCAGCTGATAGCTAGGTGTAGCAGGTGTTGGGACTCTGCTGGTGGGGCAGCTTTATGTAGGCCCTAACAGTTTGTGGGCACTGTTTGTCACCACAATTAATGTATTGTTTAGTGTTGTGTTGTTTAGTGACTTTGCTGGCATACACCCCACATAGATTTTTTTTGCCCCACCAAGATTCACATGCTAAAAAAATAATCTTCAATGATTTAGAAAAACATGATATTACTGTTACTGTGTCATTCATACAGTTCGGCAGATACAGGGAGAAATGTATATTTATGAATGCAAAACGACCATGGCCATGTGTCTTTGTAACGCTCATTGTTGTAAGAATGGTCGGACCAAGATGCAGCGTGTGGTAGGTTAATCATATGTATTAATGAAAACCAGCAACAAAACAAGAAAGAGAAAACCAACAGCCTTATAGGGCTCAACAGCAACAATACAAAAACAAGATCCCACACAAAACAGGTGGGAAAAGGCTGCCTAAATATGATCCCCAATCAGAGACAACGATAGACAGCTGCCTCTGATTGGGAACCATACCAGGCAAACATATAAATGCAAAAACTAGAGTACCCACCCTAGTCACACCCTGACCTAACCAAAATAGAGAATAAAAAGGATCGCTTAAGTCAGGGTGTGACAGTCTTGTTACCTGTAATCTGAGAAGTTAAAGTTTCCCACTGATCCTCCTGTATTTCCATGAGTAAATGTGACATGCTATAGTAATCTGTATCATTCATTCAATCAATATGATGCTTTGTTTGTCAACATGGCCATCAATATGATGCTTTGTTTGTCAACATGGCCGTCAATATGATGCTTTGTTTGTCAACATGGCCGTTTGTCAACATATATTTTCAGGTAGACAATTTTACACAACACAATTTTGCTAAAATCTGGAACAGCTCTATATGTATTTTTCCCTCTTTCTCTCCTGCAGTGTACTAGAATTTGTGTTGATTCGTATAGTGTTCTGAGACTGCCTACTGTTTTTGAAAAAGTGATCCCTCAACGCATCACTTACATACAGCACCCCTCATTCATCCCCTTTACAATAAAAGAATATCCTCTGCAAAGTACATTTTGTAAATAAAAACAATCAGATCTTAACATGACCACGGTATAATGTGACTTTTTGTCCCATTTCCATTTCCATAAATATTTCCTTTATTTGGTTGTAATAACATTGCACAGTATGGGTGCCCATTTAACGTGAAAATAAGCTTTAGGCCTATTAAGTATGGCTTACCATTATCTCAATTTGTCAGTACTGGAAAATTAAAGAAGCATGCAGAATTTGCAGAATGCTTTGTTTGGATTAATGGTGCTGCAGTCCAGTGCACACACATTCATGTGGTTATTACTATCAATAAGATGCTGAGGGTAGCGGGATGAGTGGGTCTGGTCCCTTTAGCCCATTTAGTCTGATAAAGTCAGGCAGAGACAGCGACAGGGTTATGGATAGAGATTCCATGATGGAAAGCAGAGGAAGATGAAAGAAAATGTAGGTCTGTGACGCAGGCAAGCAACCAATGCTGACAAAAGGCATTACCTTTTAATGTGCATAGTGGGTGGGGGATCTTCTCCTGTAAGAGCTTACCAACTGCATTGTGTCTCAATTGTTGTTTTCAGCATAGTGAAAGAACAACTTAATGTACTCTATGGGTCTACACTGAGTGTACAAAACATTAGGAACACCTTTCTAAGCTGCACCCCCCTTTGCCCTCAAAACAGCCTAAATTCATCTGGCATGGAATATAAGGTATTGAAAGCGTTCCACAGGAATGCTGGCCCATGGTGACTCCAATTCTTCCCACAGCTGGATGTCCTTTGGGTGGTGGACCATTCTTGATACACGCGGGAAACTGTTGAGCATGAAAAACTCAGCAGCGTTTTAATTCCTGACACACACAAACTATGTGTAGCCATAAAACGTGGTTGGATGAATTATCAGCCACAACCTCTTCCCATGATCACTGACTAAAACCCATGGATAGTATGTACTTGGCAAGTTTCACAGTCTTCAACATCTTGAAACAGCAACACTGAGGAAGTTAAGTAAAACATTTTTTAAGGGGTCTGTGGCACTATTAGAGGCACCATGGACAGTTCAGCACCATGGACAGTGTCGTGCAATGCATTGCTACTGAACAGATCCAAGTTCATGTACATCACAGCTCAATGCAGCACCACTCTGAGGAACAGCACTTCAGTCCAGGATTTCTAGAAGCCCACTCATTTCCTTAGTCATAAATCCTCTCTGGGATAGGGTCTAGTTTCCTGAATTTCCGCCTGACTGAGGTGCCCAAAGTAATCTGCCTGTTACTCAGGCCCAGAAGTTAGGATATGCATATCATTGGTAGCATTTGAACACTTTGACATTTCTAAAACTGTTAAAATAATGTCTGAGACTATAACAGAATTGATATGGCAGGCAAAAATCCAACCAGAATATATTCATTTTGAGGTCCCAGGCTCTTATAATGTAAAACTATTGTTCCTATGTAAATCCATCTCCCATATTGCAATTTCTATGGCCTCCAATAGATGTCAACAGTCTTTTTTCAAGGTTTCAGTCTTGTGTTTTGAAAAACAAGCAAGAATTTGGAGTTTTAGTGAGAAGAGCACCGGAACAATATCAGTCTTTCTGCGCGCGAGGGAGAGGGCGCGCGCGCTTACTAATTTTCCTTTCCTATTGAAGATACTACTTTCCGAATGAAATATTATAGTTTATTACATTTAGAGGACCTGAGGATTAAATAGAAACATCGTTTGACTTGTTTGGACAAAGTTTAGAGGTAGCTTTTTAGACTCCTTTGTCTGCATGTAGAACAAGTGGATTACTGAAATTGATGGTGCCAACTAAACGGGATATAAAGAAGTATTGAAAACAGAGGAAGATCTTCAAAAGTGAGTAATTTATTTAATCGCTTTTTGAGATTTTAAGAAGCCTTTGCAGGTTGAGAAATATGTTGATGTGGGGCGCCATCCTCAGACAATCGCATGGCATGCTTTCGCCATAGAGCCTATTGTAAATCGGACAACAGTGTTTCATCTCCCGTCTGGATTACTGCAACTCGCTGTTGGCTGGGCTCCCTGCCTGTGCCATTAAACCCCTACAACTCATCCAGAACGCCGCAGCCCGTCTGGTGTTCAACCTTCCCAAGTTCTCTCACGTCACCCCGCTCCTCCGCTCTCTCCACTGGCTTCCAGTTGAAGCTCGCATCCGCTACAAGACCATGGTGCTTGCCTACGGAGCTGTGAGGGGAACGGCACCTCAGTACCTCCAGGCTCTGATCAGGCCCTACACCCAAACAAGGGCACTGCGTTCATCCCCCTCTGGCCTGCTCGCCTCCCTACCACTGAGGAAGTACAGTTCCCGCTCAGCCCAGTCAAAACTGTTCGCTGCTCTGGCCCCCCCAATGGTGGAACAAACTCCCTCACGACGCCAGGACAGCGGAGTCAATCACCACCTTCCGGAGACACCTGAAACCCCACCTCTTTAAGGAATACCTAGGATAGGATAAAGTAATCCTTCTACCCCCCCCCCCCTTAAAAGATTTAGTTGCACTATTGTAAAGTGGCTGTTCCACTGGATGTCATAAGGTGAATGCACCAATTTGTAAGTCGCTCTGGATAAGAGCGTCTGCTAAAGGACTTAAATGTAAATGTAAAGAATTTAAGCTTTTAAATTATATAAGATACTTGTATGTTCATGAATGTTTAACGTTACGATTATTTATTTCAATTGTGCTCCCTCCAATTTCACCAGATGTTGTTGGCTGGTGTCCCTCAAGCATTACATTTCAGAAGCTACATTTTATAATATTCGGAAGAATATTGTCTGAGAAAAGATTTGTACTGTTGTTCTGTCAGGTTTCTGGTCCTGTCTTCTGTCTTTATTGTCCTTGTTCAGCATGTGACACTCCAAGTATGTGAGTGCATCACAAAGTTTGTCTAGGGACACACAATTCTTGTTGTATTTTTCAAATATCAAATAGAGTGCTCAGAAGTAGAGGAAATATCCAACAAATTCATAGAATTTGACATAGAATTTTGCTTGCGACAAGAAAGAAGAAATATGAGCCATGACCTTGGGAGAAATAATAGGCAATAAACATAAATCCCCAATAGGGGGATGTTCAGTTCACTTTTCTTAGGTATTTCTCAACTTTAAGGGTTTTCTGTGCCCAGTGCATTTTATTTTGTTGTACAGTTCAGGATAATTCAATCCATTTGAATGGACAGTGGGCCACTGTTAAGAGGCACTCAGTGAGACTAATGTAAAGGTGACCTTCAGGAAAGCTGGTCGGTTGGTCAAAATCCATCTTGTGATCCAGGTTTATTTCTGGCTGGAGCCTTGCTAGTATTATCTTGCAGTGCATTGCGCACATATAGAAGATGTGTCCTACAGTTAGTTATACGCCTGTTGCACACATATAGTTTAGCAACACAAGTTGTGTAAATACTATGTTTCTAGTGGATCACGTCTAATAATTTATGACATCTATTTAATAATGTTAACTGCACAACATCAATGTCCTGATGAAATAGGGATCATAGCATTCACCAGGATTCACCTTGTCAGTCTACTGTATGTTATGGAAAGAGCAGGTGTTCCTAATGTTTTTTACACTCAGTGTATATATTGTATCACATCCACTCTGAGCTCAGCTGGCACTGTGAGCTTAACTAAGGGCTCAGTTCAATCAAACCAACATTGTCATTGTTTTGCTTTTTTGCTTTCCCCGTAGACAAATACATTGGTTTTGTTATTTTGTTTAAGACACTATAAAAACAGTACATGGACTCCTCTCACATACAGTTGAGACCTTCAGTTGTCAGAGTGAGAAGTGTATGTGTGCAAACAGCTGTTGTGTAAACAAAGGCACTGAGTAAACATTGCTATAGTAAGATTGATTGAATCTGGCCTTAAGAAAGCCCCTCTGCCTTCCTCTCCAACCCCACCTGACATCACAACGAGATACATGTGATCTTGAGAGTCCTCATGTAGGCCAACCCAACCAGGAGGAGTGGGAGGCTGATCCAGTGACACATCCTGTGATTCAGGACTTTAACATTGTTATTAAGAAAATTACATTAGGTTACTATAGTACAGCAGGTGCTCAAGTGCATCTGTAATTCTTACAGTACCTGTGAATGCTTTTTAAAGATCTAGATCATCCTGTAATATTTCAAATTCCTAGAGGTCTTACAAACTAATTCAGTTGGCCAAAAGGCCACAGCTCAATCAAATATACATGACTATAGCACAATATTTTTCTACAGGTCGTGGGAGGTAGCATGTGAGTTAGCAGCTCTAGGAAATACCTTAAGCTGACATCAAGGTTTTATTGTCTGTACCTATTCAGGCTGCATGACATAAAATGTTGCAGCTCCAGCATGTCTACAGCAGGTTTTAACCTGGTCAACCCCTCAAGCCTGTTCTCGTCCCATTTTCAGAAATCAGCCCTAATCGGTGGTGATGGTAAGGGCACATTTCAATGTGTTTCACACTGGAAGACTTCTGAGTCGACTCCCATGCATAATATCCATGCAATTCTGCCTCAGACAGATATGTGCTGTAATCTCTTTGAAAATGAGCACTTGCACCATATAAGAACCTCAAACCGCTGAGTTTCAGGAATAAGAGGGAGGACAGGACAGAGCCATATTGTACTGTACACATGCCCTTGCTTTTGAGCATAGAATGTGTTCTTTGGTGCTAAAAGCTAAACTATTATTGAGTTCCAACCAGCAGCAAAATATCATAATTACATTTACCAGACACTCTTATCCAGAGCAACTTACCGTAGTGCGTGAATACATACAGTACTTTTTTCCCATAGTGGTCCCCCAAAGCCCTGGCGTTGCAAGCACCATGCTCTTCCAACTGAGCCATGATGTTCAGAAACCTTGATGTAACTGCTTAAAGAGATTGAATGGGATCTTAAGCACTTACAAATTCGTAACATACCAATTGCACAACAAACACATTTGCAGGACGTAACATATCATACAATATGGATGACGTTGTACACAATTGTGCAACATTTATGCGGACCCGTTTTTGCTCACGAGCGCTACTTTCATAACTACTGGTTGAAATTATACAAAAGCTCTGCACCATCACCTTAAACAGACCCTGGAAACAAATCTTCCTTACTGCATTGTATTTTCCTTTTTTTCTGTCCTGAAGCAAAAAAATGTGATGAGTGGCAAAGGATGGTATGACAGGCTATTGCATGCATGTAGTATACAGTAGAAGTGCATTTTTAGTACACGTGTCAATGAAAACAGACAATGTCTACCGACCAGTGTAACGTAGATAAAGATAGACACAAATGAATACTGTGGACGGTATCTGAGACAAAATAAAACAGGATTTAGACTCAACCCTATTTACCTATCTGCCTCTGTGTCAGTCTGATTCTCCCCTGCTGTCCTTCAGTCCACAAATAAAGGAATAAACACCATTTACGGTTTATTGAACCAAAGGCATCCCTTTGTGTCCCCTAACTTATTTTCTGTTGGTATGAAACCTGTGCTGGCCACACCATACATGACAACAGTAGAAGATGTGTATCCCCTCGAGACTGCAGACCCCTCTTTGTTCATGGGGCAGGTGCCATATGGACAGGAAGACGTTCAGCTCTGTTGCCTCAATAAATTGTTGTTGACACTGCCCTCTAGAGATGTGTGATAGTGCATTAGTACTGCAGACCTTATCCCAGACAGCAGTCTTCTGCACTGAGGCCAGTTCCTCTACAGCAGTGCAATTAAATGCTCCAGGGAATAAGACTGTCTTTAGCCATTTATGACAACCTTTTCCTTCTATTTTTCTATTTTTATGTAATCTCTCTCCTTGTTTTATAGGCAAGGTCATTCAAAATACCAATATCTTTATACAATCCACTGACCAAAGAGAATCAAATATGCCACCATTTGCTCCAAATCCATTGTTGTAAGCTACTGCTATTTATCTAAAAATCAGAGTGCATACTTTATACTCAATAATATTGGGGATTACAACCTGGTCTGTGGGTGGAAGGGAACATAGGATAGGATAAACCCTACAAATATTTTGCATTATGTGAACCTTGAAGCAACTTCAGGTGTCTCTTTGTGTACAGTGAGAATATAGAATTTCATCTTGATTTGTTCCAGTAGCAACGCTACTAACTCTGCTGATTTGATGTCATCTTGTGAGCACCTGCAGTGAGTGCATAGAGGCTAACATATGCATGTGCCTTATTCAATCTATTGTGGATGATTTTCAAGAATTGGCTAAATGGACAAATGCAGACCTTACAAATAAAGTATGTGTGGATACTAAATTCACAATAACATCCATACCTCATTTGTATCTGGTCATGGGACATACTCATGATAAAAGGAGGGGAAAGAAACTGACATAATCCTACACTTGCATTAGGAGTTTGGCGCAGGCTACTAAAATGTGAATATTGGGGCAAAGGGTTTAATGCTTTTTTTAATAGAGGGGCAAGGTGAACTTCGGGATTAATTCATAGTTTTTCATGGTGATGACGCTCATGGTTTTGGTGCTATAGTATAGTGCCAGCTAAAGATGCGGAAACTATCCAGGTTCATTGCGTTATTGTACAGTAGAATAAGGCGTTGCAGTATTCAGGAGGTTATAATGATCTTTAAAAACCTTTTCACTAAAGAAAAACAAAATCCTGCAGAAATAAATCGGTTTAGTGGACAGAATTAGAGGGGAAGGGTTTAGAGCCAGGGTAGGATTAAGGAAAATTGTGTGAAATAAAGAGCGAGTGATCAGGAGTGACTGTGTGCTTGCGTGTGTGCTGGAGGGCGGGAGGATAGAGCGCGCGGGTGAGAGAGAAGAGCATTGACTGAGAAGCATAGATTTTCATCCAACCTATATCATTTTTTTCTAATCATCGACTGCACTGCTTAACGTTGATTGTCTAGCAGGAAAATATTTTTCTACGCAGTTGAGGAACCGTTTCAGTTGACGATTATTGGTCCTCTTTGCTGTAATTTAAGTGTTCTTGGAACGAATTTATCATATTTCTATTTATACTTGAACTGCATCATGAACAGTTTGTGGGCACCTCTCGATCTCACACCTTTGGAATGGTGGGGATTACGCAGCCGACAAATGGGGAGCATGTAAACGCAGATGGAGTTTGGGATTTATTGCAAAATAAGGGAAAGATGACTGTCTTCTCTTTGTGTCTCCTCTTGTTCGCAGATCTGCTGGATTTAGCCGTTGGTAAGTCATCATTTATGCATAAACACAGTATGTGAGAGTTGAATAAGAAAAAGCCTCTCACATTTTAAGAATTCGTGAGGTCATAATTTCGGAGACGCTGTGGAAGGCAGATGGCTGAGTCCATGTACATTTGAAACTGTTTAAATGTTGGTCGCTCATATTATGAACCATAGCATTCAAAATGTATGCACATAGAATTGCCTAAACTTTTCCCCATTCCGATAAAGTGAATGGTTTCCTTGAAGACCCTAGAATGGTATTCCTCCGCAGCTTCAGTTTTGGCTGCTGGTATCCTCAGATATGGTATCGTTGGGTACTAGGGTTTGGTAAATGAGAGCATAGATGGAGGAAGTGTGCATCACACATCATGGTATTTCTTGCAAATGGTCCATAAACTTTACAGTGTGAAATCAAGTAATTATGTTCTTCTTGTTATTTTATTATGATTGTTATCATTACTACTTCAGATCGCTAACAGATTTGCTGCCTGTGAGTTATGGCATTCAACTACGGTTATGTTTCGGGCTCTTCGGCGACTCACATTGAATGCAGCCTTAGCTCAAGTGTTCTCCACAGCCCATGAATACAGCCAGGACCAGACTTCTAATAATAACAAAATATCAGTAGCCTTCTATCTGTGAATGAAGACAATTGATAAATTTACTTATCTCCTACATATAATAGTTATAATGGAACTTTAAATGGAACTACTGGAACTTTCTCATAAGATCAAGGCATTGTGTACTGCTGCATATTTTTTATAAACAATGGAGGGCTATTCCATGGGCTCCTGGGGTCTTGCATTAGGCTTACATTTAAGATGTAAATCAATAAATTTTATTTAGCCAAACTAGGCTACAGCACAGCCTAATTCGGTTATTTGTCTGACACTCAAAGATCTGACCAGATTCTACAGCATTGAAGCACACATTCTTCCGTAAAGCTGCAATATGTAACTTTTTAGGCCACCTGACAAAATTCACATAGAAATGTGATTTATATATACACTACCATTCGAACGTTTGATGTCACTTAGAAATTGACTTGATCTGGAAAGAAAATCCTTTTTTTTCCATTAAAATAACATCAAATTGATCAGAAATACAGTGTAGACATCGTTCATGTTGTAAATGACTATTGTAGCTGGAAATGGTATATTTTTTATGGAATATCTACATAGGCGTACAGAGGCCCATTATCAGCAACCATCACTCCTGTGTTCCAATGGCACGTTGTGTTAGCTAATCCAAGTTTATAATTTTAAAAGGCTAATTGATCATTATAAAACACTTTGGCAATTATGTTAGCACAGCTGAAAACTGTTGTTCTGATTAAAGAAGCAAGAAAACTAGCCTTCTTTAGACTAGTTGAGTATCTTGAGCGTCAGCATTTGTGGGTTTGATTACAGGCTCAAAATGGCCAGAAACAAATAACTTTCTTCTGAAACTTGTCAGTCTATTCTTTTTCTGAGAAATGAAGGCTATTCCATGTGAGAAATTGCCAAGAAACTGAAGATCTCGTACAATACTGTGTACTACTTCGTTCACAGAACAGCGCAAACTGGCCCTAACCAGAATAGAAAAATGAGTGGGAGGCCCCAGTGCACAACTGAGCAAGAGGACAAGTACATTAGAGTGTCTAGTTTGAGAAACAGATGCCTCACAAGTCCTCAACTGGCAGCTTCATTAAATAGTACCTGCAAAACACCAGTCTCAACGTCAACAGCGAAGCGGCTACTCCGGGATGCGTGTTGCAAAACCAAAAAGCCATATCTCAGACTGGCCAATGAAAATAAAAGATTAAGATGGGCAAAAGAACACAGACACTGGACAACTCTGCCAAGAAGGCCAAAATCCCAGATTTGCCTCTTCACAGAACACTATTGGCAATCTCTCAACCAGCTTCACCTGGAATTCTTTTCCAGCTTTCTTGAAGGAGTTCCCACATATGCTGAGCACTTTTTGGCTGCTTTTCCTTCACTCTGTGGTCCAACTCATCCCAAGCCATCTCCATTTGGGTTTGAGGTTGGGTGATTGTGGAGGCCAGGTCATCTGATGCAGCAATCCATCACTCTCCTCACCCTTACACAGCCTGGAGGTGTGCTGGGTCATTGTCTTGTTGAAAAACAAATTATAGTCCCGCTAAGCGCTAACCAGATGGGATGGCACTTCGCTGTAGAATGCTGTGGTAGCCATGCTGCTTAAGTGTGCCTTGAATACTAAATAAATCACAGAGAGTGTCACCAGCAACGCACCCCCATCAAAACCCCAAAATAAACCAAAAATTAGAACCAAAAATAAAACATTTGGACTTATCAGAACAAAGTACAGATTTCCACCGTTCTAATGTCCATTGCTCGTGTTTCTTGGCCCACGCAAGTCTCTTCTTCTTATTGGTGACCTTTAGTAGTGGTTTCTTTGCAGCAGTTCGACAATGAAGGTGAGAAATGTGTCTGTTACTTGAACTCTGTGAAGCATTTATTTGGGCTGCAATCTGAGGTGCAGTTAACTCCGATGAACTTACCCTCTGCAGCAGAGGTAACTTTGGGTCTTCCTTTCCTGTGGCGGTCCCCGTGAGAGCCAGTTTCATCATAACGCTTGATGGTTTTTGCAACTGTACTTGTAGAAACTTTAAGTTCTTGAAATTTTCCGGATTGACTGACATTCTTAAGTAATGATGGACTGTCATTTTTCTTTGCATATTTGAGCTGTTCTTGCGATGATATGGTATTTTACCAAATAGGGATATCTCTGCATACCACCCATACCTTGTCACTATACAACTGATTGGCTCAAACACATTAAGAAGAATGAAATTCCACAAATTCACTTTTAACAAGGCACTCCTTTTAATTTAAATGCATTCCAGGTGACTACCTCATGAAACTGGTTGAGATAATGCCAAGAGTGTGCAAAACTGCCAACAAGGCAAAGGGTGGCTACTTTGAAGAATCTCAAATATATAATATATTTTGATTTGTTAATCACTTTTTTGGTTACTACATGACTCCATGTGTGCTATTTCATGGTTTTGATGTCTTCACTATTATTCTACAATATAGAAAATAGTGCAAATAAAGAAAATCCCTGGAATGACTAGGTGTGTTCAAACTTTTGACTGGTACTGTATATTTATGATTCTCATTGATAAATCTGGTAGATCTGTTCTTTGTGTGCTATTTCTATGTTTCATTCTTAAATTTAGTTTTTGCTCTTTTACCCTTCGGTTTTGTACACCAGCTTCAAACAGCTGAAAATACAATATTTTGGGTTATGGAAAATATATATTTCACAGCAATTTAGATGGTACAATGATTCTCTACACTATACCAACCAGGAAATGGCGGAGCAATTTATGCATAGTGCATCTTTAATACCGAGATGCAATCTATAGGCTGCCTTTTGACTGTCCTATTCCATTCATAAAAGGTTTGAAACACATACGAAATTTGAAATACAGTGATTGAGCAGTCTAATCAATTGGACACTGAATGCAAAGGATGGAGGCAAAATACTGTAAGTCATTAGTTTTCATTTGAAGGAAAGGGAATTGAGGTGAAGTGAAAAAATGTGGGCAGAGTAAATTGATTCTGGTGGGTGGAGTGAAGCGAAAAGGTTAAGGAAAGGGAATGCAAATCATCAATGATGCTGCTGCACCTTTAACCAATTGAGGGAGTGAAAGCTTTGACACTTTCCTATTCAACCAAGCATGACACTGATTTTGAAGTCGCATGCAGGTCTACCTCATCAAGACAACATGAGTCTGGCTCATGTCCTCTACATATACCCCCTATGACCTCCTACCCCATGAAAGACCGTCCCACAGTTGGGCTCCATTGTCACGGGTGGGATCGGAACCCCATTCTGCCACAGGAGAAAACAACGTCATGACCATTAGACCAAGAAGCAACTCCCTCAAGGGCTGAGGGTGATACTAATTTTGAAGTTGCAGGCAGGGCAACCTCACCACGATTTCATTAGCCAGACTCATATCTGCTATAAAATATCAGGGGACAACTCTGTTTCTAGCGAAAGCGTAGTTCGGAATGTCGGGCTACTTGCCGCTAGATCCATGCTCCTCTGAAAATGCAGTGCATATACCTACATTGGCCCACTGCATTCTAAGCAGCATCAACTCTTCACTTCCCACTCCACTCAAGTCAGTGAGCCCTCCATTGACGCTTTCCCAAGGGAGCTCTTATTGTTCGAGGGTGAGAGAACGAGGGGAAGGTGTCATATTAGTTTAGATTAGAACAGCCCTTTAGTCTCTCTTGTATTATTTTGTGTGTGTGTGTGTGTCATAACCTGACATTGAAAGAGTAATATTGTTGACAAGGACAGAGTCTGGCCACAATTGTGTAACTATATAAATAAATGATAATAATACAGACATTTATAAAGTATTTTTCAATGGGATCTAAAAAATCTGTACACTGAGAAACACCACATCCAGCACCAATGTATAGCACCTACTTGGGTAATGCATGACAGCCATTTTAAGATACTACTCACCTCACATCAGCTATCACAGTGGAGAGATGAGGGAGAGATTTTCCATTATTAGATGGCCATGATTATATGAGGGTCCAGGTTGGACGTTTTCCCACACATGTACTAAAAACACATTCTGTTTTACCCACATAAAAATGGACATGGTATAGATACACAGCAATAGTTTCTCATTTAGTGCAGCAGGTAGTCCAGCGGTGAAGAGGTTGGGCCAGCAACCTAAAGATTGCTGTTTTGAATCTCTGAGCTGACTAAGTTAAATCTGCCGATGTGCCCTTGAGCAAGGAACTTAACCTTAATTGCTCTGGATAAGAGTGTCTTCTTCATGAGAAACAAATTTACTAATCTACTCCTTTTGCATTCCAATGCAGCTCTGTCTTCAATGTTTCTTGGCAGCATTGTCTAACTATGGGCATGTGTATTCTCATTTAAACGTTTTGCTCTCTTTTGTTCTCTGTGAGTCAACTCTGCCAGAGCAGCTGAATGCCTAGTGGTTGTTTATATGTCTAGCTGGGCACTCTTTGTAAGTACCCCCATATGGAGAGATGTTTTTATTCATCTATATGGATGTGCACATTGTGGCAGCACAATGTCGTCTCTTATTGCTGAATCTCAAATACTTGTATTTAATTACTGTCCCTGTCATGTTTTGAGTCTGTGGATAACACACAAGCCTAAGGATATTTTGTATTGATTTATAACCTGCTGTAATGTATTCCATGTCAATTATTCAGGTCATAGAGCAGAGTTTGACTTTCTACAATGAACTACAGTAGCTAGCCATAATCCTATTTCCCCACATTGCCCTCTCCTCCACAGGGTCAGGGTCTAAATGCAAACAGAATAAAAAAGAAATGAGAAACCCAATATCAATGCAGCGGACACATTTGTCAGCATACATTTTACATGAGTGATGCGTTTTTTCATGCTTTATACAATTTCCTCTAAATTGTTTGTAAATACCACTAGATAGATTTATGAATTTGATAGATTCATTAGATATTGTTTTGTAATATAACATCCTTATTACATGTATACATGGTCTTGGTAAACCAATATGAAAAGGAAATGAAGTTGAAATCTCAACTCTAAACAGCTGGAAATGGGTTCAAAGGGCAACGTGGGGAGAACAATGTCATGTGTTTTGAATTGAATCAGGAAAAAGGATGTGGTCTCATGATGTGTTGCTGGTGTTATCTGATAGGAACATCTCTCCTTTACAGGGATAAGGATAGTAATAATCGCTGTTCAGTCACACCAGGGTCAGAGGGCATAGGGATACTGAGCATCATATGTTATTCCAAGTCCACGACACAAATACTGTGTGGTGGTTAAGCACTGTAGTTGAATTTCTGCTCTGTTTTAGGCCAATGTGCTGATTTAGTTTTAATCAACCCACATCTCGTGATTGGATAATGAAATATTTGATATTGTAGTTTTAAACAGCTTTTAGTCTGTTTAGTCCCTTTCTAGATCAGTATAAGTCGTTATTTTGGACGTTTACTTTGATGGCTTGCTTCGCTCCATGGCAGGCTGTCCAACATGCAGTGGATCATATCAGTGGGGGGAGATTTAGTGGGGAGTTAAAAAGTTGTGTGTTGGAGTTGGTTTGAGGCTTTCCTGTTCACTGTCCTCGTCTGCTAGTGACAGCTGGGCTTGACTCACAGGAAGTATGAATAGATATTGGCAGGAAAGTGGGCTGTGGTGGCTCCTCCATCAACCAATCACCAGGCTTTATTTCAGCAGTTATATAAGATTATTATGAACAAATCTAAAGCCTACCCTCTGTGTTTTTTAATTTGCATTTTATTTCGCTATTGTGTGGTCAGCGCAGCTCCCTTATTCACTTGATATGTGTCTTTTTTACATGCAGGATCATCAACCATGCATTGTGTTTCCGGAAACATGTTTGAGATTAGAGCGGGCATCTGTTACGAACAATATCCTGAACAATGTTTTAGTAGAGATGTTTTTGTTCCGCCGAGAGTATAGAACAATAATTGCCTGTTGAATTGCCAGTGACTATTGTCCACAGAAAGTTCATTTTGAACTTTTTTAATCTTGCAATTTCTGAAGCCTTGTGACGCCTTAATGTCAAAAGAGGGCTGTACAAATCCACAAAGAACACTGTGACTCACATATTACAACTTTTCTTCAAGATTTTCAACGTTTCCCTACATGTAAACCTATAGCGTGCAAGTTATACGGCTGTTATAGAACATCAAATTGACCTTACATTGCCTTTGTAGTATTGTGTAGCTCAATATGCTGTCCCCCAGTTTTGTGTTCTGTCAAATGAAGAAGAGAGAGGAGGTGGGGCTTGAGCCTTATTCCTAATTAACTGTTGTTTAGATTCCACCAATACACAATGTTCCACACTGCTGCTCAATTATGCTGCTCAGCTGCCGTATAAAAACACTTGTATAAACCGGTGTACACTCATCTGGTTTACTCATTTTCCTATCATCAAATAGACCCTACAGAGTTTGTCTTACATTGCCACACTCAAGAATGTATACCAGTATTTTTGTTTACTCTCTTCTTCAGATAGTTGTCAGGACCCGGTTACGAACCCGGGTCTCAGGAGTGAGAAACAGTCACTTAACCAACTGAGCCACGAATAGTCAGCAGGACCCAGAAGATGAGGCAGACACAGCAGTACTTGAGACGGTGTATTTAATGAAGTAAAAAATGAAGTTCTTCAGGAAAACATGTAACTCCACAACCTCAAAAGGAATCCTACAAGAACAAAGGTAATCCTCCAAGACAAAAAAGGTAAATCCACAAGGTGGAAGGTAAAGCACAAAAAGCCTCAAAAGATACTCAAAAAACAAACAAACAAGAACAAAAAACAGAATTCCACAAGAGAGTCCACCGGGATCAACAAGAGTTCTCACAGTACTAGGGCTGGGTGCTAACATACAAACACAGAGCAAAGAACAGAGGAAAACAAAGGGTTTAAATACAATCAGGGGAAACGAGGCACAGGTGCAAATAATAATGGGGATCAAGGGAAAACAAAAGGTCAAAAGGCACAATGGGGGCATCTAGTGACCAAAAACCGGAACAACCCTGGCCAAATCCTGACAATAGTGGTATAGTTTGGGAGGAATGGCCTTAATTTAGTTTTTAGTTCCTAATCACAGATTTTTTAAAGATTCATGTCATGATATGGCAATATATGAATCTGTTTTATATTTTATGGCACTATATTGAGCCACATGTTAAGAATAAACTGAGGAAACCACCAAAGCCCAGAGGGTATTTGCATGTGTCAGATCTATTTGCCTTTCAGGTAATGGGTAAACCATGCCTCTAACATTTTGGGACCAGCTTAAAATGCTCTCTTTGTTAAAAAAACAGTATTTGTAAATCCATTAAAGGAGGAGTTAGCTTTTGTTTCACAACCAAATATATTTTCTTGATGTAAATGGGATGTAATAGAATGGTCCAGACAAAAACATATTTTTTAACTTACCACAAGCGATTAACTTCCTCATCCTCGTTGTGCTGTACATGGGCTCTGAAAAACAACAACAATGTGTCATTTTAAAAATGGAAACGGTCTCAGTATAGTGATGCAGGTCTTTGGATGTTGTACACATTAAATTGTCTTTTTTATTTTTTACTTATCTGCAACGTTATATTCCATTTTGTGCGACTTGAGCTGCTTCCCCTATCCAGCTTTTCCATTTCCTGGGTAGCCTGCTGCTACAGGTAAGTGCAAAAATAGAGGAAAGACCAACAAAGTGTCTTAATAGGGCGTCGGGCCATTATGAGCCGCCAGAACAGCTTTAATGCTCCTTGGCATAGATTCTACAAGTGTCTTGAACTTCCTGTGTGGAAGCACCTGTTTTCAATATATTGTTTCTTAGGGTGGCAGCGTAGCCTAGTGGTTAGAGTGTTGGACTAGGAACTGAAAGGATGCAAGTTAAAATACTCAAGCTGACAAGGTATAAATCTGTTGTTCTGCCCCTGAACAAGGCAGTTGACTAACTATTCCTAGGCTGTCATTGAAAATAAGAATTTGTTCTTACTGAGCTAGTTAAATAAAGGTAAATAAAATAAATATTTTGGCAGTTACATGTAGACTAGATGGAGAGGTATCGCTCGAGTTTAAAAAAAGAAAGTAATATAAGGTTGTGGATAAAGTTTTGGATGACACAATTTCATGTGCATCACTATATTGAGAACTTCTCTATTTCCAAAAGGACATATTTGGGTGTTTTTGGAGCATTTGTTTATATTTTTAAACGCCCCCATACTGCACTTCAAGGATTAGGTAACCCATCTCTGGTTGGGGTAAGTTTCTCAAAAAGATTTGAAATTGCAAACGAAGTGTCTGGACCCTTCTTTAACATAACGTTTACATCAAATATGGAGATTTGGTTGTAAAAAAAAAGCTTAATTAACCTTTAACATATTTTATTAACGGAATCCACATGAATGGGTTCTGCATCCAAGATGACTTGTTGCCAAGTTATCTTAGGTCCTAGGGAACACCAAAGGGCTTACATCTCCCCCAATGTGAATAATGCAACAGAATCTGTAGCCATTATGCCAAATTGATCTTCCCTCGCTGCCATAATACCCACCTCTTGTGTAGGGTAGTTGGAAGAAATAAAAGAAAAAGTCCTGGCTGATGAACTTTAAGTGGCCTGTATGGATGCAATGCAGTCTGCCATCCCAGTCAATATGATAAAAACTACGATTAGTGGAGATAAGTAAATGCCAGGGGCAAGAGAGTTCAAAAAGCACTGTAACTTCCCTCTCTGCCCTGAAGTCCTGCACTGATTTGAATTGAATTGATTTGATTTTGGACTGTGTTGAAAAGAGCTAGGTTGCTGCTCTGTTTGACTTGTGTGAGATTTTGAAGGTACTCTGATTCCTCTAGAAGCTGTTGGTGCAGAGATAGGTATACAAAGGATAGGCTTGGCTCTCGGGGTTCAAACAGTTTCATAAGAGTTCAAATCAAATCAAATAATATAATAATAAATGCTATTTAGCAGACGCTTTTATCCAAAGCGACTTACAGTCATGTGTGAATACATTCTACGTATGGGTGGTTCCAGGGATCGAACCCACTACCCTGGCGTTACAAGCGCCATGCTCTACCAACTGAGCTACAGAAGGACCACTATTTGTCACGTGAAATGTTTACTTACAAGAAAATATTTATTAAATAAACTAAAGTAAAAAATATTATAATAAGTAACCCCCAAAAATTACATAACAATATTTGTTGTGACTTCTTTCCATTATCTCTACAGAGCACATGGTGGAATTTAGAGGTAGGTTCCCTCCCTTGATAGAAAAATTGCAAAAATCCTGAGATCTTTGGCAGTATACAATAAGTGTCACCCGTTATAACGTGGTATGTGTGAGTCGTTTGTACATGAAAGCTTTGTGCCTTGCTCAAAGTAGCATAATACCAGTGGCGATTTTAGCATGTAAATCTTGGTAGGGCAAACGATAAATATGTTTTTAGATGCATACCAGCAAAGTCACTACACAACACTAAACAATACCTTAATTGCACTATAACGGTGACAAACGGTGCCCACAAACTGTTAAGGCCTACATAAAGCTGTCCCAACAGCAGAGCTTTCTTTTCAGCAACATGGAGTGAATCCTTACCACTGCTACACCTGGCTATCAGCGGAGCCTTGTCTGGCTGCGAAACAGTTCATTCAGTCTCATTTACTGCCTTTTAAAAAACCATAGATGATATGTCTGACTTGCTTAAACAAATGTGGTTTCTACTGACAATTGAGATTTACAAACAATGTCATAAAGGAACGATGACCGGATAAGAGGCAATCCATAATTTAGATTAAGACATTAATGAGCGAGCTAAAACAGATGTAGTCAATATAACAATTTGTTCAGCACTTTTGAAGGAAAAAGGAAACTGCACTCTGCTCTTGATAGTATCACTGATATTTAATAAGCCTCACTGCCTTTGTCAGAGCTTTTGTGATTTTTTTTCCCACCCATATGTAGACCTAGCCCCACCCACATCCATTCCACACATCGAAAAGGGTTGGAGGCGAAGGATAAACAAATAAGTGCTACCAAATATAACAATATGCATTTCATAAATATTACAAAAGTGTGTACATAAGAAGTATTAAACACGTCTGTAAAACCACAATGAGGACAAAGCAAGTTTTCATTATTCATTGGGTACATCGTACAAAAAACATCAGAATAATCTTAAATAGGGACATAATTCATGTTCAAATTCACAACATAACATACATACATAGGCATTTCATCATTAAGTCCTTTAGGAAATAATGTCTGGAGGGTGAAAATCCCAAAATATTGTCTTTTACTCAGAGTATTATTAATATCACCTCCCCTGTCTGACATCTTAACTTTCTCTATGCCAAAAAATCTAAAGGTAGAAATGTCATTCTTTAGGTCATTAAAATGTACTGCGACTGGATAATCCCTGTCGTTTCTCCTGATTGAACGTTCAGCACTTTTGAAATGTACAGCCACAGAATTCAGAACATGGGCCGTTCTTACAGTATTCTCCCTGTACACCAAGTCAGAACCGTAGGATAACTAAAGGGGTATATAAGCAGACAATGAAAGCTCTCACAATATTCGATGACCCCATTTCTCTAAAACAGCCTATAGGCTACATGTGCACCACCAAGTCAGAACAGTAGGCTAAGTTATGAGTGGGAAATGGACCAAATTATTAGGGTAAGGCACGTGGGCTACTAACAGCTTACAACACAACATACACTGAGTATAACTTTTTTTAGCTACAGTATACATATCTCCCTGGCATATACCATAATTTATGCAGCAGCATACAATCAATTTCTAGACTCACAGTTGTGCTGTGCTCACTTGAACAAGAAGGTGGCGCGGCGGTCCTTCTTGTGAGGAAAGTTTGTCATAAGACTTTGCCATCAAAGTCTGGCATTCTCTGGATTTATGGTGCTTTCAATACAACTGGGAACTCGAGAGAAAAAAAGGGCGAAACATGACATCAGTTATCTTCCAGTCGGAGCCCTAGAAGGAGGATTGAGTTCCCGAATTGTAATTCCAAGTTGGGTGACTTTTCAAAACATATTTTCCCAGTCAGAGCTAGTTTTTTTCCCCGAGTTCCCTGTTGTCTTGAACTCACTGAAGTCTGAGATTTCCCAGTTATGATTTTCAAGTTCTTTTGAATGTGGCAGAAGTCATGCTGACTTGACAGCATGGCCAAAGTATTCAACATTTTCTGGGCCATGGTGTTGCTTGTGAATATTATCCTTTCTAGCTTGGAAAAGAGACTCTTAAACCCAAATTTGGACCACACACCCTCTCCACCAAATAGCAGACAGGGGAAACAAAATAGGAATTGCATTTGCAACACTTGCAGTTAGCCACTGATTCCTTCCAACCCACTCATTGCTGAATTTGCAATTTCCAACGTTTTGTGTAATGTCTAAGACTGTGTGCCCAGTCTAATGGCTGATGAGCACCGATACGATTTATCTATAATTTCTCTTCATATGACAAGGATTGAAAAGGATTTGCCAGTAGATTGTCGACTTGATTCATGACGATAACTGCTTGTCTAGCTTGCAGGCTAAGATTTTGAAAGTATGATGTTGACATGATCAGTCCAATCAAAGCTAATGCCTGATTTGACTTCATTTTATCTGTGGCCAATGATCTTGAGCCTTCTTGGATGGGCACTTCTAATGTAAATCTATGGCAGCACCCAAGGGGGACTTGAACTTTCAAGCCTTCCCTGTAGATTTTGTGGTGACGTAGTGTCCCCATGAATGTCAGAACACTGAGCCAATCACGGCGCAACTAGAGAAGATTACCAACCGCTACGCTGTGTGCAAAGAGTGTGCAAAGTTGTCATCAAGGCATAGGTTGGCTACTTTGAAGAATATAACATAAAATACATTTTGATTTGTTTAACACTTTTTTGGTTACTACATAATTTCATATGTGTTATTTCATAGATTTGATGTCTTCCCTATTATTCTACAATATAGAAAATAGTACAAATAAAGAAAAACCCTTGAATGAGTAGGTGTGTCCAAACTTAAGAATGGTGTATATATATATATATATATATATATATATATATATATATATATATATATATATATATATATATATATATATAAAATATAACAATATATATAATAATATATATATATATATATTATACAGTGAAATTGCTGATGAAGAGATGTCAGAGCACAACCTATTTTGGGACCAACCTGTTTAGCTAATATATTATATATATACATTATATATATACATTATATATATATGTATATATATATATATATATATATATATATATATATATATATATATATATATATATATATATATATATATTATATATTATATATTATATAATAGTTAAACAGGTTGGTCCCAAAATAGGTTGTGCTCTGACATCTCTTCATCAGTAATTTCACTGTAGTCTTTCCTCACTGTTTCCTACATCCTAATATGGATTATGTGGTTTTGCTTATTGTGTTCAAACATGGCTGCTGAGTGATAACAATTTCTGTGCCACTGTGTGCCCACATTAGGCCCCTTATTAGAGGCTTGGTAAAGTGTCTCAGCGTACAATAGTGTTCCACTTATATCTGTGTTCATGGTTCATCACAGTGGGCTTAAGCCTCTAAGAATAGCACTCCTAAGCACTGGCGATTTCTCATCTCTGTCAACACCTTAACTCATTCTTATCCCTTTCACTTCTGTCTGCCATTCATACAATGACATTCCTAAAGAGAGGCAGAACATCTGCCTGCAAGGCAGTGCTAGATTTATTCAACGTCACCATGACCTCAGCTTTAAACCATAGGCGTCTGCTTGTCCTTGATGCGTGCTATATCAAGGTTAGAAATGCACATAATAAAGTATCAACACGGATTCCATTAGCATTTATAAAGTATGTCAAATTTGAGATGATAAGACGAAAGATATGTCTTCACGCTGCGGTGCCTGTTCTAAAAAATGAAATATATAAGGAAGGACAGGCACATTTACTGGCAAAAATATTCTTCAAAGATCATCCTCAATGATTTGGCCTCTGTGGCAGGGAGCGTCTTGCTTGGAGTAATGAGCGTGCACATTTAAATGTCTGAACTGTACTGCTGGTGCTCTCAGCCATCGCAGGCCCAAGCCCTCCCGTGCAATGAACCCAGCAGAACCCTATAAATGTGTGTGCCAGTGTATGCAGGTGCTTTATCTTTCTTCCTCTGCCTTCATCTGACAGTGATACTTGCCAGCACTGACAGTGATACCTGCCATTTCCACCCTATACCATCTGCTAGGACCCCTCCTCCATCCTTGAGGGTCTGTTTCCTTAAGGCCTCCTTAGCTACATACATGTAGGCATGTATCCTTTATCTGCATTTCCATCAACATAGCATTGTTGTCTGCAATAGCCTAAGATTCTACCTGCAAATATTTTTTATTTGACATGATGTTTGTATAGTGAGGGACTCCAGTTACTTGCATCTTTAGTCACAGTATCTAAACTAGTATTCCCTACAGTGAATGCACCAACTTTGTGTTTCATGAAAGTCCAGCTGTCAGATTAGGTGAGGAAAAAAGAGGAGAAGCATGCTAATCTGCACTTTGACGTCAGTCTGGATGGGCCGGAGCTGTGCAGGCGAGCGGGGATGAGGGGGGATTGTGTGGGCTGTGCATTTTATGACAACAGATTATTTCCCATTATTCATGGTAACTTCTTCCCTCTGAACCACAGACAAGGCTTTTTTCCTGGAGATTGCATTCCTGAGGTGTAACTGTCGAGTGGGAGACAACCAAAAATCATAAAGACGTAATTTAGCCAAATCCTCAGCCACTGGAGGTCTTAGCCAGAGTATTTGGGAAGAGTTCCATTCATCAATTTCATTGCCCCTATATAAGCACTACAGTACATAATCAACACATAACATCTGTAATATAGAACAACATTCACCCAGCTCGCTAAAACCTTTGATCCATCGCAGGACTTGTCACACAAGTTCACTGAGTTCATTTCCCATGTGCCCCCCAAAAATAGCTCATAGTGGCACTTGGTTAACAAAAGGCTGCCACGTGTTGGATAATGATAATGTGTGTACTCTCAAAGCTTTCTTCAGCTTCTACTGATGTGTCACTACTTTTATAGGACCAGCAATAGTTGTGGAAGTAGATCTAGCGTGGAACACTTTGTAGTAAACATCATTACGTTTTTGAAGTAAATCGATGCAGGTTTATGTGAGTATTTGACAGCATTGCAAACACTGACCCCCCAAAAAAATCAGAATTAAAAGATCATCTTCAAATTCCATACTCAGCAACTCAAAAAACATTCCCTGGGTTAGAGCATCAAAGGAATTTATAGAAAGTTCATACCAAAAAATATATGGAGTTGCATAAATTCACTGCTGGAGATTAACATAAGAGTAAAGCCTTGCCATGCATGACTACAAAATATCTAATAAGTTACCTGTAAACGTTGTCCAAACATTTCAAACAACTTTCCTAATCCAACTTTAAGTATTTTAAAACTTAAATAATCCATACATTTTTAAGGTAGCGAAATAAAATGTTGCCCTCCTAGAGATAAATAGATCAATTTAGATGAAATGTCAGGTAAGTTGTGTGGCTGAGGTTTTAAAACTTCTTATGGATAAAATCCCATTAGCGAGATCGATTTGACAACATCCGGTGAAATTGCAGAGCGCGAAAATATTAGAAATATTACATTTTTACACATTCACAAGTGCAATACACCAAATTAAAGTTTAATTTCTTGTTAATCTAGCCACCATGTCAGATTTCAAAAAGGCTTTACGGCAAAAGCAAACCATGCGATTATCTGAGGACAGCACCCCATCAAACAAACACATGACAATCATATTTCAACCCGCCAGGCGCGACACAAAACTCATATAATTCATGCCTTACCTTTGAAGAGCTTCTTCTGTTGGCACTCCAATATGTCCCATAAACATCACAAATGGTCCTTTTATCCGATTAATTCCATCGTTACATCCCCAAAATGTCCATTTATTTGGCGCATTTGATTCAGAAAAACACCGGTTCCAACTTGCCCTGCATGACTACAAAATATCTAATAAGTTACCTGTAAACTTTGTCCAAACATTTCAAACAACTTTCCTAATCCAACGTTAAGTATTTTAAAAACGTAAATAATCGATACATTTTAAGATGGGATAAACTGCGTTCAATAGCCGGATAAAATGAAAGTGTAGCGAGCTTCAGGTCACGCCCCCAAACAAAAGAGTACACTTGGCAAAACACCCAGAAAGGAAATGGCTACTTCTTCATTTCTCAAAATAAAAAATCTCAACCAATTTCTAAAGTCTGTTGACATCTAGTGGAAGCTATAGGAACTGCACGCATATTTCTATTAAAACGGGTTTGCCATAGGTAAACCATAGATTTACCTAAAATAACAAATCCCTGGATGGATTGTTCTCAGGGTTTCGTCTGCCAAATCAGTTCTGTTATACTCACAGACATTATTCAAACAGTTTTAGATACGTCAGAGTGTTGTCTATCCAAATCTACTAATAATATACATATCCTAGCTTCTGGGCCTGAGTAGCAGGTAGTTTACTTTGGGCACGCTTTTCATCCGGATGTGAAAATCCCGCTCCCTATCCCAGAGAGGTAAATAGCACTGTGTGTTTTTTGAGGGGGAAACAGTGGTAGTTATCTGCTCCTCCTCTCAGTTGGTTTACAGTAACTTCCTTAGTTAGACTGACCTATGTTTTCAGATATGCAGATTACCCATGTGACTGCTTGGCTCTATTCTAGGAGACTGGCACATGAGGGTAGGCTCACATTAGTCCTGGTCACAGCTGACTGAACATCACATTCTGCAGGGTTCTGAGACCTTGAACATGTAGCAGCAGCATGCTGGAATGTGAAATGCCAGTTAAAGAATGCGTTAGGATTGTAGATAATCGTATCAGCCGTCTTGTTTTCTATATTAACCATTCCCCCAGACCACGCTCATGAATATCCATCCACATCGTTTCACAGTAATATGAATAAATAATGTATCATATTGTACTGTATATGTTTGTAGCTTTGATCATATTTCGGGTAATGTTGGTGACGTCAGTTGTTAGACATCTGGTGCTACAATAACAACAAGACCACTGTGATAAAGTACACTGTAATTACAAATAACCTAGTTTATTATTTTGATTCCATTCTATAAAAAAGGGATTGGCAGCCCTGCACAAAGGAGCATCCAAGCATGATTAATTTCCTGTTAGGCTCACCCTGAGTCCTTTTTCTGGATGGAAGAAAGGACCAAAGGTCAGTGCCCCAGATTCCTAGTGTGGCACAGCAGAGATGCTCTACACAATATTAGAGTATTAACACCCAGTTTCAAATATCTGCCTGAATGTTTGTAAATGCCTCAGAGGCTAAATGTCACAATAGCCAGCAAACTTTAAAAATGGCGCCGGAAGTAATGGCAGCAGTTTTACGGGCGCCCAACCAATTGTGCTATTATGTGGGGTTTTTTCACGTTATTTGTAACTTATTTTGTACATAATGCTTCTTCAACCGTATCTTACGACAAAAAAGAGCTTCTGGATATCAGGACAGCGATCACTTACAAGCAAGACGCACAGGACATTCTCCAAACACCCGACAGGGTCAATATCCCCATTATTTGCAAGAGGAAGAAACACAGGTACAGAGGACAAAGTGCTGGATGTCTCGTGAGGACCCGCAGAAGGCGAGTGGGAAAAATGCTGTTACAGTCAATATTACTCGCCAGTGACTGACGACATGGATATTCATGTTCTATCTTGCACCGGCAAGATAGAACAGCATCATTTGGAAAGACGAGGGGGGCGGTCTGTGCATATTTGTAAACAACAGCTGGTGCACGAAATCTACGGAAGTCTCTAGATTTTGCTCGCCTGAAGTAGAGTATATTGTGATTAAATGCAGGTCACACTACTTGCCTAGAGAGTTTTCAGCTATACTTTTCATGGCTGTTTATTTACCACCACAGACAGATGCTGGCACTAAGAACGCACTCAGTCAGCTGTATAAGGAAATAAGCAAACAGGAAACCACTCACCCAGAGGAGGCGCTCCTAGGGGCCGGAGACTTTAATGCAAGGAAACTTAAATCAGTTCTACCAAATTTCTATCAACATGTTAAATGTGCAACCAGAAGGAAAAAAGCACCAGTGACTAAGGTCTATAAAAAAAGTGGTCAGATGAAGCAGATGCTAAACTACAGGACTGTTTTGCTATCACAGACTAGAACATGTTCCGGGATTCTTCCAATGGCATTGAGGAGTACACCACATCAGTCACAGGCTTTATCAATAAGTGCATCCAGGACGTCATCCCCACTGTACGTGACTGTACGTACATACCCCAAAGCAGAAGCCATGGATTACAGGCAACATTTGCCCTGAGCTAAAGGGTACAGCTGCAGCTTTCAATGTGCGGGACTCTAACCCGGAAAGCTTACAATAAATCCTGCTATGCCCTGCGACGAACCATCAAACAGGCAAAGCGTCAATACAGGGCTAAGATTGAATCATACTACCCCTGCTCTGATGCTCTTCTTATGTGGCAGGGCTTACAGACTACAAAGGGAAGCACAGCCGCGAGCTGCCCAGTGACACGAGCCTACCCGATGAGCTAAATCACTTCTATGCTCGCTTCAAGGCAAGCAACACTGAGGCATGCATGAGAACATCAGCTGTTCCGGACGACTGTGTGATCATGCTCTCCATAGCCGATGTGAGTAATACCTTTAAACAGGTCAACATACACAAGGCTGCGGGGCCAGATGGATTACCAGGACGTGTGCCCTGGGCATGTGCTGACCAACTGGCACATGTGTTCTTCACTGACATTTTCAACATGTCCCTGATTGTGTCTGTAATACCAACATGTTTCAAGCAGACCACCAGTGTCCCTGTGCCCAAGAACACGAAGGCAACCTGTCTAAATGACTACAGACCCGCAGCACTCACGTCCATAGCCATGAAGTGCTTTGAAAGGCTGGTCATGGCTCACATCAACACCATTATCCCAGAAACCCTAGACCCACTCCAATTTGCATACCACCCAAACAGATCAACAGATGATGCAATCTCTATTGCACTCCACTCTGCCCTTTCCCAACTGGACAAAAGGAAGACTTATATGAGAATGCTATTCATCGAATACAGCTCAGCGTTCAACACCATTGTACCCTCAAACCTCATCACTGAGCTAAGGATCCTGGTACTAAACACCTCCCTCTGCAACTGGATCTTGGACTTCCTGACGGGCCGCCCCCAGGTGGTGAGGGTAGGTAGCAGCACATCTGCCACGCTGATTCTCAACACTGGAGCCCCCCAGAGGTGCATGCTCAGTCCCCTCCTTTACTCCCTGTTCACCCATGATTGCATGGCCAAGCATGACTCCAACACCATCATTAAGTTTGCAGACGACACAACAGTAGGCCTGATCAACGACAACGATGAGACAACCTATAGGGAGGAGGTCAGATACCTGGCCGGGTGGTGCCAGAATAACAACCTATCCCTCAACGTAACCAAGACTAAGGAGATTATTGTGGACTACAGGAAAAGGAGGACCGAGCACGCCCCCATTCTCATCGACAGGGTTGTAGTGGAGCAGGTTGAGATCTTCAAGTTCCTTGGTGTCCACATCACCAACAAACTAGAATGGTCCAAACACACCAAGACAGTCGTGAAGAGGGCACGACAAAGCCTATTCCCCCTCAGGAAACTAAAAAGATTTGCCATGGGTCCTGAGATCCTCAAAAGGTTCTACAGCTGCAACATCGAGAGCATCCTGACTGGTTGCATCACTGCCTGGTACGGCAATTGCTCGGCCTCTGACCACAAGGCACTACAGAGAGTAGTGCGTACGACCCAGTACATCACTGGTGCTAAGCTGCCTACCATCCATGACCTCTACACCAGGCGGTGTCAGAGGAAGGCCCTAAAATTGTCAAAGACCCCAGCCACCCCAGTCATAGACTGTTCACTCTACTACCACATGGCAAGCGGTACCGGAGAGCCAACTCTCGGACAAAAAGGCTTCTCAACAGTTTTTACCCCCAAAGCCATAAGACTCCTGAACAGGTAATCAAATGGTTACCCAGACTATTTACATTGTGTGCCCCGCCCAACCCCTGTTTTACGCTGCTGCTACTCTCTGTTTATCATATATGCATAGTCACTTTAACTATACATTCATATACATATGTACATACTATCTCAATTGGGCCGACCAACCATTGCTCCCGCACATTGGCTATCCGTGCTATCTGCATTGTGTCCCACCACCCACCACCCGCAAACCCTTGTTTATGCTTCTGCTACTCTCTGTTCATCATATACAGTGGGGCAAAAAAGTATTTCGTCAGCCACCAATTGTGCAAGTTCTCACACTTAAAAAGATGAGAGAGGCCTGTAATTTTCATCATAGGTACATGTCAACTATGACAGACAAAATGAAAAAAAAATCCAGAAAATCACATTGTAGGATTTTAGGATTTTTAATAAATGTATTTGCAAATTATGGTGGAAAATAAGTATTTGGTCAATAACAAAAATCTCAATACTTTGTTATATACCCTTTGTTGGCAATGACAGAGGTCAAACATTTTCTGTAAGTCTTCACAAGGTTTTCACACACTGTTGCTGGTATTTTGGCCCATTCCTCCATGCAGATCTCCTCTAGAGCAGTGATGTTTTGAGAATGTTGCTGGGCAACACGGATGCAGCTGCCACCATGCTTGAAAATATGAAGAGTGGTACTCAGTGATGTGTTGTGTTGGATTTGCCCCAAACAAAACACTTTGTATTCAGGATCATAAAGTTAATTTCCTTGCCACATTTTTCCAGTTTTACTTTAGTGCCTTATTGCAAACAAGATGCCTGTTTTGGAACATTTTTATTCTGTACAGAGTAACTACAAGGTTGTTGATCCATCAACAGTTTTCTCCTATCACAGCCATTAAACTCTGTAACTGTTTTAAAGTCACCATTCGTCTCATGATGAAATCCCTTAGCGGTTTTCTTCCTCTCTGGCAACTGAGTTAGTAAGGACGCCTGTATTTATGTAGTGACTGGGTGTATTGATACACCATCCAAAGTGTATATATATATATATATTTTTTTAAATTTCACCCCCTTTTTTCTCCCCAATTTCGTGGTATCCAATTGTTAGTTGCTTTTTATATTTTTACCCATCTACAAATAGGTGCCCTTCTTTGCGAGGCATTGGAAAACCTCTCGTCTTTATGGTTGAATCTGTGTGTGAAATTCACTGCTCGACTCAGGGACCTTAAAAATAATTATGTATGTGGGGTACAGAAATGAGGTAAAAAATCATGACTTAATGACTTTAAAAAATCATGTTATACACTATTATTGCACACAGAGTCCATGCAACTTTTTCTGTGACTTGTTAAGCACATTTTTATTCCTGAACTTTAGGCTTGCCATATCAAAGGGGTGGCAAAACCCACTGATTGATGCTTATTTATAAAACCCTCTTAGGCATTACTCCCCCCTAATCTGAGAAATCTACTGCAGCCCTCATCCTCCACATACAACACCCGTTCTGCCATTCACATTCTATTAAAGGTCACCAAAGCACACACATCCCTGGGTCGCTCGTCTTTTCAGTTTGCTGCAGCTAGTGACTAGAACGAGCTGCAACAAACACTCAAACTGGACAGTTTTATCTCAATCTCTTCATTTAAAAACCCAATCATGGACACTCTTACTGACAGTTGTGGCTGCTTTGCGTGATGTATTGTTGTCTCTACCTTCTTACCCTTTGTGCTGTTGTCTGTGCCCAATAATGTTTCAAATCAAATCAAATCAAATTTTATTTATATAGCCCTTCGTACATCAGCTGATATCTCAAAGTGCTGTACAGAAACCCAGCCTAAAACCCCAAACAGCAAGCAATGCAGGTGTAGAAGCACGGTGGCTAGGAAAAACTCCCTAGAAAGGCCAAAACCTAGGAAAAAACCTATAGAGGAACCAGGCTATGTGGGGTGGCCAGTCCTCTTCTGGCTGTGCCGGGTGGAGATTATAACAGAACATGGCCAAGATGTTCAAATGTTCATAAATGACCAGCATGGTCGAATAATAGTAAGGCAGAACAGTTTAAACTGCAGCTGAATGTTTGTACCCTGTTTTGTGCTGCTACCATGTTGCTGCCATGGTGTGTTGCTACAGTGTTGTTTTCATGTTGTGTTGCTTCCATGCTGTGTTGTCATGTGTTGCTGCCATGCTATGATGTTGTCTTAGGTCTCTCTTTATGTAGTGTTTTGTTGTCTCTTGTTGTGATGTGTGTTTTGTCCTATATTTCATGTGATTTATTTTTATTTTTAATCCCAGTCCCAAATCCCCGCAGGAGGCCTTTTGCCCTTTGGTAGGCCGTCTTTGTAAATAAGAATTTGTTCTTAACCGACTTACCTAGTTAAATAAAGGTTAAATTAAATATTTATTAAAAAGTGGTGAATACTTATTAACTCAAGACATTTCAGCTTTTCATTTTGTATTCATTTGTAAAAATGTCTAAAAACATCATTCTATTTTGACATGGGATATTGTGTATAGGCTAGTGAGACAAAATCATAATTGAATTGTGGTTTCCACCGTGTGATGATGATGTGATGGTGTGGGGTGCTTTGCTGGGGACACTGTCTGTGATTTATTTAGAATTCAAGGCACACTTAACCAGCATGGCTAACACAGCATTCTGCAGTGATAAGCCATCTCATCTGGTTTGCACTTAGTGGGACTATCATTTGTTTTTCAACAAGACAATGACCGAAAAACACCGCTCCAGGCTGTGTAAGGGCTATTTGACCAAGATGGAGAGTGATGGTGCTGCTTCAGATAACCTGACCTTCAATCAACCCAATTGAGATGGTTTGGGATGAGTTGGGCCGCAGAGTGAAGGAAAAGCAGCCAACAAGTGCTCAGCATATGTGGGAACTCCTTCAAGAGCTGTTGGAAAATCATTCATCATGAAGCTGGTTGAGAGAATGCCAAGAGTATGCAAAGCTGTCATCAAGGCAAGGTGGCTATTTGTTTAAAAAAAATTGGTAACTACATGATTCCATATGTGTTATTTCATAGTTTTGATGTCTTCACTATTATTATACAGTATAGAAAATAGTAAAAATAAAGAAAAACCCTTGAATGAGTAGGTGTGTCAACTTTTGACTGGTACTGTATATATATTGTGTACAACAGCATTGAATAATTGTGAACCTATTTAGTGAATTTTAACAATTAGAGACAATCCTTCTAAAAATACAGAATACAAAATATATTATATCAACTCCCAACTTTGAATAGTCCCTGTTCAAAGTTGGGAGTCCCTTGTCCCTATTCAAAGTTGAATAGTCACTTGTCCCTCTTTTTAACTGAAAGTACAATGTTTCTAGTACTTTTAAAAGTTGTCTTTGCCTTCACAATTTAACTATTTAATTCAATTTAGGGACACTGATCTGAAAGCTTGCTGTTTCATAACTAGACTTCAGTCAGACTTCTTTACTCTTTTAAAAAGCATTTCCATTAGAATAGAAAGCACAGTTTGACTGAGAGGCGTTTTGCGTTTTTATTCTCGGTCTTTGAAGATGGAATTTGGAAATCATGTAATAAATCCTACAGCTGAATGAGAGACGAAAGCTTTCCAGTGTCCTTGCTGAGTCTGATGGAATCATTATTCTACTGATGTTAAGAGCTGCACATTAAACACTTTCACACTGCTGGTGGCTGGTGGCTGATTGCTGATATCTCTTTTTAGCTCTACCTCACATCTTTTATGTAGTTTAAGAATATTGCATCTCTGATGTAAATGAACATGGCTCATCCCATACTGTCAGCTCAGTCCAAGCTGCATCACAGAGAAAGACAATGTCATTTTTTCTAAACAGAATGGCGTCATAGATGATCTTTAGCGCGGATAAGGAGAAGAGGTCGGGGAGGTTGGATATGTGTGAAATTGCAAATGGAACACATAAAGGACACTGATTAGATCAAAAACCAAGAGGTTGTCAAGGAAGTGGAGGGCTGATATGTGACAATATGTGGGGCTAATTAAGAAGAGAGCAGCGAGGGCAACCCAGAGAGGCTATGGCTCATTTTCTGCTCCTCCATGTTCTAATAAAGGACTGACAGCTTTTGTGATTTACACAATGGTGGCGGTTCTATCCTTTGACAATAACTTTTTTCTTCTGCTTTTGTCGTTTTTCATATTACAGAGATTCACATTTTTGGACATTTATGAGAAATGTGAATGAATTTCCACTTCTTTTATCTAAGTTATATAATTTATTGTGACATTCATATAGCATATTTAAAATTAGATTGTAGTAGTCGTGAAGTAGGTGAAGGAATCTCACAACCAGCAATCCAGGATTGCATTGTTATTAGTTTTTTTCCCCAATTTTCTAGACTAGCAAAATAAATTATATGGAAAGAAATGTGATAGGTGGCTGTGCCAATCGGTTCTGACATGTTTCTCTGAGTAAGTCTACTCTGATTGATAACTTTCAGCATTCAGTCAATAATTAGTCAGTGACACGACACTGTTCCCCTAAATTTCAGCTTTACTAAGAAATAAAGAAAAAGGACTAATGATGTTGTCTAATGGTGTTATTTGTCACGTTCTGACCTTAGTTCCTTTGTTTTGTGTTTGTTTTAGTATGGTCAGGGCGTGAGTTGGGGTGGGAAGCCTATGTTCTTTTTTCTATCATTTGGGATTTCTGTGTTTGGCCTGGTATGGTTCTCAATCAGAGGCAGCTGTCAATCATTGTCCCTGATTGAGAACCATACTTAGGTAGCCTAGTTTCACCTTTGATTTGTGGGTGATTATTTTTCCGTTTCAGTGTTTGCACCGATCCTTCCTACTACTCCCCCTCAGAGGAGGAAGAAGAAACCCGTTACATTATTAAGGAAAAAGTGTGAGGAAAGTGGGTGTTTTGGTCATACATTGGATGAAACGTTAGTTTCTCAATGTATACAGTACATTACATTACTTAAAATAGCTCCTATGGTATGTAACACTGCTACTGTAGCTGTATTTCTATTTCTAAATAAGATATGAATGAACATGAGGTGTATACATTCAGTTTATTAGGTCCACCACCCCACTCATGAAAATGGTTTGTTCTTACAGACAGTGAGTCAAGTAGCCGTGGCTTGCTATATAAAGGAGGCAGACAGGCATCTAGGCATTCAGTCACTGGAAAAACATTGCCATAATCACATTTTCAAACAGTCCATTTATATTTTCCAACGGGGCTATACATTGGAGTGAGGTTTTTTTCTCGCCTGAGTAGCCTTGTTTCACTGACAAAAATAAAATGAAACTAATCTAGTGTTCAGCAAAATAACAAAACAATGTCAAATACAGGTAGCCTAGTCAAATAATTAACATCCAATCACATTAACCGTTACTCTCTCGCAGGAATTCCACTAACTGTCTGTATGCAGCCAAATGCAGCTGCTGCTCATTCCGTTTGCTCGAAAATTGATAAATGTTTTAAAAATAAGGCCCGCGTACATACCACATACCAGCTCTACAGGTGTAGTACTGCTGGTAGTAGCAGTACTACACCTGCACCTGTCGACGACACAAGTTGTTCTGCTTCCACGTGCGCCACCAAATGCTAGCATCAGTAATTCTGCATCTGTTGTTACCCCAGCTAGCATGGAAACTGACAGTTGTGAATCTGATTCAGCCGAAAAGCTACTGCCCCCTTACCCGGGAAAGCACTGAACAACAGACAGGGACGTTGGACCATGGAAGAGGAGCAAATATGATGAGAACTACATTGATTTGGGGTTCACTTATATTGAGAGTAGTGCCTTTTCTCAGCCAGAGTGTGTTATGTGCAAAAGTACTATCTCACAACTCGATGAAACCTTCACTCTTGTGAGAACATTTAGAAACAAAACATGCCAATTTGAAAACTAAGATGACTTTCGAATAGTAAGACATGTATAAAAGTAACAGATACCATTAATAAGAAGGGGCTAGAAGCGTCTCATATGATGAGCAAACGAGTGGCTAGGACAGGCAAGACCCATACTATTGTGGAGGACTGCTTCTTCCTGCTGCTGCGGATATGGCTAGGACAGTGCTTGGGGAAAAAGCCAAAAAAACTATACAGACAATGCTTCATCAAACAACACTGTTTCACAATGCATCAGTGACATGGCAGGAGATGTTTTGAAACAATACTAGTCTTGTAGTAGCAGACCGATATAGACGTCTGTCGCGTGGGCGCCTAAAAATGCTCACCCATCCCGCCCTCCCCTCTCCCCATCAGCGAAATCGCAGCACCCCCACCTGCAAACATCTTCCTGTGGCTTTGACTGAGTGTATATAGACTCAGTCAAAATGTCAGATATTTGCAACCAAATTCCATTTACAATATGTAATGAAGCAACTAAGATTTCATCTGTCCATATGGCCGAGGACATGCAGTCTGCAGAATAACATCCCTGCTAATATTGAGACTGAGTTGGCAGAGGCAATCATCCTGATAAAATAAGTGGAGAGTCTATGAATTACAAAACCCACAGCTCTTTCATCAGGCCTATCTTTAATAGAGCTCTAGCCACATACACCCCTCGGCAGAAACATATTTTACAGTAATACAGTATGTCTGACATTATGCCTGAAGCTCCCTCAACCTTTATTTGGCTCACATAAATATTGCAAGTAAACACTATTGCCTTGTTCCCTACAACCACTGCATTAGTGGTTATTTTGTCAATGCCCTGGCCTGGTGCCTTAGGAATAATCACAGATAGTTAAACTGTAATCTCATATACATTCCATGTTCCAAGAGCTGTGGCCAGACAAGGCTGTGATCTTCTGTATAAAGTCAGTGGCATGGAAATGGGCAGGTGACTGAGCTCAGACTGTTTCATATTCATTCCTCCAGATGACCTGAGTGCATAGTAAAATGCCCTTGCAGTAACAAGGGAAGGGACAGTAACATCATATTGAGACTTTAAAGACTAAATGTCAGACGTTTTAGCAATTTCATGCATTTATTGTAATTGAGTTTTTGTTATTGGAGTGATAGGTATAAGGGGTGAGGTCAGATCTGGTAGCATGATATTATGATATTACATTTAGATATGTATATTTAAATACGATAATCTGTGAATGACTATGGAGATTCCTTAGATTGAGTTGAATTGAAGTGATACAGCACTAGACAGGACAATTAAAGACCCCCAGGTGTTCTGGACACTGTAATATATGACCGTGTTTCATGTGAATGCTAAAGTCAAACGGCCAGGGGCAAGCATGAGTTTATTGTTTGAAGCTGACCTTGGCTAGGACTCAACATGTTTGTTGTGTCTGTGTCTGTACCTTCACTGCACATGTGAGGCTATATAGCAGTTAGAGAGGCTATGTAGATTCTTTGGAATGTATTTTCTGACATTTGAGGAAGGTTTATACCTAAAACCATTTAGGTATTTAATTGCAATCCTAGAGAAGAAATGGTTTCAAAAGGGTTCTTTGGCTGTCCCCATAGAATAACCCTTTGGGGTTCAATGTAGAACCCTCTGTGGAAATGGCTTTACATGGAACCCAAAGGGTTTCTACCTGGAATCAAAAAGGTTTTAACTAAAACAAAAATGGTTCTTCAAAGGGTTCTCCTATGGGGACAACTGAATAATTATTTTAGGTTCTAGATAGCACCTTTTTTTCTAAGAGCGTGTTTAACACCATCATTGACTTGCAGTAAACTTGACTATTATTGTGTCCTATGAGGCCAACAGGGCAGGTGCTTCTATGAATGGAGAGTGGAGGGAGACCAGAGTATATACAGGAAGCCAGCCAAGTCTCCCCACTTGGGTTTATAGTCCTCCTCATAAGTGTGAAATGTCAGCAAAGATGGGCACCTCCAGTAGGTGTCTCACCACAAGTATTCTTCTTTAAAGTACACCCAGACAATATCAACCTCTTGCAAAGTGTCAGCATTGGACAATCAATACACATTTACAGAGAGAGAGAAACAAATTTTACAGCCATCAGCATGTGTTGGTGTGCTTGTACATCCTGAACATCACTTAAAAGTACCCACTTCCTGTATATCAGGAAAGTTTAGCTCAAGCATCATTTTGACATTGTTGTGCTTTTTTTAGTTTCATATTATAATTTTTTTAGACATTGAGAAAGAGAGAGGAGAGAAGAAAGGGAACAAAGAGTAGAGAAAATGGCAGAGTGGGGATTCGATCCTCCACCACAGAATGCAACTGATTTGGGGCAGATACAGTGCATTTGAAAGTATTCAGACCTCTAGACTTGTTCCACCGTTTTTTTTACGTTACAGCCTTATTGTAAAATGTATTTACATATTTTTTTATTTTAATTGTAATTTTTTTATTTAGTTTTACCCCATTTTCTCCCAAATTTCATGGTATCCAATTGGTAGTTACAGTCTTGTCTCATCGCTGCAACTCCCGTACGGACTCGGGAGAGGCGAAGTTCGATAATCGTAAGTCCTCCAAAACACAATCCAAACAAGCCGCACTGCTTCTTGGCACAATGCCCACGTAACCGGGAAGCCAGCCGCACCAATGTGTCGGATGAAACACTGTACACCTGGCGACCGTGTCAGCATGCACTGTGCTCAGCGCTCTGCAGGAGTCGCTAGTGCGCGATGGGACAAGGACATCCCTGCCAGCCAAACCCTCCCCTAACCCGGACGACGCTGAGCCAATTGTGCGCCGCACCATGGGTCTCCCGGTCACGGCCGGCTGCGACAGAGCCTGGACTCGAACTGGACCACTGCACCATTCGGGAGGCCATTATAAAATGTATTAAATCGTTTTTCCCCCTCATCAATCTATACACAATACCCCATAATGACAAAGCAAAAACAGTTTTTTAGACATTTATTACATTTAATTTATAACACAAAAAGACATCATATTTACATAAGTATTCTGTATTTATTGAAGAACCTTTGGCAGGGATTACAGCCTCATGTCTTTTGGGGTATGAAGCTACAAGCTTGTCCCACTTGATCCCCTCAAGCTCTGTCAGTTTGGATGGGGAGCGTTGCTGCCAAACCCTCCCTAACGCAGACGACGCTGGGCCAGTTGTACAACTCCCCATGGGCCTCCCGGTCGCAGCCAGAATCTTTGGTGGCACTGCGATGCAGTGCTTTGGACCACTGCGCCAACCGGGAGGCAACCTTGTGTATGTCGACCTGTTTAAAGGTCTTACGTCGGCTACAGAGAGAGTGATCACACAGTCATCCGGAACAGCTGATGGTCTCATGCATGCCTCAGTGTTGCTTGCCTCGAAGCGAGCATAGAAGTGATTTAGCTCGTCTGGAAGGCCTATGTCACTGGGCAGCTCGCGGCTGTTCTTCCCTTTGTAGTCTGTAATAGTTTGCAAGCCCTGCCACATAAGATAAGACAAGCATCAGAGCTGGTGTAGTATGATTCAGTCTTAGCCCTGTATTGACGCTTTGCCTGTTTGATGGTTCGTCGCAGGGCATAGCAGGATTTCTTGTAAGTTTCTGGGTTAGAGTCCCGCACCTTGAAAGCAGTAGGTCTACCCTTTAGCTCAGTGCGAATGTTGCCTGTAATCCATGGCTTCTGGTTGGGGTATTTAAGTATAGTCACTGTGGGGATGACGTCCTGGATGCACTTATTGATAAAGTCAGTGACTGATGTGGTGTACTCCTCAATGCCATCGGAAGAATCCCGGAACGTATTCCAGTCTGTGATAGCAAAACAGTCCTGTAGTTTAGCATCTGCTTCATCTGACCACTTTTTTTTATTGACCTTAGTCACTGGTGCTTCCTGCTTAAATATTTGCTTGTAAGCAGGAATCAGGATGATAGAGTTGTGGTCAGATTTACCAAATGGAGGGTGAGGGAGAGCTTTGTACACGTCTCTGTGTGTGGAGTACAGGTGATCTAGAATTGTTTTCCTTTTGGTTGCACATTTAACATGTTGATGGAAATTTGGTAGAACTGATTTAAGTTTCCCTGCATTAAAGTCTCCAGCCCCTAGGAGCGCCGCCTCTCGGTGAGTGGTTTCCTGTTTGCCTATTTCCTTATACAGCTGACTGAGTGTGGTCTTTGTGCCAGCATCTGTCTGTGGTGGTAAATAAACAGCCATGAAAAGTATAGCTGAAAACTCTCTAGGCAAGTAGTGTCATGTTTTGTCATTTATTATCATGTCTTGTCCCTGTGCTCCCCATTCTATTCGTTTCCCTCTGCTGGTCTTATTAGGTTCTTTCCCTCTTTCTATCCCTCTCTCTCCCCCTCCCTCTCTCACTCTCTCGCTCTCTCTTCTCTCTATCGTTCCGTTCCTGCTCCCAGCTGTTCCTATTCCCCTAATCATCATTTAGCCTTCCCACACCTGTTCCCGATCCTTTTCCCTGATTAGAGTCCCTATTTCTCTCCTTGTTATTCGTTTCTGCCCTGTCGGTTCCATGTCTAGAATTCACCGTGCTGTGTTTGTGTATCGCCCTGTCGTGTCGTGTTTTCCTCAGATGCTGCGTGGTGAGCAGGTGTCTGAGTCTGTCTGGTTCAAGTGCCTTCCCGAGGCAACCTGCTGTTCACCTGCTGTTCAAGATCGAGTCTCCAGTTGTTCTCGTCATTTCGAGTGAAAGTTGTGTTTTTTTGATTGTATTTACTTTACTGGATTAAAGACTCTGTTTCGCCAAGTCGCTTTTGGGTCCTCTTTCACCTGCATGACAGAAGGAACCGACCAAGGAATGGACCCAGCGACTTCAGACGCTCGTTACACTGCCGTCGAGATCCAAGGAGCCATGCTCGGCAGACACGAGCAGGAATTGTCTGCTGCTCGCCATGCCGTGGAGAACCTGGCCGCTCAGGTTTCCGACCTCTCTGGACAGTTCCAGAGTCTTCGTCTCGTGCCACCTGTTACTTCCTGGCCTGCCGAGCCTCCAGAACCTAGGGTTAATAACCCACCTTGCTACTCCGGGCAGCCCACTGAGTGCCGCTCCTTTCTCACGCAGTGTGAGATTGTGTTCTCTCTCCAACCCAACACATACTCTAGAGAGAGAGCTCGGGTTGCTTACGTCATTTCACTCCTTACTGGCCGGGCTCGAGAATGGGGCACAGCTATCTGGGAGGCAAGGGCTGATTGCTCTAACAAGTACCAGAACTTTAAAGAGGAGATGATTCGGGTTTTTGACCGTTCAGTTTTTGGTAGGGAGGCTTCTAGGGCCCTGGCTTCCCTATGCCAAGGTGAACGGTACATAACGGATTATTCTATTGAGTTTCGCACTCTTGCTGCCTCTAGTGAGTGGAACGAGCCGGCGCTGCTCGCTCGTTTTCTGGAGGGACTCCACGCAGTGGTTAAGGATGAGATTCTCTCCCGGGAGGTTCCTTCAGATGTGGACTCTTTGATTGCTCTCGCCATCCGCATAGAACGACGGGTAGATCTTCGTCACCGGGCTCGTGGAAGAGAGCTCGCATCAACGGTGTTTCCCTGCTCCGCATCGCAACCATCTCCCTCCTCTGGCTCAGAGACTGAGCCCATGCAGCTGGGAGGGATTCGCATCTCGACTAAGGAGAGGGAACGGAGGATCACCAACCGCCTGTGCCTCTATTGCGGAGTTGCTGGACATTTTGTTAATTCATGTCCAGTAAAAGCCAGAGCTCATCTGTAAGCGGAGGGCTACAGGTGAGCGCAACTACTCAAGTCTCTCCATCAAAATCCTGTACTACTTTGTCGGTCCATCTACGCTGGACCGGTTCGGGTGCTACATGTAGTGCCTTGATAGACTCTGGGGCTGAGGGTTGTTTCATGGACGAAGCATGGGTTCGGAAACATGACATTCCTTTCAGAGAGTTAGAGAAGCCTACGCCCATGTTCGCCTTAGATGGTAGTCATCTTCCCAGTATCAGATTTGAGACACTACCTTTAACCCTCACAGTATCTGGTAACCACAGTGAGACTATTTCTTTTTTGATTTTTCGTTCACCGTTTACACCTGTTGTTTTGGGTCATCCCTGGCTAGTATGTCATAATCCTTCTATTAATTGGTCTAGTAATTCTATCCTATCCTGGAACGTTTCTTGTCATGTGAAGTGTTTAATGTCTGCCATCCCTCCCGTTTCTTCTGTCCCTACTTCTCAGGAGGAACCTGGCGATTTGACAGGAGTGCCGGAGGAATATCATGATCTGCGCACGGTCTTCAGTCGGTCCCGAGCCAACTCCCTTCCTCCTCACCGGTCGTATGATTGTAGTATTGATCTCCTTCCGGGGACCACTCCTCCTCGGGGTAGACTATACTCTCTGTCGGCTCCCGAACGTAAGGCTCTCAAGGATTATTTGTCTGTGTCTCTTGACGCCGGTACCATAGTGCCTTCTTCCTCTCCGGCCGGGGCGGGGTTCTTTTTTGTTAAGAAGGACGGTACTCTGCGCCCCTGCGTGGATTATCGAGGGCTGAATGACATAACGGTTAAGAATCGTTATCCGCTTCCCCTTATGTCATCAGCCTTCGAGATTCTGCAGGGAGCCAGGTGCTTTACTAAGTTGGACCTTCGTAACGCTTACCATCTCGTGCGCATCAGAGAGGGGGACGAGTGGAAAACGGCGTTTAACACTCCGTTAGGGCATTTTGAGTACCGGGTTCTGCCGTTTGGTCTCGCCAATGCGCCAGCTGTTTTTCAGGCATTAGTTAATGATGTTCTGAGAGACATGCTGAACATCTTTGTTTTTGTCTATCTTGACGATATCCTGATTTTTTCTCCGTCACTCGAGATTCATGTTCAGCACGTTCGACGTGTTCTACAGCGCCTTTTAGAGAATTGTCTCTACGTAAAGGCTGAGAAGTGCTCTTTTCATGTCTCCTCCGTTACTTTTCTCGGTTCCGTTACTTCCGCTGAAGGCATTCAAATGGATTCCGCTAAGGTCCAAGCTGTCAGTGATTGGCCCGTTCCAAGGTCACGTGTCGAGTTGCAGCGCTTTTTAGGTTTCGCTAATTTCTATCGGCGTTTCATTCGTAATTTCGGTCAAGTTGCTGCCCCTCTCACAGCTCTTACTTCTGTCAAGACGTGTTTTAAGTGGTCCGGTTCCGCCCAGGGAGCTTTTGATCTTCTAAAAGAACATTTTACGTCCGCTCCTATCCTCGTTACTCCTGACGTCACTAGACAATTCATTGTCGAGGTTGACGCTTCAGAGGTAGGCGTGGGAGCCATTCTATCCCAGCGCTTCCAGTCTGACGATAAGGTTCATCCTTGCGCTTATTTTTCTCATCGCCTGTCGCCATCTGAGCGCAACTATGATGTGGGTAACCGTGAACTGCTCGCCATCCGCTTAGCCCTAGGCGAATGGCGACAGTGGTTGGAGGGGGCGACCGTTCCTTTTGTCGTTTGGACAGACCATAAGAACCTTGAGTACATCCGTTCTGCCAAACGACTTAATGCCCGTCAGGCTCGTTGGGCGTTGTTTTTCGCTCGTTTCGAGTTTGTGATTTCTTACCGTCCGGGTAGCAAGAACACCAAGCCTGATGCCTTATCCCGTCTGTTTAGTTCTTCTGTGGCTTCTACTGATCCCGAGGGGATTCTTCCTTATGGGCGTGTTGTCGGGTTAACAGTCTGGGAATTGAAAGACAGGTTAAGCAAGCACTCACGCACACTGCGTCGCCGCGCGCTTGTCCTAGTAACCTCCTTTTCGTTCCTGTTTCCACTCGTCTGGCTGTTCTTCAGTGGGCTCACTCTGCCAAGTTAGCTGGTCATCCCGGTGTTCGAGGCACTCTTGCGTCTATTCGCCAGCGCTTTTGGTGGCCGACTCAGGAGCGTGACACGCGCCGTTTCGTGGCTGCTTGTTCGGACTGCGCGCAGACTAAGTCGGGTAACTCTCCTCCTGCCGGTCGTCTCAGACCGCTCCCCATTCCTTCTCGACCATGGTCTCACATCGCCCTAGACTTCATTACCGGTCTGCCTTTGTCTGCGGGGAAGACTGTGATTCTTACGGTTGTCGATAGGTTCTCTAAGGCGGCACATTTCATTCCCTCGCTAAACTTCCTTCCGCTAAGGAGACGGCACAAATCATTATCGAGAATGTATTCAGAATTCATGGCCTCCCGTTAGACGCCGTTTCAGACAGAGGCCCGCAATTCACGTCACAGTTTTGGAGGGAGTTCTGTCGTTTGATTGGTGCGTCCGTCAGTCTCTCTTCCGGGTTTCATCCCCAGTCTAACGGTCAAGCAGAGAGGGCCAATCAGACGATTGGTCGCATACTACGCAGCCTTTCTTTCAGAAACCCTGCTTCTTGGGCAGAACAGCTCCCCTGGGCAGAATACGCTCACAATTCGCTTCCTTCGTCTGCTACCGGGTTATCTCCGTTTCAGAGTAGTCTGGGTTACCAGCCTCCTCTGTTCTCATCCCAGCTTGCCGAGTCCAGCGTTCCCTCCGCTCAAGCGTTTGTCCAACGTTGTGAGCGCACCTGGAGGAGGGTGAGGTCTGCACTTTGCCGTTACAGGGCACAGACTGTGAGAGCCGCCAATAAACGCAGGATTAAGAGTCCAAGGTATTGTTGCGGCCAGAGAGTGTGGCTTTCCACTCGCAACCTTCCTCTTACGACAGCTTCTCGTAAGTTGACTCCGCGGTTCATTGGTCCGTTCCGTGTCTCCCAGGTCGTCAATCCTGTCGCTGTGCGACTGCTTCTTCCGCGACATCTTCGTCGCGTCCATCCTGTCTTCCATGTCTCCTGTGTTAAGCCCTTTCTTCGCACCCCCGTTTGTCTTCCCTCCCCCCCTCCCGTCCTTGTCGAGAGCGCACCTATTTACAAGGTACATAAGATCATGGACATGCGTTCTCGGGGACGGGGTCACCAATACTTAGTGGATTGGGAGGGTTACGGTCCTGAGGAGAGGAGTTGGGTTCCGTCTCGGGACGTGCTGGACCGTTCACTCATTGATGATTTCCTCCGTTGCCGCCAGGATTCCTCCTCGAGTGCGCCAGGAGGCGCTCGGTGAGTGGGGGTACTGTCATGTTTTGTCATTTATTATCATGTCTTGTCCCTGTGCTCCCCATTCTATTCGTTTCCCTCTGCTGGTCTTATTAGGTTCTTTCCCTCTTTCTATCCCTCTCTCTCCCCCTCCCTCTCTCACTCTCTCGCTCTCTCTTCTCTCTATCGTTCCGTTCCTGCTCCCAGCTGTTCCTATTCCCCTAATCATCATTTAGCCTTCCCACACCTGTTCCCGATCCTTTTCCCTGATTAGAGTCCCTATTTCTCTCCTTGTTATTCGTTTCTGCCCTGTCGGTTCCATGTCTAGAATTCACCGTGCTGTGTTTGTGTATCGCCCTGTCGTGTCGTGTTTTCCTCAGATGCTGCGTGGTGAGCAGGTGTCTGAGTCTGTCTGGTTCAAGTGCCTTCCCGAGGCAACCTGCTGTTCACCTGCTGTTCAAGATCGAGTCTCCAGTTGTCCTCGTCATTTCGAGTGAAAGTTGTGTTTTTTTGATTGTATTTACTTTACTGGATTAAAGACTCTGTTTTCGCCAAGTCGCTTTTGGGTCCTCTTTCACCTGCATGACAAGTAGTGTGGCCTGCAATTTATAACAATATACTCTAATTCTTGCGAGCAAAATATAGAGACTTCCTTAGATTTCCTGCACCAGCTGTTGTTTACAAATATACATAGAAAGCCCCCCCCCCCCTCCCTCGTCTTTCCGAATTGTGCTGTTCTATCTTGCCGGTGCAGCGTATATCCCGCTGGCTGAATATCCATGTCGTCATTCAGCCAGGATTCCGTGAAACATAGGATAATACAGTTTTTGATGTCCCGTTCGTAGGATATTCGTGATTGTACCTCGTCTAATTTATTGTCCAATGATTGCACGTCGGTGTATTTACAGTATTTACAGTAATGGCAGCTTTCCCACTTGCCTTTTCCGGGTTCTGACCAGGCATCCGGCTCTTTGTCCTCTGTACTTCCGTCGCTTCCTCTTGCAAATAACGGGGAAGTTGGCCCTGTCGGGTGTTTGGAGAATGTCCCGTGCGTCTTGCTTGTGGAAGAAAAAATATTTCTCTAATCCGAGGTGAGTGATCGCTGTCCTGATATACAGAAGCTCTTTTTTTGCTGTTAGATACGGTTACAGAAACATTATGTATAAAATAAGTTACAAATAGCGCAAAAAAACCCCACATAATAGCACAATTGGTTGGGTGCCTGTAAAACTGCTGCCATTTCCTCCAGCGCCATTTTGTCGCTCTGGAGTAGGTTTTCAACAATGATCTCTTTGTACTAAGCTCCGTTCATCTTTTTCTCGATCCTGACTAATCTCCCAGTCCCTGCTGCTGAAAAACACCCCCACAGCATGATGCTGCCACCAGCATGGTACACTGTAGGGATGGTGCCAGGTTTCCTCCAGACGTGAATGCTGGCCTTCAGGCCAAATAGTTCAATCTTAGTTTAATCAGACTAGAGAATCTTGTTTCTCATGGTCTGAGAGTCTTTAGGTGCCTTTTGGCAAATTCCATGCAGGCTGTCATGTGCCTTTTACAGAAGAGTGGCTTTAGTCTGGCCACTCTACCATAAAGGCCTGATTGGTGGAGTGCTTAGAGAACCTTCCTTCATCTCCACAAAGGAACTCTGGAGCTCTGTCAGAGTGACAATGGGGTTCTTGATCACCTCCCTGACCAAGGCTCTTCTCCCCCGATTGCTCAGTTAGGCCAGGCGTCCAGCTCTAGGAAGAGTCTTGGTGGTTCTAAATTTCTTACATTTAAGAATGATAGAGGACACTGTGTTATTGGTGACCTTCAATGCTGCAGAAATGTTTTGGTACCCTTCCCCAGATCTGTGCCTCAACACAATCCTGTCTCGGACCTCTGCGGATAATTATTTCGACCTCATGGCTTGGTTTTTGCTCTGACATGCACTGTCAGCTGTGAGATCTTATATAGACAGGTGTGTGCCTTTCCAAATCATGTCCATTCAAGGATGATCAATGGAAACAGGAAGCTCAATTTTGAGTCTCATAATAGCAAAGGGTCAGAATGCTTACAGTACCTGCCAGAATTTTGGACACATCTATTCATTCAATAGTTTTTCTTTATTTTTACTATTTTCTACATTGTAGAATAATAGTGAAGACATCAAAACTATGAAATAACACATATGGAATCATGTTGTAAAGAAAAAAGTGTTAAACTGATTTCCACACTCTTGCCATTCTCTCAACCAGCTTCATGAGGTAGTCACCTGGAATGCATTTAAATTAACAGGTGTGCCTTGTTAAAAGTTCATGTGTTGAATTTCTTTCCTTCTTATTGCGTTTGAGCCAATCAGTTGTGTTGTGACAAGTTAGTGGTGGTATACAGAAGATAGCCCTATTTGGTAATAGACCAAGTCCATATTATAGCATGAACAGCTCAAATAAGCAAAGAGAAATGACAGTCCATCATTACTTTAAGGCATGAAGGTCAGTCAATGCGGAAAATTTCAAGAACTTTCAAGCGCTATGATGAAACTGGCTCTCATGAGGACTGCCGCAGGAAAGGGAGACCCAAAGTTACCTCTGGGTCTTCCAGAGAATAAGTTCATTAGAATTAACTGCAGCTAAGATTGCAGCCCAAATAAATGTTTCACAGTGTTCAAGAAACAGACACATCAGAAAACGTGAGAAACGGACATTAGACCGGTGGAAATCTGCTATGCCGTTATGGGGTATTGTGTGTTGATTGAAGAGGAAAGAAATGTATTTAATCAGTTTTAGAATAAGGCTGTAACGTAAAAGAAAATGTGGAAAAAGGTCAGGGGTCTGAATACTTTCCGAAGGTATGAAGACATTCATTCCATAATGAGATATAACCATTTTCATAAATGTTGGAAAATTTACATGAATTAAAACACATTGTGTGAAAGGGATAGAGCTGTTGTTTTTTTCATCTTATCATGACATGGGCTAGTGAAAAGATCATTTTTTTGTTTGAAATATGTTGGAAGGTCATTTTATTTTAGAGAGACAAATAATCAAGTTTTGTAAAAAAAAAGCTATATATCTACACCAAACAACATAACTCCAATAGAAAAAGTATCCCGATTGGATTTTAAATAGCTACATGTAGAAATTATTGATACATATTTATTAGAGGTCGACCGATTAATCGGAATGGCCGATTAATTAGGGACGATTTCAAGTTTTCATTACAATCTGAAATCGGTATTTTTGGAAACCGATTTTGCATTATTTTTATTTACACCTTTATTTAACTTGGCAAGTCAGTTAAGAACACATTCTTATTTTCAATGACGGCCTAGGAACAGTGGGTTAACTGCCTCGTTCAGAACGACAGATTTTCACATTGTTAGCTCGGGGGATCCAATCTGCAACCTTACAGTTAACTAGTCCAATGCAATAACAACCTGCCTCTCTCTTGTTGCACTCCGCCTGTTACGCGAATGCAGTAAGCCAAGGTAAGTTGCAAGCTAGTTAAACTTATCTTGTAAAAAACAGTCAATCAATCAATCATAATCACTAGGTAACTACACATGATTGATGATATTATCTAGCGTGTCCTGCGTTGCATATAATCTGACTGAGCATACAATCATACAAGTATCTAAGTATCTAACTGAGCGGTGGTAGGCAGAAGCAGGCGAGTAAACATGAATTCAAACAGCGTTTTGCCAGCAGCGCTTCGGTGTGCGTCAAGCATTGCACTATTTATGACTTCAGGCCTATCAACTCCCGAGATGAGGCTGGTGTAACCCAAGTGAAATGGCTAGCTAGTTCGCGGGGTGCTTAGAGTGGTTGTTCCCCTGTTGTCGATATGTTCCTGGTTCGAGCCCAGGGAGGAGCGAGGAGAGGGACGGAAGCTATACTGTTACACTTGCAATACTAAAGTGCCAATTTGTAAGTCGCTCTGGATAAGAGCGTCTGCTAAATGACTTAAATGTAAATGTATAAGAACATCCAATAGTCAAAGGTTAATGAAATACAAATGGTATAGAGGGAAATAGTCCTATACTTCCTATAATAACTACAACCTAAAACTTCTTACCTGGGAATATTGAAGACTCCTGTTAAAAGGAACCACCAGCTTTCATATGTTCTCATGTTCTGAGCAAGGAACTTAAACGTTAGCTTTTTTTATATAGCACATATTGCACTTTTACTTTCTTCTCCAACACTTTGTTTCTGCATTATTTAAACCAAATTGAACACATTTTATGATTTATTTGAGACTAAATTGATTTTATTGATGTATTATATTAAGTTAAAATAAGTGTTCATTCAGTATTGTTGTAATTGTCATTATTACAAATAAATTGTCTCTCTCTTTTGAGCTTGTTTAGAAAGTTTAGTCTTTCGGGGCAACAGAAAAAAATACGCAACATGACCAAAAGTATGTGGACACCTGCTTGTCGAACATCTCATTCCAAAATCATGGGCTTTAATATGGAGTTGGTCCCCCCTTTGCAGCTATAACACCCTCCACTCTTCTGGGAAGGCTTTCCACTAGATGTTGGAATATTGCTGCAGGGACTTGCTTATATTCAGCCTCAAGAGTATTAGTGAGGTCGGGCACTGATGCTGGGCGATTAGGACCGGCTCTCAGTCTGTGTACCATTTCATCCCAAAGATATTCGATGGGCTCTGTGCAGGCCAGTCAAGTTCTTCCACACTGATCTCGACAAACCATTTCTGTAAGGACCTGGCATTGTGCATAGGGGCATTGTCATGCTGAAGGGCCTTCCCTAAGCTGTGGCCACGATGTTGGAAGCACAGAATCGTCTAGAATGTCATTGTATGCTGCAGTGTTAAGATTTCTCATCAGTGCAACTAAGGGGGCTGAACCATGAAAACAGCCCCAGATCATTATTCCTCCTCCACCAAACTTTATAGTTGGTACTATGCATTCGGGAAGGTAGTGATCTACTGGCATCCGCCAACTGCAGATTTGTCTGTCTGTCTGCCAGATGGTGAAGTGTTGCTCCAGAGTCCCAATGGTTGGCGAGCTTAACACCACTTCAACGTACGCTTGGCGTTGCGCACGGTGATCTTCGGCTTGTGTGCGGCTGCTCGGCCATGTAAACCCATTTCATGAAGCTCCCGATGAACAGTTCTTGTGCTGACGTTGCTTCCAGAGGCAGTTTGGAACTCAGTAGTGAGTGTTGCAATTGAGGGCAGATGAATTTTACGCACATCGCGCTTCAGCCCTCGGTGATCCCGTTCTGTGAGCTTGTATGGTCTACCACTTCGCGGCTGAGCTGTTGTTGCTCCTAGATATTTCCACTTCACAGTAACTGCACTTATAGTTGACCGGAGCAGCTCTCGCAGGGCAGAAATTTTACAAACTGACTTGTTGAAAAGGTGGCATTCTATGATTTGGGCTCCTAAATTAGGCTGCCGTGTGACGCAGCGGTCTTATGCACTGCATCTCAGTGCTAGTGGCGTCACTACAGACACCTTGGTTTGAATCCAGGCTGTATCACAACCGGCCGTGATTGGGAGTTCCATAGGGCGGCGCACAATTGGCCCAGGGTCATCCAGGTTTAGTCGGTGTAGCCTGTCATTGTAAATAAGAATTTGTTCTTAACTGACCCGCTTAGTTAAATTAATGTTAAATTATATATTTCCTTAAATGATGGTGCCACGTTGAAAGCCACTGTGCTTTTAAGTAAGGCCATTCTACTGCCAGTGTTTGTCTATGGAGATTGCATGGCTGTGTGCTCGGTTTTATACACCTGTCAGCAACAGGTGTGGCTGAAATAGTCGAATCCAGTCATTTAAAGGGGTGTCCACATACTGTCGAAGGGATCTATAATAATCAAAAGGTCCACGACACTCAAGAGCTAAATCTAACGTAACGCTAGGTATCCAGTCCACAAACAGTTGATAGAGATAGCTGCATCTGCATCTGGCTGACTAAGCCAGGGGTTAGCCTAAATTAATAAGATTAGGTTCCGAATACGTTCGTATGTGTGGAAAAAATATTTAGAAAAACCTAACTTGACTGAACAGACAAATATAATGGAAATCATTTGCTAAATGACTCAGTTTTGCGCCCGTTGCAAAAACCATGTTCCATGCATCTGGACACTGGATATAGCCAGAGCCATAGAGATCATATTACATTAATAGTATTCTAATTTCTAATTATATGGACAGATGAAAAAATGCAAATGTGAAATATTAGCCTTTATTTGTCACTCACATGGAGTGTCCAGCTGCATAGCTAACTTTCACTGTGTCTTAGTTAGAAACAGCAGTACCACAGGTGGGACTGTCTGTTGGTTAACAAGGTCAATCCTTTTTAAAGGGAGTCAAAAGCACTCAAATGTGTCAAGCAGGGAGATCCTAGACTGTGCGTTCCCTAAACACTGCTGACATACTCATTAAACTCCCTCCTCCACTATACCACTAAAGCCACCCCGGCAACTGGCATGAAGCCAGCAGCCTAATCAAATCCTCTGTGTTCAAGTAAACACTGATAAATTGGATTTTAAGGGCTATTGCATTTCTCATGTCTCCTTAAAGACATTAAATAGAAGATTCACCTCCCCAAAATGTGATAGCACTTTTTTTCAGCTCTGGAGACTGTTGTATGTGTTCAGAGAACAGTTCAGGGCATCTGTCTTGTCCAAAGACTTCGCCAGCCGTGAAAGCGAAGAACAGGTTGAGTTAGTTTTGCTCAATCTGGCCACATTACAAGGGACAGTTTGATCGCTCCCCCGTGTTCCACCCTCATAATTCTAACCAGAGTAGGCTTTTCCAATCGACGGCCAGCTACTTGAAATATGAATCTTTCAGTGTTTGTGTGGCGTGTGAACACTACTTATTTTGTCAGGAGAGGCAGTGTGAAAGAAAGGAATAACATTAGAGATGAATACTATGGGAATTGTATTAGACTGCCAGGGGGCCCGGGAGGCAAAAAAAGAACAAATGTTCTAAATACAGCAAAGAGCATAATTTTGCCAAAGAGAATCAATAATTTCAAAAAAAAAATAACTGTGGATTAAGTTTTATCACAAGCACATACAGGTATCTGCCAAAATAAAGGGAACACCAACATAAAGTGTCTTAATAGGGTGTTGGGCCACCACGAGCCAGAACAGATTCACTGTGCCTTGGCATATATTCTACGAGTGAACCTATACTATGCCAAGAAAAAGTACCTCACATCTTTCCTTTACTCAAGTGTATATAAAATACCAAAGCCTCAAGGTCTCTGATTTCTTAATCCGGCCCTGTAGACAGCAGTCAGTAGAAGTAGTAGTGCAATCTTGACTGAAGGATGGAAGACAACATTTAAACAACAACAGAAAAATAAAAAGTGATTTCTAGTATGAACTCCAACTATATTAAATGTAAGAAATGAAACGGTAATGAAAACAGTGAATCCTTCCTTTAAACACTCATCATATCCCAGGACATGCTCATACTGTGACAATGTTTTGTTGTTGTTTACGATGCTTCACTTTGAATGCCCACCTCAGAGTCAGTTACCAGACATCTTGCTATGGTAAGCATTGGAAATTCACCTTAGGTCTGTTTGATCGAATGTAGTTTTGCTCTCTCCTTTTTAATATATATACAGTATATTTTTTATACATTTTCTATGCAGGCTGGGTCAGGAAAAGGTCCAACCAAGTAGTATCCCTAATAATAAACCACATATTGAATGTGAATACCGACCAGTGGTTAGTGCTGAGCAATTAGTGCTTTTTGAGGTAGGTTCATTTTCAGTTTGATTATTAAAAAATAATAATGGTTTGTGATTTTGGTTTTGGTTATTATTTTAGACTTTAAATGCACTGTGCATTATGTGGGTTGAATGCTGTAACAACACAGAATAAAACAATTAATCCTCCAAATGCCAGCTTCGATGGCATTATCCCTTTTATACAACAGGTTACCAACATATTCAAATAATGATTGACATATTTTAATTGTAAACTTTATTTTGATGAATTTATTCCTACTATTTCATCCTTCCACAAGATATAGTTCCGAAACAAATCGAGGGTTGCTATCCAAGCCGGCTGGTCGTTCGTTCTATTTGTTCAGTTGCCAGAGACGCGACCCAGTTGTTCAGGCTTCTTGTTCTGTATCAATGGACCCAGTCGTTCGTTCTAAATGTTCCATTTCCATGCTGGCTGGCAACGTTCTTATCCCTTGCTTGCTAACTAGCCAACTACTGCTAACTTACAGTCACATCAAACAGTGCAGACAGAATAACAACAGTAGCTGCATTTGTTTAAACTATTTTCTAGTGACATTTATTTGGATACATCCATAACAATGAACTAATGAGGCAACATTTCGCCTGGCATAGAAAATGTGCTCTCTCGTTAGGACATTGTTGTTCAGAGGACCTAGCCAACAACACAGTTTACACAATAACTTCAAACTGAAACTGGAAAGACTGCAAACTAGCTGCACTTCGTTTTACCTTTTTCAATTAACATTTCATTGTATATATCCATAAAAATGATGCCAGCTGATTCATGATTTCGACTGGCTGAGAAACACTGCCTGCCTCTTTCTCGTCCGGACCCCCGATCCCTACTATGGGACAGTTGGAGATCAAATTTGAATATTGTAATGTTTATACAAATTTCCGCTGTTGAAAACTAAAGGTTAGTTTAAAAGAAATGTGAGATGATTTCAAGATCCTTTTTATAGTGGAGATCAAGTTTATAACTTCCCTGCCTGGGCTGACAGTGGATTGCACAGTCAGATGGAGCAAAGTAAATAGGCATTTTAACGTCATAGATTTAGCCGGTGGTAATTTGTGGAATAGATATTGGCTGGAATGCGTTTTTAACCAATGAGCATTCAGGATTAGTCCCACTCGTTGGATAATTTCTCTTAGTCTCCATGTCTTGCTCCGCACAGACCAGACAAGTTTAAGCGACCACGCACGATTATGGTCATTGCAGTTAATTACCATGTTTTCTGCACTAAATTATGTAGAGTATTGCCCTGTTGGAGACTACAACTCACTTCTACATTGCACAGTTCAGGCTTGATCTACACCCGCCACAGCCAGAAGAGGACTGGCCACCCCACATAGCCTGGTTCCTCTCTAGGTTTCTTCCTAGGTTTTGGCCTTTCTAGGGAGTTTTTCCTAGCCACCGTGCTTCTACACTTGCCTTGCTTGCTGTTTGGGGTTTTAGGCTGGGTTTCTGTACAGCACTTTGAGATATCAGCTGATGTACGAAGGGCTATATAAATAAATTTGAGTTTGATTTGATGTAATTTATCTCTACATAAAATGCACATGGAGCTCACAGAAAAGAAACTGAACCAAATGGAATTCAAATAATTGAACCGACGTCGGTCATTTAGTTGTTTAAAAAACAAAAAATAACAGGAATTTCAGTTAATCGCTCAGCACTACCATTGGTATTCATCGATGGTAGACATTTGATCCCTGATTGAGTTAGCCAGGCTGTGTCAGTTTGCTGTGCTTGGCTGGGGTGAGTGAGAGAAGAGAGAGGCCTAGAAGGGGAAGACCAAAACAGGGAAGCTACACAGCTGTACATGGTGAATTGATTAAATGCCCGATTAAACGCTAGGCAGAGCAATCTGGCGGCATAATTCAAAGGCATATGTAAGTAATCTCGTTTTGTAGATTATTTCCCTCTTACAAACACACACACACACACACACACACACACACACACACACACACACACACACACACACACACACACACACACACACACACACACACACACACACACACACACACACACACACACACACACACACACACACACACACACACACACACACACACACCTCATGGTAATTTACAAGAGGCTAAGGACAGTATGTTGTGGAGGATTACAACGTGGCAAGTGAGTGTCCACCCCAAGGATACATTTTTATCAACGGCATTGTGTGCCTCAGGTCTCAAATTGCAACAGCACTGAACTGTGGAAAAATGCTCTAATGCACCAATTGCATGCATTGCATATATGCTTAAAGGGTTTAGATGGCACCAGATAATGGAAACACATTGTTGAGAAAAGTTATTAGGAGTTTATATTGATAATTTTTTTCAGGTATGCTTGTTCAGGTGATTTGTTTGTTGTGTTGTCTGATATAATGAAGCCAGTTTAGAAGTAGACAGCAGGGTTCTGGAGAGATCCACCATATCATCATTATCCCTCATCCTGCAGTCTTAGACATTGTATTTAAGGACATGCAAACCTGATGAGCTCAGCTCTCCCTGGAGCTGCTAAACAAATAGGAAATCCTATCATTAACTAAATCAATACACTCCCCAGTTTCTGTAAGGTCATACATCTCATTGTCCAGACTTATTTGGGTACTAAGAGTGAATAAACAGGGCCCTACTTTGGTGTTCAGTGCTTAACCCTTTTTCTTTTGTACTTTAAGTGTCCTTTTTCTCTTGGTTATACTATGTTTACTGTACAGCATGTGAATAGCTGTACCAGACTTATGAAAGGGTTTGTGTTGAGTGTACATTTGTGTCGAGGTCATGCAAGATCCATGGGAGCAATTTTCTGTTCATCTTCTGTGATGTAGGATTTCATTTGATCACTCTTCTGTTGCTGAGAATTTTCCTGTGGCGTAGGAAATGCAGATGAGCTTTGTGATTTACATAAATTCACTGAAAACCCACACTAACACACGGTTATATTAACAGTATTCCACTTTTCATGTAGTCTCATTTTGAATAGCCAATAGCCTAACCACCGATCAAGCAATATTATGGACTAAATCTTAAAATCCTTTTGCTGCAGGATTATTTTGCTGTGACAGTACAGGTCAAATTAAGATCCTACATCTGTATACACTCTTCTGCTCAAGATCACCTTTTACTTTGTCATCCGTCAGTACACTTTCTCTGTACATTGTGTGAATGAGTATCGCTAAACCAAAATGAGAGAAATTCGCTGCAAATTATCACTCATTGCATTACTATCACATAGAAAATTGAATTAGACTAAGTAGCGGTAACACATGGCTAACATACAATTTAGACAAAATGATCATATTTAATTAGCTAAAGAGTTTTTAAATTTAACAAAGGCGTGTCATCCTCTTGCTGGAGAACAGAGAGGGGAATTCAATGGGTCATCTTTTAATGTTAAAGCTTATTTTTTTCTGCCAAGCCAACCTTGAGACTTGCTTACTAAGCAAAGAACAAATTCATTCTCATTATTGTAAATCATTCAAAGCACTGTCTTTAACCTCCTTGAACATATTAAAAACATCTGAATGTGTAACTAATTATTGTTTGTTTTAACACGTTTCTTCCATTTCAGTGTAATCATAAACATAATTGCTTAATAAAACAGTAACAAAATAGCCTAAAATTCTCTCCAACATGCAATCAATGGGATGTTCCATTTTTCATGAGTAGCATAATAGTTATATTCTGCTGGAGTAATGGCAATAGGTCTTCTTTGAAAATGATTTGACGAGCACAGGCCTAATCGCCTTTCTCTGATGAGCCACATAATACATTTGTTTGATCTACAGTATTTCTAATAAGTCTATCTTCCACTGCAAACGTTTTTAAAATATGTTATTCTGTTGAACTTAGGTTGTGAGAGGGGACTAATGTGAATAATGTCATGGTATTTCTGGGAGAATATAGAGATGGTTTTCTCTGAAACACAATAGTTAATGACTCATTATTCCGGTCAGCCACTGAAAATGGATGAGATAGACATTTTATCCTGATTAACGCCCCTAATGGGTTTGCTCATAAAACCAACCTGTTCCTTCAACGATGCATGCTGAATCTGTCTTCTTGTATTTTTTGGTCGATAATGCATATGCTAATCCATCAAGATTGACAGTAATCATTGGAATAATAGGGGAAGCAGATATTTGATATGAACCCTCTGTCACGCCTTGGTCATTGTATCTTGTGTTTTTGTTATATGTTTGGGTAGGCCAGGGTGTGACATGGGTTTATATGTTGTATTTCGTATTGGGGTTTGTATTAATTGGGAGTGTGTATTAGTAGGGGTGTGTCTAGTTAGGCTTGGCTGCCTGAGGCGATTCCTAATTGGAGTCGATTCTAGTTGGCTCGGATTGGGAACCGTATTTAGGTAGCCTGAGTGCGCGTTGTATTTCGTGGGCGATTGTACCTGTCTTAGTGTTAGTCACCAGATAGGCTGTATTAGTTTCATTCGTTTGTTGTTTTCTTCTTCGTTATTTCATGTACCGTATTAGCTTCATTAAAAGTCATGTGTAACCTACACGCTGCATTTCGGTCTGACTTTCTACAAACAACAGACGAAGATCATTACAGAATCGCCCACCACGATTCACAGACCCAGCAGCGTGTGAACTGGCAGGAGCTAAAGGAGAACGATATGGACGGCAGAAGCAGGGATTATACGACGTGGGAAGAAATCGACAGGTGGGCGTCCGACCCAGTGCGAGTGCAGGAGCCCGCCTGGGATTCCCTACAGCAATGCGAAGAGGGCTATACACGGATGGAATCGAAAAGGAGAGCACGGCTATACAGAGCGAAAACCGTAGGTAACGGGGGAAAGCGCAGAGAGAGAGTGGCAGAGTCAGGAGTCAGACCTGAGACTACTCTCCCTGTTAATTGTGAGGAGCAGCAATATGAGGACTTCTGGTCTTGGGAGATGATATTAGACGGAAAAGGACCCTGGGCGCAGCCGGGAGAATATCGCCGTCCCAAGGAGGAAATAGAAGTAGCTAAAGCGGAGAGGCGTGAGTATGAGGAGGCAGCACTGCGAAACCGGAAAGTCGCCCCAAAAAATTATTGGGGGGGGGAGCTAAAAGGGAGAATAGTTATGCCAGGTAGGAAACCTGTGCATACTCCCTGTGCTCACCGTTGGGCTAGAGAGACCGGGCAGGCACCGTGTTATGCTATGGAGCGCACGGTGTTTCCAGTGCGGGTGCAGAGCCAGCTGCGACTTATACCAGCCCTTCCTATTGGCCGGGCTAGAGTGGGCATCGAGCCAGGTAAGCTTGGGCAGGCTCGGTGCTCAAGAGCTCCAGTGCGCCTGCACGGTCCGGTCTATCCAGAGCCACCTATACACACCAGTCCTCCGGTAGCAGCTCCCCGCACCAGGCTTCCTGTGCGTGTCCTCGCGCCAGTACCACCAGTTCCAGCACCACGCACCAGGCCTCCAGTGCGACTCGCCTGTTCAGCACAGCCAGTGCTTTTCTCCCCTCCTGCGCTGCCGGAGTCTCCCGCTTGTTTAGCGCAACCAGAGCTGTTCTCCTCTCCTGCGCTGCCGGAGTCTCCTGTCTGTCCAGCGCCACCAGTGCTCCCAGTCGGCCCAGCGCGTCCAGTGCGCCTCGCCTGTTCAGCGCAGCCAGAGCCTTTCTCCTCTCCTGCGCTGCCGGAGTCTCCTGTCTGCCCAGCGCCGCCAGTCGGCCCAGCGTCACCAGTCTGCCAGGATCCGCCAGAAGTGCCAGTCTGCCAGGATCCGCCAGAAGTGCCAGTCTACCAAGATCTTCTAGATCGGCCAGACAACCTTAATCATCCAGGTCCACCAGCCAGCCAGGATTTACCGGAGCCTACTACCTGCCTGAGCTTCCTCTCAGTACTGAGCTTCCTCTCAGTACTAGGCTCCCTCTCTGTACTGGGCTCCCTCTCAGTACCGAGCTTCCTCTCAGTACCGAGCTTCCTCTCAGTACCGAGCTTCCCCTCAGTACCGGGCTTCCCCTCAGTACCGGGCTTCCCCTCAGTACCGGGCTTCCCCTCAGTACCGGGCTTCCCCTCAGTACCGGGCTGCTTCGGTCCCGGGGCTGCCCCTCTGTCCCGGGCTGCCCCGCTGTCCCGGGCTGCCCCTCTGTCCCGGGCTGCCCCGCTATCCCGAGTTGCCCCTCTATCCTGAGTTGCCCCTCTATCCTGAGTTGCCCCTCTGTCCTGAGTTGCCCCTCTGTCCTGAGTTGCCCCTCTGTCCTGAGTTGCCCCTCTGTCCCGAGCTGCCCCTCTGTCCCGTGCTGCCCCTCTGTCCTGAGTTGCCCCTCTGTCCTGAGTTGCCCCTCTGTCCCGAGCTGCCCCTCTGTCCCGAGCTGCCCCTCTGTCCCGAGCTGCCCCTCTGTCCCGAGCTGCCCCTCTGTCCCGAGCTGCCCCTCTGTCCCGAGCTGCCCCTCAGTTATGTGGGGATCAGGGTGAGGACTATTAGGCCATGGTCGGCGGAGAAGGTGGATTATCCTAGGACGCGAAGGGGAGGAACTAGGACATTTATGGAGTGGGGTCCACGTCCCGAGCCAGAACCGCCACCATGGACAGACGCCCACCCGGACCCTCCCTATGCTCTTGAGGTGCGTCTCGGAGTCCGCACCTTAGGGGGGGGGGGGGTTCTGTCACGTCTTGGTCATTGTATCTTGTGTTTTTGTTATATGTTTGGGTAGGCCAGGGTGTGACATGGGTTTATATGTTGTATTTCGTATTGGGGTTTGTATTAATTGGGAGTGTGTATTAGTAGGGGTGTGTCTAGTTAGGCTTGGCTGCCTGAGGCGATTCCTAATTGGAGTCAGCTGATTCTAGTTGTCTCGGATTGGGAACCGTATTTAGGTAGCCTGAGTGCGCGTTGTATTTCGTGGGCGATTGTACCTGTCTTAGTGTTAGTCACCAGATAGGCTGTATTAGTTTCATTCGTTTGTTGTTTTCTTCTTCGTTATTTCATGTACCGTATTAGCTTCATTAAAAGTCATGAGTAACCTACACGCTGCATTTCGGTCTGACTTTCTACAAACAACAGACGAAGATCATTACACCCTCCTGTTAGCTGTTTCCAGGAGAGTTAAATTGTCTGAGACAGGCAAGCAGCGCTGGCAGGAGAAGCCAATAAAGTGGAAGAACTTTCAGTTATAAACCGATGGACTTTTCTCAGGCCAGTTAGAGTGTATTATATTTTGGGTCAGTATACTGTAGTCTACCTGTGCCTATGCTTCAGTAAGGATAAGCTCCACAGTAAAATCAGCAGAGGCATATTACCACAAATTGTGTTAAGCTCTACTATCTCGGAGCTCTACTGACAATTTCTTCGACCTCATGGCTTGGTTTTTGCACTGTCAACTGTTGGACCTTATATAGACAGGTGTTTACCTTTCCAAATCATGTCCAATCAATTTAACTTATCACAGGTGGACTCCAATCAAGTTGTAAAAACATTTCAAGGATGATCAATGGAAACATGATGCACCTAAGCTCAATTTCAAGTCTCATAGCAAAGGGTCTGAATACTTATGTAAATAACGTATTACTGTTTTTTTATATTTTATACATTTGCAAACATTTCCCAAAATGTTTTTCACTTTGTCATTATGGGGTATTGTGTGTAGATTGATGAGCAAAAAAATTAATTAAATCAATTTCAGAATAAGGCTGTCACATAGCAAACTGTGGAAAAGGGGAAGGGGTCTGAATACTTTCCCGAATGCACTTTACATCAATGAAAATGTATGCTGTATAAGATTGACAAAATAGTTATAGAGTTGAATAAACATCACAGAGGGACAAACAATTGAGCAAAAATAATTACAATTATTTAAAATTAACTGAAAATGGAGAGAGACTGATCATTGGCTCCATCAGAATGCCTAGCCTGTAAGTAGCAGAAGACAGGGGGCTGACTGAAGGACAGCCGAGGATAGATGTGGAGGATGGACAGAGGACCAGCTGGAGTGGAGGTCACAGACAGAGGCCCAGACAGGCACAGGTGTCGAGGGCACGGACAGAGACCCAGCTGGTGGAGTAGCCTGTACAGGAGCGGAAGACTGATGTGGGTAGAGGTGTGGGCTGGATGCTGACAGGTGGGGTGGGACCTCCAGGTACTCCTTGAAAGTCATCTGATTGGCAGCATGGTTTTTCACATCACTCCTTGCTTGCTGAGTGGCAGATTCTGCATCGATGCCACAGAATACCCAGCATACCCCTGAGCATTTTCAACCACCCACTTGAAGTTCTTTTTCCTATAAAGGCTGAACTGCATATCCTGTTAACCCAGCAAGTGTGTTTTATTGCTGGGTTGCCACCTCTTTTATAACTGAAATGGTAAGTATCCTTACTGTCAAAAATCAAATCAAATTAAATTAAATCTAATGCACGTTTATGAGTTATATACACAGGATACAGTTGGGTGTAAATGGCGCAATCAAATATAAAAATATATTATATAAAAATATAATATCAAACATTAACACAATAAGGCACATAGTAAACACATATAAAAAGGTTTAAAAGTAGTAGTAAAACTATCAGTAACGGTATGTACTATGAAATGTGCTATGTCAACCAAGTAGATAAATTGAGCAGTAATAAATAATAGCAGGAGAGAGAGAGAGAGAGAGAGAGAGAGAGAGAGAGAGAGAGAGAGAGAGAGAGAGAGAGAGAGAGAGAGAGAGAGAGAGAGAGAGAGAGAGAGAGAGAGAGAGAGAGAGAGAGAGAGAGAGAGAGAGAGAGAGAGAGAGAGAGACTGTGTGTATATATAAGGGCAGCAGCTTTTGTGGACCAGTAGGTAACGATGCTTTGTGGGTGGCAAGTTGTTAATGTGTTCAGATGGTCCCTGGTTTGAGGCAAGGAGAGGGTGGAAGCAATAATGTTAAGAGAGTCAGTGGAAATAGTATATTAAGGTGCAGGTGAACAACAGGTTGTGCAGGTGGGCAGCTAGGCTTTTCAACAGCCTTATGTCCTGGTGGTGGAGGCTCCGGTATCGTCTGCCAGACAGAAGCAGAGAACAGGCCATGGCTGAAATCCTTAGTGATCTTCCGGGGGGCGGTGCAACTGCCTTTACAGGTGGTGATGCAGCCAGACATGATGCTCTCAATGGTGCGTTTGTAGTAACTGGTGTCTTTCAGGAAAAGGCCCTCAAAGGCTCACATCTGGCCACGCCATGTCTGCTGTTGAAATAAGAGGGAAAGTTTATAATGATAAGTATAAGATGTCAATCACAGTGATCAATATGGGGTATTGTGTATAGATTGATGAGGAAAAAAACAATTTAATCCATTTTAGAATAAGGCTGTAATGTAAGGTAAGGGGGTCTGAATACTTTCCGAATGCACGGTCAATTCTTGGGTTCTTTTTGTTTGCAGATGGCGATTATGATTGGTTGTCATTGTCATAACCAGAAGTCACAATTAACATTGATTGTAGAGCCATACCATCTTATGACTGGGATAAGTTCACCATTTTACATTGCTTTCATGGTAACTTAAATGAAGGGGGTATACATAAAGCATTCATAACATCTGGCATAAATACTTCATAACATCTTAATAAATGTTTTATTTTGGCTGGCAACGTTCTTATCTCTTGCTTGCTAGCTAGCCAACTACGGCTAATTTACAGTCACATTAAACAGTGCAGCCAGAATAACAACAGTAGCTGAATTTGCATTTGTGACCGACCGCCTCAAATCGGTCTTATGTAGCAACATTTGAAATTGTGTTTTTTACATTGGATAAAAGTAGAGACTCAGAGCTAGAAAATGGTATATCATACACTGCATTTGAGGAACAATGGGAAAGTAATTCTGCTTTGAAAGTTGATACATTTGTAAACACACTTTTGAGAAAATAGTTTTGGTAATATTACTGGAGAGCCCTTCTTTGTTTATGCCCATTCAGCATCGTTCACACCCTCTTAAGCTTTAGCCACACCCATCTCTTTAAGGGTTGATCCTAGAGTTCTGTACTGACAACAGCAGTCAAGCACCCAAACTAACTTACTAGCTACTCACAGATACAAATGAGAAAACAGCTCACTGAACATTACTCGGCCTAGCAGAGCTGGTTAGGCTGTTATGTTTTCCAGAGTGGTGGTGACTGCAAATGTGCTGTCAGATTGTCCATTAGTAGAATTCAGAGCGTTTCGCTCTCGGAGCGTTCAGAGCGCACACTGGATGGTCTGGCCTGTGAGTAGGGTTGATCCGAACGTTCTGGCCTCACAACGGCAGTCAAGCACCCAAGCCTGGCATTGGCTAGCTTGCTAGCTACTTCCAGACACAAATAAGAAAACACCCCACTGACCATTTTACTCACCCTAGCAGAGCTGCTTAGGCTGTTTTATGTTATCCAAAGCATTGGTGACTGTAACTGGCATTCTGAGAACATTACTACACACAGAGCATACACATAATGTTAGCTAGCAAGCCAGCCATCTATCGTCAGCTAGCTAGCTAACAGTAAGCTTTAACTTGCAATGAAAACAATTTTCTGACAAAATTAGAAACATATAACATCTGAAACTGTAGCTAGACTCTTACCCGTATACACGGAGGAACTCTTCACGGCAGACTGCAACCCCTTTCATTAAATACGACGTCTTGCGTCGTTTCCATTTTGTTTGTACAGCTTGGTGGGCCCATTCTGTTCGGTCACTCAGATTCATGCTGACTGTGTGCAATGCCATAAGAATCATCAGATCTTTCTCCCTCTCTGTCACGGATGCCATGGTTGCCCTTCGTTTGAAGATGTAATCCAGAGAGGTGTTTTACACAGCAGCCTTCTGTGTCCTCTGCATTTGCAATCAAACGCCATAATTGTATTCGTCTACTTATCATACTCTGCTTCTACTAGACATTCCACTGATTTCAAACTTCTTCCATGACAACAACACTGTTAATCGCTGCTTCTTCCCCATCACTGTCATCAGAAGACTCAACAATGTCTTCTTCAATTAAAATGTTTTTTACCTTAATCAGGGATCTGCTCATCGTCTGATTACTTTTAAGACAGAAGATGCTACATCACAGACCAATCTGAAACTCATCTCTCGGCATGTCCAGCCCACTCCTAATCTCAGCCAATCATGGCTAGCGAGACGGTTCCTGACATTTTCTGTGGCTAAACCAACTAAGCCCAAAATGTAACAACTTTATTCATATTTACAGATCACATTCACGTTTGTTATTAAGGCACATGAAAGTTCAAATGTTCCAGAAGGCATTTCTGCCAAAATAAACGCATTTTGATAAAAATAAATACAAAATAACGTTCAAATGGCTCTCCTGTGAAGTCATTTTCTGAAACCGGTCACAAATGTGCTATCTCACCAACACAGCTAACACAATCACTTCAAACTGAAGCTGGAAAGACTATAAAATAGTTGCACCTTTTTTCAATTCACATTTCTTTGTATATAGCCATAAAATTATGCCATCTGATTCATGATTTCAACTGGCTGAGAAACGCTGCCTGCCTGTCTCTCTCATCCGGACTCCCGACGCGTTCATCACTATGGGACAGCTGGAGATCGAATTTGAATATTGAAACAATGTTGCAAATGTCAGAGAGACAGACAGCAAGGTTTATACAAATCTGAGATAATGTCTTGATGCTTTTTATAGAGTTTATAAATTGCCAGGCTGGGCTGATGAGACAGGGGATTGCGCAGTCAGATGGAACAGAGTAAATAGGCATTTTAACGTCATGGATTTAGCTGGTGGTAACTTGTGGAATAGACACCGGCTGGAATGCATTCAAGATTAGAACCACCAGTTGTATAAAAAATATTTATGTAACAGCCGTGTCATTTATGAAATAAATGTGGGACAGTGTGTCAGTTTATTTTGCTAACTATTTCAAGTCCTCATAAACCATGCTGTTTTCTGTCATAATGTTATGTTACTGTTTTCATTTGGCAAACTTATAGTATGTTGCAGTCAGTGGAGGATGTTGGAAATGAGCATAGATACTTGAATAACAATAATAACTTTTCAAAATTATAGTCATTAGATACACATGGCTTTGATAAAGTATAGTTGTTCTAATTGCACTCACGGTGATTTATTGTAGGCAATGTATTATTTGAGTTTGTAGATGCATCTTTTTTCTAGAGAGCCCCATACCTCTCATTGTGATAGGTCTGCATTCCCAAGTGCTGAGCTCCAATGGGATATTGCAATAACATTCTTTCTTGCCATTTTTCAGTGGATAGTTTGAATTAAATCCTTGTAGCTCATTTTGAGTGGTTAACCACACGTTCGATGCTGCTTTCTTCAGTGTCAAGCCTTGGGATCATTTGTATAGTGTAATCTGTATGCCTCTTAGGCCTCATACACACGTACTCATACACACGTACACTTTAGTTAAAAAGTCCCACTATACCTTAAAAGGCCCACTCCTACAGTATGTGGGCTTCAAACAATACAGAGAGGACCTATAAAGAAGAAAGGTTAATATTTATTCAATCTAATGTAATATTTTTATTGGTGCGTGATATGAAAGCTATCCATTTTGCTTTTAACACTAAAACCGCCTGCCTTTCAGCCTATCAGTACCCGCTAGAGAACATTGCCGGGCATCTCCGTTAGCATATGCATTAGATGCATATCAACCTGCAAAAATGCAGGTGCAGCAATAATAAGCACAATGCTTTATAAATAGTGAATGAGCTATTATAAAGTATTAATTGCATGAAGAAATATTAGTAGAACTAAAAAAATAACAACAACAGTTATTTGTTTAGATAGAGTGAAGGGTATGTTTTGTATAATTCTACAAAGTCATAGAACACAAGTGGCCATTTATCATTTTTTTGTTTCCCTTACAATAAAACATTACAGTGTAATCTATTTGATCAACTTTATTTGTAGATTAGATTAGTAATAGAGTTATAGTAATTAATAAAGTCCAGTTACAGATTATTTTGACGAAGTAGAAACTAAGAAGATAATAATATAACCAGCCAGGTGCACAGGTAAAATTATTTGCTGTATTCCTAAACAAAAGCACCAGTGCATGAACAATTGTAAAGTATGAATTGCATAAATAAATATTAGTGGAAATATATTCACGACAAGACATAAAAACGGTAATTTGTTGATGGTATTGTGCCCTTATTGGCGTTACCTTTACGCATTAATCGATCTTGTCTTCTCTTTATGTTTTGGGTCCACAGTCAGCATACAGCTTCAGGGCTTTGTGTGAGCAAGCCCCACAAACAAATCGGTTGCACTGCACATAGTTTTCATTAACCTTGTTTCTTGTGCATCTGCCACAGGTGTCGCATAATCTCTCTGAAGTGGTTGCGTGGCATGGTCTCTCAGAAAAAGTACTATGAGAGGAAAATGACCCCACATCCATGCTCTTTCCGTCATATGCCCCGCGGACATACAAGAGTGTAATAAATGCTTAGAGATCATCCATAGACATATCCCACCTACATTTTCCTTTTCTGTGTGCATGAGCAACAGATCGTCGATGTTCTGCAACATCTCCATGTCACATAAACTCGTTACTCTACCTAAACCCTGCCATCTCTCCCAGACTCCTGTCTCACTGTGGCAGTTTGGAATCAACGTCTCAGTCTCAGTTAGCTCCGTTACGGTTTTTCTGCGGCAAGGCTCAGGCATCGGTGGTGGAGACTCAAAGTCACCATCAGAATCAGATGAAGACTCTTCATCAGCAACGCCAATTTCAAGCTCATCATCTGATCCTCCATCTGACCCCAACTCATCTAACTTCTGCAGCATTTGCAATGCTGTCGGTGTGTCAATTCATTTGATTAGTAATATAGTAAATAAAACAGTCCCATAACAGCTTCTTTTTACAAAGTAAAACGTAAACGAGAATGGTATCAACTTATTTTCTGCTGATAAATAGGCATGACACAAACTTAATATTACACTATTGTCATTCTAAATAAAATCAACCTCTTCACCCTCCTTATCATTCAGTTAGGCCTAATTTAAATTCAATTGTGAAGTTAGGTGTACAGTAAGAGTTAGAATTAAAATGCTGATTTTGTCTTAGCAGGACAAACACATATTTGACTTTGCCTACTGATAGAAGACGATATCTATCTCAATGCAGGGCATAACGCTTACTATGGTCATTAAAACTAGAACCACCATAGGCCAATGGCCACTGACGTTTGTTTTTGTCATTAATTCAGCGAGGAGAGAGAGACGCATTAGCGCCTGGCTGGGTACCATTGGTACCATCCTACATTACATTGTCTTGGTGGGTTAAATTATGAATAGGTGTGAAGAAAAGGCTCTAAATACTTTTCTGTTTGTGACAAAAGAGCAGTGTAAAATGCAAACATTTAGGAAATGTCAAGGTAGGAAGAGAACATAGCTTTTTTTGGCAGATTTTCTTTTTTTACAAAATCAAAAGTCAGTGGCCATTGGCCTATGGTGGTTCTAGTGTTAATGGCCATTGTAAGCGTTATGTCCTGCTTTGAGATAGTATCTATCTTCTATCAGTAGGCAAAGTAAAATATGTGTTTGTCCTGCTAAGACAAAATCAGTATTTGAATAATAGCTCTTACTGTAATGAACTTCGTCTGTAGTTTGTAGAAAGTCAGACCGAAATGCAGCGTGTAGGTTACTCATGACTTTTAATGAAGCTAATACGGTACATGAAATAACGGAAGAAGAAAACAACAAACGAATGAAACTAATACAGCCTATCTGGTGAATAACACTAAGACAGGTACAATCACCCACGAATACAACGCGCACTCAGGCTGCCTAAATACGGTTCCCAATCCGAGACAACGAGAATCAGCTGACTCCAATTAGGAATCGCCTCAGGCAGCCAAGCCTAACTAGACACACCCCTAATAATACACACTCCCAATTAATACAAACCCTAATACGAAATAAAACATATAAACCCATGTCACACCCTGGCCTACCCAAACATATAAAAAAAACACAAGATACAATGACCAAGGCGTGACAGAACCCCCCCCCTAAGGTGCGGACTCCGGGACGCACCTCAAGAGCATAGGGAGGGTCCGGGTGGGCGTCTGTCCATGGTGGCGGTTCTGGCTCGGGACGTGGACCCCACTCCATAAATGTCCTAGTTCCTCCCCTACGCGTCCTAGGATAATCCACCTTCTCCGCCGACCATGGCCTAATAGTCCTCAACCTGATCCCCACATAACTGAGGGGCAGCTCGGGACCGAGGGGCAGCTCGGGACCGAGGGGCAGCTCGGGACCGAGGGGCAGCTCGGGACAGAGGGGCAGCTCGGGACAGAGGGGCAGCTCGGGACAGAGGGGCAGCTCGGGACAGAGGGGCAGCTCGGGATAGAGGGGCAACTCGGGATAGAGGGGCAACTCGGGATAGAGGGGCAACTCAGGATAGAGGGGCAACTCGGGACAGCGGGGCAACTCGGGACAGCGGGGCAGCCCGGGACAGAGGGGCAGCCCGGGACCGAAGCAGCCCGGTACTGAGGGGAAGCCCGGTACTGAGGGGAAGCCCGGTACTGAGGGGAAGCCCGGTACTGAGAGGAAGCTCGGTACTGAGAGGAAGCTCGGTACTGAAAGGGAGCCCAGTACAGAGAGGGAGCCTAGTACTGAGAGGAAGCTCAGTACTGAGAGGAAGCTCAGGCAGGTAGTAGGCTCCGGTAAATCCTGGCTGGCTGGTGGACCTGGATGATTAAGGTTGTCTGGCCGATCTAGAAGATCTTGGCAGACTGGCACTTCTGGCGGATCCTGGTAGACTGGCACTTCTGGTGGATCCTGGCAGACTGGTGACGCTGGGCCGACAGGAGACTCCGGCAGCACAGGAGAGGAGAAAGGCTCTGGCTGAGCTGAACAGGCGGGAGACTCCAACAGTGCAGGAGAGGAGAAAAGCTCTGGCTGCGCTGAACAGGCGAGGCGCACTGGACGCGCTGGGCCGACTGGTAGCACTGGTGGCGCTGGACAGACAGGAGACTCCGGCAGCGCCGGAGAGGAGAAAGGCTCTGGCTGCGCTAAACAGGCTGGAGACTCCGATAGCACAGGAGGGGAGAAAAGCACTGGCTGTGCTGAACAGGCGATGCGCACTGGACGCGCTGGGCCGACTGGGAGCACTGGTGGTGCTGGACAGACAGGAGACTCCGGCAGCGCAGGAGAGGAGAAAATCTCTGGCTGCGCTAAACAGGCGAGGCGCACTGGAGGCCTGGTGCGTGGTGCTGGAACTGGTGGTACTGGCGCGAGGACACGCACAGGAAGCCTGGTGCGGGGAGCTGCTACCGGAGGACTGGTGTGTATAGGTGGCTCTGGATAGACCGGACCGTGCAGGCGCACTGGAGCTCTAGAGCACCGAGCCTGCCCAAGCTTCCCTGGCTCGATGCCCACTCTAGCCCGGCCAATAGGAAGAGCTGGTATGTGCCTCACCGGGCTATGCTCCCGCACTGAAAACACCGTGCGCTCCATAGCATAACACGGTGCCTGCCCGGTCTCTCTAGCCCAACGGTGAGCACAGGGAGTATGCGCAGGTCTCCTACCTGGCATAACTATTCTCCCTTCTAGCTCCCCCCCAATAATTTTTTTGGGCTGTTTTTCCGGTTTCCTTGCCAACCGTGTTCCCTCGTATCGTCGGCTCCTATCTCCCGCTGCCTCTGCTCTCCTTAGTGCCTCCACCTGTTCCCATGGGAGGCGATCTCTTCCGGCCAATATCTCCTCCCAAGTGTAACAACCTTTACCATCCAATACGTCTTCCCATGTCCATTCTCCAAATAATTCATCCTCCCTTTGCTCCTCCAGCTGTCGCTGCCTGTTTAAACCAGCGCCTCTCCGTTTTTCCGGCGTGTCTTTTTCGTTGATTCGATTCGCCTGTAGCCCTCTTCGCATTGCTGTAGGGAATCCCAGGCGGGCTCCTGCACACGCCCTGGGTCGGCCGCCCACCTGTCGTAGTATAATCCATATCGTCCTCCTTCAGATCCTGCCAGTTAACACGCTGCTCGGTCTGTGAATCGTGGTGCGTGATTCTGTAATGAACTTCGTCTGTAGTTTGTAGAAAGTCAGACCGAAATGCAGCGTGTAGGTTACTCATGACTTTTAATGAAGCTAATATGGTACATGAAATAACGGAAGAAGAAAACAACAAACGAATTAAACTAATACAGCCTATCTGGTGAATAACACTAAGACAAGTACAATCACCCACGAATACAACGCGCACTCAGGCTGCCTAAATACGGTTCCCAATCCGAGACAACGAGAATCAGCTGACTCCAATTAGGAATCGCCTCAGGCAGCCAAGCCTAACTAGACACACCCCTAATAATACACACTCCCAATTAATACAAACCCTAATACGAAATACAACATATAAACCCATGTCACACCCTGGCCTACCCAAACATATAACAAAAACACAAGATACAATGACCAAGGCGTGACACTTACTTACCTGCCCTTCAATTCTACTTCTGCTTAAATTTGAAGTAGTAAAGCCATCTCATAATGCTATGAGTAAATACATGTAACATGCAACACTTTCACCATGGTAGTTCTAATAGCCTAGAGATACACTACAGCGGCACCATGTTCAGCAGGGAAAATTCCTGATCTGAATGGAATATACCCTCTTTTTTTAGTTTTCCTTAGTTCTGCTTACCTATGCCTTTTTAACATTTGTGGAATTTTTAAAGATTTTGATAGAGATAACCATGACCATGGTCCTATTCCTATGTAATTATCATTTACAGTGACACAAGTCAATTTCAAAGCTCTAATTGGTATAAGCTCATGAAATATTGTGACATGCCTGCACTTAACCATCATTCCATTCGCTCCTCCCTGCTCTCCTGAATTGACAGTGAGTAATTTATAGAAAATCACAAACAATTTGTGACACTTGTCACATCTGATTTACTTGATGGAGGAGGAATTCCAGTCAGCAGTACTCCAATTATCACCCATGACTCTATAGAATAGTATGCCTCATATTTCTATCAGGTCAATTGCTTCTGTCAAGTAGTACAGCGTCTTGTTTTCATGACTCAACAAGAATGTTGGAGAGATGGAAGATGGATTGTCGAAATCCTGTACACGTTGCTCTCTCAATACAAAACTTTTGAATCATCTGCTGAAATTAATCGGTTTCTATTAGTATTTTAGAATGTAGTTTCCGATTCAAAAGTGCAGAGCAAACAGTTGCAAAAGTCAGGTATTAACATGGCATAAGCTTTTTTCTTCCTTGCTCCTAGAATATATTTGACAAAAGTTACAGTGTCACCCCACTGTGTCCTAAGGGAATGCATTCAAACTGCAGACTAGAGACTAGAGACAGGAAGATTAAAACACTCTAGCATCGTCAGAAGATTATTTTCAAAATGTATTTTTCAAGACAAAAATGTATGGCTCCAAGCCCCTTTCCTTTTCCACCCAGAAAAATATGGAAATTGATTATATTTTATTCAATCTACTATATTAATTTAGTTGTGCTTTGCAAATGTTCCCGTTTTCATAATAACACATTTTCAAGGGAATCTTGCTCGATCAATGTATTTCACACAATGCAATGGTAACTTAGTGCCAAAGGCAGGGGGTGCATACAAAACAGACACATTCCTTTGGATGGGAACATAGAGGACAGGGTACAGAAGGAGAGTACAAGGTGTCCCTCCCGTTGGGTTTCCACTAGATAACACAGCTTCAAAGTCAGATTCTACAGCCATAGGTTTTTGGTCTTCATTTAAGGTTAGGCATAAGGTTAGCAGTGTGATTAAGGTTAGGGGGAGTGGGGGTGGGAGGGGGGATAAAGTTAAAAAGGTGGGCAAAATATTACCTAAGGTCACAGACTACTTAACAATTCAAACTGTGATTGTCTGGTAAACGTAGTTGATTTATTTGACTTAGAAATACCTTTTAAAACAGTTTTTGAAACTTTCCAAGAATCCCTCTCTTACTTTACTTGACATATAATTTACGACTCTCAAGAAATTGCTTAAAAAAGGCCAAGCATTGCACCGTGGTCTCTTTCTCTCCAGCACTGTGTCACATTGTGCTAAACCACCTCATTAAACCATGTAAGTGGAGTGGCTGTCATGGTTGACACAGGTGTGCCTTAGTCCAGGGCTAAATTGTGCTTGTGTTGGCACCCTGTCTGCACCCTGACTGTCACCAATTTTGGAGTGTTGGGGAAAAGAGATGTGAGTGCCAAGCTGACCCTTAAGAATGATCACACCCCCACCATGGCTTGTCAGTCAGGCCAGGATTTGCCGACGTCTGTATTGCTGCCCTAAACTGTGCTCCGCTATGTGGGATGGAGAGAGGCGAGAGGATATGAGGAGATTGATTGGCAGATATTTATGTGTGGTCTCACACCACTGGCTCCCAAAGAGCAGAAACCTAATAGCTCTAGTTAAGTGTGATTTCCTTGGAGAGATGGGGAAAAAGTACATTTTGGCAAGTGAGTAGATACGTCAAATGACTCAATTAATCAATTCCCGTGCTAAATTGAAGGCATTTAGAATATGTTGTTTCAACATAAAGCTCATGCTGTTGCTCATTATATTTATTTTGCTCCCTGAATCTCAATTATTAGATGGTGCACTTCCCATTCATAGCCATAATTCTGTACAGTATACTGTAGCCCTGTCTTGTCTCAATGTAGTACCCAGTATTCTGCAGTTATTGCTGCTTATTTTTGGATTCTTCTTAAATGGGATAGTCAAATGGAGTGTTGTATCCATTTCGAATAAGCAGTTTGGTTTTTCAATGAATTCTGAGTGGCCAGTAATGTATTGCAACAATGTTTCCATCTGACTGCTCTGCAAACAGTGGGGCTACAGATGCTACTTTGCCTGGTGCATCTCTGAGCTGAGTTTCAACGATCTATTCTCTCCTCATTACGTCCATTTGTCCATTTCAGTGTAAACGTTCTGCTCGCCAGACCAGCCCTGCCAGCCTTTTGAAATGTATTGAAAAATGAAATGATAGGGATTTCAACCCATGGATCAACCTCCATTGTTTCTGTGAAGGCCTTTCAAAACAATGTCTAAACGAATATATTTAGACATTCTGAATACAAGGCCGCACTTAGGCCTAATCTGAACAACTAACCACTTTCACAATTAGCATAAAATACATACTATATTCAACTTGTAATGTTTTAGGTGCCCTGGAATTACTATCGTAAATTCCAATAGTCCCAAGTGCAATATACAATTAGGAGCATTAGCATAATTTTACAACATTTTATTACAACATGCTTTCATATAGACGTGTTGGTTGTTAAGCAACAAAACTATGCATAACTATAGGGCAAAACAAGGGTTTGGCTTGTTTTGTTCACAACATCCAAACTATATATCGTCTCCAATGTTTATTGATGTTACAGTTGTTGGTTTGCTAGCTAGCGAATTTCTTGCCATATTAGCATTGACATGAAATCAGTCAAAACACCTCAAAACAACACATCAACGAGCTGAAACGAGCCACTTACAATTTCCCACGTGGCAAATTTTGTTGTTCTTGCCAGCAATCTGGTCATCCAGAATCACAACACACAGACTTCTGCCCCATAGAAGCGTGCACATTGTTTTAGTGACATTGTCAGCTAACCCATCTATAGGAAACAAAGAAAGTTGTAATTATTCTACATGAATTCCATAAGCATCTGTTGAAGTAGTCTTGCATTGCACCATGCTCTCTATCTCTAAACAATGATTATTCCATGAGAAGCACAGGACAGCTCTATCCATCATTGAGTTCAGTATGCCACAGTCTTCCACTACCCCCCTGTTAGGTCTGTTGAATCTAGGTCTCCTTTTTTCTGAAAGCATTATGACTTACTGGGTTATTTGTTCCTTTCCGGCCCACTACCCTAGTATTTCATAGCTCGGAAGCAACTAATAACAAAGATTTCAAAGGAAATCAGTCGTAATGGTGAATGTAATATTTGGTAAGTCAAAATGCAATACCACTATTTTCTCCTCGTTTTCACAGTAAAAAGTACAGATGTATAAGCCAGGGGTTCTCTAATTGGGGTCTGCAGGGGTTCTTCGGCCAGATCTCAATATATATATATATACAGTACCAGTCAGAGGTTTGGACACATCTACTCATTCAAGGGTTTTTCTATATTTGTACAATAATAGTGAAGACAAACATACTAGGAAAAAACACGTGGAATCATGTCGTAACCAAAAAAAGTGGTAAACAAATCAAAATATATTTTATATTTGAGATTCTTCAAAGTAGTCATCCTTTGCCTTGATGACAGCTTTGCACACTCTTGGAATTCTCTCAAACAGCTTCATGAGGTAGTCGCCTGGAATGCATTTCTATTAACAGGTGTGCCTTTTTAAAAGTTAATTTGTGTCATTTCTTTCCTTCTTAATGTGTTTTAGCCAATCAGTTGTGTTATGACAAGGTAAGGGAGGTAGGGGAACAAGTCCATATTATGGCAAGAACATCTGAAATAAGCAAATATAAAAGACATTAAAACACATTTTGGCCAAGGAATCCGTGGAACAAGTTTAGAGGGTTCAATAAAATACAATACAATAAAGTACAACATGATATTTTTAATCTACATTGTATGTTCTTAACTCTGGGCAACATGGGCCTGGGAGGCTCACAGGGATATTGTTATCCACAGTGCTCCACCAATTATCAACATTATCAACATTTTCAACATAATACTTCTTGTATTTTTTTTACGTACAGTAAATGCCCTGTAACTTAAAGCTATAATCCTTAGTTGCTACATCCATTTTTTTGTATATGGAATACCATGATATACCCATTGATTCTTGAAAAATATACCTTGTAAATGCCCTATGAGCTTAGTTCAGCTGTTGTACCCCATCAGAACCCAAAATGTAAGCTTTTTTTATTCCAACGTTTGTAAAAATCATGTAAACTTAAACAAACAAAGTATAGCCTTAAAACATTGTTAAAACTATAATTTTGATATCATGGATGGTCAGTCATTGTATATTATGTTGTCCATGAATTTGAGAGGTTACATTTCTCCAGGTCCATCCCTCAGGTTTTTGCCAAAACATAGGCGTGTACAGTTGCAGAAAGTTTGCTTGAAAACTGCAAAATGTTCTCTTCGAAGCCAAGAGGCAGGCCCTTAAAATGTTCCTTGGTCCACCCGGCTTTGCAATGCTGAAGTCATAAAATTAGTCTTGTCGTCTGACCACTATGCTGAACTGCCAGGACAGCTCAGAACCTACAACGTCTCTCACATCACTGTAGTAGACCAATGAGGCTGTCACACCCTGACCTTAGTTATCTTTGTTTTCTTTATCATTTTGGTTAGGTCAGGGTGTGACGAGGGTGACATATGTGTTTTATCCTGTCTCGGGTTTTTGTATGTCTATGGGGTTTCCCCAGTCTAGGTGTTTTTATGTCTATGGTTGCCAAGATTGGTTCTCAATCAGAGGCAGCTGTTTATTGTTGTCTCTGATTGGGGACCATATTTAGGTAGCCATATTCCTTGGGTATTTCATGGGTTATTGTCTATGTATAGTTGCCTGTGTCTGCACTTGTTGTTCATAGAGGTTTGTTGTTTTGGTTAGTTTGTTTAAGTGTCCTTCGTGGTCTTCCTTCATTAAAATATGAATGTATTCTAATCACACTGCGCTTTGGTCTCCTTTTTACGATGAACATGACAGAATAACCCACCAAAAAAGGACCACACGAGGAGATTGGTTGACGAGGAGTCAGATAGGAGACCTGAGCCAACTCCTCGTGCTTACTGTGGGGAGCGTGTAATTTGTCAGGCACCATGTTATGCAGAGATGCGCACGGTGCCTCCAGTGCACTATTCTAGCCTGGTGCGCTCTATTCCAGCTCCTCGCATTTGCCGGGCTAGAATGGGCATCCAGCCAGGACATATTAAGCCAGCTCTATCTTCTGGATCTCCAATGCGTCTCCACGGTCCAGTGTATCCTGTGCCTCCTCCTCGCACTCGCCCTGAGGAGCGTGTCACCAGCCCAGTACCACCAGTGCCAACAGCATGCACCAGGTTTCCTGTGTGCCTTCAGAGCCCAGTATGCCCTGTTACTCCTCCCGACACTTGCCCTGAGGTGTGTGTCCCCAGCCCGGTACCACCAGTTCTGGCACCACCCTCCAGGCCTACACTGCGCCCCCAGGGTCTAGTATGCCCTGTTCCTGCTCCTTGCACTAGCCCTGAGGTGCGTGTCACCAGCCCAGTACCACCAGTGCCGGCACCACACACCAGGCCAACAGTGCGCCTCGGCAGACCAGAGTGTCTGGCGACAGTAACCAGTCCAGAGGGTCCGGCGACAGTACCCAGTCCAGAGGGTCCGGCGACAGTACCCAGTCCAGAGCGTCCGGCGACGGTCCCCAGCCCCGGACCTCCGGTGATGATCCATGCAGTGATGGTCCCCAGCCCGGGGTCGCCAGCGACAATCTGCAGTAATGAGCCTCCGGCGAGGATCCACGGGTCAGTGCTACAAGGGCGGATGGCTCAATTTAACAAAGTTAGATGCCCACCCAGACCCTCCCATATCTGTTTAGGTTTGCAGCCGGGAGTCTGCACCTTTGGGGGGGGGGGGGGTACTGTCACGCCCTGACCTTAGTTATCTTTGTTTTCTTTATTTTGCTTAGGTCAGGGTGTGACAAGGGTGGTATGTGTTTTGTCCTGTCAAGGGTTTTTTGTATGTTTTTGGGGTTTTTCCAGTCTAGGTGTTTTTATACTATGGTTGCCTAGAATGGTTCTCAATCAGAGGCAGCTGTTTATCGTTTTCTCTGATTGGGGACCATATTTAGGTAGCCATATTCCTTGGGTATTTTGTGGGTTATTGTGTATGTATAGTTGCCTGTGTCTGCACTTGTTGTTCATAGCGTCACGTTTGTTTTGTCATTTTGGTTAGTTTAAGTGTTCTTTGTGGTCTTCCTTCATTAAAAGAAGAATGTATTCTAATCACACTGCGCTTTGGACTCCTCTTTATGACAAATGTGACAGAGGCCTTGCCCAGAAGTGTAGAGAGATGCAGGAACAGACATAAGTGCATCATGATCATATCCATCCTCAGCTGTAGACGCTTCACCCAATACTGTATGTATTCCTTTGCGTCATTACCTGCTCTTGATCCATAGAGAGGTTTATTCTCAATAGGTTTCCATGGTAATGATTTTGTGAGTAATTTGTTAAATTATATAATGACTGGTTCTTGGGGCCCTGGAGGATCTATGACAAGGATCCCTCTCTAATGAACAGAGTCACGGCTATAGCATCAGACAGAGAAACGTAGAGACACTCCTCACATTCATTAGTCTTGTCTGGAACGCATATTTCTTTCCCTGCACATTAAAGGTGCACTTACATGTTAATGAGGAGGCAGGGGGACGCTACCAATGGGGTGGAGATGTTCAGCGGTCAGTTTGTTTTTATTTGAAGGTTTTTAACTTGAGTTCAGTTCTCTGTTTGTGTTCAAACTCCCCTTAGCTGTTTAACTCATTACTCTCTTTGTTGCTGTCTCCTTCCCTTCCTCTCCCCCTCTCCCTCTTTGTCTCACCTGTGCTGAGGTGTGTTTCCATGTGTGGGAGACTCTCCCTATCGTGAGTAATGTGCATCAACAGCAAAGGTCGAATGGAATGGGTTTCTAGAGATAATGACTGAAGTGAAGGTACCTGGGTGCCACCAGATTGCCAAGTGTCTGAGCCTGTCATAAAGCGACATGGGAGGAGGGCTTTGGAGGCTCACTGTGTCCTTTAGCCATTATGAATGTCAGGAGAGGACAATCATATTGTATTTATAACAATGTAGAGTTAAGAGAAAGAAAAAACATTGAATTAGACATGCAAAATAAATACACAGTGAATAACGAATGACAATAACAAGTAAAAGTAACATGGCTATATTCAGGGAGTACCAGTACAGAGTCGATGTGCAGGGGTACAAGCTAATAATTGAGGTAGCTATGTACATTCAGTAGGTAGGGGTAAAGTAACTAGCCAACAGGATAGATAATAGACAGTAGCAGCAGCGTATGTGGGGAATGTTTAAAGAATGTTTTTAATGTCACATGCACAAGTACAGTGAAATGCTTTTCTTGCAAGCGCTAACCGCAACAATGCAGTAATCAATAACAACATAATATTAAAAATACCAACACAGAACCAAAACACACAAGATATAAAAATAATAAGAACACAATAAAGTAAGTAAGCATACTATATACAGGGTCTGTCCAGTACCATATTTTCAATGTGCAGGGATACTGGATTGATAGAGGTAGATATAGTATTTATCAGGGTAAGGTGATAAACAGAGTAGCAGCAGCATATATGATGATTGCATGTGAGTGGGTGTGTGTAGAGTCAGTATAAATATGTGTGCATATTGTGTGTGTGAGCAAATGATGGAGTGAGTGTTTCTATGTGTGATGGAGTATCAGTGTGTGTAGTGTGTATTGCCCTGTGAGAGTGCAAAAATAAAATACAAAGTTAAACTCAGATAGTAGCCATTGTGTTAGCTATTTTGTTATCTATTTAGCAGTCTTATGGCATGGGGATATAAGCTGTTTAGGAGTCTGTTGGTGTCAGACTTGCACCTGTACCACTTGCCGTTAGGAAGCAGAGAGAACTGTCTATGGCTTGGGTGGTTGGAGTCTTAACGGTTTTCTGGGCCGTTCTTTCACATCGCCTGATATAGAGGTCCTGGATGGCAGATAGCTCAGGCCAAGTGATGTACTGGGCTGTCTGCACCACCCTCTGTAGTCCCATGCTCTCGAGGGTGGTGATATTGCCATATCAAGCAGTGATGCAGCCAGTCAAGATGCTATAGAACGTTTTGAGGATTTGAGAGCCCATGCCAAATATTTTGTGTGTGTGCGTATGTGTGTGTGGCATCAGTATGCTAAATGTGCACATGCTAAGTGTGTGTGTGTGTGTGTGTGTGTGTGTGTGTGTGTGTGTGTGTGTGTGTGTGTGTGTGTGTGTGTGTGTGTGTGTGTGTGTGTGTGTGTGTGTGTGTGTGTGTGTGTGTGTGTGTGTGTGTGTGTGTGTGTGTGTGTGTGTTGATGTCAGTGTAAGAATGTGTGAGTATGTTGGATAGAGTCCAGTGTGTGTGTATTCACTGAATGTACAAAACATTAGGAACAGCTCTTTCCATGACAGACTGACCAGGTGAATCCAGGTGAAATCTATAAACCCTCATTGATGTCACTTGTTAAATCCACTTCAATCACTGTAGATGAAGGTGAAGAGACAGGTTAGAGAAGGATTTTTAATCTTTAAGACAATTGAGATATGGATTGTGTATGTGTGCCATTCAGAAGATGAATGGGCAAGACAGAAGATTAAAGTGCCTTTGAATCGGGTATGGTAGTTGCCAGGCGCACCGGTTTAATTGTGTCAAGAACTGCAAATGTGTTTTTGGGCAGAAATGCCTTCTGGAACATGTGAACTTTCATGTGCCTTAGTAACAAACTAGTACAGTGCATTCAGAAAGTATTCAGACCCCTTGACTTTTTTTCACATTACAGACCTATTTTAACATGGATTCAAATATTTTTCCCCCCCATCAATCTACACACAATACCCCATAATGACAAAGCAAAAACAGATTTTTTGAAATGTTTGCTAATTTATTATTCAATCCAAATCTGAAATATCAAATTTAAATAAGAATTCAGAACCTTTACTCAGTACTTTGTTGACGCACTTATGGCAGCTATTTTCAGGTCTCTCCAGAGATGTTTGATCGGGTTCAAGTCAGGGCACTGGCTGTCAAGTCAGGGCACTCTATGACATTCAGAGACTTGTCCCGAAGCCACTCCTGCGTTGTCTTGGCTGTGTGCTTAAGATCGTTGTCATGTTGGAAGGTGAACCTTCACCCCAGTCTGAGGCCCTGAGCAGGTTTTCATCAAGGATCTCTGTATTTTACTCCATTCATCTTTCCCTTGACCCTGACTAGTCTCCCAGTCCCTGCCGCTGAAAAATATCCTCACAGCATGATGCTGCCACCACCATGCTTCACTGCAGGGATATTACCAGGTTTCCTCCAGACGTGACGCTTTGCATTCAGGCCAAAGATTTTAATCTTGGTTCTCACGGCCTGAGAGTCATTTTGGGAGTCCTCATGGTCTTAGGTGCCTTTTGGCAAACTCCAAGTGGACTGTCATGTGCCTTTTACTGAGGAGTGGCTTCTGTCTGGCCATTCTACCATAAAGGCCTGATTGGTGGCGTGCTGCAGAGACGGTTGTCCTTTTGGAAGGTATTCTCATCTGCACACATCTCATCTGGAGATCTGTCAGAGTTACCATTGGGTTCTTGGTCACCTCCCTCACCAAGGCCCTTCTCCCCCAATTGCTCAGTTTGTCCGGCCGGCCAGCTCTAGGAAGAGTCTTGGTGGTTCCAAACTTCTTCCATTTAAGAATGATGGAGGCCACTATGTTCTTGGGGACCTTCAATGTTGCAGTAATTTTTGGACAATTCCTTTGACCTCGTGGCTTGGTTTTTGCTCTGACATGCACTATCAACTGTGGGACTTTATATAGACAGGTGTGCACTTTTCCAAATAATGTCATATCAATTGAATTTACCAAAGGTGGACTCTATTCAAATTGCAGAAACATCTCAAGGATGATCAATGAAAACAGGATGCACCTGAGCTAGGGTCTGAATACTTTTGTAAATAAGTTATTTCTGTTTTTACCATGAGGTATTGTGGGTAGATTGATGAGAAAATAAATATTTTTAAAAGCCTAGTTGGTTTAGCAAATTGAAAAGACAGAAACCTTCCCGCTAGCCATGATTGACTGAGATAATGGATGGGCTCAATAGGCCGAGAGATGACTTTGGATTGGTCTGCCACGTAGCATGCTTCTGTCTATAACATGAGCTGCTCCGTATGTGTAGGTAATCCTTTTCTAACGTGTGTTTTTTTTAAAGATGTCATGATAAACTGCAAAAAACACTTGTCTCCAAATTACATCTTCAAACTAAGGGCAACAATGGAATCCGTGACAGAGAGGGAGAAGCGTTCATCCGTGTATACAGCTAAGATAGTGTAGCTTGCTACATTTTCAGATATTATACATTGTTTGTTGCAAGTTAAAGCGTACTGCTAGCTAGCTAACGTTACCTGGCTGAATGGCTGTCTGGCTCGCTAACATTACATGTATGATCTGTGTACTAATATCCTTCTTTTCTCAGAGCCATTTACATTGCGAGTTATAGCATAATGTTAGCTAGCTAGCTAACATTGAACCTAGTTGGTTAGCTTTAGCTACCTGTAGATTAATGCAGGGTAGTAACATTATGAGTTGTGATTATGGTTCATTGTTTAGCTAGTTAACTAGCTAGCTACATGTCTAAACAAAAGACTTCACTATGCAAGTAACCATTAAACTGTGCCTTTTACACTTTCTGTATCCTGTGTGACAAATAAATGAACATTTTATTTGATTTAGTGTGTGTTTACCAGAGACGGTAATGTGAAGAACAACATGACCTGCACAAAAGTCAAATTAGGATATAACGTTAGGCTAATGAGACAGTGTCCAAGTTCAAAAATTCTCTGGTAGAATGGCCTGCTTTTATTTTGTCACACTCACAATCGTAAGCTATTTTCTGTAGTTAGCTTGCAAATAACTTGTAAATAATCTTGTTGATTTTGAAGACAAATTAGCTAAAGTTAAGACGTTGTCAGCTATATGATACTCATTATTTGAACTAGCAAGCCAGCTAATGTAACATTAGCTAGAAACTAACCAAAACATTGTTAAGAATGTTGATTTTAGTTGCTTGGTTTGCTATATTTATTGGTGTAGACTAAATACATTTTTAAATGGATGAGTTTATTGGTGTTAAAATACACGTCATGCTATTTTGGACCAGCAGGCTGCTGATGTCAAGCAGCCTGTCTTTTTTGTGTTTATACTTTTTCATAACGACAATGACAAGTTTGATGTCGGACGACAATGCTTTTACACCTGCATTGTTTGCTGTTTGGGGTTTTAGGCTGGGTTTCTGTACAGCACTTTGAGATATCAGCTGATGTACGAAGGGCTATATAAATACATTTGATTTGATTTGATTTGATTTGGTTTATAATGTCACTGTGACAACTGTATACAGACATGTCGATAGAAATAGCATAAACAAGCATTTAGTCTTGAAATCTTTGGTGGTTTAGTACACTACCGTACTCACCACACTGTTTAGCACATGGTCTCACGTGACTCCTTAAAGAGATATGTGGGGCTAATGCTTAAGAGGGTGTGAACGATGCTGAATGGGTGTAGACAAAGAATAGCTCTCCAGTAGGTGTACTAAAACATTCAAGGTCAAATAAAAATGTAAGTGGTGTTTCAGGTTATCAGCTTTCAAAACAGAACTACTTTCCCAAATGTGGTGTATGATATTCAATTTCTCTACTTTTATCCAATGTAAAAATACCATTTCAAATGTTGCTATGTAAGACAGAATCGATACAGTCGGTCACATATTAGGAAGGTGTTCATATTGTTTTGTATACTGAGTGCAGAATCATTGCAAGGGAGTTAGTGCAAAAAAGGGTAAAAGCAGGTAGTCAGCTGTGGCTGTCATAACATTTTCTCAGCCGGGTATTGCTATGCAAAAGATTGACGGTTTTACAGTAATTGCATCGCCAGGCCTCCATGCATACAAGCTGCATACAAGCTGCATACAAGCTGCATACAAGCTGATGCACGCCTTTGGATCATCTACAAGTCTAATAAATCAATTGAATATACACCATCACAATAAATCCATTATTTATTTTAGGCAGTTCTAAAGAAACATTATAGGAAGAAAATGTAGTTCAGAAGAACATAATATGATTTGGCCTACTGAATGTTATCTGGCTATGCGCCATGCCATAGGCTGTCGGCTTGTATACACACCTTCAAATTACTGTATTCCGCTATTTCAACCACACCTGCTGACAGTTGTATAAAATCAAGGACACAGCCATTCAATCTCCATAGACAAACATTGGCAGTAGAATTGTCTTACTTTCTTATTTTTTATTTTTTTATTTTTTGTGAATTTTACCCCTTTTTCGTGGTATCCAATTGTTTAGTAGCTACTATGTTATCTCATCGCTACAACTCCCGTACGGGCTCAGGAGAGACGAAGGTTGAAAGTAATGCGTCCTCCGATACACAACCCAACCAAGCCGCACTGCTTCTTAACACAGCACCATCCAACCAGGAAGCCAGCCGCACCAATGTGTCGGAGGAAACACCTTGCACCTGGCAACCTTGGTTAGCGCTTACTGCGCCCATCCCGCCACAGGAGTCGCTGGTGCGCGATGAGACAAGGATTTCCCTACCGGCTAAACCCTCCACAACCTGGGCGACGCTAGGCCAATTGTGCGTCGCCCCACGGACCTCCCGGTCGCGGCCGGTTACGACAGAGCCTGGGCGCAAACCCAGAGTCTCTGGTGGCACAGCTGGAGCTGCAGTACACAGCCCTTAACCACTGCGCCACCCCGGAGGCCCTCGAATTGCCTTACTTAAAAGCTCAGTGACTTTGAACGTGGCACCATCATAGGATGCCACCTTTTCAACAAGTCTGTTCGTCAAATTTCTGCACTGCTAGTGCTGCCCCGGTCAACTGTATGTGCTGTTATTGTGAAGTGGAAACGTCGAGGAGCAACAACGGCTCAGCCATAAAGTGGTACAAGCTCACAGAATGAGACCAAAATCAGCACAATAACTGTTCATCAGAAGCTTCATGAAATGGGTTTTTATGGCCGAGCAGCCGCAAACACACCTAAGATCACCATGCTCAATGCAAAGCGTCGGCTGGTGTAGTGTAAAGCTCACCTCCATTGGATTCTGGAGCAGTAGAAACACGGTCTCTGGAGTGATGAATGACGCTTCACCATGTGGCAGCCCGATGGACGAATCTGGGTTTGGAGGATGCCAGGAGAACGCTACCTGCCCCAATGCATAGTGCCAACTGTAAAGTATGGTGGAGGATAAATAATGGTCTGGTGTTGTTTTTCATGATTCGGGCTAGGTCTCTTAGTTCCAGTGAAGGGAAATCTTAACACTCCAGCAATGACATTCTACACAATAGTGTGCTTCCAAATTTGTGGCAACAGTTTGGGGAAGGCCCTTTCCTGTTTTAGCATGACATTACCCTGTGCACAAAGCGAGGTCCATACATAAATGGTTTGTCAAGATTGGTGTGGAAGAACTTTACTGGCCTGCACAGAGACCTGACCTCAACCCCATCGGACACCTTTGGGATGAATTGGAATGGCAACTGAGAGCCAGGCCTAATCGCCCAACATCAGTGCCCAACTTAACTAATGGATGCAAGTCCCTGCATCAATGTTCCAACATCTAGTGGAAAGCTTTCCCAGGAGAGTGGAAGCTGTTGTCGCAGCAAAGGGGGGACCAACTTCATATTATTGCCCATGATTTTGGAATGAGATGTTTGACCAGCAGTTGTCTACATACTTTTGGCCATGTTGTGTATTTCACTGCACAACAGGTGATATTCTACCCAAACTCTGTATTTACCTTTATTTAACTAGGCAAGTCAGTTAAGAACAAATTCTTATTTTCAATGATGGAACAGTGGGTTAACTGCCTGTTCAGGGGCAGAACAACAGATTTGTACTTTGTCCGCTCGGGGATATGAACTTACAACGTTTTGGATACTAGTCCAACGCTCTAACCACTAGGCTACCCTGCCGCCATGGGCGCTCCAGCCCTGTTCTTGCAGTTACCCAATGCTTAATTTTGCAAACCATGTTAAATCTGGAACATCGATAGTAATGTGTTTTCATAACTAAACATATTTCATTGAACTATTGACAGACCCTCTCTCTGCTTTCTGGAGAAAGGAATGAAGGAGAGAGGGGAGGAGATGGAAACTCACGGTAGTCAAATATTCTGTAGCTAAAGGTCATGTGTCAGCCTCTTAATTTAGAAAATATAAAAAATGCCTTAGTACAAGGCTAGTCAAAAACAAATTCGCTATAATTGTAGGCTAACTCTGAATTTGTTTAATTACAATGCCTTGCAAAAGTATTCATCCCCCTTGGCGTTTTTCCTATTTTGTTGCATTACAACCTGTAATTTAAAAGGATTTTTATTTGTATTTCATGTAATGGACACACACAAAATAGGCCAAATTGGTAATATTTTTTTTTTTTTAAATAACATTAAAAAACAGAAAAGTGGTGTGTGCATATGTATTCACCCCCTTTGCTATGAAGCCCCTAAATAAGGTTTGGTGCGACCAAATACCTTCAGAAGACACATAATGAGTTAAATAAAGTCCACCTGCGCGCAATCAAAGTGTCACATGATCTCAGTATATACTGTTGAAGTCAGAAGTTTACATACACCTTAGCCAAATACATTTAAACTCAGCTTTTCACAATTCCTGACATTTAATCCAAGTTAGAAATCTCTGTGTTAGATCAGTTAGGATTACCACTTTATTTTAAGAATGTGAAATTTCAGAATAATAGTAGAGAGTGACTTATTTCAGATTTGATTTCTTTCATCACATTCCCAGTGGGTTATAAAGTTACATAAACTCAATTAGTATTTGGTAGCATTGCCATTAAAATGTTTAACTTGGGTCAAGCGTTTTGGGTAGCCTTCCACAAGCTTCCCACAATAAGTTGGGTGAATTTTGGCCCATTCCTCCTGACAGAGCTGGTGTAATTGAGTCAGGTTTGTAGGCCTCCTTGCTCAAATTTTCTATAGGATTGAGGTCAAGGCTTTGTGATGGCCATTCCAATACCTTGACTTCGTTGCCCTTAACTCATTTTGCCACAACTTTGGAAGTATACTTGGGGTCATTGTCCATTTGGAAGACCCATTTGCGACCAAGCTTTAACTTCCTGCCAGATGTCTTTCGATGTTGCTTCAATATATCCACGTAATTTTCCATCGTCATGATGCCATCTATTTTGTGAAGTGCACCAGTCCGTCCTGCAGCAAAGCACCCCCACAACATGATGCTGCCACCCCCTTGCTTCACGGTTGGGATGGTGTTCTTCAGCTTGCAAGCATCCCCCTTTTTCCTCCAAACATAACATTATGGCCAAACAGTTATATATTGTTTTGATCAGACCAGAGGACATTTCTCCAAAAAGTACAATCTTTGTCCCCATGTGCAGTTGCAAACCGTAGTCTGGATTTTGTTATGGCGGTTTTGGAGCAGTGACTTCTTCCTTGCTGAGCGGCCTTTCAGGTTATGTCTATATAGGACTCGTTTTACTGAGGATATAGATACTTTTGTATATGTTTCCTCCAGCATCTTCACAAAGTCCTTTGCTGTAGTCCTGGGATTGATTTGCACATTTCGCACCAAAGTATGTTCATCTCTATGACACAGAATGCGTCTCCTTCCTGAACGGTATGACAGCTGTGTGGTCCCATGGTGTTTATACTTACGTACTATTGTTTGTACAGATGAACGTGGTACCTACAGGATGAACCAGACCTGTGGAGGTCTACAATTTTTTTTCTGAGGTCTTGGCTGATTTCTTTAGATTTTCCCATGATGTCAAGCAAAGAGGCACTGAATTTGAAGGTAGGCCTTGAAAAACATGTCACGCCTTGGTCATTGTATTTTGTGTTTTTGTTATATGTTTGGGTAGGCCAGGGTGTGACATGGGTTTCGATGTTGTGTTTAGTATTGGGGTTTGTATTATTTGGGATCGCGGCTGATTAGGGGTGTTGTTAGGCTTGGCTGCCTGAGGCGATTCTCAATCAGAGTCAGGTGCTTGTCGTTGTCTCTGATTGGGAACCGTATTTAGGTAGCCTGAGTTCGCTTTGTATTTTGTGGGTGTTTGTTCCTGTCTCTGTGTTGTAGTCACCAGATAGGCTGTAATTAGTTTCACGTTCCGTTCTGTTGTTTTTGTATTTAGTTCAGTTATTTCATGTACCGCGATACTTTCATTAAAGTCATGAGTAACCTACACGCTGCATTTCGGGCTGACTCTCTTCATTCAACAGACGAACGCCGTTACAGAAACACCCACCATTCACAGACCGAGCAGTGTGTAAACTGGCAGGATCTAAAGGAGGACGTTATGGACGGTAGAGGCATGGATTATACGACGTGGGAAGAAATCGACAGGTGGGCGGCCGACCCGGAGAGAGTGCAGGAGCCCGCCTGGGATTCCCTACAGCAATGCGAAGAGGGCTATAGACGAATGGAGTCGAAAAGGAAAGCACGGCAGGGCAGAGCGAAAACCGAAAGTCACCCCAAAAAATGTATTGGGGGGGGGGCTTAGGGAGAGTATGGCTGAGTCAGGAGATAGACCTGAGCCAACTCTCCTTGTTCATCGTGAGGAGCCAAGGAGGAGACCAGAACCAGAGCCAGTGTTAGAGGTGAGCGAAGCAGAGACTGTGAAGGAGTTAATGGGGAAAGTGGAGTGGAGAGTAATGAGGGAGTTGCTAGCTTGGTGCTATAGATATAATATTTGTCCGACGGATCGTGTCGGGGATTTGATAGCACCTGAGTTAGCGCTCTATACTCAACCTGAGGTGCGTGTTAGTCGGCTGGTGAAGTTGGTGCCAGCCTCACGCACCAGACCTCCTGTGCACATCCCTAGCCTTGCACGTCCTGTGCCTACACTGCTCTCAAGATCTCCAGTACGCCTTCACGGTCTAGCCCATCCTGTGCCACCTCCACACACCAGTCCTCCGGTAGCAGCTCCCCGCACCAGGCTTCCTGTGCGTGTCCTCGATCCAGTACCACCAGTTCCATAACCACACACCAGGCCTCCAGTGCGCCTCGCCTGTTCAGCGCAGCCAGCGCTTTTCTCCTCTCCTGCGCTGCCGGAGTCTCCCGCCTGTTTAGAGCAGCCAGAGCCTTTCTCCTCTCCTGCGCTGCCGGAGACTCCTGTCTGTCCAGCGCCGCCAGTGCCGCCAGTCTGCCCAGCGCCGCCAGCGCAGCCAGTCTGCCCAGCGCCGCCAGTCTGCCCAGCGCCGCCAGTCTGCCCAGCGTCGCCAGTCTGCCAGGATCCGCCAGAAGTGCCAGTCTGCCAGGATCCACCAGAAGTGCCAGTCTGAGGGCTTCCCCTCAGTCCCAGGCTGCTTTGGTCCCGAGCTTCCCCTCTGTCCCGAGCTGCCCCTCTGTCCCGAGCTGACCCTCTGTCCCGGGCTGCCCCTCAGTCCCGGGCTGCCCCTCTGTCCCGGGCTGCCCCTCTGTCCCGGGCTGCCCCTCTGTCCCGAGATGCCCCTCTGTCCTGAGATGCCCCTCTGTCCCGAGCTGCCCCTCTGACCCAAGCTGCCCCTCTGTCACGAGCTGCTCCTCAGTTATGTGGGGATCTGGGTGAGGACTATTAGGCCATGGTCGGCGGAGAAGGTGGATTATCCCAGGACGCGAAGGGTAGGGTAGTCCCGAGCCAGAACCACCACCATGGACAGACGCCCACCCGGACCCTCCCTATGCTCTTGAGGTGCGTCCAGGAGTCTGCACCTTAGGGGGGGGGGGGGTTCTGTCACGCCTTGGTCATTGTATTTTGTGTTTTTGTTATATGTTTGGGTAGGCCAGGGTGTGACATGGGTTTATACGTTGTGTTTAGTATTGGGTTTTGTATTATTTGTGATCGTGGCTGATTAGGGGTGTTGTTAGGCTTGGCTGCCTGAGGCGATTATCAATCAGAGTCAGGTGCTTGTCGTTGTCTCTGATTGGGAACCGTATTTAGGCAGCCTGAGTTCGCTTTGTATTTTGTGGGTGTTTGTGTCTGTCTCTGTGTTGTAGTCACCAGATAGGCTGTAATTAGTTTCACGTTCCGTTTTGTTGTTTTTGTATTTAGTTCAGTTATTTAATGTACCGCGATACTTTCATTAAAGTCATGAGTAACCTACACGCTGCATTTCGGTCTGACTCTCTTCATTCAACAGACGAACGCCGTTACAAAACATCCACAGGCAGACCTCCAATTGACTCAAATTATGTAAATTAGCCTTTCAGAAGCTTCTAAAGCCATGACATAATTTTCTGGAATTTTCCAAGCTGTTTAAAGGCACAGTCATCTTAGCGTATATAAACTTCTGACCCACTGGGATTGTGATACAGTTAATTATAAGTGAAATAATCTGTCTGTAAACAATTGTTGGAAAAGTTACTTTCGTCATGCACAAAGTAATGTCCAAACCGACTTGCCAAAACTATAGTTTGAAATTTGTGGAGTGGTTGAAAAATGAGTTTTAATGACTCCACCCTAAGTGTATGTAAACTTCTGACCTCAACTGTGTACACCTGTTTCCAACGACCCCAGAGTCTGCAACACCACTAAGCAAGAGGCACCACAAAGCAGGCGGCACCATGAAGACCATGGAGTTCTCCAAACAGGTCAGGGACAAAGTTGTGGAAGTCCAGATCAGGGTTGGTTTATAAAAAAGTTACTGAAACTTTGAACATCCCACGGAGCAGAATTAAATCCATTGTTAAGAAATGGAAAGAATTTGGCACCACAACAAACCTGCCAAGAGAGGGCCGCCCACCAAAACTCACGGACCAGGCAAGGAGTGCATTAATCAGAGAGGCAACAAAAAGACCAAAGATAACCCTGAGGGAGCTGCAATGCTCCACAGCGGAGATTGGAGTATCTGTCCATAAGACAACTTTAAGCCGGACACTCCACGGGGTTGGGCTTTACAAAAGAGTGGCCATAAAAAAGTATTTGCTTAAAGAAAAAAATAAGCAAACACGTTTGGTGTTCACCAAAAGGCACGTGGAAGACCCCCCAAACATATGAAATAAGGTACAGATGAGGTACAGAAGGTCATATGAGACTAAAATTTAGCTTTTTGGCCATCAAGGAAAACACTATGTCTGGCGCAATTCCAACACCTCACATCACCCCAAGAATACCTTCCCCACAGTGAAGCATGGTGGTGGCAGCATCATGCTGTGGGGATCTTTTTCATCGGCAGGGACTGGGAAACTAGTTAGAATTGTAAGGAATGGTGTAAAATACAGGAAAGGTCTTGAGGGAAACCTGTTTTACTCTTCCAGAGATTTGAGACTGGGACGGAGGTTCACAATCCAGCAGGACAATGACCAGAAGCATACTGCTAAAGCAACACTTAAGTGGTTTAAGGCGAAATTTAAATGTCTTGGAATGGCCTAGTCAAACCCCAGTCCTCAATCCAGTTGAGAATATGTGGTATGACTTAAAGATTGCTGTACACCAGCGGAACCCATCTAACTTGAAGGAGCTGGAGCAGTTTTGCCTTGAAGAATGGCCAAAAATCTGCTGGAAAAGGTGCTGGAAAAGGTGGCTCTACAGTCGTGGCCAAAAGTTTTGAGAATGACACAAATATTAATTTTCACAAAGTCTGCTGCCTCAGTTTGTATGATGGAAATTTGCATATACTCTGAATGTTATGAAGAGTGATCAGATGAATTGCAATTTGCCATGTAAATGAACTGAATCCCAAAAAACATTTCCACTGCATTTCAGCCCTGCCACAAAAGGACCAGCTGACATCATGTCAGTGATTCTCTCGTTAACACATGTGAGTGTTGACGAGGACAAGGCTGGAGATCACTCTGTCATGCTTATTGAATTCGAATAACAGACTGGAAGCTTCAAAAGGAGGGTGGTGCATGGAATCATTGTTCTTCCTCTCAAACACGGTTACCTGCAAAGAAACACGTGCCGTCATAATGGCTTTGCACAAAAAGGGCTTCACAGGCAAGGATATTGCTGCCAGTAAGATTGCACCTAAATCAACCATTTATCGGATCATAAAGAACATCAAGGAGAACTGTTAAAATGGTGTGAAGAAGGCTTCAGAGCACCCAAGAAAGTCCAGCAAGCGGGACCGTCTCCTAAAGTTGATTCAGCTGCGGGATCGAGGCACCACCAGTACAGAGCTTGCTTAGGAATGGCAGCAGGCAGGTGTGAGTGCATCTGCACGCACAGTGAGGCAAAGACTTGCATTGTTCCTCAAATGCAGTTTATGATATACCGTTTTGTAGCTCTGTGTCTCTGCTTTTATCCAATGTAAAAAAACACATTTTAAAATGTTGCTACATAAGACCGAATCAAGGTGTTGTCACAAATTGATCAATCACGTTGAGGTGAGTTTTAAAAGCACATACTGTTTTGATGATACGTTTCTGTTGTGATTTTCCATTGCATTTTCATTGATTTCAGAGTGGGTAAAGGGTCAATAAAGCTCTGAGTACCAGGCCATAGAGTACCATAATATGAGTCATAATACCTATAAAACATACACGGAAATTGTTCCAATTGTTTTTCTAGCATTAGTTTTTCCCATAGGTGATTTTAGAAACACTTAAAATAAGTGCTGTGTTTCGTGTAGGCTTACTCAGGCGCAACATTTTGATAACCGTGTACAAGGTGATTTATATCATTGTGCAGCTGTATAACTTTTTGAGAATATGAGGGCCCATGCCAAATCTTTTCAGCCTCCTGTTGGGGAAGAAGCGCTGATGTGCCCTCTTCACAAATGTGTGGGTGTGTGTGGACCATGTTAATTCCTTAGTGATGTCGACACAGAGGAACCAGAATCTCCTGGCACCATACTGCCAGGAACCAGAACTTCCTGTTGTCCTGGCACCATACTGCCAGGTCTCTGACCTCCTCCCTATAGGCTGTCTCATCGTTGTCGGTGATCAGGCCTACCACTGATGGTGAAAGTGGTAGCGCTAGCTTTTTGCTCAGTGCGGATGTTGCCTGTAATCCATGGCTTCTGGTTGGGGTACGCATGGTCAATGTGTGGGCAACGTCTTCAATGCACTTATTTTGACCAACGGCCTTGATTCGGTCTTATGTAAAAAATGTGAAATTGTGTTTTTTACATTGGATTAAAGCAGAGACACATAGCTACAAACTGGTATATCATACACTGCATTTGAGGAACAATGGGAAAGTAAATCTGCTTGAAAGTTGATAAACTTTTGAGAAAATGGCCCTTGAATATTTTGGTACACCTACTAGAGAGCTCGTCTTTGTCTACACCCATTCAGCATTGTTCACACCCTCTTAAGCCAGCCCCATCCATCTCTTTAAGAATGTGCAAAGCCATCATCAAGGCAAAGGGTGGCTACTTTAAAGAGTATAAAATATGTACGTAAATATGTATTTTTGTTTAACACTCTTTTTGGTTTCTACATGATTCCATATGTGTTATTTCATAATTTTGATGTCTTCACTATTATTCTACAAAGCTGTCATCTTAACTTATCAGGTTTCAGGTAAGACCCAAATGCAGACTGGGTTGAAGTAACAATGTTTATTACAGCAACAGGGGCAGGCAAACGGCAGGTCAAGGCAGGCAGGGGTAGATAATCCGGAGTAGTGGGCAACGGTACAGGATGGCAGCCAGGCTCATGGTCAGGGGCAGACAGAACAGTCAGGACAGGCAAGGGTCAAATCCAGGAGAGCAAGAAACAGAGAGACTGGGGAAAAGCAGGAGCTGAGACAAAACACTGGTTGACTTGACAAACAACATGAACTGGCAACAGACAAACAGAGAACATAGGTATAAGTACCCAGGGGATAATGGGAAGATGGGCGACACCTGGAGGGGGGAGGAGACAAGCACAAGGACAGGTGAAATAGATAGTACTTCAAATCTAAATATTTAGTACTTCAAATCTAAATATTTTTTAGATTTTAGATTCTTCAAAGTAGCCCCCCTTTACCTTGATGACAGCTTTGCACACTTTTGGTATTCTCACCTGGAATGTTTTTCCAACAGTGTTGAATGAGTTCCCACATATGCTGAGTACTTGTTGGCTTCTTTCCTTCACTCTGCGGTCCATCTCATCCCAAACCATCTCAATTGGGTTGAGGTCGGGTGATTGTGGAGGCCAGGTCATCTGATGCAGCACTTCATCACTCTCCTTCTTGGTCAAATAGCCCTTACACAGCCTGGAGGTGTGTTGGGTCATTGTCCTGTTGAAAAGCAATTGATAGTCCCACTAAGTGCAAAACAGATAGGATGGCGTCTTGCTGCAGAATGTTGTGGTAGCCATGCTGGTTAAGTGTGCCTTGAATTCTAAATAAATCACAGACAGTGTCACCAGCAAAGCACCCGACACCATCACACCTTCTCCTCCATGCTTCATGGTGGTAACCACACATATTTATTTTACCTTTATTTAAGTAAAAAATCTTAATTTTAATGACGGCCTGGAAACAGTGGGTTAACTTGCCTTGTTCAGTGGCAAAACATCAGATTTTTACCTTGTCGGCTCAGGAATTCAATCTTGCAACATTTCGGTTACTAGTACAACGCTCTAACCACTAGTCTACCTGCCGCCATGGGGACACCATCGGTTCACCTGCTCTGCGTCTAACAAAGGCACGGCGATGTCTCACATCTCAAATTTGGACTCACAGACCAAAGGACAGATTTCCACGGGTCTAATGTCCATTGCTCGTGTTTCTAGGCCCAAGCAAGTCTCATCTTCTTGTTGGTGTCCTTTATTCAGGGTTTCTTTGCAGAAATTCAACTTTGAAGGCCTGATTCACGCAGTCTCCTCTGAACAATTGATGTTGAGATGTGTCTGTAACTTTACCTTTGTGAGGTGCAATCTGAAGTGCAGATAATTGGCAATTTCTGAGGCTGGTAACTGTAATGAACTTATCCTCTGCAGCAGAGGTAACTCTGGGTCTTCTTTTCCTGTGGCAGTCCTCATGCCAGTTTCATAATAGCGCTGGTTGGTGTTTGTGACAGCACTTGAAGAAACTTTCAAAGTTCTTGAAATTTTCCGGATTGACTGACATTCATTTCTTAAAGTAATGATGGACTGTCATTTCTCTTTGCTTATTTGAGCTGTTCTCTCCATAATATGGACTTGGTATTTTATCAAGTAGGGCTATCTTCTGTATACCACCCCTACCTTGTCACAACACAACTAATTGGCTCAAACACATTAAGAAGGAAATAAATTCCACAAACTAACTTTTAACAAAGCACACCTGTTAATTGAAATGCAATCAAGGTGACTACCTCATGAAGCTTATTGAGAGAATGCCAAGAGTGTACAAAGCTGTCATCAAGGCAAAGGCTGGCTACTTTGAAGAATCTCAAATTTAAAATATATTTTGATTTGTCTAACACTTTTTTGGTTACGACATGATTCCATATGTGTTATTTCCTAGTTTTCATGTCTTCACTATTATTCTACAATGTAGAATGTTGACTGGTACTGTGCACAAATCTGCTTTGTCTGACCACTTCCGTATTGAGCGTGTCACTGGTACTTCCTGTTTGAGTTTTTGCTTGTAAGCACGAATCAGCAGGATAGAGTTATGATCTGATTTGTGAAAGGGAGGGTCAGGGACAGACTTGTATGTATTTCTGTGTGTGGAGTAAAGATGATCTAGAGTTTTGTCGCCTCTAGTTGTGTAGATGACATGCTGTTAAAAATTAGGTAAATGGATTTCAGTTTTCCTGCATGAGTAACGCTGCCTCTGAATGTGCATTTTCTTGTTTGCTTATGGACTATACAGCTAGTTGAGTGTGGTCTTAGTGCCAGCATCGGTTTGTGGTGGCAAATAGAGAGCTACGTAAAATATATATGAAGAATCTCTTGATAAATAGTATGGTCTGCTGCTTATCATAAGGTATTCTAACGCAGGAGAGCAAAAATTAGCCTGAGGTTTCCTTGAAACCTCTACGGGATCGGTGTCCCTATACCAGGACGGTTGAGCTAACGTTCGCTAATGTGATTAGTGTGATGTAAGTAACAGCAAACTTTCCAGGACATAGACATGTATTATGTGGACAGAAAGCTTAAATTCTTGTTAATCTAACTGTACTGTCCAATGTGCAGTTGCTATTAAAGTGAAAGAATATCATGCTATTGTTTGAGGAGAGTGCACAACAACAAAAACAAATCACTATAACAGATTTGATACATTCACCTCTTTCGTACTTACATTCAGTAATCTTGCCCTGATTTGTCATCCTGAGGGTCCCAGGGATAAAATGTAGCATAGTTTTTTATATTCAAATGTAGGAACTGGGTTCTACAGTTTGAACCCCTGCTGTCTCTGGCTCCACACCCACCTAGCCCGGCCATCAAGATGTGTGAAAGTTAGTGGAATCAAATCCACGTTTATTTGTCACGTGCGCTGAATACAACAGCTGTTAACAAAGTGACGCATCCCTCCCCCTCTCACCCCTCTCACCTTTGAGTCTTGACGATGCATAGCCATGACTCTGAGAAACATAGAATATTACCATTTTTCAGGTCCCATTGATAGGATAGTCTCGAACGAAGCTCGAACGCGAACCAGATGAGCTAAATGCCTTTTATGTTCGGTTCTAGGCAAGCAACACTGAAGCATGCATGAGAGCATCAAATCAAAATGAAATCAAATCCTATTTATTTATATAGCCCTTCATACATCAGCTGATATCTCAAAGTGCTGTACAGAAACCCAGCCTAAAACCCAAACAGCAAGCAATGCAGGTGTTGAAGCACGTTGGCTAGGAGAAACTCCCCAGAAAGGCCAAAACCTAGGAAGAAACCTAGAGAGGAACCAGGCTATGAGGGGTGGCCATACCTCTTCAGGCTGTGCCGGGTGGAGATTATAACAGAACATGGCCAAGATGTTCAAATGTTCATAAATGACCAGCATGGTCAAAAAATAGGTCTGGGAAAGGTAGCACGTCCGGTGAACAGGTCAGGATTCCATAGCTGCAGGCAGAACAGTTTAAACTGGAGCAGCAGCACGGCCAGGTGGACTGGGGACAGCAAGGAGTCATAATGCCAGGTAGTCCTAAGGCATGGTCCTATGGCTCAGGTCCTCAGAGAGAGAGAAAGAAAGAATTAGAGAGAGCATACTTAAATTCATACAGGACACCGGATAAGACAGGAGAAGTAGTCCAGATATAACAAATTGACCTTAGCCCCCCGACACATAAACTACTGCAGCATAAATACTGGAGGCTGAGACAGGAGGGGTCAGGAGACACTGTGGCCCCATCTTATGATTTATTTATTTTTTACCTTTATTTAACTAGGCAAGTCAGTTAAGAACAAATTCTTATTTTCAATGACGGCCTAGGAACAGTGGGTTAACTGCCTGTTCAGGGGCAGAACGACATATTTGTACCTTGTCAGCTCGGGGGTTTGAAATTGCAACCTTCCGGTTACTAACCCTGCCGCCCCTGACACCCCCGGACAGGGCCAAACAGGAAGGATATAACCCCACCCACTTTTCCAAAGCACAGCCCCCACACCACTAGAGGGATATCTTCAACCACCAACTTACCATCCTGAGACAAGGCCGAGTATAGCCCACAAAGATCTCCGCCGTGGCACAACCCAAGGGGGGCACCAATCCAGACAGGAAGATCACATCAGTGACTCAACCCACTCAAGTGATGCACCCCTCCTAGGGACGGCATGAAAGAGCACCAGTAAGCCAGTGACTCAGCCCCTGTAATAGGGTTAGAGGCATAGAATCTCAGTGGAAAGAGGGGAACCGGCCAGGCAGAGATAGCAAGGGCGGTTCGTTGCTCCAGAGCCTTTCCGTTCACCTTCACACTCCTGGGCCAGACTACACTCAATCATATGACCCACAGAAGAGATGAGTCTTCAGTAAAGACTTAAAGGTTGAGACCAAGTTTGCGTCTCTCACATGGGTTGGCAGACCTTTCCATAAAATTGGAGCTCTATAGGAGAAAGCCCTGCCTCCAGCTGTTTGCTTAGAAATTCTAGGGACAATTAGGAGGCCTGCGTCTTGTGACTGTAATGTACGTGTAGGTATGTACGGCAGGACCAATTCAGAGAGTTAGGTAGGAGCAAGCCCATGTAATGCTTTGTAGGTTAGCAGTAAAACCTTGAAATCGGCCATTGCCTTGACAGGAAGCCAGCTAGCACTGGAGTAATATGATCAAATCTTTTGGTTCTAGTTAGGATTCTAGCAGCCATATTTAGCACTAACTGAAGTTTATTTAGTGCTTTATCTGGGTAGCCGGAAAGTAGAGCATTGCAGTAGTCTAACCTAGAAGAAAACAAAAGCATGGAATGTTACGTAGATGGAAAAAAGCTGTCCTTGAAACAGTCTTGATATGTTCGTCAAAAGAGAGATCAGGGTTCCAGAGTAACGCCAAGGTCCTTCACAGTTTTATTTGAGACGACTGTCCAACCATTTCGAGCAATTGTCAGATTCAACAGAAGATCTCTTTGTTTCTTGGGACCTAGAACAAGCATCTCTGTTTTGTCCGAGTAGAACGTTTTCAGCCATCCACTTCCTTATGTCTGAAACACAGGCTTCTAGCAAGGGCAATTTTTGGGCTTCACCATGTTTCATTGAAGTGTACAGCTGTGTGTCATCCGCATAGTAGTGAAAGTTAACATTATGTTTTCGAATGACATCCCCAAGAGGTAAAATATATAGTGAAAACATTAGTGGTCCTAAAACGGAACCTTGAGGAACACTGGAATTTACAGTTGATTTGTCAGAGGACAAACCATTCACAGAGACAAACTGATATCTTTCCGACAGATACGATCTAAACCAGGCCAGAACTTGTCTGTGTAGACCAATTTGGGTTTCCAACCTCTCCAAAAGAATGTGGTGATCGATGGTATCAAAAGCAGCACTAAGGTCTAGGAGCACGAGGACAGATGCAGAGCCTCGGTCTGATGCCATTAAAAGGTAATTTTCCACCTTCACAAGTGCCGTCTCAGTGCTATGATGGGGTCTAAAACCAGACTGAAGCATTTCATATACATTGTTTGTCTTCAGGAAGGCAGTGAGTTGCTGCGCAACAGCCTTTTCAAAAGAAATTGAGAGGAATGGAAGATTCGATATATAGGCCGATAGTTTTTTATATTTTCTGGGTCAAGGTTTGGCTTTTTCAAGAGAGGCTTTATTAATGCCACTTTTAGTGAGATTGGTACGCATCCGGTGGATAGAGAGCCGTTTATTATGTTCAACATAGGAGAGACAAGCACAGGAAGCAGCTCTTTCATTAGTTCAGTTGGAATAGGGTCCAGTATGTAGCTTGAAGGTTTAGAGGCCATGATTATTTTCATCATTGTTTCAAGTGATATAGTACTAAAACACTTGAGTGTCTCTCTTGATCCTAGATCCTGGCAGAGTTGTGCAGACTCAATACAACTGAGCTTTGAAGGAATATGCATATTTAAAGAGGAGTCCATAATTTACTTTCTAATAATCATGATCTTTTTCATGAATGTATTACTGCTGAAGTGAAAGCCATCCTCACTTGGGGAATGCTTCTTTTTAGTTAGCTTTGCGGCAGTATCAAAAATAAATTTCGGATTGTTCTTATTTTCCTCAATTAAGTTGGAAAAATAGGATGATCGAGCAGCAGTAAGGGCTCTTCGATACTGCACGGCACTGTCTTTCCAAGCTAGTTGGAAGACTTCCAATTTGGTGTGGCGCCTTTTCTGTGTGCCAGGGAGCTAGTTTCTTATGAGAAATGTTTTTCGTTGTTAGGGGTGCAACTGCATCTAGGGTATTGCGCAAGGTTAAATTGAGTTTCTCAGTTAGGTGGTTAACTGATTTTTGTCCTCTGACGTCCTTGGGTAGGCAGAGGGAGAATGGAAGGGCATCAAGGAATCTTTGTGTTGTCTGTAAATTTATAGCACAACTTTTAGTGCTCCTTGGTTGCGGTCTGAGCAGATTATTTGTTGCAATTGCAAACGTAATAAAATGGTGGTCCGATAGTCCAGGATTATGAGGAAAAACATTAAGATCCACAATATTTATTCCATGGGACAAAACTAGGTCCAGAGTATGACTGTGACAGTGAGTAGGACCAGAGACATGTTGGACAAAACCCATTGGGTCGATGATGGCTCCGAAAGCCATTTGGAGTGGATCTGTGGACTTTTCCATGTGAATATTAAAGTCACCAAAAATTATAATATTGTCTGCTATGACTACAAGGTCCGATAGGAATTCAGGAAGCTTGGCTTTGAAGTAATGGATCTAACATTAAGTAGCTGTTATGCAGGTGAATGAGGACCCAAAAGCGACTTGGCGAAAACAGAGTCTTTATTCCAGTAAAGGAAATAGGCAATACTCCTAGACAAATCGGAGCAGAAAACAAAACATAAAAAACTAATTCCACTCGTAGTGACGAGGACAGACTGGAGACTCGACCATAAACTGTAGGTTGCCTCGGGAAGGCACCGACCGTAGCAGACTCAGACACCTGCTCACACGCAGCATCTGAGGGAAACAAGACACGACAGGGCGAGACAAAGACACAGCACGGCGAACAATATACAAGGATCCGACAGGACAGAAACGGAAAACAAGGGGAGAAATAGGGACTCTAATCAGAGGACAAGATAGGGAACAGGTGTAGAAAGACTAAATGAGTGAGTAGGAGAATGAGGAACAGCTGGGAGCAGGAACGGAACGATAGAGAGAGGAGAGAGAGGGAGGGAGAGAGAGAGGGATAGAAAAAGGGAACGAACCTAATAAGACCAGCAGGGGGAAACGAACAGAAGGGAAAGCATAATGACAAGACAATATAAGACAAAACATGACAGTACCCCCCTACTCACCGAGCGCCTCCTGGCGCACTCGAGGAGGAATCCTGGCGGCAACGGAGGAAATCATCAATCAGCGAACGGTCCAGCACGTCCCGAGACGGAACCCAACTCCTCTCCTCAGGACCGTAACCCTCCCAATCCACTAAGTATTGGTGACCCCGTCCCCGAGAACGCATGTCCATGATCCTACGTACCTTGTAAATAGGTGCGCTCTCGACAAGGACGGGGGGGGGGGAGACGAACGGGGGTGCGAAGAAAGGGCTTGACACAGGAGACATGGAAGACAGGATGGACGCGATGAAGATGTCGCGGAAGAAGCAGTCGCACAGCGACAGGATTGACGACCTGGGAGACACGGAACGGACCAATGAACCGCGGAGTCAACTTACGGGAAGCTGTCGTAAGGGGAAGGTTACGAGTGGAAAGCCACACTCTCTGGCCGCAACAATACCTAGGACTCTTAATCCTACGTTTATTGGCGGCTCTCACAGTCTGTGCCCTGTAACGGCAAAGTGCAGACCTCACCCTCCTCCAGGTGCGCTCACAACGTTGGACAAACGCTTGAGCGGAGGGAACGCTGGACTCGGCAAGCTGGGATGAGAACAGAGGAGGCTGGTAACCCAGACTACTCTGAAACGGAGATAACCCGGTAGCAGACGAAGGAAGCGAGTTGTGAGCGTATTCTGCCCAGGGGAGCTGTTCTGCCCAAGACGCAGGGTTTCTAAAAGAAAGGCTGCGTAGTATGCGACCAATCGCCTGATTGGCCCTTTCTGCTTGACCGTTAGACTGGGGATGAAACCCGGAAGAGAGACTGACGGACGCACCAATCAAACGACAGAACTCCCTCCAAAACTGTGACGTGAATTGCGGACCTCTGTCTGAAACGGCGTCTAACGGAAGGCCATGAATTCTGAACACATTCTCGATGATGATTTGTGCCGTCTCCTTAGCGGAAGGAAGCTTAGCGAGGGGAATGAAATGTGCCGTCTTAGAGAACCTATCGACAACCGTAAGAATCACAGTCTTCCCCGCAGACAAAGGCAGACCGGTAATGAAGTCTAAGGCGATGTGAGACCATGGTCGAGAAGGAATGGGAAGCGGTCTGAGACGACCGGCAGGAGGAGAGTTACCTGACTTAGTCTGCGCGCAGTCCGAACAAGCAGCCACGAAACGGCGCGTGTCACGCTCCTGAGTAGGCCACCAAAAGCGCTGGCGAATAGAAGCAAGAGTACCTCGAACGCCGGGATGACCAGCTAACTTGGCAGAGTGAGTCCACTGAAGAACAGCCAGATGAGTAGAAACAGGAACGAAAAGAAGGTTACTAGGACAAGCGCGTGGCGACGCAGTGTGCGTGAGTGCTTGCTTAACCTGTCTTTCAATTCCCCAGACTGTCAACCCGACAACACGCCCATAAGGAAGAATCCCCTCGGGATCAGTAGAAGCCACAGAAGAACTAAAGAGACGGGATAAGGCATCAGGCTTGGTGTTCTTACTACCCGGACGGTAAGAAATCACAAACTCGAAACGAGCGAAAAACAACGCCCAACGAGCTTGACGTGCATTAAGTCGTTTGGCAGAACGGATGTACTCAAGGTTCTTATGGTCTGTCCAAACGACAAAAGGAACGGTCGCCCCCTCCAACCACTGTCGCCATTCGCCTAGGGCTAAGCGGATGGCGAGCAGTTCGCGGTTACCCACATCATAGTTGCGTTCCGATGGCGACAGGCGATGAGAAAAATAAGCGCAAGGATGAACCTTATCATCAGACTGGAAGCGCTGGGATAGAATGGCTCCCACGCCTACCTCTGAAGCGTCAACCTCGACAATGAATTGTTTAGTGACGTCAGGAGTAACGAGGATAGGAGCGGACGTAAAACGTTCTTTGAGAAGATCAAAAGCTCCCTGGGCGGAACCGGACCACTTAAAACACGTCTTGACAGAAGTAAGAGCTGTGAGAGGGGCAGCAACTTGACCGAAATTACGAATGAAACGCCGATAGAAATTAGCGAAACCTAGAAAGCGCTGCAACTCGACACGTGACCTTGGAACGGGCCAATCACTGACAGCTTGGACCTTAGCGGGATCCATCTGAATGCCTTCAGCGGAAATAACAGAACCGAGAAAAGTGACGGAGGAGACATGAAAAGAGCACTTCTCAGCCTTCACGTAGAGACAATTCTCTAAAAGGCGCTGGAGTACACGTCGAACGTGCTGAACATGAATCTCGAGTGACGGTGAAAAAATCAGGATATCGTCAAGGTAGACAAAAACAAAGATGTTCAGCATGTCTCTCAGAACATCATTAACTAATGCCTGAAAAACAGCAGGCGCATTGGCGAGACCAAACGGCAGAACCCGGTACTCAAAATGCCCTAACGGAGTGTTAAACGCCGTTTTCCACTCGTCCCCCTCTCTGATGCGCACGAGATGGTAAGCGTTACGAAGGTCCAACTTAGTAAAGAACCTGGCTCCCTGCAGAATCTCGAAGGCTGATGACATAAGGGGAAGCGGATAACGATTCTTAACCGTTATGTCATTCAGCCCTCGATAATCCACGCAGGGGCGCAGAGTACCGTCCTTCTTCTTAACAAAAAAAACCCCCGCCCCGGCAGGGGAGGAAGAAGGCACTACGGTGCCGGCGTCAAGAGACACAGACAAATAATCCTCGAGAGCCTTACGTTCGGGAGCCGACAGAGAGTATAGTCTACCCCGAGGAGGAGTGGTCCCCGGAAGGAGATCAATACTACAATCATACGACCGGTGAGGAGGAAGGGAGTTGGCTCTGGACCGACTGAAGACCGTGCGCAGATCATGATATTCCTCCGGCACTCCTGTCAAATCGCCAGGCTCCTCCTGAAAAGTGGGGACAGAAGAAACGGGAGGGATAGCAGACATTAAACACTTCACATGACAAGAAACGTTCCAGGATAGGATAGAATTACTAGACCAATTAATAGAAGGATTATGACATACTAGCCAGGGATGACCCAAAACAACAGGTGTAAAAGGTGAACGAAAAATCAAAAAGGAAATAGTCTCACTGTGGTTACCAGATACTGTGAGGGTTAAAGGTAGTGTCTCATATCTGATACTGGGGAGATGACTACCATCTAAGGCAAACATGGGCGTAGGCTTCTCTAACTGTCTGAAAGGAATGTCATGTTTCCGAGCCCATACTTCGTCCATAAAACAACCCTCAGCCCCAGAGTCTATCAAGACACTGCATGTAGCACCCGAACCGGTCCAGCGTAGATGGACCGACATAGTAGTACAGGATCTTGATGGAGAGACCTGAGTAGTAGCGCTCACCAGTAGCCCTCCGCTTACTGATGAGCTCTGGCTTTTACTGGACATGAATTGACAAAATGTCCAGCAAGTCCGCAATAGAGGCACAGGCGGTTGGTGATCCTCCGTTCCCTCTCCTTAGTCGAGATGCGAATACCTCCCAGCTGCATGGGCTCAGTCTCAGAGCCAGAGGAGGGAGATGGTTGCGATGCGGAGCGGGGAAACACCGTTAACGCGAGCTCTCTTCCACGAGCTTGGTGACGAAGATCTACCCGTCGTTCTATGCGGATGGCGAGAGCAATCAAAGAGTCCACACTGGAAGGAACCTCCCGGGAGAGAATCTCATCTTTAACCTCTGCGTGGAGTCCCTCCAGAAAACGAGCGAGCAGCGCCGGCTCGTTCCAGTCACTAGAGGCAGCAAGAGTGCGAAACTCTATAGAGTAATCCGTTATGGATCGATCACCTTGACATAGGGAAGCCAGGGCCCTAGAAGCCTCCCTACCAAAAACTGAACGATCAAAAACCCGAATCATCTCTTCTTTAAAGTTCTGGTAATTGTTAGAACAATCAGCCCTTGCCTCCCAGATAGCTGTGCCCCACTCTCGAGCCCAGCCAGTAAGGAGTGATATGACGTAAGCAACCCGAGCTCTCTCTAGAGTATGTGTTGGGTTGGAGAGAGAACACAATATCACACTGGGTGAGAAAGGAGCGGCACTCCGTGGGCTGCCCGGAGTAACAAGGTGGGTTATTAACCCTAGGTTCCGGAGGCTCGGCAGACCAGGAAGTAACAGGTGGCACGAGACGAAGACTCTGGAACTGTCCAGAGAGGTCGGAAACCTGAGCGGCCAGGTTCTCCACGGCATGACGAGCAGCAGACAATTCCTGCTCGTGTCTGCCGAGCATGGCTCCTTGGATCTCGACGGCAGTGTTACGAGCATCTGTAGTCGCTGGGTCCATTCTTTGGTCGGATCCTTCTGTTATGCAGGTGAATGAGGACCCAAAAGTGACTTGGCGAAAACAGAGTCTTTATTCCAGTAAAGGAAATAGGCAATACTCCTAGACAAATCGGAGCAGAAAACAAAACATAAAAAACTAATTCCACTCGTAGTGACGAGGACAGACTGGAGACTCGACCATAAACTGTAGGTTGCCTCGGGAAGGCACCGACCGTAGCAGACTCAGACACCTGCTCACACGCAGCATCTGAGGGAAACAAGACACGACAGGGCGAGACAAAGACACAGCACGGCGAACAATATACAAGGATCCGACAGGACAGAAACGGAAAACAAGGGGAGAAATAGGGACTCTAATCAGAGGACAAGATAGGGAACAGGTGTGGAAAGACTAAATGAGTGAGTAGGAGAATGAGGAACAGCTGGGAGCAGGAACGGAACGATAGAGAGAGGAGAGAGAGGGAGGGAGAGAGAGAGGGATAGAAAAAGGGAACGAACCTAATAAGACCAGCAGGGGGAAACGAACAGAAGGGAAAGCATAATGACAAGACAATATAAGACAAAACATGACAGTAGCCCTATTTTGAGATGTGAGGTATCACGATTTCTTTCAATAATGACAGGAATGGAGGAGGTCTTTATCCTAGTGAGATTGCTAAGGCGAACACCGCCATGTTTAGTTTTGCCCAACCCAGGTCGAGGCACAGACACGGTCTCAATGGGGATAGCTGAGCTGACTACACTGACTGTGCTAGTGGCAGACTCCACTAAGCTGGCAGGCTGGCTAACAGCCTGCTGCCTGGCCTGCACCCTATTTCATTGTAGAGCTAGAGGAGTTAGAGCCCTGTCTATGTTGGTAGATAAGATGAGAGCACCCCTCCAGCTAGGATGTAGTCCGTCACTCCTCAGCAGGCCAGGCTTGTTCCTGTTTGTGTGTGAGTCCCAGAAAGAGGGCCAATTATCTACAAATTCTATCTTTTGGGAGGGGTGGAAAACAGTTTTCAACCTGCGATTGAATTGTGAGACTCTGCTGTAGAGCTCATCACTCCCCCTAACTAGGAGGGGGCCAGAGACAATTACTCGATGCCGACACATCTTTCTAGCTGATTTACACGCTGAAGCTATGTTGTACTTGATGACCTCTGACGGTTTCATCCTGACATCGTTGGTGCCGACGTGGATAACAATATCTCTATACTCTCTACACTCGCCAGTTTTAGCTTTAGCCAGCACCATTTTCAGATTAGCCTTAACGTTGGTAGCCCTGCCCCCTGGTAAACAGTGTATGATCAGTTGTTCCTGTTCATTGACTAGAGCTCAGTGTTCAACACCACAAAGCTCATCACTAAGCTAAGGACCCTGGGAGTTAACACTTTCCTCTGCAACTGGATCCTGTACTTCCTGACGGGGCGCCCCCAGGTGGTAATGGTAGGCTACAACATGTCTGCCACGCTGATCCTTAACAATGGGTCCTCTCAGGGGTGCGTGCTCTGTCCCCTCCTGTACTCCCTGTTCACCCACGACATCCTGGCCAAACACGACTGCAACACCATCATTAAGTTTGCTGATGACACAACAAACCTGATCACCGACAACGATGAGACTATAGGGAGGAAGTCAGAGATCTGGCAGTGTGGTGCCAGGACAACAAACTCTTCCTCAATGTGAGCAAGACTAAGGAGCTGATAGTGGACTACAGTCGTGGCCAAAAGTTTTGAGAATGACACAAATATACATTTTCACAAAGTTTGCTGCTTCAGTGTCTTCAGACATTTTTTGTCAGATGTTACTATGGAATACTGAAGTATAATTACAAGCATTTCATAAGTTTTCAAAGGCTTTTATTGACAATTACATGAAGTTGATGCAAAGAGTCAATAATTGCAGTGTTGACCCTTCTTTTTCAAGACCTCTGCAATCCGCCCTGGCATGCTGTCAATTAACTTCTGGGCCACATCCTGACTGATGGCAGCCCATTCTTGCATAATCAATGCATGGAGTTTGTCAGAATGTGTGGGTTTTTGTTTGTCCACCCGCCTCTTGAGGATTGCCCACAAGTTCTCAATGGGATTAAGGTCTGGGGAGTTTCCTGGCCATAGACCCAAAATATCTATGTTTTGTTCCCTGAGGCACTTAGTTTTCACTTTTGCCTTATGGCAAGGTGCTCCATCATGCTGGAAAGGGCATTGTTCGTCACCAAACTGTTCCTGGATGGTTGGGAGAAGATGTTCTCGGAGGATGTGTTGGTACCATTCTTTACTCATGGCTGTGTTCTTAGGCAAAATTGTGAGAGAGCCCACTCCCTTGGCTGAGAAGCAACCCCACACATGAATGGTCTCAGGATGCTTTACTGTTGGCATGATATAGGACTGATGGTAGCGCTCACCTTGTTTTTCCCGGACAAGCTTTGTTCCTGGAGAGAAGTCGCTTCTTTGTAGCCCTTCTTGACACCAGGCCATCCTACAAAAGTCTTTGCCTCACTGTGCGTGCAGATGCACTCATACCTGCCTGCTGTCATTCCTGAACAAGCTCTGTACTGGTGGTGCCTCGATCCCCCAGCTGAATCAACTTTAGGAGACGGTCCTGGCGCTTGCTGGACTTTCTTGGGCGCTCTGAAGCCTTCTTCACAACAATTGAACAGCTCTCCTTATGATCCGATAAATGGTTGATTTAGGTGCAATCTTACTGGCAGCAATATCCTTGCCTGTGAAGCCCTTTTTGTGCAAAGCAATTATGACGGCACGTGTTTCCTTGCAGGTCACCATGTTTGACAGAGGAAGAACTGATTCAAAGCAGCACCCTACTTTCGAAGCTTCCAGTCTGTTATTCAAACTCAATCAGCATGACAGCATCTCCAGCCTTGTCCTCGTCAACACTCACACCTGTGTTAACGAGAGAATCACTGACATGATGTTAGCTGGTCCTTTTGTGGCAGGGCTGAAATACAGTGGAAATGTTTTTTGGGGATTCAGTTCATTTGCATGGCAAAAAGGGACTTTGCAATGAATTGCAATTCATCTGATCACTCTTCATAACATTCTGGAGTATTTTCAAATTGCCATCATACAAACTGAGGCAGCAGACTTTGTGAAAATTAATATTTGTGTCATTCTCTAAACTGTACAGGAAAAGGCGAGCAGAACATGCCCCCATTAACGCTGACGGGGCTGTAGTGGAGTGGGTCGAGAATTTCATGTTCCTTGGTGTCCACCTCACTACCATGGTCCAAACACACCAAGACAGTTGTGGCATGACAACAACTTTTCCCCCTCAGGAGTCTGAAAAGATTTGGCATGGGTCCCCAGATCTTCAAAAAAAAATTGACTGCTGCACCATCGAGAGCATCCTGAACAGTTGCATCACTGGCTGGTATAGCAACTGCTCGCGTAGTGCGTACGGCCCAATACATTACTGGGGCCAAGCTTCCTGGAAGCTTTCCTCCTATATACTAGGCGGTGTCAGAGGAAAGCCCAAATAATTGTCAAAGACTCCTGTCACCCAAATCATAGACTGTTCTCTCTGCTACCTCACAGCAAGCGGTACCGGTGCGCCAAGTCTAGGACCAAAAGGCTCCTTAACAGCTTCTACCCCCAGGCCAAAAGACTGCTGAACAATTAATCAAATGGACACCAACACTATTTACGTTGAACCCCCCCCCATTTGTTTTTACACTGCTGCTACTCACTGTATATTATCTATGTATGCATAGTCACTTTACCCTTACCTACATGTACAAATGACCTCGACTAACTTGTACCCCCGCACATTGAATCGATACTGGTACCCCCTGCATATAGCCTCGTTATTGTTTTTTTATTGTGTTACTTTTTATGATTTTTTACTTTAGTTTATTTGGTACTTTAGTTTATTTAGTTTGATTTGATTTGATTCCCTTTGTTCTCCAGTGACTGCATGTTCGCCAACAAAACAGAGGGCAATGGCAGTCTACAAAACACAAAACAGCAGAATTGGTCAGGAACTCGTAAAACAGCAGATCTCCGCTGCATGTCAAAACAGTCCTGTTTTCCATCCCCTACCTTCCACTCTTCCATTGCTGCATCCATCTTAAGCAGTCCCTTTGTCATTTTCACCTTCACCTATGCACGAAAAATCACCCAGTTCATGCGAGGGTCACACATCTATATACAGCATTTACCTTACAATCTCAATGAGTGACTGACGGCCATATCGGGCAGCTCAGTGTCATCATCTTATACAGCATATGCCTTACTGAGCTAATATTTATTGCATCTGTCTTCCTGTCATTGGTTGACATTGATGCTCCGCTCCTGTGCCACAAAGTCAAGATGTTCTCTTTTGTCTCCCCCATAGTCTCGTAGGGCTCCCTTGACTGTCATTTTTTTATACTTCCTACTGCTACACATTTAAAAGTTTAAAAGCCTCAAAGGAGCATGCGTGTCAGAGGTGAGGAGGAACAGGAGCATCACTTTTCTCCCCCTTTGCAACCACACTGCTCTAAACATTGAAATTCAGCATATTAAAAGTAAATGAGGCGTTGCCACATTATTAGAGGCCCGGACCTGGCAGGTCGCAAAATAATCTATGAAGAACCATGAGTCATTCTGTTGTGTTTGCAGTGAACAAGATTACAATTGATATTTGGGACAGGTGTTCTGATTTGTCATTGTGAGGTTGGGGACATCATTGAATAATTATTAGATGAAAAAAATCAGGTGAATAAATGAAATGAGGGCAGATTTGAAACTGGCAGCTTATTTTGTTTAACCCAGATGAAATTGTGTATGGTGACTTTGCAGGCAGGTGGAATGGATAGTGGAAAGAACTAGAGAGAAAACAAAGCCTATGTACTGTATCTGTCAGGTCTCTGTCATCTCTCCTAGTATCCCATTTACCTTCACTGGTTGTGGATAGTTTGGATGGCACTATCACAAGTTACCACAGATAATCATTATGCTTTCCACCCATAGTCCTCAATGGACAGGCCCTCAGGGAGTTGGGACGTCTTGCCATGGAGAAAACTAAATGATGTATTGATCTTAAAAATGTTCTGGTGACTTAAGTACGGATTCACTCATAAAGACAATTAAAGGACCAATTAGAAAATCAATGAAACATGATCCTTGGATATCAGCCTTTTCTGAAAAATACCTAATTAGTAAAGTCTCCATCAAAGCAGTGTGTTTGTGTTAGAGTTTCGGAGTTGTGGTTTGGTCCCTGATACCTCCACATTACCAACCCTTTTTCCATACAGACCTTCCCTGGCCTAGCCCAGCCTGTCTACCCTTCACGATTGCCCAGTGGGCCACTGGAGCTGCAAAACTATGAGGCCCTGGGTAGGCTCTCTGAGAGCAGACATTTACACCTGATTGCTCCAGACTTCCTGACAGTAGCCCAAGGCCCCTGTGGGATTGCTGACCTTTTGGAGAGGTTCAGAGCAGTGTTGAGGATGCCTCCCGTGTTCCTTATTTAGGCTGCTTTTGTTCAGCAGGAAGCAGAGATTAAACGAGCATCCCAAGTGAACCTGCTGCAGGGACACGCCGTGACAGCAGGGATTTTCATCATTTAGCGTGAGCCCCCTGTTGTGTGCAGGGGCATGGGGCCTGTCTGTTACTGCAGTGAGTGACTGGCTGACAGGGTAGCTGGAACACAGTGCTTCTGATCTGAGAGGGAGAGGCAGCTGACATTCTGACCTTGCTCACAATTAAAATGTGCTCAGGAACATAAATTGTTTCTGTGCTCAGACTTCGGTTATTTAGAAGGGACATATTTTTAAGGCAGATATGTATTCTTTGAAACAAATTCAATTATTTCTGATACGCCGGAAATAAATAAATAAATAAGCACAAACACAAGCCAAAGAAAATAATGGCAGAGTAACCAAGCGTAGTCAAGCATTTAGAAGCCTCTATCTGTGTGACACATGTACCTGTCCTTCGCTGCTGAAATGCCCTCATCGCACTCCCTACACACAATTATAGTCATCTTAAATGCGTGAAAGGAGCTGTCAAAAATAATATTTTCATTCTATGTTGCTGTAAATAAAACTTTTAAGCCACACTCGCTGAAGTAAAGGACAGAATAACAACCATGTCAGTTTAAGTATGGAATCAGCAATAGGGGGAACAGCGTCACTGGCCGCCCCATCACCATTGTTATTGTTTCTGTTGCTCTTCTATCACGCGTGCTGATGGGGAAAAACTGTGTTTGTTGTTTGCAGTAATTCTTTGTCATTGTAATAGCGTGACCAGACGTTATCAAAATCATCATGCAATTATGTGCCTTGCTTGGTCTAAAAATCACCAGCCTTTTATATACTGAACAAAAATATAAACATAACATGTAAAGTGTTGGTTCCATGTTTCATGAGCTGAAATAAAATATCCCAGAAATTCTCCATACGTACAAAGAGCTTATTTCTCTCAAATGTTGTGCACAAATGTGTTTACATCCCTGTTTGTGGGCCACCTGACAGGTGTGGCATATCAAGAAGCTGATTAAACAGTGTGATCAATACACAGGTGCACCTTTTGCTGGGGACAATAAAAGGCCCCTCTAAAATGTTTTATTTTGTCACACAACACAATGCCACAGATGTCTCAAGTTTTGAGGGAGCGTGCTGACTGCAGAAATGTCCACCAAAACTGTTGCCAGAGAATTGAATGTTAATTTCTCTACCATAATTCACCGACGTCATTTTAGAGAATTTGGCAGTATGTCTAACTGTCCTCACAACGGCAGACCACGTGTATGATGTTGGGTGGGCGAACGGTTTGCTGATGTCAATGTTGTGAACAGAGTGGCCCATGGTGGTGGTATAGGCACACATAAGCTACGGAGAACAAACACAATTGCATTTTATCGATTACACAGAGATACCATGATAAGATCCTGAGGCCCATTGCCATTCAACCGCCGCCATCACCACATGTTTCATCATGATAATGCATGACCCCATGTCACAAGTGTCACACCCTGACCTTAGTTATCTATGTTTTCTGTATTATTTTGGTCAGGTCAGGGTGTGACGAGGGTGGGTATGTGTGTTTTGTCTTGTCTAGGGTTTTTGTATATCTATGGGGTTTTGGTATGTCTAGGTAAATGTAGGTTTATGGTGGCCTGGATTGGTTCCCAATCAGAGGCAGCTGTTTATCGTTGTCTCTGATTGGGAATCCTATTTAGGTTTCCATTTTGGTTTTGTGGGTTATTGTCTATGTGTCTTATAGCGTCATGGTTGTTTTGGTAGGTTGTTTAGTGTTCTTCGTGTAATAAAAGAAGAATGTATTCTTATCACGTTGCGCCTTGGTCTCCTCGTTATGACGAACATGACAGCAAGGATCTGTACACAATTCCTGGAAGTTGAAAATGTCCCAGTTCTTCAATGGCCTACATATTCATCAGGCATGTCACCCATTAAGCATGTTTGGCATGCTCTCGATCGATGTGTATGATAGTGTGTTCCAGTTCCCACCAATATCCAGCAACTTCGCACAGCCATTGAAAAGGAGTGGGGCAGCATTCCATAGGCCAGAATCAACAGCCTAAATGAACTATATGTGAAGAAAATGTGTTGTGCTACATGAGGCAAATGGTGGTCACACCAGATACTGGCTGGTTTTCTGATCCACTCCCCTACCTTTTTTAAGGTATCTGTGACCAACATATGCATATCTGTATTCCCAATCATGTAAAATCCATAGATTAGGGCCTAATGAATTGATTTCAGTTGGTTGATTTCCTTATATGAACTGTAACTCACTAAAATCTTTGAAATTGTTGCATTTATATTTTTGTTCAGTATATGTTTTTTTGTTTGATTGCAACCAGTACTGGCAGCAACGATCTACATGCTCTGCCTCACTCTGTTTATAATTATTCTAAATAAGTACACAGGGAGTAGGAACTGTTTTTATTTTGGTCCAAGCATCCACAAAGAGAAAATGAATAATAACCAGATTTCGTTTTTTGGCTCAAGGTTGGATTTGATTAAACATTTGTGTTAGTTGTTAGTATACGCACTATGACTCAACCGGCTGATATGTACCAACAACTGTGGAAGAGTCTTGAAGTAAATCAGAGAATGGATGATTAATGCTATAGTTTTCAGCCATTGTTTGTTTTATTGCAAGATGTAGGATGCTTCAAAATGTTCTGTGCCATATCAACATGCCAAGGCAACTTGCAATATGCTTCCTACATGCTTCATATATAATGTATATATGTTTTTGTCTAACTTTCCCAGTATCTTTGCCTGCACATCTTTGTAGTATATGTGCTATTGTAAGGCTGGCAGTGAGGCCTCCATAGGGACATAGCTAAGGCTAGTGACAGGGCTAGCCTGTTGACATTCCATTAAACAAGGAGCTTTACAGAAACTGACTCAAAATCCCATTAATTATTATAATTAATATATGGTCAAACAAAAATTAAGGAATCCAGAAATCATTATTAGCTATAATAGTAATTTGTTCTCTAATTGGGATTGATTGCCACCTGCGTTGTAACAGGCACTTCACAAATTGTTCATTTAATTTGCACATTGTTACAGAAATCTCTCTCTCTTTCTCTTTCGCTCTCTCTGTCTTTCTCTTTCGCTCTCGCTCTGTCTTTCTCTTCCTCTCTCTGTCTTTCTCTTTCGCTCTCGCTCTGTCTTTCTCTTCCTCTCTCTGTCTTTCTCTCTCTTTTCTCTTTCGCTCTTTCGCTCTTTCGCTCTTTCGCTCTCTCTCTCTCTCTCTCTCTCTCTCTCTCTCTCTCTCTCTCTCTCTCTCTCTCTCTCTCTCTCTCTCTCTCTCTCTCTCTCTCTCTCTCTCTCTCTCTCTCTCTCAGTCTCACTCTCTCTCTCACACTCTCACACTTTGCCAGTAGGATTGTAACACTGGTTGCTTCAGCTTTAGGATTAGTGTGGTTTGATTTTACGGCTACATTGGAAATAAAGATGTCGCGACAGGTTTTATCAGACTCATTCATTCGTGAGTTGTAAAGATGGACATGGATGTTTACTATATGGGTGTCTCTGTAGATATACTGTACATGACTACACGAGTCACAATCATCATATTGCTACAGTATAACATCACAACGTTGTTTCATTATTGCTATAGGGGTGTAACACATAAGCCAGACACTTGGAAAGACACAGTGGTATCTCTTTCTGAAACACCCATTACAACTATTGTATATAACTTACTGACACTCACTGTACCAACAAGCTATAACACGGTGAACCAGATAACCACTCTGTGTAACAATGCTAAATGTAAGATTTTCTATGTAGATATAGCACACATAGGGATTTTCATTTTGGTCTTTTCCACTAAGTACAGTGCATTCGGAAAGTATTCAGAACCCTTGATATTTTCCACATTTTGTTACCTTACAGCCTCATTCTAAAATGGATTAAATAGTTTTTAAACAAAAAACTGAAATATTACATTTACATAAGTATTCAGACCCTTTACTCAGTACTTTGTTGAAGCACTTTTGGCAGCAATTACAGCCTTGAGTCTTCTTAGGTATGACACTACAAGCTTTGCACACCTGTATTTGGGGAGTTTCTCCCATCCTTCTCTGCAGATCCTCTCAAGCTCTGTCAGGTTGGATGGGGAGGGTCGCTGCACAGCTATTTTCAGGTCTCTCCAGAGATGTTCGATTGGGTTCAAGTCCGGACTCTGGCTGCACCACTCAAGGACATTCAGTCACTTGTCCCAAAGAGACTCCTGTGTTGTCTTGGATGTGTGCTTAGGGTCGTTGTCCTGTTGAAAGGTGAATCTTTGCCCCAGTCAGACGTCCTGAGCACTCTGGAGCAGGTTTTCATCAAGGATCTCTTACTTTGCTCTGTTCGTCTTTCCCTTGATCCTGACTAGTCTCCCAGTCCCTGCCTCTGAAACATCCCCACATCCCCGCTGAAACATTACCCCAGCATGATGTTGCCATCACCGTAGGGATAGTGCCAGGTTTCCTCCAGATGTGACGCTTGGCATTCAGGCCAAATAGTTCAATCTTGGTTTCATCAGACCAGAGAATCTTGTTTCTCATGGTCTGAGCATTTTTAGGTACCTTTTGGCAAACATCAAGTGAGCTGTCATGTACCTTTTGCTGAGAAGTGGCTTCCATCTGGCCACTCTACCATAAAGGCCTGATTGGTGAAGTACTTGCAGAGATGGTTTTCCTTCTCCCATCTCCACAGAGGAACTCTGGAGCTCTGTCAGAGTGACCAACGGGTTCTTGGTCACCTCCCTGACCAAGGCCCTTCTCCCCCGATTGCTCAGTTAGGCCAGGCATCCAGCTCTAGGAAGAGTCTTGGTGGTTCTAAACTTCTCCCATTTAAGAATGATGAATGCAACTGTGTTCTTGAGGACCTTCAATGCTGCAGACATTTTTTGGTACCCTTCCCCAGATCTGTGCCTCGACACAATCCTGTCTCGGAGCTCTACGGATAATTCCTTCGACCTCATGACTTGGTTTTAGCTCTGAAACACACTGTCAACTGTGGGACCTTATATAGACAGATGTGCGCCTTTCCAAATCATGTCCATTTCTAAAAACCTGTTTTCACCTTGTGATTATGGGTTATTGTGTGTAGATTGTTGAGTATTTTTATTTATTTAATCTATTTTGGAATAAGGCTCTAACTTAACAAAATGTGGAAAAAGTCAAGGGGTCTGAATACTTTTAGAATTCACTGTAGATCAAGCTGTCCAGTGCACCAGATGTACACAGGAAATAAAACGCTAGAGACACACACACGGTACGTCTTCTTTGATCTCATAAACCTGACAGATGTGATTCATCCATTCCTGCTTAGAGCCGTGCATTACTTTCCCCTCCCCTCCTAATGCAGTTTAGCCCAATTAACACAGTGGCTCTTTTACTAACTATGTGAGGGAAGATGTGGGTGTGTTAGAGCTGTAGTTGGCTGCAGCCAAGTGCTGAAGGAGATCCAACATTGAGACACCTCTGTGAATACCAATGGTACCCATTGCTAGGCAAGTGGTGATTGGGGAGTCATCTCTCTCTCTCCTCTCTCTCTCTCTCTCTCTCTCTCTCTCTCTCTCTCTCTCTCTCTCTCTCTCTCTCTCTCTCTCTCTCTCTCTCTCTCTCTCTCTCTCTCTCTCTCTCTCTCTCTCTCTCTCTCTCTCTCTCTCTCTCTCTCTCTCTCTCTCTCTCTCTCTCTCTCTCTCTCTCCATGCCACTGCTCCATCTTCATGCTAGCAGCACTAAAGAGAAACAAAAAGAGCTGCAGAAGCACTAGATCTAGGATAGAGAAAGGTAATTGAGGTTGGTAAGAATAGGATTGTGGGTCTGACATAGTAAAACAAGTTTAGCCCTGCAGAAAAGCGAAAACTAGAACTGTCAGCCAGTGAGATTCTTCCTCTATCTCTTATTGAAACACACTGATGGGTAATATAATGGAGTGATAGTGATCTCTTCTACCTGTTGTCAGATGGTCCACTCTTCAATTGGAAACCTCTGCACTTAGATGCCCAGATTATAATACAGTCCACTATTACTGTTATCACTGTCTGTTCTCTGTATTTCTATTCCTGTGGATCCCCACAGGATAGAGAGGGAGTAGCTCATCTTACAGTCATACTATCACGACTCAGGATATGACCCAGATGCAGACACAGGAGGCAGATAGTTTGGTTCTCAGAATATCCATTATAAACAAAGGGGCAGGCAAAGGGCAGGTCGAGGGCAGGCAGAGGTTCGTAATCCAAGGCAGAGTCTATCAGGGACAGAATGGCTGGCAGGCTCAGGGTCAGGTCAGGCAGAAAGGTTGGAACCGGGAAGACTAGAAAAAAAGAACTAGAGAACTGGAGAAACGAGAAACACGCTGGTTAAACCTGACAAAACAAGACGAACTAGCAACAGACAGACAGAAAACGCAGGTATAAATACCCAGGGGATAATGGGGGAAATAGGAGACTCCTGGTGGGGGATGGTGACAAGTAGAAGACAGGTGAAACAAATCAGGGTGTGACACCTACAGTACCTGTGGATCAGGAGGAGGGGGGGATAGATATGTAGGTGAAATGACAGCAGAATTATACGTATGACACCAAAGGTAAGGAAGGCTGATTAATGTTAGGTATAAATGTAGCCACAGGGTGAAAGTGTTGAACGATGATCACACCGGTGTCTGTCTAATCAGTGCCGATGCCCTTGTTTCAAGTCAAAGTAGAGGGGACAGCTGTAGGGAGGGGAGGCATCGACGTCCGTCAGATCACTGGGACTCTGACAGTCAGTGGGTGGGGAAAGTCATGTAGGCGATTTGCGTAACCAAGCAGCAGTGATATTGTTGTTACCGTGAAATGTTAATATTGCTAGGTTGCAGGGTTATGATACCTGGTATCACATATTGTGACAAACATGTTTTGTTGTGTGTGACAAGCATATTTGTATGTGACATGCTAACACTTCAGCTACACTACATGTGTTGCCATCAATATGACATCAATGTGGCGTTCTACCTGCTAAACCAGAAACCAACCAAAATCAACTTTATTTGTCGTTATTTGAATTCACAACATAGAATGAATGTGCGCGTCAGCCATCTAGAATTGAACCTGCATTTTCGGCGCTTGGAAAGATGCCATTGGACACGTGCAGTATAGCAGCTCTCATTGCTTTCAAGGGAATCATTCCCCTCAATGTTTGACGGCTGATGGTATCTATATACAGTGGCTCTGGATGTTGAGCAGCAGGGCTGTTAGAAGTATTCTGGTTTGGTTTAATCTCAGTTATATTGATATGGTAGATCGTCTGTAGGCAACACATCCCTCACGTGGTCCTGTGTGGCTCAGTTGGTAGGGCATTGCGCTTATAACGCCAAGGTTATGCGTTTGATCCTCACAGATGGCCAAAATGAAGATGTATGCACTCACTACTCTCAGTTGCTCTGGATAAATGATGAAAATGTTTAGAATCTGTATCCATCATTTAACCACAATGGCAATTATTGCTTACAAGAGCAACTTAGATTCATTGTAATCATAAAACAATTATAGCCTATTGCAGTGTAATAGTCCAATATCATAATTTTTTATATGTCCTCTAAAACAAAGTTGAAAACAAAATGCACACACAGGAGGAACACAAAATCAAACCATTAAAAAAAAAAATGAATATTACCAACAAATTGACTGTGTTGTAAAAATTCATTTTTAGCCATTCTCAGCAGGTTATAGTTACAGTACCTTATACACTGTACTGTACTCCAAAATAACAATGAGAAGAATGGATTGATGAGTTAATAAGATTCATATTTTTTTGTCATTGCTTATTTTGCAATTGTTGCTATTTGACCACACTAGTTTCTGTCTTCACATGTGAAGGCCTCCTGCTCTGCACTTTTTGCTTGAGGCCTGGAACTTGGTGTGAAGGTCACTTTTTTGGCCACCAGGCAGGGCTTTCCATTTCTTAGAACAGAGAGCAGAGGAGCTGCAGTGGCAAACTCTAATCCTCTTTAATTTGTTTTCAGATGGGGCTTTGGAAATACCAGCCTGCTCCCTAAGCAGAGATCACATAAGAACGTGGGCAGGGACAGCTGTCTCCTCTACTGGCGGTTTTTAATACAGGTCCGCTTGCCCCTGCCTTCCCCTCCTAATGAATAATTCCAGCCTGGGCTGAGTAGTTACTTTGTGTGTATTTTGCAACCAAGATGAATGCTTTTCCCAACACTAAAAAGGCACGGCAGGATTGGTTGTAGTCTGCAGTGTAAGAGAAGTACAGAAGGGGATGAGGGTGGGGTGGTGGGGGATGGTTGTGATCTATCAGTATGCATGTGGGCCTCTGCTCATATCAAAACAAACCCTGTAATTGGGTTTGGGTGTGCCCCTTTCTCCTTCATAGGAAGGCAGAGGTTGAGTTATGAAAAAGACTCTTTGCTCTCCCCACCAGAATGCTTATGTTCCTTGATAGAGGTGATTTGTATCAATGAGCAGAGCATTCTATCTGTGCTCCGCCATGCTATTCTTTTTCTGCGATGTGGATGAGAAGAAGGCATAATTATATTGAAGTGATGAAGCACATCTTGAAAGACAGAGGGGGTTTAAAAGCTTTTGAAACAAAGCAAGCAGGCAGCAGGTTGGCAGCACAGGCAGGAGGCTGGCAGTCTTTTAATCCTCGCCGCAGTGCTGATAAATCGGCACGAGTTTCATTTTTATCCCCCTCACCAGTTTGCCTGGCCCTTGAGTGATGAACAAACCCCCACTCGCCCCTCAGGCCCTTTGATGTAATATCCAACCCCGGATTACCCCCTCTGCCTTGCGACAGATTGGTGGATGGAAGTGGTGGGCTAGCAGGTGCATGGTCCTGTGGTCCACTCTCCTGTACAGACCCAGGCAGCCACTGGATCACTGGGGAGGGGGGCAGGCTCAAAACACAGCCAGAACGTTCCATCACTACCGGACACACCGAGGACACTCCTCCCCTAGCTAACCAAGCACAGCCAATAAGAGCTACCTGGGATCTCTCCCTCCCTTTTCTCCCTTGCTTTCAAACAATCAGAGACAGATTGCCTCAAGTGTTGCATCTGAACTCTGCTTGACCTGTTCATAGTGGGCACAAAAGGAGAAGTTAGTCAAAGCTTTTGTTGTACTGAATGGCCATAAAGACTGTAGTCCAGAGGTCTAATAATAACAGCTCCCATTGTGGTTTGACGATTTAGCTGATTATTTTAATCAGGTGTGTAAGGCCTGGGCTGGAATAAAAACCTTTTCACCCCGTGGCTCTATGGAACACAAATTGTCCACCTCTGTATGAGATTGAAACTGAGACTGAAACAGCAGTGTTGCTCTTTCACCAGACCAAAAGCCAGACCTTTTCAGTCTTTGCAGTCCTTCCTTATCGTTCCACCGTGTTGTTTTTTGTAGTGATCATAGCTGCACAGTTGAATTAGTGATCGTGCCAACTGTTTGATGTCCGTCTATGCATTACCAACCAGACCCTCATAGAGAATTTCTGCATTTCACTATCATTTGTTTTGTTGGTTTTGCCTGTGAAATAGTCTGCATCCTCGCGCTCTCATTTTGTAAATTGATCCCAGCGCCCCCTAAGCCGTATCATGATTGTGTAGGCGTAGATTGGAGATTATGCGCTCCAGTTCTTCATTACGTCAGACACAATGTGTCTTTTCTGTCCCCAAATGAAGATGCTGCGAGAGTGGATTAAGATTTTTTTCCAGCGGTGTCTTGTAGCATTGCTTTAATATGAGGGGAAGTACACATGCAGGGCCGTAAGCAAAGAGACAAGGATACAGCTCCAGGGAAGCTTGTTTTGGAGGCCAAGCGAGTTAATAGAAATGCATTATACAGCACAAGGGAGATGAGCACTAACAACACTGCAAACCCGGCAGGGCTCACTCAGGCACAGGCGGGTTGATCTCTTAATTGAGGCCAGTCCCACAACATTGGTGTTTCTATTCTTTTGACAAATCAAGACAAACTGGAAATACATTGTTTTCACCCTCAGTAGTGATGTGGTTTTTAACACTAGATAAGTCGGGCCTCGAGGGACCCTCTTTTGAGCCAATGAGCAGTCATTTTGACTCAAACGTTCTAACAGTTTAATAAATACATGTAATATATGCTATCGGAAACATAATCCTTTGATTATTTTTATGGTCTTGGGTAACAGAATACAAAAAATATATATTTCAAAGAACACAATAGCCTTTTCATTACTTTCTGTTACTGTAAGCTAGTTGTTGCCATGTGATCACATACAGTACAGTATGTAGGGCATGGAAGTGGTTATTCTTGGAAAAAGTTATATTTTCAAACCTCAGAATCTGTTCTTTTTGATACTGTATAGAAATCAAAATGTCTTACCTGCATGTGACTCTGTAGGACGATTTGAAAAGTAAATTGTTGGCGCTCCGGTTAAAACATGTTTTCTTAAAACGGTTTCTAACACAAATTCAGTTTGTGACATAGAAATTCTTACAACATGTGTGTTAAATAGACTTATTTAGGTAAAGTCAAGGATGGAGGGAGGCATGACTTTAAAAATGGCAGAGATATTTGACTAGAATTTAAGTCAAAACGACTCACTCTGCATTTCTCGTGTTAAAGACTACTGCCTGCAGTCATTGGTTGTGACAAATGTGGCCCTTTATTTAGAGTGTGGAATAAAAGGGAAGGAAGTGAGAAGAGCACAGATCGGAGAGATTGCGAATGAACAGTGAAACAGGGTTCACTCCCCTCCATGAAATGGCCTCCTTGTAACAGCAGCAATTCCACTTTGATTGATGGACTCTGCAGTTTATGTTCCTGTATGCGGCATGCGTTCCTCAAATCTTCCCGTTTGACATTCAGAATGGCCATTTGTCTACAATGCCCCCATCTCTTCCCTCGTTTCCTGCCATTTCTCATGACCTGTAGTGATGCCGGGGTCTCCAGATTGAATGCACAAACTGTGATTGATCTCTCAGTGAGTCTATGGGATACCGTGACAACATGCTCCTTGGATAACCATGACCTGGCTTGTAGATAGGTAGGAAGACTAGATTTATCTGGAAGTGAAGTCCTGTTTACTTTATTAAAAACAGATTGGAATATCTATTGGCAAGACTGTGGCATTTAATTTTCCCAGGCTCCATCTTGGTTTTAGTTTGATGTGGATTTATATTCCTAGGGTTGTTCTTAAACTAATGAAATAGTAAAAATGCTAAACACAAGTGTTAGGTGAGAGAAAGACATGGTGCTGTGGTATGATGTCATTGTGATAAGGAAATCCTTGTGACCACTATGCCTGAGAAAAAGGTTTTGATTGAATGTAGTGTTGTGTCGTGTCTTTGGCTATGCCGGATTAAGTGATATGACATACTATTCTATAAAATAATTTCTCCGTCATTAATATGACCTGATTGAGCTAATCATGTAAATGTAATTAACTAGAGAGTCAGGCACCACAAAATGATATTTATAGAGGTTATCTTCCGAATAAACTCTTAAAGACCTAGTAATATTTTACATCAATAGCAGTCAATATTAATCGTCATCTTAATTCAGTCTCATCTAAAAGTTGTAAATTCTTAGTTATCTGCACAAACCCTGGCTAACAAGTTGAATCAGCAATAAAAAATTGGGTATAATTATTTATTTACTAAATACCTAACTAATCACACAGAATTACACATACACATATTTAAATCATAACTTGATTACACATTACATCATAAAGGAAAACGTCCCTAGGCAGAACAGATATGACAGCTTGTTACACAAAAGAAAAGGGGCTGGGTTTGAGTGAAAGAGCGGGAAGACTGGTTGTCAATTGGATACGTTATAGTAACGTCGTTGGGTGATAGACGGGATACTCTGTCTGTTCCTTCCTAACCCTCGTTGCATCTGCTGTTGCTAACTCAACGGCTAGGAAGTATCACTTCTGTAGTGAATAAGAGTTGAAAGTTCATACCATTCGCAACCAAAGCTCATGCTGATGTTGGCTTCATTCTGTAGTCATTATCTGAACCATTCTGACATAGGACCATCGTCCTACATCCTCGGAACAGGCGGTTATATTGTCGTCAAGGGCTTATATAGGAAGGGAGAGGAGGGCGTGTTTGAAAAGTTTTATAGCCCATGTCCCTTCACAGAGGCGGAACAGGCAGTTAACCCACTGTTCCTAGGCCGTCATTGAAAATAAGAATTTGTTCTTAACTGACTTGCCTGGTTAAATAAAGGTAAAAAAACAAACAACAAGAGGCGGGCCACTGATTGAGCAGCCCTATCTTATGAAAATCCAAATCTCTCTTTTTAGAAGCTAAAACAACATTTCATCCCATCACAAATAATTTAATATTCAAACATTTAAATTGAACAACAATTCCATGTGAATCCGACTTTCCACTGTAGAGTTTATGTCATCTTATCATTGATGGGAATGTCTCAGATAACAACCGAACTGACATCATATTCATTAAGTACCACCACATATCTTCAATTGTTCGGATTACCAGAATATAGTTCATTTCCCCCACCTACTGATGTTCCCAGAATCGCTATGTTAACCAAGAGTTTTGCAAATCTAACCTCAGTAGGGTAGAGAGAGGAAAAAGGGGGGAAGAGGTATTTATGACTGTCATAAACCTACCCCCCAGGCCAACGTCATGACAGTAGTATACCCATCTTCATCTCTAACATGCTTAATAAAAATGTAATTATGGGACATTGTGATAGGTTTCTTTTTTTCTTAGACGAAGCCATTGCCATTGTTATTCATACAATATTTATGTTCTGTTTCTGCAGCAGATACAGTGATCAAAATAGTAATTTTGTTTTCAAGTCAAGGAAGCAGCCTTTATGCTCCCCTACCTTTATGAGTTTTGACTGTTTCATCCACTGAGCCAAAATTGCTTGGAAAAACCTTCTGCAAATCAATCTCGGTTTGCCTCATACTGTCTGTCTTTGATTTCCCTGGACTCAATTTTTGTTAATGCAGTCTGTTTCCTTATTTCTTGTACTAAAGGTCCATAAATAGAAATAAACACATTTGCATTGCAAAAAAGTTTTCCATGCCACCCTACAGAGGACCTCAACTTTCAACTTGCCTTAGCAGATTATATCATCCATCACAGTTGTGCGTGTCGTTGTGATACAATCTCCAGAAAAAGGCACACAGGCACACAGGCTTAGGGCCCTTTAGTCTTGCACATGTTTTGGCTACTCTTTACTCCTCGAATCAGACACAGTCTAAGAGTGATTTGCCCCTTTTGGGAGAAAACATGACTCTCACAGACCCTGGGGAACTCTAGCCCGCCGTTAGGGCTGGGAATTGCCAGGGACCTCACAATACAATATTATACTTAGGTATATACCTATATTATACACCATACTTAGGTGCCAATACTATATGTATTGAGAATCTCATGATTCTACGTGTTGTGATTAAATACTGTGATTTTATTGCGATTTGATGTTCCAAACATATTGCTCACCATATGTCTGCTGCAGAGGGACAAGAGAGAGCAATGAGAAGATGAGTTTTGATCAGTAATGTAAATAAAAGTGCTGAAAATAAATTGGCTCTCTATTAAAAAGATGTAGAACAGGCTATGAAGGAAAAATACTGGAGTTTTGGTGCAGGTACAGTACAGCCAACGAGCTCAAAATTAATATTGCGATATTATCAAAACAATACGTTACTCTATATCGTCAAAGATAATATCCTGAAATGTAACTGTATCTATTTTTTCCCACATCACTATACACCATACTAGTGGTCATCCACGACCATGCTCTTGGGAGGCAGGCCTTTGTGAAAATAGAGGAAGAGAGGAAGGAAAAACAGAAGAGATAGAGAAAGAGCTGTTGGTTCATTGCACTGTGCCTGGCCTGCTGTGCCATTGGAGGATATGACAGTGCATCCAGGCACTCATGGCTGGGCGGGCTGGCGGGCTGTTTCCTTACGGCCCCAGACTCCTTGTGCTGGTGATGGAGAGATAATTCCACTCACCCAGTTGCCTTCAGAATGAGGGTCTGGTGATAGGAGTTCTTCCTGATTGCTATCCTATGAGGCAGCATGGGCCTGTGGGAGTGGGCTGGATTACAGCCGAAGGCGCTGACACTCTCCAAGCTGAAGCGTGTCATTAAACAGTAAATCACTCTGATTGAAAAACGCATCAGCTCCCAGCATCCTGTTTACAAAGCAAGACCTGATCCACAGGCCCAGACTGTGTTCTTCAGCAGCATAAATCAAGGGCCAGTCATACTCTAGGTTCTCCCACTCAAAGCACTCCTCAACCAAGCCCTTTGGCCATTGATTCAGTGACAAATCATCACATATTGAACCTTATTATTTTGGGGATAAAAATGTATTTTCATCACTCAAGATATAATTCATGGACTCATCATGATTCTCTTGGTGTTTTTAAGTTGTGAGGTCCACTCTTAGAAAAAAGGGTTTCAAAAATGTTATTCAGCTGTCCCCATAGGATAACCCTTTTTGGTTCCAGGTAAAACCCTTTTTAGTTCCAGGTAGAACCCAAAAGGCTGGCTATCACAGTCTGGTTCTACTTGGAACCAAAAACATGTAGCGCCACCTTTTGCTGCGATTACAGCTGTAAGTTGCTTGGGGTATGTCTCTATTAGTTTTGCACATCGAGAGACTGAAATGGATAACACCTGGATATGTTTATTTTTGAACCATTCCATTGTAGATTTTGCTTTATGTTTTGGATCATTGTCTTGTTGGAAGACAAATCTCCGTCCCAGTCTCAGGTGTTTTGCAGACTCCATCAGGTTTTCTTCCAGAATGGTCCTGTATTTGGCTCCATCCATCTTCCCATCAATTTTAACCATCTTCCCTGTCCCTGCTGAAGAAAAGCAGGCCCAAACCATGATGCTGCCACCACCATGTCTGACAGTGGGGATGGTGTGTTCAGGGTGATGAGCTATGTTGCTTTTACGCCAAACATAACGTTTTGCATTGTTGCCAAAAAGTTCAATTTTGGTTTCATCTGACCAGAGCACCTTCTTCCACATGTTTGGTGTGTCTCCCAGGTGGCTTGTGGCAAATTTTAAACAACACTTTTTAAGGATATCGTTAAGAAATGGCTTTCTTTTTGCCACTCTTCCATAAAGGCCAGATTTGTGCAATATACGACTGATTGTTGTCCTATGGACAGAGTCTCCCACCTCCGCTGTAGATCTCTGCAGTTCATCCAGAGTGATCATGGGCCTCTTGGCTGCATCTCTGATCAGTCTTCTCCTTGTATGAGCTGAAAGTTTAGAGGGACGGTCAGGTCTTGGTAGATTTGCAGTGGTCTGATACTCCTTCCATTTCAATATTATCGCTTGCACAGTACTCCTTGGGATGTTTAAAGCTTGGGAAATCTTTTTGTATCCAAATCCGGCTTTAAACTTCTTCACAACAGTATCTCGGACCTGCCTGGTGTGTTCCTTGTTCTTCATGATGCTCTCTGCGCGTTTAACGGACCTCTGAGACTATCACAGTGCAGGTGCATTTATACGGAGACTTGATTACACACAGGTGGATTGTATTTATCATCATTAGTCATTTAGGTCAACATTGGATCATTCAGAGATCCTCACTGAACTTCTGGAGAGAGTTTGTTGCACTGAAAGTAAAGGGGCTGAATAATTTTGCACGCCCAATTTTTCAGTTTTTGATTTGTTAAAAAAGCTTGAAATATCCAATAAATGTCGTTCCACTTCATGATTGTGTCCCACTTGTTGTTGATTCTTCACAAAAAAATACAGTTTTATATCTTTATTTTTGAAGCCTGAAATGTGGCAAAAGGTCGCAAAGTTCAAGGGGGCCGAATACTTTTGCAAGGCACTGTATATGCACAAATATTGATATAATAAACATCATATCAAATTAAACTTGTGTCCTCCCACTACAACTTTGGAAAGCATGCAGTTTCTTAGGCTACAGATGAAATAAGTTATGGTACACTTCACAAGGTGGTGAAAGTGCATGGTGATGAGCTTGATGCGCCTTTCCAATAAATGCAGCCCAAACAAATGTAACCATATCACACCTATTTTAGCTTCTCTACACTGGATACAAGTCATTTTTAGAATCGATTGTAAAATGTTATTTATCATGCTTGGTTCAGTGGCTCCTTTTAAAATCGCGGATGAAGACACACTACTATGAAGATGCCCTTAATGTATGATTTTAATGTAACGGCATTCATCTGTTGAAAGAAGAGAGTCGGACCGAAGCGCAGCGTGTAGGTTACTCATGACTTTAATGAAAGATAAGACGGTACAAGAAATAACTGAAATACGAAAACAACAAACGAAACTAATTACAGCCTATCTGGTGAAAACATACAAAGACAGGAACCAACACCCACGAAATACAAAGCGAAACTGAGGCTGCCTAAATACGGTTCCCAATCGGAGACAACGATAAGCACCTGACTCTAATTGAGAATCGCCTCAGGCAGCCAAACCTATACCACACCCCTAATCAGCCGCAATCCCAAATAATACAAACCCCAATACGAATACAACATATAAACCCATGTCACACCCTGGCCTACCCAAACATATAACAAAATACAATGACCAAGGCGTGACAGAACCCCCCCCCCCTAAGGTGCGGACTCCCAGACGCACCTCAAAAGCATAGGGAGGGTCCGGATGGGCGTCTGTCCATGGTGGCGGTTCTGGCTCGGGACGTGGACCCCACTCCATTAATGTCCTATTTCCTCCCCTTCGCGTCCTGGGATAATCCACCTTCTCCGACGACCATGGCCTAATAGTCCTCACCCAGATCCCCACATAACTGAGGAGCAGCTCGTGACAGAGAGGCAGCTCATGACAGAGGGGCAGCTCGGGACAGAGGGGCAGCTCAGGACAGAGGGGCAGCTCAGGACAGAGGGGCATCTCAGGACAGAGGGGCATCTCGGGACAGAGGGGCATCTTGGGACAGAGGGGCAGCTCGGGACAGATTGGCAGCTCGGGACAGAGGGGCAGCTCGGGACAGAGGGGCAGCTCGGGACAGAAGCAGCCCGGGACTGAGGGGAAGCCCAGTACTGAGGGGAAGCCCAGTACTGAGGGGAAGCCCGGTACTGAGGGGAAGCCCAGTACTGAGAGGAAGCCCAGTACTGAGAGGAAGCCCAGTACTGAGGGGAAGCCCAGTACTGAGAGTGGTGAAAACATACAGGGCCCTCTGGGTGCTCTTAACAACAACCTTTGCCAGTTTCTATGCACTGTTAATAGAGTATTAATGCCATATTATACAGTGCTCCTTACCCATCTCTACTCCCTGTTTTTGTGGGTAGGCCAATGTTATACTGTAGTGTAATAGAATACAATTTAGGTGTCGGCTAAACCTCGACGGTAACAATAAATGAAACATGGACCAAATGCATTTCGCTGGTGTCCTGCTTCTATGGTATCACCAGTCGTTGTTCTCAACAAGCTTCATCTTCATAAAACACTATGAACACCCATTCTCTTTTGACGTAGTGAGGGGGATGATAATGCTTAAACGTGTCCCAGACACTACAAATCAGCTCTGTTTGTTTACGCAGATTTAGACACAGAGAGGAGGAGAGCCGGTGGAACACAATCTCGCCTATTCATTTTTCTCATACAGTCAGTTGCACTGACATCTAAGCAAAGGTTGACCATAGCCATAAATCACACAGCACAATAGCAGGACATTTTGGGCCAGCCCATCATTGGGAACGGTTTTGTTTTCTCATTGCAGTTTGGCAAATTGCTGTTATTAAAATGGAAGAATGCATAGTTTGCAGCCCTCATTAGATGTTGTTCTAACAGTGCCTGATGGATTAAGACAAGCCGGAGGCCTCGTCTGCCTCTACAACCAGTTAATATGAGCCAATTAAAGCCATGCACTCTGCAGCCTCTCCACAGTGTTTTATGTGGCCTAACAATTATAACTCAGTCTGCCGATTCATTGCACAAAGCTTTTGATGTTAAGGAGGTGTACACTCACTAACACTACTTTACACTTACTGCAGTTTATTTGTAGCATTTTAGTAAGGGAACTGTGCCGATGGCAGTCGTTCATATCAACCCAGCACCACAGAGGTTCCATGTTAGTATATCTACCCCAGTTGTTCATGTCGATCTTGAGCCACTGCGTTTTAGCCCCTGCCTGAGGAGCCATTATGATATATTTTCTCTGCTCAGCTGTGTGACAATCTTATGATATCAGTCCAACAGAACTACTGATTCATGTGGTAGAAAGGTAGGGGCAATTGGTGGTGAGCAAGTATCTAGATGCATCTGCTCAGCTTCCTCAGAATATAGGGCTTATGGCACAGGAAGGATCAATATTGTGCAGTGTAAGCATTAAAACAGAATGTAAGCCTCCCTGAGGTGTTCCTACACAGACAGACAGACCTTGTCAGAGCTTACTGGAGATATCCAGCACATGACAAGAAAGAGATTTCTTCACTGAAACCTGATATTGTAAAGTATTTTTGAAAGTAGAGCTCATATCGGATAGTACCTTCCAAAACAAATGTACACTACCCTTCAAAAGTTTGGGGTCGCTTTGAAATGTCCTTGTTTTTGAAAGAAAAGCACATTTTATGTCCATTAACATTGATCAGAAATACAGTGTAGACATTGATGATGTTGTAAATGACTATTGTAGCTGGAAACGGCAGATTGTTTATGTAATATCTACATAGGTGTACAGAGGCCCATTATCAACAACAATCACTCCTGTGTTCCAATGGCACGTTGACACGCCCTGGCCATAGAGGCTTTTTATTCTCTATTTTGGTTAGGCCAGGGTGTGACAAGGGTGGGCGTTCTATGTACCTTTTTCTATATTTTTGTATTTCTTTGTTTTTGGCCGGGTGGGGTTCTCAATCAGGGACAGCTGTCTGTCGTTGTCTCTGATTGAGAACCATACTAAGGTAGCTCTTGCCCACATGGGTTTTATGGGTAGTTATTTTCTGTTTAGTGTCTTTGTTGCACCTTGCAGAACTGTTGGTTTGTTGGTTTGTTGTTTTTGTTTCGAGTATTCATCTTTATTAAAATCATTATGAATATGTACCACGCAGCATTAGAAGGCCAGCATCCCAGAGTCGCCTCTTCACTGTTGACGTTGAGATTGGTGTTTTGCGGGTACTATTTAATGAAGCTGCCAGTTGAGGACTTGTGAGGCATCTGTTTCTCAAACTAGACACTAATGTACTTGTCCTCTTGCTCATTTGTGCACCGGGGCCTCCCACTCCTCTTTCTATTCTGGTTAGGGCCAGTTTGCGCTGTTCTGTGAAGGGAGTAGTACACAGATTTGTACGAGATCTTCAGTTTCTTCGCAATATCTCGCATGGAATAGCCTTCATTTCTCAGAACAAGAATAGACTGACAATTTTCAGAAGAAAGTGTTTGTTTCTGTCCCATTTGAGCCTGTTATCGAACCCACAAATGCTGATGGTTCAGATACTCAACTTGTCTAAAGAAGGCCAGTTTTATTCAACATTTTTCAGTTGTGCTAACATAATTGCTGAGAATGGGTGTTCATAATAGCTATCACAACGTGCCATTGGAACACAGGAGTAATGGTTGCTGATAATGGGACTCTGTACGCCTATGTAGATATTCCATTTAAAAAATCAGCCGTTTCCAGGTACAATAGTAATTTAAAACATCAACAATGTCTACACTGTATTTCTGATCAATTTGATGTCATTTTAATGGACATAAAATGTGTTTTTCTTTCAAAAACAAGGACATTTCTAAGTGACCCCAAACTTTTCAACAGTAGTGTAGTTGTCGCCAAAGGGAATAGATTTGCCAAGCTTCATCCTGGTGAATGTCCAAATCCAGCAGCTGCCGCTCTTCAACCAGTACAGCAGACTAAATATGATGTGTATAAGGAAAGCAGAGACTTGAGGGCCCATTGTTGTCCTTGCCATTTGGCAGATACAGTTGTTAAGGGACTCACCAAGTCCTATCCTGTCTGTTACTGTTGTGAGTGGTCGCTCACAACTAGTGACACAAAAAAGACAACCCTGCTGCATTGTGCAGGGTTCCAAACCTACAAACCGATCACTTACTGCCTAGATTCAACGCTGTCCTCAAAATATAGGGAATAATAATTCAGATACTAATAATATGATCATATTATGCGTCAGCAAAGGCGCAGTTGCCCTGGAGACTAATGAAAGGACCCCTTGAGAAATCCTCCATTGTGATCTCTCTCATTCCGTCTCTTTCTCTGTCTCTCTCACTTACTCACTCATTCAATCATTCACTCACTCCCTCTCTCACACTCACTCCTCTCTATCTCTCTCTAAATACTTAGTCTGATCATTCAATCATTGCACCATTTCATTGCTTAGCCCACTGTCTTTCTTCAGCTGAGTGGGTCTGAATGATATGACGCTTTATAGACTTAGTCATATCCATGCATGGCTTGTGGGTGTGGGGAACTGGTGAATCAATGAATCACTGAATAATTTCAGACTGAAATGGGGCAATCATTTTGATGTGGAATCTACAATTAAAAGGATTGTGTTTGTTTATACTGTCATTATCTTTAACAGTAGTTAGGGACTATTGAGTACTGTGGACATTGGAAAAGAGCGATTTTCCATTTTGGCTGACCTTGCAGAGTTAGACACATAGACACTGTATTACCATACACACACACAACAGACACAGAATGGATGTGAGAAGGATTTGGTTATTTGCCTTACAGGAAAATAGGAGCAATGAATATACATATTATGCAATAGATATAACAGGATAATCAAATGGATGCAGAATACAACAGAATGGAATGGTACTAACAGTAGCACGTGTGGATTAATAATAACACTCATATGAAAGGACTGTATAATATATCTAAATATGAAAACAACTATAAGCAACTGCAAGCAACAGTAAGAGTAAAAACACAAATTTACAATAACAATATTAACTCACTTAACTGCACTCCATCCCACAAGTCCACTCAGAGGATAACTGAGGAGACTGTGGCCTGCACAGTGAGAAGAGCTGTCAGGTGTCCTGCCCCCTGACAACTTGCCCCTTAGCAACCAATCAGGTCTCAGGTCACACAGATCAGAGAGAGTTTGAGAGGCAGGTTTATGGTACCTCTAGACTCTCAGTCACAGCTCCTGGGGGATGGGGAGTGGAGTGTGCAGCTTGAAAGTGTTGTGGGGTGCTGATAAGAATCGACGGCAGGGAATTGATGAATCACTCAACTTCAGCATCTATATCAACAACCTACAAAGCTAAATCTAATCCAGACTGGGCTTTCTGTAATGCAACAGATCCTGCTTCACCCATCCCTCCAAAATCTCCCTGGTCAAGTCCTCTCTCTGTTTGGTGACACTCTACCACCACGACACCAAAACTCTGTTCTGAACCAGGTATTCCTCTAGGATTTTGCCTGTTTTATTACTTATTTATTTAACTTTATTTAACTCGTTAAGTCAGTTAGAACAAATTCTTATTTACAATGGGCCAATTGTGCGCTGCCCTATGGGACTCTCAATATCGTCCATTTGTGATACAGCCTGGAATCGAACCAGGGTCTCTAGTGCCGCCTCTAGCATTGAGATGCAGTGCCTTAGATTGCAGCGCCACTCGGTCTGTGCTTAGTTTCATTCCATTTCTTTTTTATACTGAAACACTCCCCAGATCCTTAACGATTACAAGCATACACATAACATGATGCAGCCACCACTATGCTTGAAAATATGGAGAGTTGTACTCAGTAATGTGTTGTATTTGTCCCAAAAATACCAGTACAACATGTTAATTGCTTTGCCACATTTTTGCTGCATTACTTTAGTGCCTTGTTGCAAACACTATGCATGTTTTGGAATAGTTTTATTCTGTACAGGCTTCCTTCTTTTCACTCTGTCAATTAAGTTAGTATTGTGGAGTAACTACAATTTTGTTGATCCATCCTCAGTTTTCTCCTATCACAGCCATTGGACCCTGTAACTGTTTTAAAGTCACCATTGGCCTCATGGTGAAATCCCTGAGCTGTTTCCTTCCTCTCCGTCAACTGAGTTAGTATCATTATGGTGTCTGTGTGTATTGATACACCATCCAAAGTATAATTCATAACTTAACTATACTCAAAGGGATATTCAATGTCTGCTTTTTTACCCATCTACCAATAGGTGCCCTTCTTTGCAAGGCATTGGAAAACCTCCCTGGTTTTGTGGTTGAATCTGTGATTGAAATTCACTGCCTGACCGAGGGACTTTACAGATAATTATATGTGTGGGGTACAGAGATGAGGTAGTCATTAAAAAATCATGATATTGTAACGGCGTTCTTCGTTTGTTGAAAGAGAGTCGGACCGAAATGCAGCGTGGTAGTTACTCATGACTTTAATGAAGAAGAGCGAAACATGAAATAACTTATACATATACAAAAACAACAAACGGAACGAGAAACCTATTACAGCCTATCTGGTGAACACTACACAGAGACAGGAACAATCACCCACGAAATACAAAGCGAAACTCAGGCTACCTAAATACGGTTCCCAATCAGAGACAACGAGAATCACCTGACTGATTGAGAACCGCCTCAGGCAGCCAAGCCCATACAACACCCCTACACAGCCGCAATCCCAATAACAGAAAAACCCCAATACGAAATACAACAAGAGCGTCTGCTAAATGACTTAAATGTAAATGTAAACCCATGTCACACCCTGGCCTGACCAAATAATTAAAAAAAACACAAAATACTAAGACCAAGGCATGACAGTTATATATTATTATTGCACAATAGTTAGTCCATTCAACTTATTATGTGACTTATTAAGCACATTTACATTTTTGTAAATTAATTTGTAAACATTTCACAAAAGATAATTCCACTTTGACATTATGGGGTATTGTGTGTGTGTGCCAGTGACAAAACATCTCAATATAATCGATTGTAACGGCGTTCGTCTGTTGAAGAAAGAGAGTCGGACCGAAATGCAGCGTGTAGGTTACTCATGACTTTAATGAAATAAATCTCGGTACATGAAATAACTGAATACTAAATACAAAACAACAAACGGAACGTGAAAACCTATTACAGCCTATCTGGTGACTACAACACAGAGACAGGAACAATCACCCATGAATTACAAAGTGAACTCAGGCTACCTAAATACGGTTCCCAATCCGAGACAACGAGAATCACCTGACTCCAATTGAGAACCGCCTCAGGCAGCCAAGCCTAACTAGACACCCCCCTAATCATACACAATCCCAATGCTAATAAAACCCCAATACGAACCCAACACATAAACCCATGTCACACCCTGGCCTGACCAAAATATATAACGAAAACACAAAACATATTGACCAAGGCGTGACATCGATTTTAAATTCAGGCTGTAACTACTTTCTGAAGGCACTGTATACTGTAAGCCAAACATTTGTACAGATTTTCTGTCTTTTCATTCAAAATCTTTCTCTCAAGAACTAAATGAGGAATAAGTCGACATCGTATCATGGAAACATGCGGCGGGTATTAACACACGCGTTGTTTGACGAAGTAACTGTAAATATATTACCCAATTTGAAAATGTTACATGTTACCCTAATCCACTAGTCATAAAAGTAATCTGATTACGTAACACATTACTTTTGTTATGCGTTACCCCCAATACTGCTGACTGGAATGAACTCCAACATAATTTAAAACTCAAACAATTAATCTCCGTCCCCAGTTTCAATAACAGTTTACATGACCTGGTTAACCACCCCTGAGACTGCTTTTAGACTCAGTAGCTACTAGTTGTGTCCCCTGTGATTGAATGATATTGTAAATATGTATTATTATTTTTGCTGGAGCTTTTTTGTATGTATGTTGTCACTTGTCTGCTTTGCTGCACGGTTATTACCCTATCTTGGTTAGGTTATTATTGTAAAATAACATGTATTTTCAATGATTTACCTGGTTAAATAAAGGTAAAAAAGAGATGTCATCGTAAAAGACACCGTCCATGTATTTGTAGAAGTGGCAGTTTACTGCTGCAGCATTGGATCTCGCCTCTCCCAGGGACTGTTTGAAATATGAACTTCACTGGCATGAGTGCATAGCCCATGTAATTTGCTCTTTTAAAAATCCATCATCCCTCCCCACCCACTGCCATAAGCCTTTTCTACTGTACCCATGATTATGCCAAGCAATATTAAACAACATCTCTGTTTCCTCCTTTGGTACATGGCCACAGAATTTATTACAATTCATCCTTACAACCATCCTCCTACTAATTTTAGTTTATTATTTGCAACAGAAATAGATATTATGCAATTCAATTATATTGCATATTATTATCTATAGTTACTTACTTATTTATGACGTAGACCTACATAGGAGTACAGGGAGCTATGAATTTCAGTATAATTGCATAATATGTGTTAATAATTGCATTTTAGATTGAAAAGATTCTTGCTCATTTCACCCATGCATTTCCACACTTTTTCCCCAACCGTTTCAATGTGGGCAGTTAATATTTACTTATATGGCAATGCATTATTCATAGAATGGTGAATTTCCACAACCCCCACAACAACGTATGCCATTTAGAGAAGGCATGATAGACTCTTTCCCCTGGTGAGTGACATTGCATCCCACTGAGTCAGTTGACATTTCCAAAGAAGGAAACTTAATTTCCCACAACATATGAGGGTTTGCATCCATATAAAGAGAACTCACAGGGAGGGAGCCAGTACTGTATGAGCCGTGCCTGGGCTCCTCATGTGCTAGAGAGTGATGCGGAGCGTCGGTACTAAGTGGTTGGAATTTGCTCTAAGAGCATCAGCTCATGTTAATGACCTGCAGTCTTGAATTCAGCCGGGCTTATCCATTCAAATCAGCTCCACAGAGAAGCGCTCTGAAGTCTGATGATTAAATTAAGATTCTGTAATAAGCATATGGAGGTGTGGTAAAAAGTCGAGAGCTTACAGTCTTTCCTCAAACGGTAGAGCTCTATCGGTCCATCACAGCTCTCTGTGGTTTCACCTTAAGGGCGTGTTGGCAATGACAAGCAACACACTATTGCAGTTAATGTGTGTAGAATTACATTACACTATGTCAGAGTTAACATATTGTTAATAGCATATGTGTGGATTCTTTGAATTAATTGTATGACACACAGTACCAGTCAAAAGTTTGGACATACCTACTGTCAGGACCCGGTTACGATCCCGGGTCTCCGGAGTGAGAAACAGTCACTTAACCAACTGAGCCACGAATAGTCAGCAGAACCCAGAAGATGAGGCAGACACAGCAGTACTTGAGACTGTGTATTTAATGAAGTAAAAAATGAAGTTCTTCAGGAAAACATGTAACTCCACAACCTCAAAAGGAATCCTACAAGAACAAAGGTAATCCTCCAAGACAAAAAAGGTAAATCCACAAGGTGGAAGGTAAAGCACAAAAAGCCTCAAAAGATACTAAAAAAAAACAAAAAAACAAACAAGAACAAAAAAACAGAATTCCACAAGAGAGTCCACAGGGATCAACAAGAGTTCTCAGAGTACTAGGGCTGGGTGCTAACATACAAACACAGAGCAAAGAACAGAGGAAAACAAAGGGTTTAAATACAATCAGGGGAAATGAGGCACAGGTGCAAATAATAATGGGGATCAAGGGAAAACAAAACGTCAAAAGGCACAATGGGGGCATCTAGTGACCAAAAACCGGAACAACCCTGGCCAAATCCTGACAACCTACTATACTCATTCCAGGGTTTTTCTTTATTTTTACTATTGTATACATTGTAGAATAATAGTGAAGACATCAATACTATGAAATAACACATATGGAATCATGTAATAATAAAAAAAGTGTTAAACAAATCAAAATATTTTTTATATTTGAGATTCTTCAAAGTATCCACCCTTTGCTTTGATGACAGCTTTGCACACTCTTGGCATTTTCTCAACCAGCTTCATGAGGTAATCACCTGGAATGCATTTCAATTAACAGGTGTGCCTTGTTAAAAGTTAATTTGTGGAATTTCTTTCCTTCTTAATGCATTTGAGCCAATCAGTTGTGTTGTGACAAGGTAGGGGTGGTATACAGAAGATAGCCCTATTTGGTAGAAGTCCATATTATGGCAAGAACAACTCAAATAAGCAAAGAGAAATGACAGTCCATCAACTTTAAGAAATGAATGTCAGTCAATCTGGAAAATGTCAAGAACTTTGAAAGTTTCTACAAGTGCAGTCGCAAAAGTGCACCCTACAAGTGCAATCGCCATTTTACCTGTTGTTGTTGTCTTAGCTGATTAGCTGATGTTGTCTTACCCATTGTTGTCTTAGCTAGCTCTCCCAATCAACACCTGTGATTGCTTAATGCCTCGCTTTTTGTCTCTCTCTCTAATGTCAATATGCCTTGTATACTGTTGTTTAGGATAGCTATCATTGTTTTAGTTTACTGCGGAGCCCCTAGTCCCACTCAACATGCCTCAGATACCTCTTTTGTCCCACCTCCCACACATGCGGTGCCCAGAGATGCAACCTCTCTTATCGTCACTCAATGCCTAGGTTTACCTCCACTGTACCCGCACCCTACCATACCCCTGTATGTAAACTATGCCCTGAATCTATCCTACCGCGCCCAGAAATCTGCTCCTTTTACTCTCTGTTCCAAACGCACTCAACGACCAGTTCTTATAGCCTTTAGCCATACCCTTATCCTACTCCTCCTCTGTTCCTCGGGTGATGTAGAGGATAACCCAGGACCTGTGTGTCCCTAGGCGCTCTTATTTGTTGACTTCTGTAACCGTAAAAGCCTTGGTTTCATGCATGTTAACATCAGAAGCCTCCTCCCTAAGTTTGTTTTACTCACTGCTTTAGCACACTCTGCCAACCCTGATGTCCTTGCCGTGTTGCCGATTTCCATCCCCAACTACAACATTTTCCGTCAAGATAGAACTGACAAAGGGGGAGGAGTTGCAATCTACTGCAGAGATACCCTGCAAATCTCTGCCATACTTTCCAGGTCTATGTTCAAACAGTTCAAGCTTCTAATTTTAAAAAGTAATCTCTCCAGAAGTAAGTCTCTCACTGTTGCCGCCTGTTATAGACCCCCCTCAGCTCCCAGTTGTGCCCTGGACACGATGTGAATTGATTGCCCCCATCTATCTTCAGAGTTAATTCTGTTAGGTGACCTAACACCCCAGCAGTCCTACAATCTAAGCTAGATGCCCTCAATCTCACACAAATTTTCAAGGAACCCACCAGGTACAACTCTAAATCCGTAAACATGGCCACCCTCATAAATATTATTCTGACCAACTTGCCCTCCAAATTCACCTCTGCTGTTTTCAATCAAGATCTCAGCAATCACTGCCTCATTGCCTGCATCCTCTATGGGTCCGCGGACAAATGACTACCCCTCATCACTGTCAAACGCTCCCTAAAACACATCTGCGAACAGGCCTTTCTAATCGTCCTTGCCCAGGTATCCTGGAATGATATTGACCTCTTTCCGTCAGTAGAGGATGCCTGGTCATTTCTTTAAAGCAATTTCCTCACCATCTTAAATAAGCATGCCCCTTTCAAGAAATGTAGATCTAAGAACAGATATAGCCCCTGGTTCACTCCAGAACTGACTGCCCTTGACCAGCACAAAAACATCCTGTGGCGGACTGCACTAGCATCGAATAGTCCCCGCAATGTGCAACTTTTCAGGGAAGTCAGGAACCAATACACACAGTCAGTTAGGAAAGCAAAGGCTTGCTTTTTCAAACAGAAATGTGCATCTTGTAGCTCTAACTCCAATAAGTTTTGAGACACTGTAGAATAAGAACACCTCCTCCCAGCTGCCCACTGCACTGAGGCTAGGAAACACGGTCACAACGATAAATGAACGATAATTGAGAATTTAAATAATAATTTCTCTATGGCTGGCCATGCCTTCCGCCTGGCTACCCCAACCCCGGCCAACAGCTCAGCTCTGATTCAATTCTCAGGCAGTCTCTTTTCTCTGTATATATCAATGATTTCGCTCTTGCTACTGGTGATTCCTTGATCCACCTCTATGCAGATGACACCATTCTGTATACATCTGGCCCTTCTTTGGATACTGTGTTAACAAACCCCCAAATGATCTTCAATGCCATACAACACGCCTTCCGTGGCCTCCAACTGCTCTTAAACACTAGTGAAACTAAATGCATGCTTTTCAACCGATCGCTGCCCGAACCCGCCCGCCCGTCTTGCATCACTACTACTCTGGATGGTTCTGACTTAGAGTATGTGGACAACTACAAATACCTAGGTGTCTGGCTAGACTGTAAACTCTCCTTCCAGACTCTTAGGGAGTCTGGAAGGACTCTTAGGGAAGCTTCATTTTGGGTCTTAAAATCGCGCAACATTTCAGCACACTGCTATTCATGCCAGGAATATAGTATATGCATATGATTAGTATGTGTGGATAGAAAACACTCAGACGTTTCTAAAACTGGTTAAATCACGGCTGTGACTATAACAGAACGTGTGTTTCATCGAAAAGTGCAGGAAAATCTGATCACTGAAAATGGAAAAAAATATCCATGCGCCACTTCCAAGAATGTTAAAGGTGAACCGGATTAAATGAGGTTGAGGTTGCAATACCTACAGCTTCCACACGTTGTCTAGAGTCTTGTCATTTGCCTACTATTTGTTTCTTGGTCAAACAGACGCAAGGCAGCGCATTTATTCCGGTCTCCGACCGGATATTTCGGTTGAGATTTATCCGGACAGCATTTCCAGATGGACACCTATAGAATTGACATCGCCTCGTGATCAATTTTAACGCTTATTAACGTGTACTAATACCTAATGTTGCATTACAAAAGTATTTTGAAGTGTTTTGTGAAAGTTTATCGTCGACTTTTTTAATTTAAAAAAATGACGTTACGTTAGAAAACGCTATTTTTTTCCGTTGTTCACACAGTGTTCATAGATCGATATCTAGGCTATATATGGACCGATTTCATCGAAAAAAGACCCAAAATGATGTTTATGGGACATCTAGGAGTGCCAAGAAAGAAGCTCGTCAAAGGTAATGAATGTTTTATATTTTATTTCTGCGTTTTGAGTAGCCCCCGGCTATCGCAAAATCTGTCGTTAGGTGACGTTGAAGTATTTTGGGGGATACATTCTATCAGATAATAGCTTATCATGCTTTCGACGAAAAGCGTTTTACAAATCTGACTTGGTGGATAGATTCACAACGAGTGTAGCTTTAATTCAGTACATTGTATGTGCATTTTAATGAAAGTTTGAGCTTTATCAAAAACTATACGTGGCGCACTTGAAATTTCCGCTGATTGATGTTCCCACAGCGGGAGCACTTCTCTAACATTAACACCTCCAATCCAAAATTAAATCTAGAATCGATTTCCTACTTCGCAACAGAGCCTCCTTCACTCACGCTGCCAAACATACCCTTGTAAAACTGACTATCCTACTGTTCCTCGACTTCGGCAATGTCATTCACAAAATAGCCTCCAACACTCTACTCAGCAAACTGGATGCAGTTTATCACAGGGCCATTCGTTTTGTCACCAAAGCCCCATATACCACCCACCACTGTGACCTGTATGATCTCGTCGGCTGGCCCTCGCTACATATTTGTTGCCAAACCCACTAGCTCCAGGACATCTATAAGACTTTTCTAGGTAAAGCTCCACCTTATCTCAGCTCACTGGCCACCATAACAACACCCCCCCGTAGCACGTGCTCCAGCGGGTATATCTCACTGGTCATCCCCAAAGCCAACAACTCGTTTGGCCGCCTTTCCTTCCAGTTCTCTGCTGCCAATGAAGTTGGAGAATTATATCTCCCTCACTAACTTTAAGCATCAGCTATCTGAGCAGCTTACCGATCACTGCAGCTGTACACAGCCCATCTGTTAATAGCCCATCAACTACCTACCTCATCCCCATATTGTTTTTATTTACTTTTTTGCTATTTTGCACACCAGTATTTGTACTTGCACATCATCATCTGCACATCTATCACTCTGGTGTTAATTTGCTAAATTGTAATTACTTCGCTACTATGGCCTATTTATTTCCTTACCTCCTTACGCCATTTGCACACACTGTATATAGACATTTCTATTGTGCTATTGACTGTACGTTTGTTTATTCCATGTGTAAATCTGTGTTGTTGTTTGTGTCGCACTGCTTTGCTTTACCTTGGCCAGGTCACAGTGGTAAATGAGAACTTGTTCTCAATGGGCCTACCTGGTTAAATAAAGGTGAAATATGTATATATATATTTTTTATTTTTTTTAAACATCAAGCGTTATGATGAAACTGTCATGGAGACCGCCATAGGAAAGGAAGACCCAAAGTTACCTCTGCTGCAGAGGATAAGTTCATCAGAGTTAACTGCACCTCATATTGCAGCCCACGTAAATGCTTCCCGGAGTTCAAGTAACAGACACATTGCAACATCAACTGTTCAGAGGAGACTGCCTGAATCAGGCCTTCATGGTCAAATTGCTACAAAGAAACCACTACTAAAGGACACTAATAAGACGAGGAGACTTGCTTGTACCAAGAAACACAAGCAATGGACATTTGTCCTGTGGAAATCTGTCCTTTGGTCTGATGAGTCCAAATTTGAGATTTTTGGATCCAACTGCTGTCTCTTTGTGAGACACAGAGTAGGTGAACGGATGATCTCCGCATGTGTGGTTCCCACCGTGAAGCATGGAGGAGGAGGTGTGATGGTGTGGGGGTGCTTTGCTGGTGCCACCGTCTGTGATTTATTTAGAATTCAAGGCAGACTTAACTAGCATGGCTACCTCAGCATTCTGCAGCGATATGCTATCCCATTTGGTTTGCACTTAGTGTGACTATAATTTGTTTTTCAACAGGACAATGACCCAGCACACCTCCAGGCTGTGTAAGAGCTATTTGACGAAGAAGGAGAGTGATGGAGTGCTGCATCAGATGACCTGGCCTCCACAATCACCTGACCTCAACCCAATTGAGATGGTTTGGGATGATTTGGAACGCAGACTGAAGGAAAAGCAGCCAACAAGTGCTCAGCATATGTGGGAAAAGCATTCCTCATGAAGCTGGTTGAGTGAATACCAAGAGTGTGCCAAGCTGTCGTCAAGGCAAAGGGGGGATACTTTGAAGAATCTAAAATCTAAAATATATTTTGATTTTTTTAAACACTTTTTTGCTAATACATGATTCCATATGTGTTATTTCATAGTGTTGATGTCTTTACAATTATTCTACAATGTAGAAAATAGTAAAAATAAAGAAAAAACCTTGAATGGTACTGTATATTTAGCAGTTGTCTTTCCATTACACACATACTACTAGAGACTTTTGAAAACTGAGATTAGTGTTTGTTCCACACAAATTGCATGGATATCCATTGTATCACTTCATGATTACTTATTGTTCAGTTACTGAGAGAGGGAGGTAGAGTAAAAGCTATTCTCAGTGGGAGGGATGGTAGAGGAGCTGAACAGACCTACAGCAGCAGTTTTCCAAGTTCCCGAAGTCTGTACAGGAGACTCTCCACGGTGCTGAATTTTCTCATGCTTTGGTTAACTCATTTTTGCCAAACTCAGATGCTGCTGCAGTTCACTTGTGTAGCATTTTGTGATTAATTACTAGACTGGCCCTGTCCTAGCCATATTCTTTTATGGCAAGGATTGAGATTTTCATAAACTGAATAAATCTACCACACCCCTGTACAGACTGCAGTAACATGTGACTTACTCTAAGTGATAGGAGTGAAGAAGAGAGCCTCTCCACAATGAGTTTAAGATAGAGGACCCGGTAGCCTAGTTAACTACTGTAGTCTTTGAACAGCAACAGTCAGAGGACCAGGAGCAACACATGTAGGTAACAGTGCAGGTAAGAAGTTATTTACAAAACATACAAATGCAGAATGGTGAGAAAAAGAAAAAAAAAGTTTAAAAAAGGACTTCACTCGGGCACAAAAGGAAAAATGCCCTAAAATGTTTTTATTTTTATTTAACCAGGTAAGCTAGTTGAGAGCAAGTTCTCATTTACAACTTCGACCTGGCCAAGGTAAAGCAAAGCAGTGTGACAGAAACAACAACACAGAGTTGCACATGGAATAAACAAGAGTACAGTCAATAACACAATAGAAAAAAAGAAAGTCTATACACAGCATGTGCAAATGGAATGAGGAGGTAGGAAATAAATAGGCCATAGTAGCAAAGTAATTACAATTTAACAGATTAACACTGGAGTGATAGATGAGCAGATGATGGTGTGTAAGTAGTGATACTGGTGTGCAAAAGAGCAGAAAAGTAAATAAAAACAATATGGGGATGAGTTAGGTAGATTGGGTGGGCTATTTACAGATGGGCTATGTACAGCTGCAGTGATCGGTTAGCCGCTCAGATAGCTGATGTTTAAAGTTAGTGAGGGAAATGTAAGTCTCCTGAGCAACAATGGAAACTCTCAAACCTCTGTAGCAACATGTTACCTTACTAAGCAGTTCTCCAATAAGGACCTGCCCTGACCTGGCATAAACCATTAACATCTTGAAATGGGTAGGCAAACATTTTTATGGACAGTGATCATGCTTTAAAAGCTTTTGCACATTTCATATAACAATGATTGGCCAATACTACAGCATAATATTACAGCAGCCATTTTGGAAAGCACGTAGTGTTGATCAACAAGGATCCTGATTGGCTGACTATCCTTTGTTGTTCAACGTGACGTGCATTCCAAAATGAGGGCTGTTGCTTCTGCTACCTAGCATGAGAATGAAAAAACTAGCAGTATTTAAATCTTCTTGATGTGACTTTTTGGATAATGGGAACATTTGGAAGACAGTGCCATGGACTATTCCTGGATTGAGGTATGTTTTCCCGAGCCATAACTTGCTCCTGCTCTGCCTTGCCCTAATCTAAGCAGAAGCCCTCTCCGACCCTATAGTGAGATGTACTTACAATCAAGCAAAGTGTTGGAATCTAGTCTGCCTAGCTGACACCTAACTCAATGTGCTCCTGATTCCTTCAATGTGTACCATGTGAGTTGCGCCAGAATACTTTGTCATATACATTTTAAAAAAAACTCCATCACAGATTTAGGATACCATCCTCTACCCGCTACTCAGCCATAATAATGTCAAACCCAAAGCAAGGAATTTTACATTGAGTGTAATCGACTTCAGCCATTAGTGTAGGCCTACACAGTCTCGTGTTCCGGGCTGTAAATCAAGATTTCTGGCTTTGATTTTCTGTCATGGATAATGAGACATTTCCTGAACATTTGCATGTTTTCATCAGAAAGTTACAATATTTTCTGAAGAGTTTGGCAAACACTTTCATGAACAACTACAACATGAACACATATGTGTAGTTGTTAAATGAGTAATTAAAGGCAACATTTTGTTTAATTTGAACTGATAATCACAACATTTCTTAGGCATTTCTTAAGCATTTCAGATCATTAGGAGTAATCACAAGCCATGGTATGAAGGAATGAAGCCATATCTTACTCTTTACTAATTGTCATACTTGTATTGGAAGTTGTTGATACTTGACAGAGGAAGTTAATTCAATGTCAAACAGTCTGTGATTCATTATAATTTTATACTGACAAAACTAATTGACACAACTGGTATATCTAAGAATGTTCAAAGTACGGTATAGCTGAGCAAGGTTTATGTCCTTCAGTGACATCATTTGTTTCAGATTAGCTGTTTCTTCTCTAGTTATCATAACATAATGTAAATTGGAGGCGGTGGGTGGGGGTCACTGAAACAACAAACAAAACATGTGGGGCTATGCACAGGTTGATCATATTTAGTTCAAATTGGTTGTCACTGTGTATCTATTGCAGGGCTCTCCATCTTCCTGGAGCAATATCGTCCTGTAGGTTTTAGCTTCAATCCTAATCTAGCGCTCCTGATTCTAATAATTAGCTAGTTGATAAATTGAATCAGGTTAGTTACAACTGAGGTTGGAATCGAAAACAGGGAGAGGCCTGATCTATTGGGACCTCAACAATTTGAGAAAACTTTGAATAAATCATGTTGGGCATTCAATTAGAATATTTTCCGTGGTGTAATCCAGATCTATTTAAAATACATGAATAGTACATGTGTATATCTTACACTGCTTTTAGACCCTTTTCTAATTTATTTCACTTAAAAGTGTTGAAGCCAATGAAAATGTATTCCCTATATTAATGAAAAACAAAACATGTCAATAATTTATATAAGCTATTTCTGATCACGCCCCCGTCCCCCCCCCCCCCCGAAATATACTCTATAGCAGGGCTGTTCAATATCAGTCCTGCATGGCCAAAACACTTCTGTTTATTATCCTCTCCTTCTAATACGGGAATAATTCAGACCTGGGACACCAGGTGAGTGCAATTACCAGGTAGAAACAAAAAACATTATGGTGTCCTTCTTTAAGCTGTCCTTCTTTAAGCTTTAAGCTGTCTCCTCCCCTTCATCTACACTAATTGAAGTGGATTTAACAAGTGACATCAATAAGGGATCTTACTTTTAAACCGGATTCACCTGGTCAGTCTATGTCATGGAAAGAGCATGTGTTCTTAATGTTGTATACACTCAGTGTATTCATGATATGACATTGCTAACCATACTCATTATATCTTTCTTCTTCCCTATAGGATATCTGACAGTAACCATTGAGCCCCTTCCTCCTGTTGTTGTGGGAGAGACTGTGACCCTGAAGTGCAATTTCAAGACTGATGGAAGACTTCGAGAGATTGTGTGGTACAGGGTGAGTAAAGCTACAAGCTCATACTCTATACTGTATATGCCATGTACACTGGCCCATCAACTCTGATCTGTGTGGCTTAATCACTTTTTGGTGTCAATTACAGTGCATTATGAAATTATTCAGACCACTTCACTTTTTCCACATTTTGTTACTATATCTTACAGCCTTATTTTAAAATGGATTAAATTAAAACATGTCCTTATCAATATACACACAATAACCCATAATGACAAAGCGAAAACAGGTATTTAGAAATGTTTGCTAATTTATTCTAAAAAAACAGAAATACCTTATTTGCTTATTTAGTATTCAGATCTTTTGTAATGCGACTCGAAATTGGGTTCAGGTGCATCCTGTTTCCATTGATCATCTTTGAGATGTTTCTACAACTTGATTGGACATCATTTGGAAAGGCACACACCTGTCTATATAAGATCTCACAGTTGACAGTGCATGTCAGAGTAAAAACTAAGCCATGAGGTCTAAGGAATTGTCCATAGAGGTCCGAGACAGGATTGTGTCGAGGCAGAGATCTGGGGAATGGTACCAAAACATGTCTGCAGCATTGAAGGTCCCCAAGAACACAGACCTCCATCCTTCTTAAATGGAAGAAGTTTGTAACCACCAAGACTCCTCCAAGAGCTGGACACCCGGCCAAACTAAGCAATCGGGGGAGAAGGCGCTTGGTCAGGGAGGTGACCAATGACGCGATGGTCACTCTGACAGAGCTCCAGAGTTCCTCTGTGGAGATGGGAGAACCTTCCAGAAGAACAACCATCTATGCAGCACTCCATCAATCAGGCCTTTATGGTAGAGTGACCAGATGGAAGCCACTCTTCAGTAAAAGGCACATGTCAGCCCGCTTGGAGTTTGCCAAAAGCTACCTAAAGGATTCTCAGACCATGATGAACCAAATTCTCTTGTCTGATGAAACCAAGGTTGAACTCTTTGGCCTGAAGGCCAAGTGTCACGTTTCGAGGCAACCAGGCACCGCTCATCACCTGGCCAATACCATCCCTACGGTGAAGCATGGTTGTGTTACAACATCATGGAGTGGGTATGATTTTCAGCCACAGGGACTGGGAGACTAGTCAGGATCGAGGGAAACATGATCGAAGCAAAGTACAGAGAGGTCCTTGATGAAAACTGCTCCAGAGCGCTTAGCACCTCAGACTGGGGCAAAGGTTCTCCTTCCAACAGGACAACGACCCTAAGCACACAGCCAAGACTATGCAAGAGTTGCTTCGGGACAAGTCTCTGAATATCCTTGAGTGGCCCAGCCAGAACCCGGACTTGATCCCGATCGAACAGCTCTGAAGAGATCTGAAAATAGTTCTGCAGTGACCCTCCCCAACCAACCTGACAGAGCTTGAACGGATCTGCAGAGAGGAATGGGAGAAACTCCCCAAACCAGGTGTGCCAAGCTTATAGCGTCATACCCAAGAAGACTCGAGGCTATAATTGCTGCCAAAGGTGCTTCAAAGTACTGAGTAAAGGGTCTGAATACTTATGTTAATGTGACATTTGAGTTTTTTTGTGTTTTTTTTACAATAATTTCTAAAAACCTGTTTTTGCTCTGTCATTATGGGGTATTGTGTGTAGATTGATAAGAAACAAACAATTTAAACAATTTTAGAATAAGGCTGTTACATAATAAAAATGTAGAAAAAGTGAAGGGGTCTGAATACTTTCCGAATGCACTGTATTTATACATTTTATAAGATGTACAGTAGCAGTCAAAAGTTTACATTGTAGAATAACAGGGAAGACATCAAAACTATGGAATAAAACATATGGAATATTGTAGTAACCAAAAAAGTGTTAAACAAATCTAAATATACGTTATATTCTTCAAAGTAGCCACCCATTGCCTTGATGACAGCTTTGCACATTCTCTCAACCAGCTTCATGAAGTAGTCACCTGGAATGCATTTCAATTAACAGTTGTGCCTTGTTAAAAGTTAAATTGTGGAATTTCATTCCTTCTTAATGCTTTTGAGCCAATCAGTTGTGTTGTGACAAGGTAGGGTTGGTATACAGAAGATAGACCTATTTGGTAAAAGACCAAGTCCATATTATGGCAAGAACAGCTCAAATATGGAAAGGGAAACATGAATGTCAGTTCATACGGACAATTAAGAAATGTCAAAGTTTTTTAAGTGCAGTCGTAAAAAAACATCAAGCGCTATGATGAAACTGGCTCTCATGAAGACCGACACAGGAAAGGAAGACCCAAAGTTACCTCTGCTGCAGATGATACGTTTATTAGAGTTACTAGACTCACAGAGTTCAAGTAACATACACATCTCAACATTAACTGTTCAGAGGAGACTGCATGAATCAGGCCTTTATGGTTGAATTACTGCAAAGAAACCACTGCTAAAGGACACCAATAAGAAGAAGAGACTTGCTTGGGCCAAGAAACACAAGCAATGGACCTTAGACCTGTGGAAATCTGTCCTTTGGTCTGATGAGTCCAAATGTTTTATTTTTGTTTCCAAACCCCGTGTCTTTGTGAGATGCAGAATAGGTGAATGGATGATCTCCGCATTTGTGGTTCCCACCGTGAGCATGGAGGAGGAGGTGTGATGGTGTGGAGATGCTTTGCTGGTGACACTGTCAGTGATTTATTTAGATTTCAAAGCAAACTTAGCAACATAACTACCACAGCATTCTGCAGCTGTACGCCATCCCATCTGGTTTGCGCTGAGTGGGACAATAATTTGTTTTTCAGTGGACAATGACCCAACACATCTCCAGGCTGTGTAAGGGCTATTTGACCAAGAAGGAGAGTGATGGAGTGCTGCATCAGATGACCTGGCCTCCACAATCACCCAACCTCAACCAAATTGAGATGGTTTGGGTCGAGTTGGACCACAGAGTGAAGGAAAAGCAGCCAACAAGTGCTCATTATATGTGGGAACTCCTTCAAGACTGTTGGAAAAGCATTCCAGGTGAAGCTTCATGTTTAATAACAACTGCATGTTTATTAACAAAGCATTTTCTAAATTCAAACGAACCCCCTGAAACTAGACATGGACGTTTAGAAGACATTGGTTGTCTTCAAAGTTGTAAATTGCGGAAGTATCGCAAAGTTAAGGTTGGTTGACAGTACCTACAGTATTCCAAACAGTACCTAACCTGTAACGGCTAATGGAGCATCACATAAGCCCATTGCAATCTGCTGGCTAGTTATTGCCATGTCTTAATGGTTCACAGCTGGTCACTCTGCAGTTATCACAGCCCCAGTTGGTGGACTAAACTGCATAAATGTTCAAGATAATTAAGTACAGTATGTCAGAGAAAGAATGTCTTTGTCTCAGCCCCTCAAGCTCTAATGCTCGGGTCTATAATGTTGCTGTTGCTTTGTGGATAATGTGTACCAAAACTATGCCCAGATATTTTGCATAAAATGGAAACTAATGTGACGTTAATAGGCAGATGATTATAGATCAGAGGCTGGGGTTTGTCTACTGAAACAATGGTGTTCAAAAGAGGTCACATAGAAGCACTTGGATGGATATCAATGAAGCAACAGCTGTCAGCTCACGGCCTGATTATTTAATTTACCCTAAACTCCCCAATTAATCGCTGTTAAGGGTTATACAAGTATGCATGATGAAATATGCTTTCTTTATTCTGTGGAATGCTGCAGTCATAGACAGTATCCTGACTGATATGTGAGTAGAACATGAGCCAGTTTAGTTTATATGGAGTCCTTACCTTGTTGGGCTTGTAAGCTTCGTGCTCTCAAGGACTAGCCTACAATAATGTTTAATATTGGTGCAGATATGAATGCAAAGTATTTGAAGTAATTCACTGTCTCTTGAGCATAGCAATGCCTTTTACACAGAGAACATGTCTGCCCTTTGGGGGAATGGATTTGGAAGAGGACATTTAATAGAATTCAACAATAGATAATTTTTTATGGAGTCCTCACTCATTTTTGCCAGGCAGGAACTAGACTGTTATGGTATGCTGATGTAGTATAAAACAAACTCCATTGAGAGCAAGGCTGTCCACATCAAGTATTGGATAGTGAGGAAAATGCAGAGCTTGTAGAGAGAAACCAGCCTTATCTCTCTTGTGCCCACTGCTCGATGCAACCGCGAATAAATTATAAATCAATTATCCACACTCAGCTGCCAAAGTCTCTTTAATCTCTGCCTTTTATTTAACTAAACTGTCGACTTCTCATTTCTCACCCACATTCAAATGGAAGTGGGGTTGATACCCACCTGGGGAATCATCATATCTAATCGAAGTCTGGCCAACGAAACAGAAGCTGAATGAACTAAAGATCTCAGCTAGCCACTCATGCATTACCAGGTTGCCCTTATCTTAACAGATTCTGTTTGAGGATTCTGTAATGCCAGACTGCTCCTTGAAATCTTGCATATCCTTAGTATGGCTAAGGCCTAGCGTAGTCCCTCAAGATAATTAAGATTGCTATTGAGAGGCTTTCAAGCTGGCCTAGTAGAGACTTAGTGGGCAGCATATTGGAATGTAGAAAGATGTCAAACATAGTCACCTAAAAAAGCTCAAACTACTATTCAAAACTTGTTTGTTTTACATTTTGAACAATCTCTATGTGTGGCATTTGACATAGCCCTGATAACAAAGATAATCATACAAATCACAGTCAGACAACCTGGATAAACTGATGGAGGTTCAATATGCCTCTTGTCAGTACAATTTTCTACATGCCTCTTTTCATAGTTCGGGAATGTATTATTGTTTACTTGCACCTTACGAAGAAGCTATCCAGATCAGCGCAGTGCCTAATATCTCCCTGGAAGTTAGAGCAGATTTCCATCTTACTGTATGTCAACACTGTGTTTATGTTAGGGACTTATCTGTGAGAGGAGATGTAATCCCCTGAATTACACAAAGATCAGTTCATTGGGAAGAAACCCATTTGGGCCTAAAGTAATTTGGGGGTAAATATTGGAAGATAAAGACTACTCCAACATCCATGATTGAAATGTGGTTTTGTGATCATTCTCATTCTTGTTTCACCAATACCAATAATGCAAAAAGGCTCATTATAAAAAAATTATCAAAAGTAGGATCGGAAGAATCTCCGATTCCACATTTATATTGGTCATGGTGAGCTAGACCAGTGAAGAGGAAAATACTGTAGGAAAAAACCCCAGATGGACTATAATACTAGAGAGGGCTTACTCACCATGAGTGTTTTTTCCATCTATTGGATGTTTAAATGTATTAGTCAGATCAGACCACTATGCTCCATAAGCAAACACATAAAAGCATCTCAAGTGTATGTGATATTCCACTGAGGGCCACATGAAGGCTTTTATTTTGCAGTGGGTTCTGGCAGACCATGGATTAGGCACTGTGGATATGTAATACCATCAAACTGTCCTCAACATTGTAATAGCATTTCATGATGGGGTTACAAATAGAGTGGAGGAGAGAATCTCTATCAGCTCTGAAACCATTCTGAACATGTGCAGTAGGGACATGGAGGGATAAGATGCTGGCTGGGGAGGCCTGTGGAGACTTATCCTCACTGAGACGTGTGGCAGCTCACCTCATGCTGTGCTTGTTCTGATTATGTCACTATAATGAAGAGATACCCATGGCTCTCTCCCTATGGGGACCTCAGCAGTGTTGATGGTGACAGCGCATGGTTTCCGCTTGGCTGCCTGTTGAGTGCCATTCTGCATTACGCTTAATTCTCCCTAGTTTAACCTCCCTCTCTCTCCCCGATTCCCCTCTCTCATTACTACATCCCTCCTCCCACTTTGACAGCACTCTTATGGGATCATCGCTCTGGCCAACATAGTCAGCAGAGCCCAGTGCCCTAAACATGGGCAATTTACCACGGACCTGTCGCTAAGCTCATCCGTTTGAATTAATGCTATCTCACACATAGGATCCACATGGTTCGGGCAGGTTAACCTCAGCCTCTTTCATTATAATTCCTCAGGACCAGCTGTCTTCATCCTGCTCTTTGTCAGTTTGAGCTCTATTCTCACCTCATAGAAGATATAAAATATATATATATATATATATTTAGTCTGATTATTGATATTGCAAGACACCTGTGATGTTTAAGTTCAAGTTAATGATCTGAATGTGTCATTAGCCATTGAGAATTTGCTGGAATTTATATAATTCATATGAGCCTCTTGATTAAGTTGAATTGTAGAGTATTGATGTGAGCATTTGGTTAGACACATGATATTCTTCCACTTGAATAGATCACATGGGCTCTCATGCAGAAATGATTGTTGATTGACAAGTGGAGATTGCATAGAGAGAGAGAGGGGATTTAAAGGGGACATGTACAGTAAGTGCTGCACTTCAAAATAGAGGTAGGCTATTATTGAAAGTAAGCCTATCTCAGATTTTCATTACTGCAAGGCTTTGATGTTTGCTATCACTTTATCAGTAAACTGTAATGGGAGTAGCACTTATTTGTCAACTAGGCTTATTTGCTGTGGAATCCATTTTCCTTTTCACTGATTTTGCTTTTGTTCTGTGTAATGCATTACAGTCTCCCACTTGGGACTATTAGACAATGAGAGCTAATTTATTTGTGAGAGGTAGCCTAGCATAAATTTGTAGGATATATGAGAAGAACCTTGGTAGGAATAATATTTAACTCTACTAAATACAGTGTTATGAGCATGAGCAATGAACCTATAACTACCAAATAAGTAAACAAAGGAATACAAAACGAACATTTTCTATGAACTCATTTTCAAATGTGATATAGGAACAATACAGTACCTCCCCCTCAATAACATTCCCTCTCATGACTTTCCAACCTTTTGTTGGTAAATGTTAGCTAACTGCTTGTACGTCTTTCAAAAATGGAAACATGCATGTAGCGGAGAAGTTTCCTGAAAATATATATTATTAAAATACATTGTTTCAGTCCTGCAGTTTGGTTTCCTTAGAGCAGGTATTCCCAAAATGGGGTTCACGCAATGGCGTTGGGGTAAGCCAAATAAAAATGTGAAAAACTTTTATTTTTGTTTCATAAAAATTTTACTTTTTTTTCCTTCACATTTTCAAATAATCCATTTATATTTTACAGCAGGGGTAAACATTTGGTTGAGTTTTTTTTCTTGCCTGAGTAGCCTCATTTCACTGCCAAAAATAAAATTAGTCTAGTGTTCAGCGAAATAACAACGCAATGTCAAATACAGGTAGCCTAGTCAAATAATTAACATCCAATCACATTAACCATTACTCTCTTGCGGGAATTCCACTAACGATCCGTATGTAGCCACGTGACCGGTCTGGAGTGGGCTACAGTACTAGCAAAATAATCCTAATAAAATAAAATAATAAAAACCTTAGTGTAACAACAGTTTTAGTAAGTAATACTGAAGTCGTGCACAATTATGAATGTCTATTTAGGTTTATGTTGCCCATTCATTGTCAGTTAGAGATACAGTAGAACACAAAAGCATAATCAGTGCTCTAACTCCCCCTTGCGCTGGTCTGGAGCAATGAAGTGGTGACGCAGGGTACCGTACTAAACCACAAATTACCTCTATGTCCCGCAGCATAATAACAAATATTTTAGTGGAGCAACCACTGTATACTGCAGCATCCACGAGAGGCTCTTGCTGCCAAGGGAATGCCTGAAAGCTTGAAAGACATTTTGGACACTAAAGTGAAAATGGCTAACTTTGTTAAAGCAAGGCCCCTGAACTCTCGTGTATTTTCTGCACTATGCAATGATATGGGCAGCGACCATGTAACGCTTTTACAACATACTGTGCGCTGGTTATCAAGAGGCAAAGTATTGGCACATTTTTTGGAATTGAGAGACGAGCTTAAAGTTTTCTTTACTAACCATCATTTTCACTTTTCTGACCGCTTGCATGTTGACGAGTTTCTCACACGACTGGCCTATCTGGGTGATGTTTTTCTCGCCTGAATGATCTGAATCTAGTACTATATTCAATGTGTGGAACAAAATTGAGGCTATGATTAAGAAGTTGGAGCTCTTCTGTCTGCATTAACAAGGACAACACACAGATCTTTCCATCATTGTATGACTCAAGCTTATGGACACTGTCAAATAGCGAAGTACCTGAGTGAGCAATTACGCAGATACTTTCCCGAGATGACACAAACAACTGGATTCATTATCCCTTTCATGCCCTGCCTCCAGTCCACTTACCGATATCTGAACAAGAGAGCCTCATCAAAATGGCAACAAACGGTTCTGTGAAAATTTTATTTAATCAGAAGCCACTGCCAGATTTCTGGATTGGGCTGCGCTCAGAGTATCCTGCCTTGGCAAGTCTTGCCGTTAAGACACTGATGCCCTTTGCAACCACATACCTATGTGAGAATGGATTCTCAGCCCTCACTAGCATGAACACTAAATACAGGCACATACTGTGTGTGGAAAATGATTTAAGACTGAGACTCTCTCCAATACATCCCAACATTGCAGTTATGTGCATCCTTTCAGGCACACCCTTCTCATTAACCTGTGGTGAATTATTCATAATTTTTGATGAACAAATAAGGTTTTATATGTAAGATGGTTAAATAAAGAGGAATTGTTATTGATTATTATTATTATTATATTATTATTTGTACCCTGGTCCTATAAGAACTCTTTGTCACTTCCCACGGTTGTGACAAAAACTCACACTCATTCTTATGTTTAATAAATGTATCATAGTGTGTGTGTGGCAGGCTTACAATGATGGCAAAAAACACCAACATTTGAGAGTGCGCTGACCCTGGTGCTATAGAGGGGGTACGCAGCTGGAGGTAGAATGTTTGAAATGGTACAGAACTATGAAAAGTTTGGGAACCACTGCCTTAAAGGAAAAGCTTGTCTTTAAAATTGGGAAAGTGTATTTTTTATCTGTAACACACTGTGATGTAATTCCTGCAGTCTAAGCTGGAACATAAAAGCAATTGTGGAATGATGATGAGAATGAGACAGTTGCTGCCCACACAGACTCCCCCTGCACCTCATCTTATTCTAATATCCTTTACTGAATTTAGTTTTTACTGTTTGCTTCTAGTGACAATGCATATTGTTGACACAGGTTTGCCACAGATTGAAAAATAATCTTCAGATAATTGTTTGCCAGAAAAAACCTCTGGCGAACTGATTGGCAACAATAATATGTATTGCCATGATTGCTAAACAGTTGAACGCCAGAGGTTTTTTCTGGCAAACAATTCTCTGAAGATTATTTTTTAATCTGTGGCAAACCTGTGGCAACAATATTATGTATTGCCACTATTGCTAAAGGTTTGCTGCAAATCCCCATTAGTGGCAAACATTTAGAAACATCTGGCAACACTTTGTGGCACACTATTTAGTGCCAGAAACTTGGGGGAAGTTTTCAGCAGCAACTTCATTTTGGTAAGGGACACACTTACAATATCTTTGGGTGTGCATCAAGCTTAACTTGTGGCCTACATTTCTCTACAAATCGCATTAACGCTGTTGACACAGAAAAAGCACAAGATCATGGGTATGCAAATGAAGTTTCTCTTGGGAGTAGTACAACACCAGAAGTTGGAGGAGGTTATTGGAGTGCATTGTGCCAGGGCTAAATCTATAGCTGGCTGGGCTATTCAGTCCAGAGTCAGATGGATTTGTCCAGATACATGTAACTATACATACCTTTGAACAGGGATAGGATGGCTGGTATAATACTTGACCAAGAAGTAGTGTTTTTCTTTCTACGGTAATCCTGTTTCCTGACTGCGGAGAGATGAGGGAGGCGTCACATTCCAAATCCGAGTCGGAAAAACTCAGGGACTGGGTTGCCCAGGCAACAGGAATATGTGAGCACAGTAAAGAGCTCTTTGTGTACACACAGCACACTCCTGTGGGGGGTTTGTGTGCTCAACTTTCTGCTGCTTTAAACCCCCAAGTGTAATTATGTCATTGTGAAAATGGCTCTGCTTGTTGGAGTATCTCGATTGTATGTAAATATATATATAAATATGTACAGTATATATATATATATATATCAGACCTCTTAGTTCCATTGAAGGGACATCTTAATGCTACAGCATACTGTACAATATTTGATGAATCTGAATAATGTGTAGCAGCAAAAAATGTAACTTGAATCTTAACGCAGACCGCATACCACGGGTATGACAAACATTTATTTTTACTGGTCTAATTATGTTGGTAACCAGTGTATAATAGCAATAAAGCACTTTGGGGTTTGTGGTATATGGCCAATATTCCACGGCTAAGGGCTGTATCCAGGCACTCCGTGTTGCGTCGGGCGTAACAATAGCCCTTAGTCATAGTATATTGGCCATATACAACAAAAGTATGTGGACACCCCTTCAAAATAGTGGATTTGGCTATTTCAGCCTCACCCGTTGCTGACAGGTGTATAAAATTGTACACGCCACCATGCAATCTCCATAGACAAACATTGACAGTAGAATTGCCTTACTGAAGAGCTCAGTGACTTTCAACATGGCACCGTCATAGGATGCCACCTTTCCAAAAAGTCAGTTTGTCAAATTTCTGCCCTGCTAGAGCTGCCCTGTCAACTGTAAGTGCTGTTATTGTGAAGTGGAAACGTCTAGGAGCAACAACGGCTCAGTGGTAGGCCACACAAGCTCACAGAACGAGATCGCTGAATCCCCCCCCACAATTTTTTTTTTGTCTGTCCTTGGTTGCAATACACACTACCGAGTTGCAAACTGCCTCTGGAAGTAACTTCAGCACAATAACTGTTCGTCGGGAATTCATGAAATAGGTTTCCATGGCCAAGCAGCCACACACAAGCCTAAGATCACCATGCGCAATGCAAAGTGTCAGCTGGAGTGGTGTAAAGGTCGCTGCCATTGGACTCTGTAGCAGTAGAAACACTTTTTCTGGAGTGATGAATCATGCTTCACCATCTGGCAGTCCGACAAACTAATCTGGGTTTGGTGGATGCCAGAAGAATGCTACCTGCCCGAATGCATAGTGCCAACTATAAAGTTTGGTGGAGGTGGAATAATGGTCTTGGGCTGTTTTTCAGGGTTCTGGCTAGTTCCAGTGAAGGGACATCTTAAAGCTACGGCATACAATAACATTCTAGACGATTCTTCTGTGACGCACATAAAGCCCTCCCCTGCCCTCCTTTCGGAAAATCTGACCACGACTCCATTTTTTTGCTCCCAGCCTATAGACAGAAACTTAAACAGGAAGCGCCCGTGTTCAGGTCTGTTCAACGCTGGTCCGAACAATCGGGATATGTTCCGCATAGCGTCGGACAATAACATTGAATACGCTAATTCGGTCAACAAATTTAATAGCAAGGGTATTGGTGATGTTGTACCCACAGCGTCTATTAAAACATTCCCCAACCAGAAACTGTGGATTGATGGCAGCATTCGCGCAAAATTGAAAGCGCGAACCCCTGCTTTTAATCAGGGCAGCCAATGTGAGTAAAACATTTAAACGTGTTAACCCTCGCAAGGCTGCCGGCCTAAACGGTATCCCCAGCCGCATCCTCAGAGCATGCGCAGACCAGCAGGCTGGTGTGTTTACGGACATATGCAATTAATCCTTATCCCAGTCTGCTGTTCCCACATGCTTCAAGAGGGCCACCGTTTTTCCTGTTCCCAAGAAAGCGAAGGTAACTGAGCTAAATGACTATCGCCCCGTAGCACTCACTTCTGTCATCATGAAGTGCTTTGATAGACTAGTCAAGGACCATATCACCTCCACTCCACCTGACACCCTAGACCCACTCCAATTTGCTTACCGCCCTAATAGGTCCACAGACGACACAATCGCAATCACACTGCACACTGCCCTAACCCATCTGGACAAGAGGAATACCTATGTAAGAATGCTGTTAATCGACTACAGCTCAGCATTTAACACCATAGTACCCTCCAATCTCGTCATTAAGCTCGAGACCCTGGGTCTTGACCCCACCCTGTGCAACTGGGTCCTGGATTTCCAGACGGTACGCCCCCATGTGGTGAGGGTAGGTAACAACATCTCCACCCCGCTGATCCTCAACACTGGGACCCCACAAGGGTGCGTTCTCAGCCCTCTCCTGTGAGTTATAGGTGTGGACATGCACGCCTCCAACTCAATCATCAAGTTTGCGGACGACACTACAGTGGTAGGCTTGATTACCAACAACGATGAGACGGCCAACAGGGAGGAGGTGAGGGCCCTCGGAGTGTGGTGTCAGGAAATAACCTCACACTCAATGTCAACAAAACAAAGCAGATGATCGTGGATTTCAGGAAACAGCAGAGGGAGCAGCCCCCTATCCACATCGACGGGACAGTAGTGGAGAAGGTGGAAAGTTAAGTTCCTTGGCGTACACATCACGGACAAAATGAAATGGTTCACCCACACAGACAGTGTGGTGAAGAAGGCGCAGCAGTGCCTCTTCAACCTCAGGAGTCCCAAAAACACTCACAAACATTTACAGATGCACAATCGAGAGCATCCTGTCGGGCTGCATCACCGCCTGGTACGGCAACTGCTCCGCCCACAACTGTAAGGCTCTCCAGAGGGTAGTGAGGTCTGCAAAACACATCACCGGGGGCAAACTACCTGCCCTCCAGGACTCCTACACCACCTGATGTAACAGGAAGGCCAAAAAGATCATCAAGGACAACAACCACCCGAGCCACTGCCTGTTCACCCCGCTATCATCCAGAAGGCGAGGTCAGTACAGGTGCATCAAAGCGGGGCCCAAGAGACTGAAAAACATCTTCTATCTCAAGGCTATCAGACTGTTAAACAGCCATCACTAACATTGAGTGGCTGCTGCCGACATACTGACTCATCTCTAGCCACTTTAATAATGACAAATTTATGTAATAAATGTATCACTAGCCACTTTAAACAACGACACAATATATAATGTTTACATACCCTACATTACTCATCTCATATGTATATACTGTACTCCATACCATCTACTGCGCATTGCCTATGCCTTTCGGCCATCGCTCATTCATATACTTGTTAGATATTACTGCATGGTCGGAACTAGACGCACAGGCATTCGCTACGCTCGCATTGAAATCTGCTAACCATGTGTATGTGACAAGTAAATTTGATTTGTGCTTCCAACTTTGTGGCAACAGTTTGGGGAAGACCCTTTCCTGTTTCAGCATGACAATGCCCACGTGCACAAAGCGAGGTCCACACAGAAATGGTTTGTTCGTTGTGGAAGAACTTGACTGACCTGCACAGAACCTTGAACCCAACCTCTTCGAACACATTTGGGATTGGAATTGGAACACCTACTGCGAGCCAGGCCAAATCGCCCAACATCAGTGCCCGACCTTTCTAATGCTCTTGTGGCTGAATGGAAGCAAGTCCCAGCAACAATGTCCAACATCTATTGGAAGGCCTTCCCAGAGGAGTGGAGGCTGTTATAGCAACATAGAGGGGACCAACTCCATATTAATGTCCATGATTATGGAATGAGATGTTTGACAAGCAGGTGTCCACATACGGTTGGTCATACACTGTATATATACACTGAATTTACCAAACATTGCAGAACAGCCTCAGTTCGTCGGGGCATGGACTTTATAAGGTGTTGAATGTGTTCCAAAGGGATGCTGGCCCATGTTGACTCCAATGCTTCCCCACAGTTGTGTCAAGTTGGCTGGATGTCCTTTGGGTGGTACACCATTCAAAATACATGGGAAATTGTTGAGCTTGAAAAACCCAGCAGTTTAGCAGTTCTTCATCACCTACTACCATACCCCATTCAAAGGCACTTACATGTTTTGTCTTGCCCATTCACCCTCTGACACAAGGGTACACAATCCATGTCTCAGTTGTCCCAAGGCTTAAAAGTCCTTATCTCCATCTACACTGATTGAAGTGGATTTAACAAGTGACATCAATAAGATAACATAGCTTTCACCTGGATTCAACTGGTCAGTCTATGTGAATGTTTTGTATACTCAGTGTACAGTATATTATTTCATTACCAAGTGGTGCTTTGGCCCTTCTTTGAAGCTCTTGTGCTGGTAGCCATGACCCTTGGACAGATCTACTACCTGAACAGATTTTTTGAAAGTGGCACATCTTTGAAAGAATTTGATGAATCTGAATAATGTGTAGCAGCCAAAAATGTATCTTCTTTCTAAACGCAGCACCATTCCCACACACAGATATAGATATAGATTATTCAGTGTAATGACATGTTATTGTACCTATTTGAATATGTCCTATTCATGTTCAGGTACAGAAATGTTGTAAATGCGATTTATTGTGATATCATCCACAACCATGCAGATCAATTCGACGGATGGTGAGAACTCTTTTAGAAAAGACCAATAGCCATTTGTTCCAGTTGGTAGTTTCGCTCAACATGTGTGCTGAAATCCATGTTGACTCTTTTGGTGGTTCACTGATTCATTTTTGTCTGAAGTTGGCCCACTGGGGCCGTATACAGCGCACTGATGGTGAATCTTGCAATCAATGATCCAAGTAATTGTTTGACATCCTCAGATATTTACAGACAATTTAGCAATTGTGTATTAGACTTTCATTTTCAGAGATGCTGTTGTTATATTATGTTGATAATGGGGTCATTGTCCACTCAGATATTTGGGACCTCAAGCACCTCTAATTTCATCCACTGAAGATCACACATATATAGTGATTCCCCTTGACATAATACTACTTACTAATGAGGCCTAGCCTTGGTATTCCTTTCCACTCACAGCCCCTGTCATCCCATATACAGGTTGAAAATGGCAGATTGTGTCACTGATAAGCACCTAAATTGGAACACAGTGGCTATATAGGAACATGCTATACATGACATCAGAGCTCAGGTTCTCTGCCTCACAGCTCTTTATGGGTTTTGACTGACAGCCATTATAAACATGAAGATGCCCACATCCCTAATTGGGCTACAAAAAACTACAAGTATGCTTGCTTCAGTTCCTAAATGGCAAAAACACCTTATATTTGAAGGCTCTTTCCTTGAGTCATAAAAGTGCATTGAAATTACTTGGAAACAACAGTTAGACCTCTCACTCAAACCCTTATAATAATTTTTTTTTTATCTTGCACCTACTCCAAATTTTCAATGAATATTGTTGTCATGTGACCACAGTATTTTCAGATTTCGTTGAAAAGTATAGTAAATGTAAAATGCACATACAATCAACACTGTAATGTTTGGATTCAGTCTTGTGTCAGGTGAACTGTTGTGTCCTAACTTTTGGTCTGATACTTTCCCCATAATCCCCAGTGTTCTATTTCAATTGCTACAGTGGTCATTCATTTGCTTTTAATAGTTATTCTGTTAGAAACATTTTAATTGGTCCTTATCTGTAAAAAAAATAAAAAATAATACTGAATACAAGGATGTCATATAGGCCAATTTCCACATGTGTAAAGGGTTCATATTTTCTGGAAAATACAGTTTCGTCTAGTTAGAAAGGCAGTGCAGCAAGGATCTATGTTTCCAAAGGAAAAGGACATTTTAGACATCCATGGGGAGTTTTAGTTTTACAGTACACTCCGGATAGGTGCAGTGAAATGTGTTGTTTTACAGGGTCAGCCATAGTATTACAGCAACCCTGGAGCAAATTAGGCTTAAGTGCCTTGCTCAAGGCCACATTGACAGTTTCTTTCACCTTGGGTATTCAAACCAGCAACCTTTTGGTTACTGGCCCAATGCTCAAGTCGCTAGGATACCTGCTGTCAGGTCTGTTGTAATATTTTCCTGGTAATTATATGAGCATGCACAATTGAAATAGGACCATGGTATAAGGGAATGTATGAAACAGTGCTGATGTCCAATCAGTGCCTTTGCTGTTGAGTGTTATCCCTGGGTGTTGCATAATAGGAATACATTTGTCATCTTATTTCTGCAGTGATGCAGTCATGCTTTTGGTCTGAGACCATGGAATTGATGGTATTTCAATAAAAATAACTATATTAACATGTTCCCGGCTTTCAAACGTACTGAAACAGTAATAGAGTTGACAGCCTGTTCCTGACAAAGGCCTCTGTCATCATCTCAATCAGTCTCTGGCTCTGTGTTGAATCGGGCCCCAAGGGGAGAGTGGCGATAAGGTGATATGGATCACTGCATCACAACCTTCCCTTTTGAGGATGTCACCATGGCAAATAAGCCATCGGTTCTACATTGCATTATAATTACACACTCTGCTGTCAGAAAACTGCAAGATGTGCCATTTTTTACTCACAATGCTTTAAAGACAGAGAAGACATTACCTCTGTATGTTTGAAATGTAATTGGAGTGAAAGCATGGTATTGTCGGACTTTTATCAGTGAATAAGTAACATCTCCTCACATGAATTTCCTTTAGATCCCCCAAGTATCTGACATCATCTAGGGATACCACCATTTTACAAGTATACTTACTATATCTAATTCATTATGTAATACCTCAATGAGCATTATCCTAATTTGAAGACTCATTGAAACATACTTTACCTGTTTCATTTCAATATTTACAATTTATATAATTTCTCCCATGATGCAATGCAGCATTTCGATGAATTAGAGTGGTGCAGACGACAGACCAACTGTTGTATTCCATTCCTTAGTAGCTTTTGTTATCTAATGATGCTGAAGGAATCCATGACACTCCTCTCCACAGAAACATAAAGCTCTGCTAAATTTTAGAGGGCTTGGACCAAAGTAAAACCACAGCAGATTTTCTAAATCCATTTTGGTATCACAGAAAGATGAAAGTGATTACTTAGCAATTAGAAGTGGATCAGGGATTGATTGTGACATTTGCATTAGAGGTGGAAGAGATTTCCATGCCAGCAGAGTCTTAGCTGTATCCTGTTCATAAATACAACAAAGTGAGTTCCTTTGGAAACATTGGAAAGATGAAAGAGGGACTGGTTCTAAGAATGAATGCCAAACACCAAAACTGAAGTGTGTGTGTGTGTGTGTATGTGTGTGCGTGCGTGCGTGTGTCTGTATCTGTGTGTGTGCAGCAGAGTCCACAGTATATAGAAATGTTAGAAATGTTACACTAATTTACAGTAGATCAGTAATTAATATCAAGCTAGAAGATGGAGCTTTCAGAAGACCACTTACAGTGGGCGAGGCAGAGGGAGACATGATGCCGTTGCTTAAACTTAACTTAACATTTGCCATCAAAGGCTTTTGGAAATCGCAATTTGCACTTTGCCACTTTAGAGGGATAGGGAGATTGGTGTTGTCAGCGATTTGGGCTCTTTGTTGTTTTTAAAGGCCGTTTACCATGGTTATCATGCTGAGACCTCAATTTCTGCTTTCATGAAGGACCAGCAGGGGAGAGAAGGCTGAATAGCCAGTATTGTAAGAAATAGCATATGATGTGGTCCAGCTGGTTCATACGGACAGGATAACAACACTAAATGGTTGTTACCACCATTTAATCCACCCCACACCTCAGATATGCCATTTTGGGGGATTTTTTGTGTGTGTTTATATCAGTGGGAGATGGGTTTGAAACTTCTTTAGATAGAAACTTAAGTGTTTGGTAACTAAACAAAAAATAAATATAAATGCAACATGTAAAGTGTTGGTCCCATGTTTCAATGGGCTGAAATAAAAGATCCCAGAAATGTTCCATACACACAGAAATGGCATCCCTGTTAGTGAGCATTTTTCCTTTGCCAAGAAAATACATCCACATGACAGGTTTGGCATATCAAGAAGCTGATTAAACAGCATGATAATTACACAGGTGCACCTTATGTTGGGGACAATAAAAGACCGCTCTAAACTGTACAGTTTTGCTACAGATATTTCAAGTTTTGAGGGAGCGTGCAATTGGCATGCTGACTGCAGGAATGTTCACCAGAACTGTTTCTAGATCATGTAATGTTAATTTCTCTACCATAAGCCACCTCCAATGTCATTTTAGAGAATTTGGCATTACGTCTAACCTGCCTCACAACCGCAGACCATGTGTATGGTGATGTGTGGGTGAGCGGTTTGCTGATGTCAACGTTGTGAACAGAGTGCCCTGTGGTGGCATTAGGGTTATGGTATGGGCAGGCATAAGCTTCGGACAATGAACACAATTGTATTTTATTAGTGGCAATTTGAATGCACAGAGATACCGTAACGAGATTCTGAACGAATTGTCGTGCCATTCATCCGCCACCATCACCTCATGTTTCACCATGATAATGCATAGCTCCATGTCGCCAGGATCTGTACACAATTCCTGGAAGCTGAAAATGTCCCAGTTCATCCATAGCATGCATACTCATGTGTACGACAGTGTGTACTAGTTCCCACAAATATCCTTCAACTTTGCACAGCCATTGAAGTGAAACAACATTCCACAGGTCACAATCATTTTTGTGTTTTACTTTCGGTTTTGTAAACCAGCTTCAAACAGTTGAAAATACAATATTTTGGTTTATTGAAAATATGTTTCACAGCGGTTTAGATGGTCCCATGATTATTGCTTGTTTTTTCACATTAACTCAAATTAGGCAAACTATTGGAATTTTAGCAACCAGGAAACGGAGGAGCGATTTCTCCATATTGCACCTTTTAGTCAAGTGTTTTTGACATTCAGGAATTGATCATTGTAGCTGAGGTCCAACCATAACTGGTGAGGTGAACCATCATCTCTTCCTGGTTAGTCCCCCACCCTCCATAGAATAGTTTGGGATAAATAGTCCCTGCTACCTCTGACAGTTCACTGATAACCGGTTCAGGCTTGTAGCCCAGGAGAAACAATTAAAGAAACCCCTCTACTCCCGTGGGTATAATGCTTGTGGAGAGAGATAGGTTTTATAATAGATTTTTGTCCGTGTAAAATGAGACGATGACCTCTAGGTCCAAGGCGCTCAAAGAAATTGTTGCAGTGGGGGCAGTGTACTCCCTGTGGGGTTCAAGGAAATTCATTCAGGAAGCCACTCTCTACAATAGCATTAGACATGTTACCAGATATATGACAGCTACTATTCATGCTCGATATCACTAGACAGCTGTAGAGAATGTTGAAGATTGCCTCCATCCAGACGTGGACATTTGCGAGCAGGCAGCTAGACACTTGTAAATGACATTGACTTAGTTGGCTTTAAGAGCTGAATTAAGTCTAGCCATCATAACGGTTTGCAATTCAAGAATGTAAGGTTATCCACCACTCATGCCCCTCACCACTCATGCACTGACTGTATCAACTCTTCTACTTTATAAGAGTTTCACTCTCTGGGGTTGTTCATGTCTCTTTTAATCTGGCCCTGCCCTTCCCCAATGGGTGTATCTCTTGTGGCCTTTCTTTGAAATAATCCTGTTGCTGCCTTATCCGACCTTTACAGTTTCCTCAACTATTTATTTGATTCACTTTTTAATACCCCCCTTATCAAACCAAAGTGTATTTGTCACGTGCGCCGAATACAACGGGTGTAAACCTTACAGTGAAATGCTTACTTACAGGCTCTAACCAATAGTGCAAAAAAGGTGTTAGGTGAACAATAGGTAGGTAAAGAAATAAAACAACAGTAAAAAGACAGGCTATAAACAGTAGGGAGGCTATACAAGTAGCGAGGCTACATACAGACACCAGTCAGGCTGATTGAGGTAGTATGGACATGTAGATATGGAAAAGAGACGATGCATGTATGATGAACAAAGAGTAGCAGTAGCGTAAAAGAGGGGGTGGTGGTGGGTGGCGGGACACAATGCAGAATGGTTAGCCAATGTGTGAGAGCACTGGTTGGTCGGGCCAATTGAGGTAGTATGTACATACAGTGGGGCAAAAAAGTCTGTCTCTGCCTGGCCGGTTCCCCGTTTTCCACTGGGATTCTCTGCCTCTAACCCTGTTACGGGGGCTGAGTCACTGGCTTGCTGGGGCTCTCTCGTGCCGTCCCTGGGGGGGGATGCGTCACCTGGGTGGGTTGATTCACTGTTGTGGTCGGCCTGTCTGGGTTCCCCCCCCCCCACCCCTTGGGTTGTACCGTGTCGGAGATCTTTGTGGGCTATACTCGGCCTTGTCTCAGGATGACCTGAGCCCTAGAACCATGCCCCAGGACTACCTGACATGATGACTCCTTGCTGTCCCCAGTCCACCTGGCCATGCTGCTGCTCCAGTTTCAACTGGCCTGGGCCCTAGGACCATGTCCCAGGACTACCTGACATGAGGACTCCTTGCTGTCCCCAGTCCACCTGGCCATGCTCCTGCTCCAGTTTCAACTGACCTGAGCCCTAGGACCGTGCCCCAGGACTACCTGACATGATGGCTCCTTGCTGTCCCCAGTCCATCTGACTGTGCTGCTGCTCCAGTTTCAACTGTTCTGCCTTATTATTATTTGACCATGCTGGTCATTTATGAACATTTGAACATCTTGGTCATGTTCTGTTATAATCTCTACCCGGCACAGCCAGAAGAGGACTGGCCACCCCACATAGCCCGGTTCCTCTCTAGGTTTCTTCCTAGGTTTTGGCCTTTCTAGGGAGTTTTTCCTAGCCACCGTGCTTTTACACCTGCATTGTTTGCTGTTTGGGGTTTTAGGCTGGGTTTCTGTACAGCACTTTGAGATATCAGCTGATGTACGAAGGGCTATATAAATAAATTTGATTTGATTTGATTTGATATTTAGTCAGCCACCAATTGTGCAAGTTCTCCCACTTAAAAAGATGAGAGAGGCCTGTCATTTTCATCATAGGTACACTTCAACTATGACAGACAAAATGAGGAAAAAAAATCCAGAAAATAACATTTCTGATTTTTTATGAATTTATTTGCAAATTATGGTGGAAAATAAGTATTTGGTCACGTACAAACAAGCAATATTCCTGGCTCTCACAGACCTGTAACTTCTTCTTTAAGAGGCTCCTTTGTCCTCCACTTGTTACCTGTATTAATGGCACCTGTCTGAACTGGTTATCAGTATAAAAGACACCTGTTCACAACCTCAAACAGTCACACTCCAAACTCCACTATGGCCAAGACCAAAGAGCTGTCAAAGGATACCAGAAACAAAATTGTAGACCTGCACCAGGCTGGGAAGACTGAAACTGCAATAGGTAAGCAGCTTGGTTTGAAAAAATCAACTGTGGGAGCAATTATTAGGAAATGGAAGACATATAAGACCACTGATAATCTCCCTCGATCTGGGGCTCCACGCAAGATCTCACCCCGTGGGGTCAAAATGATCACAAGAACGGTGAGCAAAAATCCCAGAACCACACGGGGGGACCTAGTGAATGAACTGCAGAGAGCTGGGACCAAAGTAACAAAGCCTACCATCAGTAACACACTACGCCGCCAGGGACTCAAATCCTGCAGTGCCAGACATGTCCCCCTGCTTAAGCCAGTACATGTCCAGGCCCGTCTGAAGTTTGCTAGAGAGCATTTGAATGATCCAGAAGAAGATTGGGAGAATGTCATATGGTCAGATGAAACCATAATAGAACTTTTTGGTAAAAACTCAACTTGTCGTGTTTGGAGGACAAAGAATGCTGAGTTGCATCCAAAGAACACCATACCTACTGTGAAGCATGGGGGTGGATACATCATGCTTTGGGGCTGTTTTTCTGCAAAGGGACCAGGACGACTGATCCGTGTAAATGAAAGAATGAATGGGGCCATGTATTGTGAGATTTTGAGTGAAAACCTCCTTCCATCAGCAAGGGCATTGAAGATGAAACGTGGCTGGGTCTTTCAGCATGACAAGGATCCCAAACACACCGCCCGGGCAACGAAGGAGTGGCTTCGTAAGCAGCATTTCAAGGTCCTGGAGTGGCCTAGCCAGTCTCCAGATCTCAACCCCATAGAACATCTTTGGAGGGAGTTGAAAGTCCATGTTGCCCAGCAACAGCCCCAAAACGTCACTGCTCTAGAGGAGATCTGCATGGAGGAATGGGCCAAAATACCAGCAACAGTGTGTGAAAACCTTGTGAAGACTTAAAGAAAACGTTTGACCTCTGTCATTGCCAACAAAGGGTATATAACAAAGTATTGAGATAAACTTTTACTTATTTTCCACCATAATTTGCAAATAAATTCATTAAAAATCCTATAATGTGATTTTCTAGATTTTCTTTCTCATTTTGAAGTATACATATGATGAAAATTACAGGCCTCTCTCATCTTTTTAAGTGGGAGAACTTGCACAATTGGTGGCTGACTAAATACTTTTTTCCCCCCACTGTATATATATATACATGAATGTATAGTTAAAGTGACTATGCATAAAAAACAGAGAGTAGCAGCAGTGTAAAAGAGGGGTTGGGGGGGGTGGGCACACAATGGAAATACTCCAGGTAGCCATTTGATTACCTGTTCAGGAGTCTTATGGCTTGGGGGTAAAAACTATCGGGAAGCCTTTTTGTCCTAGACTTGTTACTCCGGTACCACTTGCCATGCAGTAGTAGAGAGAACAGTCTATGACTGGGGTGGCTGGGGTCTTTGACAATTTTTAGGGCCTTCCTCTGACACCGCCTGGTGTAGAGGTCCTGGATGGCAGGCAGATTAGCCACAGTGATGTACTGGGCCATACGCACTACCCTCTGTAGTGCCTTGCGCTCAGAGGCAGAGCTATTGCCGTACCAGGCAGTGATCCAACCAGTTGCTCTCGTTGATGCAGCTGTAGAACCTTTTGAGAATCTCAGGACCCATGCCAAATCTTTTTAGTTTCCTGAGGGGGAATAGGCTTTGTCGTGCCCTCTTCATGACTATATTGGTGTGTTTGGACCATTCTAGTTTGTTGGTGATGTGGACACCAAGGAACTTGAAGCTCTCAACCTGCTCCACTATAGCCCCGTCAATGAGAATGGGGGCTTGCTCGGTCCTCCTTTTCCTGTAGTCCACAATCATCTCCTTAGTCTTGGTTACGTTGAGGGATAGGTTGTTATTCTGGCACCACCCGGCCAGGTCTCTGACCTCCTCCCTATAGGCTGTCTCGTCGTTGTCGGTGATCAGGCCTACCACTGTTAGGTCATCTGCAAACTTAATGATGGTGTTGGAGTCGTGCCTGGCCATGCAGTCTGGGGTGAACAGGGAGCACAGGAGGGGACTGAGCACGCACCCCTGCGGGGTTCCAGTGTTGAGGATCAGCGTGGCAACTGGGGGCAGCCCGTCAGGAAGTCCAGGATCCAGTTGCAGAGGGAGGTGTTTAGTCCCAGGAACCTTAGCTTAGTGATGAGCTTTGAGGCCACTATGGTGTTGAACGCTGAGCTGTAGTTAATGAATAGCATTCTCACATAAGTGTTCTATGGTGGTCTGCTTGAAACATGTTGGTATTAATCAGTGAAGACACCTGCCAGTTGGTCAGCACATGCCCGGAGCACACGTCCTGGAGGCACGTCCCGTCTGGCCCCACAGCCTTGTGTATGTTGACCTGTTTAAATGTCTTACTCATGTTGGCTACGGAGAGCGTGATCACACAGTCGCCCGGAACAGCTACAGCTCTCATGCATGCCTCAGTGTTGCTTGCCTCGAAACGAGCATAGAAGTGATTTAGCTCATCTGGTAGGCTCGTGTCACTGGGCAGCTCGCGGCTGTGCTTCGCTTTGTAGTCTGTAATAGTTTGCAAGCCCTACCACATAAAACGAGCGTCGGAGCCGGTGTAGTATGATTTAATCTTAGCCATGTATTGACTCTTTGCCTGTTTGATGGTTCGTCGCAGGGCATAGCAGGATTTCTTGTAAGCTTCCGGGTTAGAGTCCTGCACCTTGAAAGCGGTAGCTCTAGCCTTTAGCTCAGTGCAAGTGTTGCCTGTAATCCATGGCTTCTGGTTGGGGTATGTAAGTACAGTCACTGTGGGGATGATGTCCTCGATGCAGTTATTGATAAAGCCAGTGACTGATGTGGTGTACTCCTCAATGCCATCGGAAGAATCCCGGAACATGTTCCAGTTTGTGATAGCAAAACAGTCCTATAGTTTAGTATCTGCTTCAACTGACCACTTTTTTATAGATCAAGTCACTGGTGCTTCATGCTTTAATTTTTGCTTGTAAGCAGGAATCAGGAGGATAGAGTTGTGATCGAATTTACCAAATGGACGGCGAGGGTGAGCTTTGTACGCGTCTGTGTGTGTGGAGTTCCGGTGATCTCAAAAATGTTTCCCCTCTGGTTGCACATTTAAAATGTTAATAGAAATTTGGTAGAACTGATTTAAGTTTAAATTCTCCGGCCACTAGGAGCGCTGCCTCTGGGTGAGTGGTTTCCTGTTTGATTTCCTTATACAGCTGACTGAGTGCGGTCTTAGTGCCAGCATCTGTCTGTGGTGGTAAATAAACAGCCACGTGTGGCCTGCAATTTATCACTATATACTCTACTTCAGGCGAGCAAAATCTAGAGACGTCCTTAGATTTCATTCACCAGATTTTGTTTACAAATATGCACAGACCACCCCCCTTGTCTTACCGGAGTGTGCTGTTCTATCTTGCCTGGTGCAGCGTATATCCCTCTAGCTGAATACCCATATCGTCATTCAGCCACGATTCCGTGAAACATAGAATATTACAGTTTTTGATGTCCTATTGGATAGGATATTCGTGATCGTACCTCGTCTAATTTATTGTCCAATGATTGCATGTTGGCAAGTAGTATTGACGGTAACGGCAGCTTTCCCAGTCGCCTTTTCCGGGTCCTGACCAGCCATCCGGCTCTTTGTCCTCTGTACCTGCGTCGCTTCCTCTTGCAAATAACGGGGATGTCGGCCCTGTGGGGTGTTTGGAGAATGTCTTGTGCGTCGTCCTTGTTGTAGAAAAATTCTTAGTCTAATCCGAGGTGAGTGATCGCTGTCCTGATATCCAGAAGCTCTTTTTTGCCATAAGATACGGTTCCAGAAACATTATGTATAAAATAAGTTACAAAAAACGCGAGAAAAACACATAATTACACAATTGGTTGGGAAGTAAAACTACTGCCATTCCTTCCCGCACCATTTAAAAAAAAACTCTTCAACAATGTGACTTTTAGAGCCAAAATGTATCAATAGTTACTCAATATGCTATTGTGTAAAGTGACATGAAGGCAAAACATATATTTTTTAACTATATTGGCGTAGTTTTTATATTATTTTTGCTTTACACATTTGCCTTAGTGTTTAAACCAACATCTAATTCCTCCTAATCTATGCACGATCTATACCACAACCATTTAACAGAGGAATTGCCTGCCTCCATCTACAATAACTAGGGATAATAAGTGAATGAGCCACATTAAGCACCAAAGCACTGTGAAATGGACAAAATGACAGCATAGAGTATTCAAAGATGTACCTTTGTATTTATCTTTTTTTTTCTCAATGGACACCATGATAGTATAACGATTTTTTCCAAGATTGTGTCACTGGTTTTATTCTCTGATATGATGGGGTAGGGCAGTGTTTGTGTCGGCATGTGTGTGTCAGTGTGTGCTTGTGTGTGCATCTGTAATGTGAATAATTTGTCAGGCCTTTTGGATCATTACATTGTTCTACATATGTGCACAGACAGCCAATGTGTTTAACATAACATAACTGATCTTGACTAGCTTTCAACCATTTATATGGATGGCTATGCTCTGTCCTGTTGTGTAAATGGTTTATCCCTGTTAGCCATGAATCATTGCCTGGCTGGCCCCTTTGGTAGTTGCGGGCGTGAGGAAACAACATGACAAATGCCATGACAATTAGAAAAACTTATCCACTGGGCCAGCGGAAATCTTCCAATTTGGTTCCTGTGTTTGGCTGTTGCAAGCAAATTCCAGCCTGACAAATGGAGAGAGACAGATATCTCAGCTTCTCCTTTGGGCTAGAGCAGACCAGAGTAATATTCCGAAGGTCAAATATATCCATTGTAGAACTACCACCGTATTCAGGTAATGTTGTGTATTATAAAGAAGCAATATTCTATATCCAAGGACCATTTTGTTTGGAACATGCATCTGTTCAGTAAATCCAATATTATTTCCTGGATGAAGTATCCAAATCTTTCTGGTATGTGATAGTGGTGATGTTGTTCCGCTGTACTGATGTGATCCAGAATATTAGCCTCACTTTCAAACAAAGATGTTTATGTAATTTAAGCTTCCATGGCCTCTCTCCCCTGCTGATGTAGCTTATGTTCACTTGTTTATGATCGATCAGTCACTGAGACAAAGTGTTATGTTAGTGTTCCCATTACAACGTCACTGAAGTATTGACAAGCTGCTTGCCCGCTCTGTATTTCTCACCCTGGTATCAGTGATTGGTACAAGGGCTGTCATGAACCTTTTAGGTAAAGTTAGAATTACAAAAAATAATTATTGCTCAACGTGCCCTAATATCTTTTCAATAAAATGCCTATGAATGTCTATAAAATATAATGCAATTAAAGCTGGAGTGACTAAATTGCTATACCATACATCACAACACTGTTATACAAATAGAAAACAAATAGAAAAAATAGAAAACATCAGGTAGTTTTGACATTTCACTTTGCGAGTATTTATCTCAAGTGTGGATTATCCTGTTAGTGTATGGGTAAGTAAAGGGCAACATGGATAGATTGTTATATACTAAGTTTACAAAACATTAGAAATACCTTCCTAATATTAAGTTGATATACACAGGAAACTTTTGCAGTATTGACACAAACCAAATTGTCATACTTGAGGAAAAGTAAAAATACTGTAATAGAAAATGACTCATGTAAAAGTGAGTCACCCAGTAAAATACAACTTGAGGAAAAGTCTACAAGTATTTGGTTTATATACTTTATTTTATTTTTGGCAGTGAAATGAGACAACTCAACTCAAAAATCCTCACCCAAATGTATAGCCCCATTGGAAAATATAAATGGACTGTTTGAAAATGTGAAGATTTTATATATATTTATTTTATCAAATGTGAATCCAACTTTTATTTGGCGTACCCGCGATGGCATTGTGTGTACCCCTGGGGATACCCCAGTTGGGAATACCTGCCATAATGTATTATTACAGCCCAGGTGCAATTTAAATGTTGGCCACTAGATGGCAGCAGTGTATGTGCAAAGTTTTAGACTGATCCAATGAACCATTGTATTTCTGATCAGAATGTCGTATCAAGACTGCCCAAATGTGCCTAATTGGTTTATCAATATATTTTCAAGTTAATAACTGTGCACTCTGCTCAAACAATGTTATGGTATTTTTTCACTGTAATAGCTACTGTCAATTGGACAGTGCAGGTAGATTAACAACATTTTAAGCTTTCAGCCAATATCAGATATGTCTATGTCCTGTGGAATGTTTTTGTTACTTACAACCTCATGCTAATCACATTAGCCTATGTTAGCTCAACAGTAACGGGGGACCCACTGATCCTGTAGAGGTTAAACATCCTAGTGTTCAGAGAAATAACAACACAATGTCAATACAGGTAGCCTAGTCAAATAATTTACGTCCAATCACATTAACTGTTACTTTCTCGCAGGAATTCCACTAACGGTCTGTATGTAGCCAAACGTAGCTGTTGCTCATTCCGTTTGCTTGACAATGGATGAATGGTATAAAAAAAAGTAAGGCCCGCGTCCATACAGACACATACCAGGTCTACTGGTAGTACTGCTACTCCCAGCAGTACTTCACCTGCACCTGTCGACAACACAAGTTGTTCCGCTTCCAATGCCAGCATCAGTAATTCTAAATTTGTTGTTAACCCAGCGAGGATGGACACTGACAGTTGTGAATCTGATTCAGCCGAAGAGCTACTGCCCCCTTACCCAGGAAAGCACTGAACAACAGAGGGACTTTGGATCATCGAAGAGGCGCAAATATGATGAGAACTATATTGATTTGGGGTTCACTTATATTGATAGTAGTGCCTTTCCTCAGCCAGAGTGTGTTATCTCCTTCGGGATAGGGGGCAGCATTTTCACTTTTGGATAAATAGCGTACCCAAATTCAACTTCCTGCTACTCAGCCCCAGAATATAGGATATGTATATTATTAGTAGATTTGGATAGAAAACACTCTGAAGTTTCTAAAACTGTTTGAGTCAAGCATCCCACCTATCCCAAAGAGGTTTAAATGTACAAAAGTACTATCTCACAACTCAATGAAACCTTCACTCTTGTGCAGACATTTAGAAACAAAATGTGTAAATTTGAAAACTAAGCGACAGGGTTTTTTTGAGCGAGAGTTAAGATGACTTTCGAGTAGTAAGACATGTATAAAAGCAACAGATTGTCACGCTCTGACCTTAGTTTGCTTTGTTTTCTTTATTATTTTGGTTAGGTCAGGGTGTGACAAGGGTGATATATGTGTTTTTGTATTGTCCAGGGGTTTTTGTATTGTTTAGGGGTTTTTGTAAGTCTATGGGTTTTCACTAGTCTAGGTATTTATATGTCTATGGTTGCCTGGATTGGTTCTCAATTAGAGGCAGCTGTTTATCGTTGTCTCTGAATGGGAACCATATTTAGGGAGCCATATTCCTTAGGTTATTTCGTGGGTCATTGCCTATGTCTAGTTGCCTGTATCTGCACATTTATATTATAGCTTCACGTTCATTTTGTTTAGTGTCCGTATTTATTAAAAGTAACATGTATTCATATCACGCTGCGCCTTGGTCCCCTCCATTCAACAAATGTGACACAGATACCATTAATAAGAAGTGGCTAGAAGCTTCTTATATGGTGAGCTACCGAGTGGCTAGGACAGGCTAGCCCCATACTATTGTGGAGGACTTAATTATTCCTGCTGCCGTGAATATGGCTTGGAAAAAGCTTGGGGGAAAAAATATACAGACAATGCCTTCATCAAACAACACTGTTTCACAACTCATCAGTCATATGGCAGGAGATGTTTTGAAACAATTACTGCTTTGGATACAAGTCATTGAATTCTATGCGTTACAGCTGGATGAGACAACAGACCTGGCATGGCACAGCTCCTGGTATATGTCCATTATGTTTATGGGGGGTCAATTAAGGAAGTCATCCTCTTCTACAAACCACTGGAAACCAGGACAACAGGATAGGATATTTTTAAAGTACTGGACAGCTTTGTGACATCAAATAGACTTTGGTGGTAAAGATGTGTTGGTATCTGTACTGATGGCGCAAAAGTATGTTTTTAAAACTACATGAATTCATTCTGATTATTTCCAGGGATACACAACATTCTGAAATTTATGTAGATATCTTTGTTAGAAAGAAAACTATATTTCCCTTGACAGCATGATGCTGAATGTAAAAATGGCTTAACTTACACCACTCTCTCCTACGTAGCTCAGTAACATTTCTTGTTGACAAATTAAGGCTGTGTTGAAACAAAAATACTAATAATCTGGATACGTTTGGCAGTGTATATTAGCTTTTTTTTACGAGGAAGGATTACATTTTCTGTGATGCCACATGGCTCAGCATGCCTCAGTCATTAGCTTGGTGAGGAAAAGGGTTTAACCAGACCATAGATAATCCCAGTTGAGATGCATGTCTGCAAAAACAGCCTGGAATCACAGTCTCTCTCCATAATTATGACAAAGACCATGGATGAAGGGATATTTTGGAGTTCTAGCAGATTCCGAAGGCTATACCTTTGAAATATAAAGAGAAAGGAGAAATGCAAGCTTTGGGGTTTTCTACCATTACAGCTAGGTGGTAGTGGCACAATGCCTTAACGGAGATAATACAGTATTAACTTTGTGTTTGGAGTTATGGAGTTATTCAACCCACAATCAGGTTATAAAGGCAATGATGCTAATAGCTTTTATAGATTATTCTTATCTGAGCCAATGACACTCAAACAACATATTAAAAGCATCAAACAATGTTTAAATTACCTCTCTTCTTCACTAAGACTCATCACTGAGAGCGAGTTTGGAGTGTGTGCAGTTAAGGATAGGACCTGATAGGACCTATTAAATGGCACTCTGGAGAGCTACCTTAAGAGGGCTCATGTCTCTGTATTCCAGGCCTTGACAGTTTCATTGCATCTATAAAAATGCATCAATTGGCAATATTCTAATGCTCCACCCAAAAGCAAAGCTCAGGGGATGTACTGGCATTTAAAGCCACTGTATTTCACAGTTGATTGGCTCTGTGAATTAGCAAAGCTCTAAAAAAACAAATGTTCACCACTTTTAATGCCAAGAAAACTCCAGAGATGTTCTATATAACCAGACTGCATTCTTGCATAAAATGTGCATGTAAAATGTCTAAATCCAAAATCAAATGGGGTCTTACTGTATTTACACAATCCTAATAAATGTCTATTACAAGCCTCTTCCCTGTAACTATTCTCCAGGTTGTTGCTGTAAATGAGAAGGTGTTCTCAGTCAACTTACATGGTAAAATAAGGGTAAAATGAAAATAATGGCACCCAAAATGAAGACCAGCCTTATAGACTGATTGATGGGTATAGCATGCAGAGAATGTGATAAGCTACACTCAGTGTACAAAACATGCTATTTTCATGACATCGACTGACCAGGGTGATCCAGGTGAAAGCTATGATCCCTTATAGATGTCACCTGTTAAATCCACGTCATTCAGTGAAGATGAAGGGGAGGAGACAGGTTAAAGACAGATTTTAAGCCTTGAGACAATTGAGACATGGATTGTGTATGTGTGCCATTCAGAGGGTGAATGGGCAAGACAAAAGCTTGAAAGAAGTGCCTTTGAACAGGGTATGGTAGTAGCTGCCATGCACACCATTTTTGAGTGTGTCAAGAACTGCAGCCCTGCTAGGTTTTTCATGCTCAACAGTTTCCCATGTGTATCAAAAATGGTCAGCACCCAAAGGACATCCAGCCAACTTGACACAACTGTGGGAAGCACTGGAGTCAACATGGGCCAGCATCCCTTTCGAATGCTTTTGACAGAAACCTTGTAGTCCATGCCCGATGAATTGAGGCTGTTCTGAGAGCAATAAGTGGTTCAACTGAATATTAGGAAGGTGTTCCTAATGTTTTGTACACTCAGTGTATATCCTTTACTGGGTGGGTGTCCCATAACTGGGACGGTTGTTGCTAACGTGCGCTAATGTTTTTTTGGTTTGTATTATCTTTTACCAGATCTAATGTATTATATTCTCCTACATTAGTTTCCCATTTCCACACACTTCAAAGTATTTACTTTCAAATGGTATCAAGAATATACATATCCTTGCTTCAGGTCGTGAGCTACAGGCAGTTAGATTTGGTTATGTCATTTTGGGAGAAAAAAAAAAAAAGAGTACAATCCTTAAGATGATATTATGCTGTGTAAGAGAATCGTGAATCAGAGAGTCTAATAAAGACATCATATGTTGGCTTACCAGGCCACAATTTGTCAGAAATTAAAGGCCAACATAAATTAACTCAATTTCTCTTTAAAACATAGTTTTGTTACATATCTGGGTATATTGCTTGCCATTGGTTGATATAAATAGATATTATGCATATAATTAATCAAAGAAGCAATTGTAGAGTCTGACGAATGGAAACCAGAAGCCTTCCCTATGGTCTCGAGAAACAGAGTCGAACAAAATCAAGGCTAAAAGCAGGCTTTCATCTTAACTAGAACACTCTATTGTTTCATTTTATTTATTTATTTAATATTTGTTTTTTTTCTGAAGAGGAGGGGGATTCTTATTTACTAAATAATACTGTATCAGCAGGAAACTTGGTCTAAATATATACACAGATTGTACAAAACATTAGGAACACCTGCTCTTTCCATGACATGGACTGACCAGGTGAATCCAGGTGAACGCTATGATCATCTTCACTGAATGACGTGGATTTAACAGGTGACATCTATAGATGAAGGGTAGGAGACCGGTTAAAGAAGGATTTTTAAGCCTTGAGACAGTTGAGACATTGGTTGTGTATGTGTGCCATTCAGAGGGTGGATGGGCAAGGCAAAATATTTAAGTGCCTTTGAAAGGGGGTATGGTAGTAGGTGACAGGCACCAGTGGTGTAAAGTACTTTAGTAAAAATGCAATAAAGTATTACTTAAATAGTTTTTTTGTGGTATCTGTACTTTACTACTTATATTTTTGACAACTTTTACTTTTTCTTGACTAGATTCCTAAAGAAAATAATATACTTTTTACTCCAAACATTTTCCTTGACACCGTTACATGCGTTACATTTTCAATGTGACATTTTCAACACGACAGAAAAATTGTCTAATTCATGCACTTATCAAGAGAACAACCCTGGTATTCCCTACTGCGTCTGACCTGGCGGACTTACTAAACACAAATGCTTTGTTTGTAAAAGATGTTGGAGTGTCCCCCTGGCTATCGATAAATAAAGTAATTTTCCACTATTATTCCACAATTTTACTTTTAATTTTGATACAAATATGATTTTGCAATTACATTTACTTTCGATATTTAAATAAATGTGGTTTCTACTGACACTTAAAATGTACAAACTATGGCATATGGGAACAAGGAGCTGATAAGAGGCAATCCGTAAATTTGATTGAGACATTAATGAGCGAGTTCAGTACGGAGTGTGTTCAGCACTTTTGAAATGCACAGCAACAGAATGCAGAACATGGACTGCTCTTACAGTATTTTCCCTGTACACCAAGTCAGAACCGTAAGATAAATAAAGGGGGCATATAAGCAGACAATGAAACCTCTTACAATATTAGATGATGATATTTCTCAAAAACAGGTTATAGGCTACATGTGCAGCACCACCGAGTCAGAACAGTAACATTAGGCAAAATGAAGAGGTGAAAATAGACCAAATAATTAGGGTGCGGCTACTATGGGCTACTAACAGCTTACTACACAACATACTTTCTTACTACACGTATTACTTTCTTAGCTACAGTATACATTCCTCCCTTTCATATTACATAATTTATTCAGCAGCATAAAATACATTTTTGGACACACCTTGGCTTGTGATGTGCTCACTTAAACATGAAGGTGGTGCGACGGTCCTTTGTGGGCAAATTTTGTTATACAACTTTGTCATCAAAGTCTGGCATTCTCTGGATTTATGGTGGGAACACAGAAAAAAACACACAGCCACTCCATTGAATAGCAGGCTATAGGTTGCTTTGCAATGCTTGCAGCTAGACACTGATCCCTTCCAAACGACTCAGTGTTGAATTTGCGATTTCCAACTTGTTGTGTAATCTTTATGTCCAATGGCCGATGAGCACCGATAGATTTTATCTACAATTTCTCTTCCACAGACAGTGCTGAGCTAAGCTGAACGACCTGCATCTAGCGCTGCCTTACTCAAGAAAACAAAAAAGAGACCATGTGTGTATGCGGCTTTATTACCTCAATAAAGTTGAATGACGGATCGCCACTGCAGAGGTGGCACAAACAAACAAACTAAGGCCTCTCCAAACACCTCTGCCATCTGGAGATATGAAAGACAGGCATGGGTGGACATGCTGCTTCTCCTCCTCCTACTGCACTAGGACATAATGAATGGCCAGGTGAGGAGTGAGGGGACCAGGTAAAGTAGCTGACATGGGTTGGGTTTGCGTACATATACTAGAGAGTACTACAGAGTGTCCTACAGTGTCTAGATATATGATCTCTCCAGATAGAGAGTGAACCTAATCCTACCTGATCTCTGTGCTGTGCTCCGTCTTTGAGGTCAGGTGAGATAGGCCCAGGTCTCTGGGGTTAATCCTTCTCCCTCAGCTCATCAGAGGTGTGCTTATTTATAGGCTGCAGCTGCATCAGCAGCCGTGGGAGAGAATACAGCGAGCTAGCCACAGTAATAGCACAGGCTCAGTGGTGACCCATCATTCAAGGAAGGTGGGGCCGAGACCCACCTGTTTTGAGCCCCACATATTTTGCTAAAAAGGGGGGGTTGCCTATTTTGCATGTTATTATGGCAATATTAAGTGTCACATATCAGTTTGCAAACAATGTAAAAAATAAATATATCATTGAGTTAATAAAGCTGCATACAAACATGGTCTCTTTTTTGAGTAAGGCAGCTCCAAAATGCAGTTGTTTCAGCCTAGCTCAGTGCTTTCTTTGGTGGTGAGGCAGCCAGCAGATAATACAGAGCGTAGGGGTTGGTAATGTTCTCTAGTTGCTCCGTGATTGGCTCACTTTTCTGTCACTCATGGGGACACTACATCACCACTAAATATAAGGGTAGAGCTCGAAAATGTAAGCCCATTGGGTGCTGCCATAGAGTTACATTAGAAGTGCCCATCCAAGAAGGCTCAAGGTCATTAGCCACAGATAAAATGACGTCAAATAACGTTATATCTAGAGTACTGTAGCTTTGATTGGACTGATCATGTCAACATCATACTTTCAAAATCTTAGCTAGCAGTAATCAAATCCTTTTATTTCATTGTCATAAGAAGAGAAATAGTGAAGAGAAATTATAGATAAAACATATCTGTGGTCATCGTCCATTGGACATAAAGATTACATAATTAAGTTGGAAATCGCAAATTCAACAAAGAGTCGTTTGGAAAGAATCAGTGGCTAACTGCAAGCATTGCGAAGCAATCACTAGCCTTATATTCAGCAGAGTGGGTGTGTGGTCCCAAGTCTGTGTTTAAGAGATTCTTTTCTAAGCTTAAAATGATAAACATTCAACATTGGCCGTGCTGTCAATCCAGCATGATTTATGCCGCACTCAAAACAACTGTTACCTCGACAACTGGGAACTCAGGAAAAAACAACCTCCGACTGGGAAAATATTTTTTGAGCGGTCATTCAACTCGGAATTGTAAGTCGGGAACTCTAGCCTCTTTCTAGAGCTACGACTGGAAGATCACTGACATCATCATGATTTGACTTTGTTTTTATTCTGAGTTCCCAGTTGTCTTGAATGCACCACATTTCCAGAGAATGACAGATTTGATGACAAAGTTGGATGACAATCTTTGCCCACGAAGGACCGCTGCGCCACCTTACTACTGTTCAAGTGAGCACAGCACAACAGCGTGAGTCCAAAAATATATTTTATGCTGCTAAACTATAAACTATGTAATATGCCAGGGAGATATATATACAGTAGCTGAGAAAGTAATAATAAGTGTATGTTGTTTAGTAAACTGTTAGTAGCCCATGTGCCTCACCCTATCCATTTCGCCTACTGTTCTGACTTTGTGGTGCACATGTTGTCAGGACCTGGTTACGAAGCCGGGTCTCCGGAGTGAGAAACAGTCACTTAACCAACTGAGCCACGAATAGTCGGCAGAACCCAGAAGATGAGGCAGACACAGCAGTACTTGAGACAGTGTATTTAATGAAGTAAAAAGTGAAGTCCTTCAGGAAAACATGTAACTCCACAACCTCAAAAGGAATTCCACAAGAACAAAGGTAATCCTCCAAGACAAAAAGGTAAAACCACAAGGTGGTAGGTATAGCATAAAAAGCCTCAAAAGATACTCAAAAATAAATAAACAAGAACAAAAAACAGAATTCCACAAGAGAGTCCACCGGGATCAACAAGAGTTCACAGAATACTAGGGCTGGGTGCTAACATACAAACACAGAGCAAAGAACTGAGGAAAACTAAGGGTTAAAATACAATCAGGGGAAACGAGGCACAGGTGCAAATAATAATGGGGATCAAGGGAAAACAAAAGGTCAAAAAGCACAATGGGGGCATCTAGTGACCAAAAACCGAAACAACCCTGGCCAAATCCTGACAGAATCCCCCCCCCCCCCTAGGAACGGCTCCTGACGCCCTGAACTGACGAATGAGGTCAGGGTCCAGTGTGTCTTTGGCAGGAACCCAGGAGCGCTCCTCGGGACCGTAGCCTTCCCAGTCCACCAGATACTGCCAGGACCACTGCACCCGGCGGGAATCCAGTATCCGATGGACGGTATAAGCCGGCTGGCCTCCAATGACACGAGGCGGAGGGGGAGGTCTGTCTGCCGGGACAAGGGGTGAAAAACAACAGTTTTTAAAAAGGAAATGTGAAACGTGGGATTAATCTTAAGGGATCTGGGTAAGTGTAGGCGATAAGAAACTGGGTTAATTCTCCTGGCAACCTTAAAGGGACCGATGTATTTTTGGGACAGCTTGCGAGACTCCACCCGTAGTGATAAGTCTCTTGTGGAGAGCCAGACTCTCTGGCCGGGGCGCAGGGTAGGCCCGGGACGGCGACGTCTGTTGGCTTGTTGTTGGTACCTCTGTGAGGAACGCATAAGATTAAGACGGGTCTTCCTCCACATAAGCCGACAGCGTCTGACGAACTTCAAGGCTGAAGGCACTCTGACTTCTGCCTCCTGGTCCAGGAACAATGGAGGGGCATAGCCAAACTGACACTCGTGCGGGGACATACCAGTGGAGGAGGAGCGCAAGGTGTTGTCCTTCATTGTTTGGGCCGAATACGCGCACGACCATGAGGACGGGTTGTTACGAGTCATACATCGGAGGGTGGTTTCCAGCTCTTGATTCATCCTCTCTGTTTGGCCGTTGGACTCCGGATGGTACCCTGAAGATAGACTGGCAGAAGCCCCCATGAGTTGGCAGAAGGCCTTCCACAACCTTGAGGCGAACTGGGGACCTCTGTCAGAAACCAAATCTTGAGGAATGCCGAAGACTCGGAACACATGATTAACTACCAACTCAGCCGTTTCCTTGGCAGAAGGTAACTTAGTCAGAGGGACGAACCAGGCCGCCTTTGAAAACCTGTCGATTATGACTAGGATAGTAGTATTGCCATGGGATGGAGGAAGGCCAGTAATAAAGTCCAACGAGATATGGGACCAGGGTCTGTGGGGAACAGGTAAAGGGTGAAGGAGTCCTTGAGGGCGGAGGTGAAAACATTTACCCTGGCAGCACACGGGGCAGGCATTGACGAAAGTGGCAACGTCTTCTCTTATGGTAGGCCACCAGAACTTACGCTGGATGAACTCCAAGGTGCGACCTACGCCCGGGTGACAGGTGAGGCGAGAGGAGTGCCCCCACAGAAGGACCTGAGTCCTCACTGCCTTGGGGCCAAACAACCGATTGGCAGGACCTCCTTTCGGGTCCGGTTCGATAGCTTGAGCTCGTCTCACGGTATCCTCAACTTGCCACGAGATCGGAGCCACGATCTTAGCAGCAGGAAGGACAGGCATGTCCGTGTCATCTCGAATGGCAGGAGCGTAGACTCGGGACAGGGCATCCGGTTTGAGATTCTTCGACCCGGGCCGATAGGTGAGGATAAACTGGAATCGATTGAAGAAAAGAGACCATCTAGCTTGTCTAGAGTTCAACCGCTTCGCCTGCTGGATATACTCCAGATTTTTGTGGTCCGTAAGCACTTGAAACGGGTGAGAAGCCCCCTCGAGCCAGTGTCTCCATTCCTTCAATGCCATCTTAACCGCTAGGAGTTCACGATCCCCCACATCATAGTTCCTCTCAGCCGGGGTAAGCCGGTGTGAGAAGAAAGCGCACGGATGAAGCTTCTTGTCTTCACCCCTCTGAGACAGGACAGCTCCAACACCAACCTCTGAGGCGTCTACATCCACCACAAACGGTTCATCCGTAGTCGGTAGTATCAGGATGGGAGCAGAGAGGACGCACTGCTTGAGTCCTTGGAAGGCCGTCTCAGCTTCTCTTCCCCACAAAAACCTTGCATTGCCACCCTTGGTTAAAGCTGAGAGAGGGGCTGCCACCAAGCTGAAGTTCTTGACGAACTTGCGGTAAAAGTTTGTGAAGCACAGGAAACGCTGAACTTCCTTAACGGATTTGGGGCTGGGCCAATCCGCTACCGCCCCTACCTTCCTGGGGTCCATTTGGACTCGACCGGGTTCCACTACAAATCTCAGGAATTGTACTCGGGATGAATGGAATTCACATTTTTCCGGCTTAACGTACAGATGGCTGTTTAGGAGGCGTTTGAGTATTTATCTGACATGCTTAGTGTGTTCTTGAAGAGAGCTCGAAAAGATTAGGATGTCATCCAAGTAAACAAACACAAATATGTTAAGCATATCCCTAAGCACATCGTTTATGAGCGCTTGGAACACCGCTGGGGCGTTGGTCAGGCCGAAGGGCATCACCAAGTATTCATAGTGACCAGTAGGCGTGTTGAAAGCGGTCTTCCACTCGTCACCAGGTCTGATCCGCACAAGATGGTATGCGTTCCGCAGGTCAAGCTTAGTGAAAGCAACTGCTTCCTGGAGCAGCTCGAAGGCTGTGGCCATAAGGGGTAGCGGGTAACGGTTACGGACGGTTATGGCATTGAGTCCCCGGTAGTCGATGCAAGGACGTAATCCACCGTCTTTCTTGGCCACAAAGAAAAACCCTGCTCCCGCCGGGGAGGTGGATGGACGCATGAGGCCTGCTTCCAGAGCGTCCTTGATGTAGGTATCCATAGCAGCTCGTTCGGGTGGAGATAGGGAAAAGATCCGACCCCTGGGGGGGGGCAAGTGCCCGGAAACAGTTCGATGGGGCAATCATAAAGTCTATGGGGTGGTAGCATGGTGGCCCTCCGTTTGCTAAATACCAGTTTGAGGTCATGGTAACACTCGGGAACTCGGGTCAGGTCGATGGATTCTAAAGACTCGGGAGTAGAACTCGGGGAATTCGGGAAAATACAAGTAGCTTGGCACGTAGGACCCCACTGCTTGATAGTGCCCACAGACCAGTTGATGTGAGGGTTATGGCTGTGAAGCCAGGGGTATCCAAGGACGAGAGGGAACTCGGAACAGGAGATCAAATGAAAGTTCATGAATTCCTGGTGTTGTGAAACTGAAAGTCGCAAGGAGGTAGTGACATGAGTGACAAGTCCAGATCCCAAAGGGCTTCCATCCAATGTAGTAACCCTCATGGGGTCACTTAGAGGTTCAGAGGGAACGCCATTCTCCTTCGCCCAGACACCATCCATGAAGTTACCTGCGGCTCCAGAGCCTACCAAGGCTTGAAGGTGAAGCTTGTGGTTGTCCCAGGAAAGGGTGACTGGAATGAGCAGACGGGAGTTGGACGGATGGGAGGAGGTTATGTTTCCCGTTACAGTTCCCCCCGGTCTGTACGGGACAGAGCGTTTCCCTGGAGCCCGGGACACGTGGAACGGAAATGGCCCGGCTTGCCACAATATAGACAGCGTCGCTCCCTCATCCTGCGGTCTCTCTCAGCCTGGGAGATGCGTCCAATCTGCATGGGTTCAGGTGGAGCCAGCGAGGATAAAGGTGGGGACTCGGAGCTGGGACTGATAGGGGCTAGAGGTCTACGGTTGAGTTCTCTCTCTCTCAGACGCTGGTCAATGCGTGAGACCAACTTGATCAGGGACTCGAGATTGTCCGGTGGTTCCCGAGTGGCCAGTTCATCTTGGATAGTGTCGGAAAGGCCTTTCAGAAAGCACACCGTGAGCGCCTCGTTGTTCCAGCCACTCGCTGCTGCCACCGTGCGGAACTGGATGGCATAGTCCGTCACGAAGCGCCGACCTTGGTGGAGAGTCAGGAGCTGTTTGGCTGAGTCAGGACCACTGCTTGGGCCTTGAAACACTCGTTTGAATTCCTCAGCAAAGGCAGAGTAGCTGGCACAGCAGGAACTATGGGCATCCCACACAGCAGTAGCCCAGGCCAGGGCTTTTTCGGACAGCAGGGTGATGATATATGCGATCTTAGACCGGTCGGTGGGGAACGACGAGGGTTGCAGCTCGAAGGAGAGAGAACATTGGGTGAGAAACCCTTTACAAGCACTTGGATCACCTGAGTGCGCCTGCACCTGGAAGACGAGGTTCAGCCAGAGGGTTAACTGCCATGGGTACGTGAATCTGAGGTACTGGGACGGGAACTGTTGCCGGGGTAAGTCGATCAGATATCTGCTTTATGGAAGTCAGCATCTCCGACAGAAGATGAGAATGTCTAGCCATTCAGGCCTCTTGCTGAACCAGGGCGGCTTCGTGGCGTTGGACAGTCTCCTGGTGGTGGGACAGCATGGCAACAAGGTCCTGGGAACTGGCTGCCTCTGGGTTCATTTTTGGCTCTGTGTTTCTGTCAGGACCGGTTACGAACCTGGGTCTCCGGAGTGAGAAACAGTCACTTAACCAACTGAGCCACGAATAGTCGGCAGAACCCAGATGATGAGGCAGACACAGCAGTACTTGAGACGGTGTATTTAATGAAGTAAAAAGTGAAGTCCTTCAGGAAAACATGTAACTCCACAACCTCAAAAGGAATTCCACAAGAACAAAGGTAATCCTCCAAGACAAAAAGGTAAAACCACAAGGTGGTAGGTATAGCATAAAAAGCCTCAAAAGATACTCAAAAATAAATAAACAAGAACAAAAAACAGAATTCCACAAAAGAGTCCACCGGGATCAACAAGCGTTCACAGAATACTAGGGCTGGGTGCTAACATACAAACACAGAGCAAAGAACTGAGGAAAACTAAGGGTTTAAATACAATCAGGGGAAACGAGGCACAGGTGCAAATAATAATGGGGATCAAGGGAAAACAAAAGGTCAAAAAGCAAAATGGGGGCATCTAGTGACCAAAAACCGGAACAACCCTGGCCAAATCCTGACACATGTAGCCTGTAACCTGTTTTAAGGAAATGTAATAATAGAATGTTCTAAGAGCTTTCAATGTCTGCTAAAATATCCCCTTTATTTATCCTACGGTTCTGACTTGGTGTACAGGGAGAATTATGTAAGAATGGCCCATGTTCTGTGTTCTGTCGCTGTACATTTCAGAAGTGCTGAACAAGTAGTTATATTGACTATGTCTGTCCTAGCTCACTCATTAATGTCTTAATCGAAATTACGGATTGCCTCTCATCCGCTTGTCGTCCCCTTATGCATCCCACCTTGTAGTACCCACTTTGGTAACCATGAAGGCTGGCCATGGCTTTAATCAACACCATCATACCTGGAAACCCTAGACCCATTCCAATTCACATACCGCTCCAACACATCCACAGATGACATAATCTCAATTGCACTCCACACTGCCCTTTCCCACCTGGACAAAATGAACAACTATGTGAGAATGCTGTTAATTTACTCCAGCTCAGTGTTCAACACACAAAGCTCATCACTAAGCTAAGGACCCTGGCACTAAACACCTCCCAAAACCTCTCCCTTAATGTGAGCAAGACAAAAGAGCTGATCGTGGACTATAGTAAAAGGAGGGTCGAGCAGGCCCTCATTAACATTGACGGTGTAACGTCGTTCGTCTGTTGAATGAAGAGAGTCAGACCGAAATGCAGCGTGTAGGTTACTCATGACTTTAATGAATGAAAAGGTACATGAAATAACTGAATAAATACAAAAACAACAAACGGAACGTGAAACTAATTACAGCCTATCTGGTGACTTCTACACAGAGACAGAAACAAACACCCACAAAATACAACGCGAACTCAGGCTACCTAAATACGGTTCCCAATGCGGACTCCGGGACGCACCTCAAGAGCATAGGGAGGGTCCGGGTGGGCGTCTGTCCATGGTGGCGGTTCTGGCTCGGGACGTGGACCCCACTCCATAAATGTCCTATTTCCTCCCCTTCGCGTCCTGGGATAATCCACCTTCTCCGCCGACCATGGCCTCATAGTCCTCACCCAGATCCCCACATAACTGAGGAGCAGCTCGTGACAGAGGGGCAGCTCGGGACAGAGGGGCAGCTCAGGACAGAGGGGCAGCTCAGGACAGAGGGGCATCTCAGGACAGAGGGGCATCTCAGGACAGAGAGGCATCTCAGGACAGAGGGGCATCTCAGGACAGAGGGGCAGCTCGGGACAGAGGGGCAGCTCGGGACAGAGGGGCAGCTCGGGACAGAGGGGCAGCTCGGGACAGAGGGGCAGCTCGGGACAGAGGGGCAGCCTGGGACAGAGGGGCAGCCCGGGACAGAGGGGCAGCCCGGGACTGAGGAGCAGCCCGGGACAGAGGGGCAGCTCGGGACCGAAGCAGCCCGGGACTGAGGGGAAGCACGGTACTGAGGGGAAGCCCGGTACTGAGGGGAAGCCCAGTACTGAGAGGAAGCTCAGTACTGAGAGGAAGCTCAGTACTGAGAGGAAGCTCAGGCAGGTAGTAGGCTCCGGTAAATCCTGGCTGGTGGAACTGGATGATTCAGGTTGTCTGGCCGATCTAGAAGATCTTGGCAGACTGGCACTTCTGGCGGATCTTGGCAGACTGGCACTTCTGGCGGATCCTGGCAGACTGGCGACGCTGGGCCGACTGGTGGCGCTGGGCAGACTGGGAGCTGGGAGCACTGGCCGCGCTGGGCCGACTGGGAGCACTGGCGGCGCTGGGCAGACTGGGAGCACTGGCGGTGCTGGGCAGACTGGGAGCACTGGCCGCGCTGGGCAGACTGGGAGCACTGGCCGCGCTGGGCAGACTGGGAGCACTGGCCGCGCTGGGCAGACTGGGGACTCCGGCAGCGCAGGAGAGGAGAAAGGCTCTGGCTGTGCTAAATAGGCGGGAGACTCCAACAGCGCAGGAGAGGAGAAAAGCGCTGGCTGCGCTGAACAGGCGAGGCGCACTGGAGGCCTGGTGCGTGGTGCTGGAACTGGTGGTACTGGCTCAAGGACACGCACAGGAAGTCTGGTGCGGGGAGCTGCTACCGGAGGACTGGTGTGTAGAGGTGGCTCTGGATAGACCGGACCGTGCAGGCGCACTGGAGCTCTTGAGCACCGAGCCTGCCCAAGCTTACCTGGCTCGATGCCCACTCTAGCCCGGCCAATAGGAAGGGCTGGTATGTGCCGCACCTGGCTCTGCACCCGCACTGGAAACACCGTGCGCTCCATAGCATAACACGGTGCCTGCCCGGTCTCTCTAGCCCAACGGTGAGCACAGGGAGTTTGCGCAGGTCTCCTACCTGGCATAACTATTCTCCCTTCTAGCCCCCCCCAATAATTTTTTTGGGCTGTTTTTCCGGCTTCCAACCGCGTCGCCGTGCTGCCTCCTCATACCAGCGCCTCTCCGCTTTAGCTGCCTCTATTTCCTCCTTGGGGCAGCAATATTCTCCCGGCTGCGCCCAGGGTCCTTTTCCGTCTAATTCCTCCTCCCATGTCCAAATCTCCAAGTGGTGCAGCCTCTCCCACTGCAACTGCTCTTCACGATTAACAGGGAGAGTAGGCTCAGGTCTGACTCCTGACTCAGCCACTCTCTCTCTGTGCTCTCCCCCGTTTCTTTCGGTTTTCGCTCTGCGTCGCCGTGTTTTCCTCTTAGACTCCATTAGCCTGTAGCCCTCTTCGCACTGCTGAAGCGAATCCCAGGCGGGCTCCTGCACTCTCTCTGGGTCGGCCGCCCACCTGTCGATTTCTTCTCACGTAGTATACTCCATGCTTCTGCTGTCCATAACGTCGTCCTTTAGCTCCTGCCAGTTCACACGCTGCTCGGTCTGTGAGTGGTGGGTGTTTCTGTAACGTCATTCGTCTGTTGAATGAAGAGAGTCAGACCGAAATGCAGCGTGTAGGTTACTCATGACTTTAATGAATGAAAAGGTACATGAAATAACTGAATAAATACAAAAACAACAAACGGAACGTGAAACTAATTACAGCCTATTACAGACTGGAACAAACACCCACAAAATACAACGCGAACTCAGGCTACCTATATACGGTTCCCAATCCGAGACAACGAGAATCACCTGACTCCAATTGAGAATCGCATCAGGCAGCCAAGCCTAACTAGACACACCCCTAATCATACACAATCCCAATTAATACAAACCCCAATACGAAACACAACATATAAACCCATGTCACACCCTGGCCTACCCAAACATATAACAAATACACAAAATACAATGACCAAGGCGTGACAGACGGGGCTGAAGTGGAGCGGGTCGAGAGTTTCAAGTTCCTTGGTGTCCACATCACCAACGAACTATCATGGTCTAAACACACCAAGACAGTTGTGAAGAGGGAACGACAACACCTTTTCCCCCTCAGGAGACTGAAAAGATTTGGCATGGGTCCCCAGATCCTCAAAAAGTTCTACATCTGCACCATCGAGAGCATCCTGACCGGTTGCATCACCGCCTGGTATGACAACTGCTCGGCATCTGACCGTAAAGTACTACAGAGAGTAGTGTGGATGGTCCAGTACATCACTGGAGCCAAGCTTCCTGAGATCCAGAACCTATATACTAGGCAGTGTCAGAGGAAGGCCAAAAAAGGTTCAAAGACTCCAGTCACCCAAGTGTGTGATTACTACCTCTGAGGGTTTAGAGCTTGAGGACGTCATCTCACACAAGTACTTGGGAATTTTACTAGATGGTACACTGTCCTTCTCTCAGCACATATCAAAGCTGTAGGCTAAAGTTAAATCTAGACCTGGTTTCCTCTAACGTAATCGCTCCTCTTTCACCCCAGCTGCCAAACTAACCCTGATTCAGTTGACCATCCTACCCATGCTAGATTATGGAGACATAATTTATAGATTGGCAGGTAAGGGTGCTCTCGAGCGGCTAGATGTTCTTTACCATTCGGCCATCAGATTTGCCACCAATGCTCCTTATAGGACACATCACTGCACTCTATACTCCTCTGTAAACTGGTTATCTCCGTATACCCATTGCAAGACCCACTGGTTGCTGCTTATTTATAACACCCTCTTAGGCCTCACTCCCCCCTAATCTGAGATATCTACTGCAGCCCTCATCCTCCACATACAACACCCGTTCTGCCAGTCACATTCTGTTAAAGGTCCCCAAAGCACACACATCCCTGAGTCGCTCGTCTTTTCAGTTCGCTGCAAATAGCAACTGGAACGAGCAGCAACAAACACTCAAACTGGACAGTTTTATCTTAATCTCTTCATTCAAAGACTCAATCATGGACACTCTTACTGACAGTTGTGGCTGCTTTGCGTGATGTATTGTTGTCTCTACCTTACCAGTTGTGCTGTTGTATGTGCCCAACAATGTTTGTACCGTGTTTTGAGCTGCTACCATGTTGTGCTGCTATCATGTTGTTGTCATGTTGTGTTGCTGCCATGCTATGTTGTCTGAGGTCTCTCTCTATGTTGTGTTGTGTCTTCTCTCTTGTCGTGATGTGTGTTTTGTCCTATATTTTTATTTAATTTATTTAAATATTTATCCCAGCAGGAGGCATTTTGCCTTTTGGTAGGCCATCATTTTAAATAAGAATTGGTTCTTAACTCACTTGCCTAGTTAAATAAAGATGAAATAAATAAATATAGCCTCGGCATTGTTATGTCATTTTCTTGTGTAAATATTTTCCTAATTATATTTCTTAAACTGCATTGTTGGTTAAAAGCATGGAAGTAAGCATGTCACGGTAACGTCTACACATGTGGTATTCGACGCATGTGACAAATAAAATTTGGTTTGTATGGGGACCAAAATTTTTATTTTTGCCCCACCAAGATTTACATGCCAAAATCGCCACTGCTCAGGCTATTGGGAGGAGTCTAAACCAGAACACTGCTTCAGGTCAATCTGGCATCCTTTCACATCAATCATACAGTCTCCTCTACTGCTGTTAGCTTAGGTGTGAGCTAGTATATATTGAAAGGATCACTTACAGTCTGGGTACATTTCACATGATAGTGTCCATTTACACAGATTCTCACTTGGCATCTATAAATCTGCAGGAGGTGGAGCAATAGTAGCGTTCTTAATCAAAGTATCTGGATAAATTGTCAGTTAGTTGTGAATAATGAATGGGGATAAGACACAAAGCAGTCATAACAACTATTGAGCACCATTGAGCTGTTCAACTGAAGCCTCAAAGGGGGTGAGGCTGGGTAAACCAGAAGCTACACTAAACAAAGAAAACAACCAGTATAACAACACAAGCTATATTCTATGAATCAATTGTAATGACAAAACATGTCAGTTAAGTAAAGCAGAAGAGCTTCACCTTGTTGACAGTCAGTGGTGACACCTGTCAACACAACATGCTGCAGTGTGCTGTCCACTGAACCAGTTAACATGTAGTGTGCTGAAATGCTTTATTCAGAACATGTGCTGCTGGGAAATTAATCCTGGAAGTAAACAGCATGCAGTTGTAGTCATCCAGCCTAGTTAGTGCTAAACTGTACTGGACTGTCTACTGCCTGTGGCCCCCTGCTGGGCCCTAAGTGTCACACAGCTTGTTTAAGGGGATTTCACGCTCCAGATAACACATTCCACTCCTACCTGCCTCTCTCCCTTCTCGCCAACCTCCCTCCTCTCCAACCTCCCTCCCTCCCTCTCTCTCTCTGTCACTGCTCCCAGCAGGGAGGAGAATATGCTAATTCAACCAGGGCTTTCATAGATGACGCACACATGTTCTTCCATCCACATAGATGTCAGAGGCCTTACTCTATCATTCTGAATGAGATGGTCTGTGTTTTGACAGATAACGCGAGTTTATCGGTGCGGTAGTTCAGTCATGTCACACATGAACTAAGAAAGGCAATCTGATGCACAATCACATTGCAGTCCTTTATTCCATACAGAGCCAACTACTTTAACTGACGTTGTTCAAGGCAATGTGAAGAAACATGAGCGTGATTGCTTGGGACCCCTTAGTGTGAGAAGATACACCAGCCATAGATGCCTATTAGTGTGGTGGATATTATTTGTGTCACATTCTCTCTGCACGCTATTACTCATTTTCATCCCAATATATCAGAGTAGTACTGGTTTGGGATTGGCTAAGGTTTGAGCTGGCAGATTGGCATGCAGGGATTAAAGCTGTGGCTTCATGAATCTGTGTCGTCAAAAAAGGAAGAGCCGAGCCTTGTTTGCCACCCTGTGGCGGCGAGGCCGAGGTAGGCTGGAGAAAGCAGGGTGAGGGTCAACCTACCTACGTCAGGGAATTACTTCAGGCATTTAAACAATGCACAATCAGGCAGTTAAACAATGCACAATCCACTAAGAGTGGCCATCTACAGCCATCCCAGACAAGGCCATTGAGAAGTGGTTATTAATGCTGTCAGTGAGAGGGAGACAGGCTGACTATGGCCTGACAGTTAGCGGATGATGAGATCAAAGCACACCAGACCAGACGGAGAGTGCTGCTCTGGATCAGATATTATGTCTGTGCCCCTGCTGAAGAACAATGTGAACCATACCCTTCACTCTGAAAACAGCACTTGGTTTTAAAATGAAATCCGAGCCAAAGTTGGCACTAACAGTGCTCTAGCTATAGAAGGGAAAACACATAACACGAAACGTGTTCCAAATAGCTCCCACAGCTCGCAAAACCTTATTTCTTCCATCCCATGTACATTGTAAAGAGAGGGTTGGATAAGTACAGTATACTGCTGCAAATATAGTGAATAATACAGGTTTTAGTGCTATTTAGCAGACAGGAAATGTAGCCTTGGTTCATTACTAAGAGAACACTTTCCCACTATTATGAATGACTTTCTTTGGGGATCCAAGCCAGGGTTTTTAACAAATGCCTCAGCAACTCTTACAAAAAGTAATATTTAAGATACACCAGTGGGTCAGGAACAATAACATGAAGGTGGAAAAGCAAGAAAGCTTGACATAACTGCAGAAGTGAATGATATGTTGTGCAATACAGCGCTTCTATCTGGAAACAAAGGGGATAATCAAAGACAGGTGGATAATAAATGCAGATCCATGGCAAGGTGACAACATCATTATGTGCACTTGTCCTTAATCTGTTTGATCAATGAGCACTAAGTGAACACAGAACTACAAACTCACGCCTTCCTCTAACTTGGACTTAATCATCAGATAGTCAGCGGACATCTTCTCTCTCATCCCCACGTACGTTGACATTGATCCAAGATGGCGTAGCAGTCAGACATCTTGTCCTGTCGGTCCCTTGTATATATCGTTTTTACATATTTTTTACATATTTTTCTTTGCATATCTTTTAAAATATTTAGCTAAACCTCAACATCTAAATACTCTCCAGCAACCCGCCTCACCCAATGTAGCGTGGATCTGCTTTTTTTTCTTCTAAAGTATTTATATTTACTTCGGATCTGGAACCCCTCAACTGAAGCTAGCCAGCTAACTACCAGCTATCAGTCAGCAAACCATTGCTAGCGGTCATCAGCCAACCTTTAGCTCGGAAAGCTCTTGCCAGTAGGAACAACGCGACTCTAACCAGAGCATAACGGACCTATTATTTTTATCCCCGGATTCCCACCGCAAATGGAACATTTTCGTTCTATCGATGTCACTGCATGAAGATGCATAAACAGACTTAACCCCATCGCGACGTACCCGAAAGGCTAACTTTCTAGCCCTTGCTATCTGCTTGCTTGCTAATTCGGCCTGCTAACTGCTAGCCTGCCCCGGTCTGCTAACTGCTAGCTTATTTAGCCCCGGCCTACTAACTGTTAGCTTGTTAGCACAGGCCTGCTAACTGTCTCAATCGCTGTGTCCCCAGCTAGCCCAACCACTCACCGGACCCATATTTATTTTCAATCTCTTTTTGATTTTTAATTCGATTATACCTTCCTGTAACCTGCCTCACCCAATGTGATACGGAACCGCTATTATTTAAACATCTTAGAACACATTCAAGAACCTACAAGCTATTTAATCATTGTTAGCCACTGCTAGCGGCTTTTACCTTCTGCACAGCCAGCCAGTTTTTTAAAAGTTTTTTTTTAGCCTGGATAACTGTCTATCCACAACAATGCCGGATTACTGCCGTAATCCCTGGACCACTACTTCTGATCTTCACAGCTAGCTTGCACACAGTACCGAAGCTATCCCTGAGGCCCATTTCCCGGCCTACTCAGCTGTTCACCCGAACCACACTCATACACGGCTAGAGCCCAGTACTCCACCGGACCCTTGCTGTAAACTTGGCTACATAGCTGATGCCTGCTGGACACTGTGATCACTTGGCTACATAGCTGATGCCTGCTGGACTGTCCATGAATCACGGTACTCCATTCTGTTTGTTTATGTTTTTCTCTGTCGGCCCCAGCCGCACTCAGGCTCTGTGTGTAGTTAATCCGACCCTCTCTGCCTAGTCAATGCCATTTTACCTGCTGTTGTTGTGCTAGCTGTTGTTGTCTCACCTGCTGTTTTAGCTAGCTCTCCCAATCAACACCTGCGATTACTGTATGCCTCGCTGTATGTCTCTCTCAAATGTCAATATGCCTTGCATACTGTTGTTCAGGTTAGTTATCGTTGTTTTAGTTTACAATGGAGCCCCTAGTTCCACTCTTCATACCTCTGATACCTCCTTTGTCCCACCTCCCACACATGCAGTGAACTCACCCATTACAACCAGCATGTCCAGAGATACAACCTCTTTTATTATCACCCAGTGCCTGGGCTTACCTACGCTGTACCCGCACCCACCATACCCCTGTCTGCGCATTATGCGCTAAATATATTCTACCATGCCCAGAAATCGGCTCCTTTTATTTTGATAGCCTTTAGCCGCACCCTCATACTACTCCTCTGTTCCGCGGGTGATGTGGAGGTAAACCCAGGCCCTGCATGTCCCCAGGCACCCTCATTCATTGACTTCTGTGATCGAAAAAGCCTTGGTTTCATGCATGTCAACATTAGAAGCCTCCTCCCTAAGTTTATTTTACTCACTGCTTTAGCACACTCTGCTAACCTTGATATCCTTGCCGTGTCTGAATCCTGGCTTAGGAAAGCCACCAAAAATTCTGAGATTTCCATACCCAACTATAACATTTTCCGTCAAAATAGAACTGGCAAAGGGGGAGGAGTTGCAGTCTACTATAGCCTGCAAAGTAATGTCATACTTTCCAGGTCCATACCCAAACAGTTCGAACTACTAATTTAAAAATTACTCTCTCCAGAAATAAGTCTCTCACTGTTGCCGCCTGCTACAGACCCCCCCTCAGCTCCCAGCTGTTCCCTGGACACCATTTGTGAATTGATCGCCCCCCATCTAGCTTATGTTAGGCGACCTAAACTGGGATATGCTTAACACCCTGGCAGTCCTACAATCTAAGCTAGATGCCCTCAATCTCAAATTAATCATCAAGGAACCCACCAGGTACAACCCTAAATCTGTAAACAAGGGCACCCTCATAGACGTCATCCTGACCAACTGGTCCTCCAAATACACCTCCGCTGTCTTCAACCAGGATCTCAGCGATCACTGCCTCATTGCCTGTATCCGCTACGGATCCGCAGTCAAACGACCACGTCTCATCACTGTCAAACACTCCCTAAAACACTTCTGCGAGCAGGCCTTTCTAATCGACCTGGCCCGGGTATCCTGGAAGGATATTGACCTCATCCCATCAGTTGAGGATGCCTGGTCATTCTTTAAAAGTAACTTCCTCACCATTATAGAAAAGCATGTTCCGTTTAAAAAATGCAGAACTAAGAAGAGATATAGCCCTTGGTTCATTCCAGACCTGACTGCCCTCGACCAGCACAAAAACATCCCGTGGTGGACTGCAATAGCATCGAATAGTCCCCGCAATGTGCAACTGTTCCGGGAAGTCAGGAACCAATACACACAGTCAGTCAGGAAAGCCAAGGCCAGCTTCTTCAGGCAGAAATTTGCATCCTGTAGCTCTAACTCCAAAAAGTTCTCGGACACTGTACAGTCCATGGAGAACAAGAGCACCTCCTCCCAGCTGCCCACTGCACTGAGGCTAGGTAACACGGTCACCACCGATAAATGCATGATTATCGAAATCTTCAACAAGCATTTCTCAACGGCTGGCCATGCCTTCCTCCTGGCTACTCCAACCTCGGCAAACAGCTCCCCCCCCCCCGCAGCTACTCGCCCAAACCTCTCCAGGTTCTCCTTTACCCAAATCCAGATAGCAGATGTTCTGAAAGAGCTGCAAAACCTGGACCCGTACAAATCAGTTGGGCTTGACAATCTGGACCCTCTATTTCTGAAACTATCTGCCGCCATTGTCGCAACCCCTATTACCAGCCTGTTCAACCTCTCTTTCCTATCATCTGAGATCTCCCAGTCATCCCCTCTTCAAAGTGGGAGACACCCTGGACCCAAACTGTTACAGACCTATATCCATCCTGCCCTACCTATCTAAGGTCTTCGAAAGCCAAGTCAACAAACAGGTCACTCACCATCTCGAATCCCACCTACCTTCTCCGCTGTGCAATCTGGTTTCCGAGCCGGTCACGGGTGCACCTCAGCCACACTCAAGGTACTAAACAATATCATAACCGCCATCGATAAAAGACAGTACTGTGCAGCCGTCTTCATCGACCTGGCCAAGGTTTTCGGCTCTGTCAATCACCATATTCTTATCGGCAGCCTCGGTTTTTCTAATGACTGCCTTGCCTGGTTCACCAACTACTTTGCAGACAGAGTTCAGTGTGTCAAATCGGAGGGCATGTTGTCCGGTCCTCTGCCAGTCTCTATGGGGTTGCCACAGGGTTCAATTCTCGGGCCGACTCTTTTCTCTGTATATATCAATGATGTTGCTCTTGCTGCGGGTGATTCCCTGATCCACCTCTACGCAGATGACACCATTCTGTATACTTCCTGCCCTTCCTTGGACACTGTGCTATCTAACCTCCAAACGAGCTTCAACGCCATACAACACTCCTTCCGTGGCCTCCAACTGCTCTTAAACGCTAGTAAAACCAAATGCATGCTTTTCAACCGTTCGCTGCCTGCACCCGCACGCCCGACTAGCATCACCACCCTGGATGGTTCCGACCTAGAATATGTGGACATCTATAAGTACCTAGGTGTCTGGCTAGACTGTAAACTCTCCTTCCAGACTCATATCAAACATCTCCAATCTAAAATCAAATCTAGAGTCAGCTTTCTATTCCGCAACAAAGCCTCCTTCACTCACGCCGCCAAACTTACCCTAGTAAAACTGAGTATCCTACCGATCCTCGACTTCGGCGATGTCATCTACAAAATAGCTTCCAATACTCTACTCAGCAAACTGGATGCAGTTTATCACAGTGCCATCCGTTTTGTTACTAAAGCACCTTATACCACCCACCACTGCAACCTGTATGCTCTAGTCGTCTGGACCTCGCTACATATTAGTCGCCAGACCCACTGGCTCCAGGTCATCTACAAGTCCATGCTAGGTAAAGCTCCGCTCTCAGTTCACTGGTCACGATGGCAACACCCACCCGTAGCACGCGCTCCAGCAGGTGTATCTCACTGATCATCCCTAAAGCCAACGCCTCATTTGGCTGCCTTTCGTTCCAGTTCTCTGCTGCCTGTGACTGGAACGAATTGCAAAAATCACTGAAGTTGGAGACTTTTATCTCCCTCACCAACTTCAAACATCTGCTATATGAGCAGCTAAACGATCGCTGCAGCTGTACATAGTCTATCGGTAAATAGCCCACCCAATTTACCTACCTCATCCCCATACTGTATATATTGATTTACTTTTCTGCTCTTTTGCACACCAGTATCTCTACCTGTACATGACCATCTGATAATTTATCACTCCAGTGTTAATCTGCAAAATTGTAATTATTCGCCTACCTCCTCCTCATGCCTTTAGCACACAATGTATATAGACTCTATTTTTTCTTTTTTTTCTACTGTGTTATTGACTTGTTAATTGTTTACTCCATGTGTAACTCTGTGTTGTCTGTTCACACTGCTATGCTTTATCTTGGCCAGGTTGCAGTTGTAAATGAGAACTTGTTCTCAACTAGCCTACCTGGTTAAATAAAGGTGAAATAACTAAATAACAATAAACGTACAACACCAATGAGGAAACTAGAGGACTCCACCTATGGAGTCAACACATTACGCACTGGGGTTAAATTAAGTCACAGAGAAACCTTCAGGTACCATTTAAGTTGAACTAAGTATCCTAGCTATGTATTTTTTATTCATCACATAGGTCTATAAGCAATCTCTCCCATTTTCCTCCTCACACTGCAGATTGGTGTGGGCACACAAGGGCGAGCAAGCTGGAAGACAGATGGTTTAAAAGACATCAGGGCCACTGTGGCGCTATGCAGTCCCTAACCACCACCCTTTATTCCTTATACCCTCTAGATAGCTGCAGTAACCATCTGTAACTGTTGATAGCACAATGTTAAAATGATGTTATTCATTGCATTGGAAGAAGAGCAGGTTGTCAATTATTTAAACACAAATTTGATGTTTAATGCTTATGCATTTAACGTGTAACTACTGTACCAATGACTAAATAACAATTTGAGCTCTTCAATATAAACCTGCAGAGGATAAAGACGAAATAAAATGCATTCTGCCTATAATTCATTACTGCATGGTAAATGTAATATACAAAATGCATTTGAAGAGAAAAAAAAGCAATTTCCAAGTTAATTATGAATTTCATCTGTTGCAGCCATTTTGGGTTCCACCTATTAAAAGGCAGCATTGCCTCCCCTATGGGAAGTTTATCAGTAATCCAGTGGAGGGATTTTGCTTTTAATTTCTGGTGATGAGGTGTCAGGCAGGTTACTGGGGATTAACATACAGATTTGCACCAATCCTTCTTCACATTCTCCATGCAACCACTGCAAATGGATCCTTCCTGGGTTGGGGAAATATTCATCAATCTGCAATGCATTTTGCTCATTTCATGCTTAAATACATCAACTTTCTAATCCCTAATGTGGCATAGGAGCTTTTTCCATTTTTAATAAGACATGATTGAGTTAAATTGAGGAAGCAGACAGTGGCACACATTATTTACTAGTAATGCCGATTTTCAGGGTGACTTTGTCTCCCCCGTTGAACTGAGTGCAGCACTGTTAATTATGAAACAAAAATCCTCATTCAATATTAAATTGTTATATTTTTCTCATTTTAACCACACGTCTAATCGGATATTCCATTGTTTATCTTTTTGTCATGCGGTTTTGACTGAAGAGCTTTGACGATATGGCGATGTTCTATCACAGGTAGGTGCACTCCTAAAAGACTTGTGCTTTAAAATGAGATGTAATGGCCTGATCTTAACATTACTGTCTGGAAGTTTGTCTACCTAGTGTTTCACGCCAGAATACAGCACTGATGAACACTAGTATCTCTAATGTGTTCATCCTCTGTAAACTCTGTTCCATTTTTATAATCCCTCCAGGACATGATGCAAGTTGAGTTTTCACATTTCAAAATAGTTAATTAACTAGAACACTGGCTGTTCCCTGAGAACCTCCCCGTAATGCAATTAATAACTTTAATCCTCCTGGTTTGTATCTGCTCTAGTAGAGAGAAAAATATGCCAAAATGTTGTTTGTGTCTTGCTTTGAAACAGTCACATTGCACTTTACCAAAGAGCTCAACCTGTCAGGGAGCCCAGCTTTCCATTCCACATTTCATCCAGGACAGCTACCCATCATTTCTTAATTAAAAGGATGGTTCTCAAATAACAAGAGGCTAATGAATGATATTGGCACCAAGTAGTCAGAGTAGCCATTCAGAGGACACAAAACTGACAACTAAAAAAACATGAATTGCCTATGACATAACAAGCAAACCAAATCAAGGCGGGTAAATTATTATTATTAGCAGGAGCAACTTGGATACCTTGCAGAGTTTATAATGACCCATAAAACAATAACAGAATAGGCTTATTTACTACATTATTTATTACTACTTTCAATGCCTTGAAGGAAAGCTGCATAACAGTAAGTAAACGTTGCTATTAACACTGCATTTAGTGCATGATAAACACATGTAATGCAAAACAAAATTATTCTTCAATAATCTGATTATGTCCGGTATCTGGAATAAATATCACAGGCTAGGGATAGACGAGATGGGGGAAGATACATAGTTATTCAATATGACTGCAAGGTGAATTAATTTACCATATTGTATGACTGTATGTGATTTGAAGTGAAGGATTCTCAGCAGATAAGCTTGGTTTGTGGAGTAAAACATCATACACTCACAATGTGAGCCACTGATGGACAGTGGGAGTGAGCTCATCCATGGCATTGGTGCAACACACACACACCCACAATCAAACGCACACACGTGACTAGCAGTTAGAGTGCTGGGCCAGTAGCTGAAAGGTTGCTAGTTCGAATCCCCGAGCTGACAAGGTGAAACATCTGCCAATGTTCTCTTGAGCAAAGCACTTAACCCTAATTGCTCTGGTGTTGCGGTTAATAATGGCAGACCCTGGCTGTGACCCCACTTTCAGGGGGCGTTGGGATATGCAATAAACACATTTCCAATTCACATGTGTATAATACACACATTTAGGTGTGAAATAGGACAAAAATAAGCACCCACCAAATTATTATTATTAAACACACACACACAGCTCTTCCATAAATGAAGTACCCCTAAGCCTCTGAAGTAGAAGATATTGCTTATCTAAATGAAATAATTTCCCACTCCAGTCATGAGGACTGTGTTGACATTAAAGGCCTGCTAAAATGGCAGCCATGCTTTTGCAGAGGCGACACATATTGCACGGCCCTGGTGTGGTAGTCCAAAGAGGTAAGATTCAGAGCACAGGGTGGTAGGAAAACAGCATCAGAACTGCGCCCCTAGGCACCAGATGTGTTTGTCCTTGCACCATTTGTCTGCTGTGATGGACAGGGATTCCAATCCCATCTGCGCCCCACTGTGAGAGGAGACTGAACAGGACAGGACGACTTATCCAATAGGACTGGGGAGACTGGGCAGCCATTTGATCTCTGCCCTCTCCCTGTAGGGCACATTCTTACTGCACAGAGACATCATATCTAATGATGAGCACCAGGCAGTAACCTCTCCACTGATGCCAGATCACAGTTCACACTTTACAAGCTGGATCGTCGAACACACCACTAACATCGCCAACATCACATCACTACCTCCCCCCTCCTGCTCACACGGAGATGTGCAGTTTATGGGGTCTCATTCAACAGGGCTCTTTAAAAGGGACTGGTGTTACGAGTCACTGTAGAGACGTAGTATAATGGCTTCCAATTTGAGAGAAAAAGCAGGGAGAAAACAATGAGTGTGTACATGGTGTTAATGTTTACTTGCTTGTGGTGATGAGAACAGAAAACATGGCCTTGATTTAAAAGAGTCTCACAGCTAAAGGGGGAAAAGCATGAGAGTGTGGTGGACGACTTGTTACCGTCTAGGGACCAGAGAAATATGAACTGTGTTTGAGTGGTGTTTTGGTCGTCTGGTGAGGGCTGAGGGGATTTCAAGGCCCTGTGATCAAGCGGCACTGGCTAATGAAGCGAGAGACAACAGCATCACATTGCAGAGAGGGTGTAGGGTGTAAATAGGACAGAGGAAAAGTCTCTCTCTCCGTCTCACTCTCATTCCCTCACTGTCTACTCCACACATCTCCTCTCATTAATCTGTTTCCAAGTCTGCTGCAAGCAAGAGCTGTCAAATGAAAGTGTGAAAAAAGCCATTGTTTCCTTACTGAAGGAGCCCTTGGGAAAAGATTCCAGAGCAGTCGAATCACAGACTGCAACTGCAAAAACCCACATGAGGCGGCAGGGGGGAAATAGCGTGTCTGTCATCTGAAAAAATGCATTATATTTTTACTATTACATGAGGTTAGATGTCCTCAATGTAGAGCACACATTTGGTGCAGTGATTTTTGTCTGTAAATAGATGGTTTCTTGCACATACTGTACCAGCTCATATCGGCTCAGGGCACTGACAATTGTGCATTTTACAGCTTTCAGATCTTCAAAGCTTAAAAGGTAGCTATGGTTCAGATGTGGTTTAGGGAAAGCATGAAAGCTAGAAGCATCCTAACATTCCCCATGGGAGGTCTAACAGACTAAACATGGAACAAAACTGTCAGACAATGTTACCATAAATAAAGCCCCACAACCATTAAACTCATACCTGCAACTCATAAGGAGAGCAACATTATTTTATAAACTGCCTGATAAGATACAATACCGGTCAAAGTTTTTGAACACCTACTCATTCAAGGGTTTTTCTTTATTTTTTCTATTTTCTACATTATAGAATAATAGTGAAAACATCAAAACTATGAAATAACACATATGGAATCATGTAGTAGTAGTAGTAAGCAAAAAAGTGATAAACAAATCAAAATATATTTTATATTTGAGATGCTTCAAATAGCCACCCTTTTCCTTGATGACTCTTGGCATTCTCTCAACCAGTTTCATGAGGTAGTCACCTGGAATGCATTTCAATTAACAAGTGTGCCTTCTTAAAAGTTAATTTGTGGAATCAGTTGTGTTGTGTCAAGGCAGGTGGTTTATACAGAAGATAGCCCTATTTGGTAAAAGACCAAGTCCATATTATGGCAAGAACAGCTCAAATAAGGAAAGCAAAATGACAGTCCATCATTACATTAAGACATGAAAGGTAAGTCAATCCGGGAAATTACAAGAACTTTTAAAGTTTCTTCAAGTGCAGTTGCAAAAACCATCAAGCACTATGATGAAACTGGATCTCATGAGGACCACCACAGGAATGGAAGACCCAGAGTTACCTCTGCTGGAGAGGGTAAGTTAATTAATTATCAGCCTCAGAAATTGAAGCCCAAATAAATGCTTCACAGAGTTCAAGTAACAGACTGTGTGAATCAGGCCTTCATGATCAAATTGCTGCAAAGAAACCACAACTAAAGCACACCGACATGAAAAAGAGACTTGCTTGCGCCAAGAAACACAAGCAATGGACATTAGACAGGTGGAAGGGCTTGACTCCTTTGGCCCTTTGGTCTGGAGTCCAAATTGGAGATTTTAGGTTCCAACCGCCGCCGTGTCTTTGTGAGACGCGGTGTGGGTGAACGGATGATCTCTGCATGTATATTTCCCATCGCAAAGCATGGAGGAGGTGTTATGGTTTGGGGGTGCTTTGCTGGTGAAGCTGTCTGTAATTTATTTAGAATTCAAGGCACACTTAACCAGCATGGCTAACACAGCATTCTGCATCGAAGCGTCAGCCCATCTGGTATGGGCTTAGTGGGTGTAACGTTGTTCTTCGTTTGTCGAAAGAGAGTCGGACCGAAATGCAGCGTGGTGGTTACTCATGTCTTTAATGAAGGAAGAGCGATACATGAAATAACTATACAAATGCAAAACAACAAAACGGAACGTGAAACCTAATTACAGCCTATCTGGTGAAACTACACAGAGACAGGCAGCCAAGCCTATACTAGACACACCCCTAATCAACCACAATCCCAATGCCTACAAAAACCCCAATAAGACAATACAATAACCCCATGTCACACCCTGGCCTGAACAAATAATTAAAGAAAACACAAAATACTAAGACCAAGGCGTGACAGAATCCCCCCCCCCCCTAAGGTGCGGACTCCCGGACGCACCTCAAAACCATAGGGAGGGTCCAGGTGGGCGTCTGTCCATGGTGGCGGTTCCGGCTCGGGACGTGGACCCCACTCCATTAATGTCCTAGTTCCTCCCCTTCGCGTCCTGGGACAATCCACCCTCGCCGCCGACCATGGCCTAATAGTCCTCACCCAGAACCCCACTGAACTGAGGAGCAGCTCGTGACTGAGGGGTAGCTCGGGACTGAGGGGCAGCTCGGGACTGAGGGGCAGCTCGGGACTGAGGGGCAGCTCGAGACTGAGGGGCAGCCCGGAACTGAGGGGAAGCCCAGTACTGAGAGAAAGCCCAGTACTGAGAGGAAGCCCAGTACTGAGAGGAAGCTCAGGTAGGTAGTAGGCTCCGGTAGATCCTGGCTGGCTGGCGGATCTGGAAGATTCAGGTTGACTAGCAGATCTGGAAGATTCTGGTTGACTGGCAGATCTGGTAGAATCTGGTTGACTGGCAGATCTAGAAGATCATGGCTGACTGGCAGCTCTAGCTGCTCTATGCCGGCTGACAGCACCCTGCAGACTGGCAGCTCCTTGCAGACTGACAGCTCCTTGCAGACTGGCAGCTCTTTGCAGACTGGCAGCTCTGGCTGCTTTATGCAGACTGACAGCTCTGGCTGCTTCATACAGACTGACAGCTCTGACTGCTCCATGCAGGCTGACAGCACCCTGCAGACTGGCAGCTCCTTGCAGACTGACATCTCCTTGCAGACTGACAGCTCCTTGCAGACTGGCAGCTCTTTGCAGACTGACAGCTCTGGCTGCTCCATGCAGGCTGACAGCACCCTGCAGACTGGCAGCTCCTTGCAGACTGACAGCTCTGACTGCTCCATGCAGGCTGACAGCACCCTGCAGACTGGCAGCTCCTTGCAGACTGACAGCTCCTTGCAGACTGGCAGCTCCTTGTAGACTGACAGCTCCTTGCAGACTGGCAGCTCTTTGCAGACTGACAGCTCTGTCTGCTTCATGCAGACTGACAGCTCGGGGTGCTTCATGCAGACTGACAGCACCTTGCAGACTGACAGCTCCCTACAGACTGGCAGCTCAGGCTGCTCCGAACAGGCAGGAGGCTCCGGCAGTGCTGTAGAGGAGGAAGGCTCTGATAGCGCTGAACAGACAGGAGACTCCAGTAGCGCAGGAGGGAAGGAAGGCTCTGGCTGTGCTGAACAGGCGAGGCGCACTGACGGCCTGGTGCGTGGTGCTGGAACTGATGCTACAGGATCGAGGACACGCACAGGAAGCCTGGTGCGGGGAGCTGCTACCGGAGGACTGGTGTGTGAAGGTGGCACAGGATGGACTGGATCGGGAAGGTGTACTGGAGAGCCTGAGAGCAGGACTGGCACAGGACATGCAAGGCTAGGTAGGTACACGGGAGGCCTGGTGCGTGAGGCTGGCACATTTTTCACCAGCCGACTAACACGCACCTCAGGACGAGTATGGAGCGCTGACCCAGGTGCCATTAAATCCCCGACACGCTCCGTTGGACGAATATCGTACCTATAGCACCATGCTAGCAACTCCCTCATTACTCTCTCCTCCATTTTCCCCATTAACTCCTTCACAGTCTCTGCTTCGCTCACCTCTAACACCGGCTCTGGTTCTGGTCTCCTCCTTGGCTCCTCACGATAAACAAGGAGAGGTGGCTCTGGATAGACCGGACCGTGCAGGCGCACTGGAGCTCTTGAGCACCGAGCCTGCCCAACCTTACCTGGCTCGATGCCCACTCTAGCCCGGCCAATACGAAGGGCTGGTATGTGCCGCACCGGGCTATGCACCCGCACTGAAAACACTGTGCGCTCCATAGCATAACACGGTGCCTGCCCGGTCTCTCTAGCCCCCCGGTAAGCACAGGGAGTTTGCGCAGGTCTCCTACCTGGCATGATGTCATAAGGTGAATGCACCAATTTGTAAGTCGCTCTGGATAAGAGCGTCTGCTAAATGACTTAAATGTAATGTAAAAATAGCCATACTCCATTTAAGGCCCCCCCCCAATAATTTTTTGGGGCTGCTTTTCGGGCTTCCTTGCCAACCGTGTTCCCTCGTATCATCGGCTCCTATCTCCGGCTGCCTCTGCTCTCCTTAGTGCCTCCACCTGTTCCCATGGGAGGCGATCTCTTCCGGCCAGTATCTCCTCCCAAGTGTAACAACCTTTACCATCCAACACGTCTTCCCATGTCCATTCTCCGAATAATTCATCCTCCTTTTGCTGCTCCAGCTGTCGCTGCCTGTTTCCACGCCACTCGGTCCGTGTGTGGTGGGTGATTCTGTAACGTCGTTCTTCGTTTGTCGAAAGAGAGTCGGACCGAAATGCAGCATGGTGGTTAGTCATGTCTTTAATGAAGGAAGAGCGATACATGAAATTACTATACAATTGCAAAACAACAAAACAGAACGTGAAACCTAATTACAGCCTATCTGGTGAAACTACACAGAGACAGGAACAATCACCCATGAAATACACAGTGAAACCCAGGCTACCTAAATATGGTTCCCCATCAGAGACAACAAGAATCACCTGACTCTGATTGAGAACCGCCTCAGGCAGCCAAGCCTATACTAGACACACCCCTAATCAACCACAATCCCAATGCCTACAAAAACCCCAATAAGACAATTCAATAACCCCATGTCACACCCTGGCCTGAACAAATAATTAAAGAAAACACAAAATACTAAGACCAAGGCGTGACAGTGGGACTATCATTTGTTTTTCAACAGGACAATGACACAACACACCTCCAGGCTGTGTAAGGGCTATTTTACCAAGAAGTAGAGTAATGGAGTGCTGCATCAGATGACCTGGCCTCCACAATCCCCCAACTTCAACCAAATTGAGATGGTTGGGATGAGTCAGACCGCAGAGTGTAGGAAAAGCCAACAAGTGCTCAGCGTATGTGGGAACTCCTTCAAGATTGTTGGAAAAGCATTCCAGGTGAAGCTGGTTGAGAGAATGCTAAGAGTGTGCAAATCTGTCGTCAAGGCAAAGGGTGGCTATTTGAATAATCTCAAATATAAAATATATTTGTTTAAATCTCAGCCCTAAGAAGTTAACACTTTTTTGGTTACTACATGATTCCATATGTGTTATTTCATAGTTTTGATGACTTCACTATTATTTTACAATGAGGAAAACTCAAGTTCTTAAACTTATGACCGGTAGTATATGTCCTTGATGAAATTGGAGACATTGATGTTTGTCTAAATGCATGTTATTGTAAGAGGTCTTGGGTCTTGTGTTTTGCGCCTCTAAGTGCAACTGGATTAATGTTGGTCTTGCTGTGGTCAGGCTGAGAATAAAATACCCATTAATTTCAACAGTAAAATGGGATAAACAGCATTGCCTAAAAAGGTAACCCTTCTCCTCTACATCATCCTATGTTTGTATGGTTGAGTAGGTAAAGAAACAATGTATTTTGTAGGCGGACCACAATGCTGAATGGGTTCTAAGAGAGGCATTGGGATAAAAGGATGTTCAAACGGCATGCCTGTTTCTCGGATCACAGATTCCTGACCTTTGTGAGCTAAAGGAGAAATGCGTTGTTTTGTTGACGGGCAATTGAAGAGGTCTTATAAATATAACATGACTAAAAACATTTCTTGCAGTAACTGATCAGTTATCTGTCTGTACAAGAATTTATGTTTGATGAGAAGACTTAAAACAAGGCTACAAATAGCCATGAACACCAGAATCTGTGAGAGGGTGTCACAAAGCTTGATGCTTATACAGTCACACTGAGCTGGGATAAGGAGGCTCCATTAAATACACCTTATCCTTTTTCTCACCCCATAACTTTCCAGATATGCTTACATCAGTTAGTTGCATCACATTCAACAGAATGAAATAAGAGTAAGCTGCTTATTATGTCCTTGTCCTTGTAGAAAACCCTTAGAAAAAGATAAAAAGATGGGAAAAAAGACAAACAAAGATGTCAGAGGTTGAGAAATACTTCCTTCATCTCCTGAAGGGTGCTGACATGTTTTGTGAATATCAGACACAGTAACAGCTTCATGGTGAAATGTGTCTTTAAAATTATATCAAAGAGACAATATTTAAAATATATATATATATTAACCCAAAACAAAGTTTTTGCTTTTGATGTACTCCCTTAAGCTCAGAAGGGTCACAAGGGCTTTGTGTTTATAAAAATGATACAGCGGGCTGTTGAGTGGTTTTGGTAGAAGTTTTCATGTCTCCAAGGCCAAAGTTACTGAAACATTAAAAAGCTCAACTGTATGATAGATAATAAAAGATTAATTATGCAAAAAGCTAACGCTCCATATTTGTCAGTTGTTGTTTACATGTGGATTTTTGACTACAATGGTGGAGCTTGCATGCAGATATATCAATTCTAGCTGAACACCAGAATCTCCTGAGCAATATCTATTTTGTCAAGAGGCCCCGGGGGGAGGGAGGCAATGGTTAGACCACATACAGTACACAACCACATCCACATATCCAATCAGATGTCTTGTTTTATTCAAAAGTGTGTCAGCTAAGGGCTAGGGACGTCAGAGCACTCTATCAACGCATCACAGCTGCTTTACATCTCAGTCTATCTTTCTGTGACTGTTCTCAACTTAATTCATCAGGGCTTTTACTCTGCAGGCATACATTTCCTCACTGATTTTTACTGATAGGAAGGAAAAGAGCTTGACTCAGAGCTATCTTAACAGCTTTTAAAAGGTACATGACAGGTGACAGATTTATCTGATGCTATAAATTTCGACTGATGTACGTGTATCGCTGCCTTTTATGGGACTATTTGAATAAGGTCATTGAACCAGTAGGCCTACACAACATGCCTTTTTTTAATACCTTAATTGCACTCCTGAGGATGCTCGTCCTTCCGCATGGGAATCAGGATGTGGACTAGGCACTCTAAATCAAAATGATATGTTGACTACAATTACAGGAGCAATAAAATAAAGTGTATGCAAGCCAAATAAGATTTACTCTCTCCAAAATAACTTGCTTTGGAGCATCATAACCAGTATTTATATGGTAAAGCACTTCCAAATGAGAATCATATTCAGGGGATACAATTGTGTTAAATACTTTGAAAACATAATTGTCTCATAATTGTCTAACTTCTCACAATTATTCCTAACGCAATATCAAATAGCCGCTTGATCGCTTCTATCTGCAATACATTAGAAGAGAGGTCAACATTTCAAATCAAATGATAAGAGAGAATAGATAACCAAGCTGTTATATTCACTTCAATGTGGTTGTGTGTTGTTCTTGATATCAATGCCATGTAACATTATAAGTAAGTTAGTGCAGCAGCCTAGGCCTCAGGAGTCAACTCAACTCCCGCAGTCTATCTGTGAGTGATTAACCGCATGAGTGTACATGTCACTACTGCTATGTCAACGATGCATCCAACTAGATTACAACATGCAACTTTTAATTGAGAAAACTGCTAAAATTACAATCACAGATGTCTTACACAACTCCTCCTTAAATCTCATTCATGCTTCCCAGTGAGTCCCTGAAGAGCGTTTCATTCAAGAAAAATTATTCAAAGCAACAGTGGCAGCTAATCAGACCTGAAGAATCCTGAAGCTATCTTTTGATGTTGTTCTCAATCATAATAGGATAGAGTACTGTAAGCAGGCTGGCTGTAAGAGATAATCGCTGCAGTGAAAAAAGTAGCCATGGACCTTTGATTCTAACTTGGGCTTATTTTTACTCCTCCTCTTGGTACTTCTCTCTGATGCTACTTCAAATAAAATTGTTTGTATTTTCTCTGGACTTTAATACTGTATGCCTTAAGCAAGTCAGCCATGTTTTTTTTAAAGCACTAAACGAGTCTAAATTAATTGTTTCGCTGCTAGACAAGGCTCCGCTGATAGCCAGGTGTAGCGGTGGTAAGGATTCACTCCATTGTGCTGGATAGAAAGCTCTGTAGGCCCTAACAGTTTGTGGGCACCGCTTGTTGCCGTTATAGTGCAATTAATGTATTGTTTAGTGTTGTGTAGTGTCTTTGCTGGCATGCATCTAAAAAAAATGTTTTTGAATTTGCCCACCAAGATTTGCATGCTAAAATCGCCACTGCACCTCTCTCTGTAAAGCACAGCCTGGAATCAACAACGCAACTGAAGCAAAGCGTTGCCTCCCCAAACTGTGCTTTTCTAACATCAAAGAGTGCTCATCTCCCTCTTACCTTCACCCTCACTCTTGCGCAACTACTTTGCCACCATCTCTCTCTCTCCCTCGCTCCCTCTCTCTCTCCTCAAAGCTGTCCCTTCTCTAGGAACATGGTCGTTCCACCGATTTGTGTGCGTTGTGAGAGGTGTCATTTTGCCTGTGCATCCAGGTTCCTAATTAAGAAGTGAATTCATTGAGGGCTAGAAAAGAGAGGGTGCCACATGACCACCTGTCTGAGGCAGCAATCGTCTCGCTAGTACTTGTAGATCCAGACAACCTGGATCTGATACCTGCATAATTTGACACATCATTCAGGGGGAAGACATGAACAATTGTAATGTCTATTGGATTAGATGGACTGTGGAAAGATAGAGGGACTGAAAATGTCCAGTTAACAGACCTCAGGCTTTTTGAGAGCGTCCTATAACTCAGCGCCAGGGACAGTATCTATCTACAATAGATAAGTGCTTTGGTAAGTGCTTTGTTTTTTTTGCACTTTCTGCCGAGGCACGTTATGGTAGTTATTCAGGTTTGTACAAAAGTACTTTCTATGCAGTGAATGAGGTACTTGTTGCCATGGATGACCAAGTAGGAAACAAGAGACACACATAATTAGGGTTTCTATTCCAAATGATGACAGGAGAAGATAAACCAAAAAGGTGTGTTGAAATAAACAAATATAAACTGAATTGAAAAAACAAACTCTCCTAAAGCTTCAACTTAAAAAAGATCTGAAGTAAAAAAGTCCAGACATTTAAAAGTCATTCAGCGCATTCTCAGACGACATTGCGTGAAGGAACACTAAGTAAAGCTAGTTTTTCCCCGCTCTTTATGGAAACCCTAAGGAGTCATAAACTGCATGACCAAAAGTATGTGGTTTTTTCCTCGTCGAACATCTAATTCCAAAATCATGGGCATTAATATGGAGTTGGTCCACCCTTTGCTGCTATAACAGCCTCCACTCTTCTGGAAAGGCTTTCCACTAGATGTTGGAACATTGCTGCAGGGAATTGCTTCCATTCAGCCACAAGTGCATTAGTGGGGTCAGGCACTGATGTTAGGCGATTAGGCCTGGCTCACAGTCGGCGTTCCAATTCATCCCAGAGGTGTTCGATGGAGTTGAGGTCAGGGCTCTGTGCAGGCCAGTCAAGTTCTTCCACACCGATCTCGACAAACCATTTCTTTATGTGCTTCACTTTGTGCACGGGGGCATTGTCATGCTGATACAGGAAGGGGCCGTCCCCAAACTGTTGCCACAAAGTTGGAAGCACAGAATTGTCTAGAATGTCATTGTATGCTCTAGTGTTAAGATTTCCCTTCACCGGAACTAAGGGGCCCGAGGCATGGAAAACAGCCCCAGAACATTATTCCTCCTCAACCAAACTTTACAGTTGGCACTATGCATTGGGGCAGGTAGTGTTCTCCTGGCATCCACCAAAACCAGATTTGTCCATTGGACGACCAGATTGGTAAGTGTGATTCATCACTCGAGAGAACGCATTTCCACTGCTCCAGAGTCCAATGGCAGAGAGCTTTACACCGCTCCAGCTGACGCTTGGCATTGTGCAGAGTGATCTTAGCCGTGTGTGTGGCTGCTCGTCCATGGAAACTCATTTCATGAAGCTCCCGATGAACAGTTGTTGTGCTGACGTTGCTTCCAGAGTCAGTTTGGAACTCAGTAGTGAGTGTTGCAACTGAGAACAGATGATTTTCGCTCTTCAGAACTCGGCGGTCTCGTTCTGTGAGCTTGTGTGGCCTACAACTTTGTGGCTGAGCCGTTGTTGCTCCTAGATGTTTCCACTTCACAACAGCAAATACAGTCGACCGGAACAGCTCTAGCAGGGAAGAAATTCGACGAAGTGACTTGTTGGAAAGGTGGTATCCTATGATGGTGTCACGTTTAAAGTCACTGACCTCTTCAGTTATGCCATTTTTTAAATGTATTTTTGTATATATAGTGTACCTAACTGCCCCAGTAGCTTTCCATAGTCCCCTACATACACCACGGTTTGTGCCAACCTGTCACTCAATCATTTGAACCTTTTTAGATATTTTCATCAAGGGACATAAAACTAAAACTGAGGGGCACAAGTTTCAACTTAGGGGGCTGAGCCCCCTTTTGTCCCCTTTTGGAGCCGGGCCGGTTTTGCAAACCATTCATTTTCAAAGAACATGATCATGATACATTGTTTCAGGTTATTAGCATTAACAGTGCACAGTATCAATGTTTGAAAAGTACTTTCTATTTCAACATGTGACGGAAACATTTGTTTTCCTGCAATGAACAGATCTGTGGCACTTTCCAACACTCCTCCGGAAACATACTTTAACAACGGAATTCCAGAACACAACTGGCTTACATGCTGCCGACATGGGGCACGGAGGTAAACAGAAGACATTACCTAGAACTTTGACTGTTTGTAGATAAGGATATTAGTTCAATTATAATGTTAGATGACACCAGTGGCTGTTACAACGTGAACTGTAATGTTGCGATTGTGCATTTCTGCAAAACAGTTATGGAATAAAAGAAGGATAAGGATATTTTTAGGCAGGGTTTTTTACTGTGCGTTCCACGGTACAGCCGTCACACTTGTCATTGATTTGAACTTGTCATTTAACTGTTATATCTCAAACACACATTCCCCTTAGTTCAACATATCAACATCATTCACTTACAATTTTCCATGCTTTGTTGTAAAGTGATGTCAGACAAAAATGTATCTTACAGTTTTTCTGAAAGGTCCATTACAATGACTACAATCCAGGCACAGAGCAGGTTGGTGGGAAAGCACCATTTTCCAACACGGCTTTGCTTTTAGCGGCTGACCTTTTGCTGTTGCCTCTCCCTGTAAACCTCGGAACGATGCCACCTCGCTGGTGTGTCTCTACATCTCTGAATTGACATTTAAAAGAGGAACAGATGGCTATAATAATCTTCGGTCCTTGAGTGTGGTGCCAAAGCATTCCTTGGGCAAAGTGGTGTCTCTCAAGGAAAGTCTGTTTGTGGCCAAGCCAAGTAAACACTTTGTGCCTGTGGGGGGTCATGGTCCCTATCCTCACTAGTAGGTCCTGAATCCTTTCACTGATTACACCTCCCTGCAATTAATCTTCCATAGCAATGAAAATGTGATGTCACCCACCTTTGTTACAGCAGACAAAAATGTATTCCACTAATACCGCCTACAACTGTTATACATATCCTAAAAAACACAATATTTGTTGTTCCAGTACTTCTACCTCTGTTTGCCGGGACGACACACCCTGAATTTAATTGATTGCTACATACAGTACATTCAGTCTGAAACTGCCATCCTAGAAGTTGTTTATGTGAGTATCAAAGTCTATAACGTCATCATGTAGACCCGGCTCTGGCTCAACCCATCGGTTTATGGGACCAATCAGAATGGTCAGAATGTGTTCCATTCTAGAAATTGTCAGGGAGGGAGGCTAATCTAGACTCATCCTGAAGAAGAAACATCAGTTGGCCGGAGTGGTGTGGATTGGTAACCAAGCAATCCCTGTGCACCTCTTAGTAACTGCCTGAGGTATTTAGCGCCTTTCCCCAGAGACAGAGAAGTGATATGAGTTGTTCCACAGTCATTTATGGGACACCAGAATTGTTTGCTCAAATAAAAGTTATTACGCAGTACTGTCCCCTCGTGAAGTGTTATGTACATTATGCAGTAACTAATCATAATATGCATAGGCCTTATTTACTTCCGAGAGGATTGGATTACAGATAGGATTTTAATTTGATCACCCTGTTGCAGGAGAACTTTACTGCAATGTAGGAAATGTTAAACTTATTTGAGGTTAAAAAGGCTTCTGAAGTTTACAGGTTTCTGACTTGATTTTCCCTTACGCGAAATCTATCAACTCCTACAAAAATGTCCATTAATTATAATCTACATAATAATTCACATTTCCTGTTGCTGCAGGATTATTTTCCTTGTGTAGAAATCTGACTAAAATGAAGATCTTACATCTGTAGGAAGCGGATGAGATCATCTTCAGAGCGAAGGGAAGAAAGATCCCCAACCCACCAACAATGTCCTCCTTCAAAACGGCATTAGCGGCTCCATTAAAATCCTGTCACCTTTTTTCTTTACGTCTGTCTGTCGCGCTGAAGAGAAATCACAGTCATTCAAATGCTAAGTGACTTCCTTTCCCCTGTGAATATTAGAGAGGAGAGCGGTGCTCCATCATTTACTCTGCAGTCCACAAAAAAAAGAGAAGGGGATGCAAAATGAGACTATGGTGCTTTGAATATATCCCCCACCTCCGCAATATCTCATCACAAGCCATTACCTCCGACTGCTTGACACCTACAGAACGCTGCAGAGTGACAGTCTTCATTAAGACTCAGCTATATACATGGACACATACCTAAAGCTACATAAGTGAGTGTCACATTGATTTCATCACATTGGCAGTTTTCAAAATTAGTTTGAAAGGCTCCTAATCACCATTTTTAGGCAGAAAAAACACCTTATCGTGGCAGCAAATGGTTCAATTAGATCATTTAAGTCCTGGGTACACTTACAAAAATGTTCCATGGTATTAGCATGGTAGTTTTCGTTGTACTACCATGGCAGGAAAATACCATGGTATTTGCACCATTACCATGGTATTTTCCTGCCATGGTAGTGACCAAAAAGAAAAGTTTTTTTTTTTCAAGGTACTAGCTACCATGGTACAAAAATGAACCTGTGGTAGTACAATGAAACAAAACACCATGGTTTTATACTAGCTGTAACGTAATTCTTCCTCCTCTAACGAGGAGTCGTCAAGATCGGACCAATGCGCAGCGTGGTATGTGTCCATGTTAATATTTAATAAATCAACTGAACACTGAATAACAAAACAACAAAGTGAAAGAACGAAACGACATCGAAACAGTCCTGTCTGGTGAAGACACAAAACAGAAAATAATCACCCACAAAACACAGGTGGGAAAAGGCTACCTAAGTTCTCAATCAGAGACAACGAACGACACCTGCCTCTGATTGAGAACCATACCAGGCCAAACACATAACCACAACATAGAAAAAATAACATAGACCACCCACTCCAACTCACGCCCTGACCAAACTAAAACAAAGACATAACAAAGGAACTAAGGTCAGAACATGACACTAGCAACATGTCGTTATGAAACATGAAAGCATGGTAGTTGTTTACAATGTATTATGATGGTCTGTGTCCCATCGTTTTTCAGGTAAAGTGACCAAAAATTATTAATTTATGGTACTCACATAATGCAACATTAACTATTTGCTCTGCAATGGCAAGGCGTCGGGCTAGTACCCTCTTAAACCCATTTAGCTAATAGTGAAAAACCCCAACACACATGGTCTAGTAGTGTGGTGTACTCTCACCTTGGGACATGGATAGGGTATGGTGAGAAGAATGAAGGGATTCTGAAACCTTAAACTAACTATTTTAAATCTTCAAGGCCTCATTCTTCCCACCATACCCTAAAACTGTATTGAAGAGAGAAGCACCATATAAACTAACTATTTTAAATCTTCATCTGGTGCTTCTCTCTTGAATACAGTTTTTAGTTGTCTCTCACTCATTCATCGGGCTTGGCTACTCTTATAAAATTCTAAATAGTCAACATACAACAACAAAAAACATTTGTAAAAAGTTATTAATTATCATCTTATCGCATAGATACATTTTCATCATGTAATTATCAACATATCCCTTCAAACAACAAGTTACAATAGGTGGGTTCGTAAATTCACTCTGGCTGTCTACTCCCATTTCAGAGAGCTCTCGTCTGAGTGTGCCAAAGCGCAGAATAATATGGCAGGTGTCGGTAAACGTCAACAAAAAAGGGTAATTCAATTGTTGCCAGCAGCAGTTACAGTCACCAACGCTCTGGATAACATAAAAACAGCCTAGCCAGCTCTGCTAGGGCAAGTAAAATGGTCAGAGTGAGGTGTTCTCTCATTCGTGTCTTGAAGTAGCTAGCAAACTAGCCAACGTTAGCCAGTAAGCTTGGGTGCTTGACTGCCGTTGTGAGGCCATCTCGGATAGACCCTAACTCAGAGTGCACTCTGAGCGCAGTCTGGCACTCCAGATTGAATTTACGAACACACCCAATGTTTCCCTTTGTTTACACCCTGTGTGAACGTGTAGTGATCCTGTCACCATGACGACAGGCTAGCTTGACTGGCTCTAACTTTAGCCAATGTTAGCTTCTATGCTAACAAATATTAAATATTAATGAAACTATCAAAACATCATCAAAAATAGCAATTATATCATTACACTCCGCTTAACTTGGTGTTTAATATGTTATGCGTTATAACTCGCTCACCGTGATGATAACGTTTAAAATATGTTGTTTATCTGGCACTTTTCTCTTTATTTTTTCAGGTGGCTTGGCTTTCTCATTCAACTGACTCACTGGCTAGGCAGTATAGCGTGAGAGCCACTGTAGAGTGATAAGAGTGTGAAGCAACCACTAGAGCGAGCGGCTCCCTCTGTTGGCCCGAAACAAGCACAACATCCCTTGACTTTAACTACTGTAAATTATTGCAAAATGCCACAAATTAGGCTACCATGTATATTCGTTCTCTCACATTTCAGATTGGCAAGCCAGGGAAACCAAACATGAGCAAAAAACAGTACTATTTATACGGAAAGTATTATCCCCTTTTCACAGAAATGGTTTCCCTTTTTCTTTGATGTTACAGACAAACTAGGACCAATAATAGTAGTCTGCCTCTGACTTTATCAGAAACTTTCCCATACTGGTATATAAATTCATCAATATAATCTTAACCAACCTCTTTTGACCTCTGGGTGTTTATTTATTTAATGCATTATACTGCCATTGTGCTATGGTAACGCACAATTAATAAAGATGGTACCATATTATATTTTTTGTTACCATGTATCATAATTGTCCATTACCGTGGTAGAATGTATAATGCAGGTTAAAACCATGGTATTTCCATGATCCACATCTTACCATGTTGAAAAATGTGGCAATAACATGGTATTATTTAGGCTCATGGCAGTACCATCATAATTCAAAGCTAAAATCATGGTATATTTCCATGATTCAGATCTATACCATGGTATAAATGATGCAATACCATGGTAATATTTAAGTACAATGGCAGTGCCATGGTAGTACCAAGGCTTAAACCATGGTACATTTCCATGATTCAGACTATACCATGGTATAAGTGCAAGTACCATAGTGGTACCATGGTATGAATGAAAGTACCATAGTAGTACCATGGTACATTTTTGTAAGGGTACTGAATTTTCCATATGCAAGCTGTGTTCGGGCTGGTGGTACCAACGTACCTTTCACGTATATAGAAATATCCGTCCCATACTGTATATAGACCATATTTTGTTCATGCTTTCTATTTTTGCTTGACAGGTCACAGACGGGGGCACCATTAAGCAGAAAATTTTCACCTATGATGCTATGTTTAATACCAATTACTCGCATATGGAGGACTATCGCAAACGAGAAGACCTTGTGTACCAATCTACGGTCCGGTAAGCATCACAACCAATCACTTCTACATTGAATGTTTAAATGTAATCTTCTCCCATTTAGTTTGTTGCCCTGCTACGTTGTACACTATAAGCCTATTTAACCTACAGTATATCCCAAGAAACTCCCCATGTTGCTAGGAATTAGTGAGCAGAGGTTTTGCTAGTTCCTTCCTACCATCTGTTACGGATGATACTGGGAATGGATGTGATGACCCCGATGGAGGGTCAACACCATCATCGTCTTGGCAGGGAGAAGGAGGGAGGGGACGAGAGGTGGTGAGACTCTACTCCGCCACTCTGCTGCTCAGGATGTAGATTTCATTGTTGAGCTCTGTCTGAACAGCTGGCCAGGTCAATCATTATTCCCACCACAGAGCTGCTTATTTTCCAGGTAGTGTGGTTCTCCGTTATTTTCCAGGTAGGGTGGTTCACCTTAGGCACAGCTTGGGGCAGCACTACTGCATGCAGGGCTGTGCTCCATACCTCCTTTGCCACCATCCTTCCCATCAAACACACGTACATACAGACCCTACCCGATCCCATAATATAGAGCCCTTCTGTTTATGCATGAGCAAGGTTTGCAGAGTACAAGAGAGGGATGGAGCGAGAGGAATCATCTGGCTCTGGTTGGGTAGATGACATGTCTGAGGAGTCATGGGTACTCACTTCCTTTATCCCGTGCCTTAACAATACGGTTGGCATCTGCTCCCCTCTCCCCCAACCATCTCCCTCCCTCTCCTCTCCCCTCCCTTTCCCTCTACCCCAACCATCTCCCTCCCTCTCCCCCAACCATCTCACTCCCTCTCGCCCTCCCTCTGCCGCTACCCCAACCATCTCCCTCCCTCTCCCCTCCCTTTCCCTCTACCCCAACCATCTCCCTCCCTCTCCCCCAACCATCTCACTCCCTCTCGCCCTCCCTCTGCCGCTACCCCAACCATCTGCCTCCACCCCAACCATCTCCCTCCCACTCCCTTACCTTCTCCCACAACCATCTACCTCCCTCTCCCCCACCCATCTCCCTCTCCTCCCATGCATTCTCTCTTCTTGCTTTCATTGCCTCCCTCCATCCCTCTCTCATATTGGCACTCATACTTTGTATAGAGGAGTAATAGAAGCCATTAAGCTAACACACTGCATCATCTAGTACCTCTTATCTCCCCCTCCCTCTTCTCCCCCTTCTCTCCCGCATCCCCCTTCTATCCCCCATCCCTCTTCTCTACCCCCTCATTTCTACCCCCTCCCTCTTCTTCCCCGTCCGTCTTCTCTTAACCCCATCTTCTCTATCCCCCACTCCCTCTTCTCTCCTCCTCCCTCCTCTCCCCCTTCTTCTCTCCCCATCCCTCTTCTCTCTCCCCCTTCTCCCCCTTCCCTCTCCCCCCACCCTCCCTCTCCTCACTCCCTCTTCTCTCTGCCCTTCCCTTTTCTCTCTCCACCATTCCCAACCTCTCTCATATGTATCTTTTATTTCTGAGCTGCTGAGCATTTCCCGACTGAGTATGATGTGCTCAGACAATCCAACAGTACCTTCAGGGGAGTAGTCATCATTGGAATGGACTATTTTACACATGTACTCATACAAGGACAAGTGCGCGCGCACACACACACACACACACACACACACACACACACACACACACACACACACACACACACACACACACACACACACACACACACACACACACACACACACACACACACACACACACACACACACACACACACACACACACACACACTCATTAGGATTTGAATCGACAGTCGCAGCATGAGGAACAGTTGGACAGTACCTGCTCTGACCTGTCTGTCTGGCAGAGTGCTTAGCCGGCGTTAGTCAAGCAGAGAGGTAAAAGGGCTACAGCCATAGTCACCAAAGACAAGTCAATCCTCCCTGATGTATCCCATGCCTTCCTCCATGGCAGAACACAGAGTTCAACAGCAGAGAGGGATGCAGAGCTCTGATATTTCACATAATCTCACATATCCACCTGAGAGAGGTAAACGTTCTCTACAAAGCCCTGGCATGTGACCACAAATGAAAGCTGTAATATTGTGAATTTCACAGAAAGCCCCAGATTCTCATTGAATGCCCTGTCATTTTTTCTTAATACGTTGTTAAATATCAGGAATATGCTATGCTTGTAGTGTCAATATTACCCAGGTAGATTTGCAAATAGAAAGGGAGGTAATTTTTTTTGTCTTTTTTATTTTTATCAACTGCCCCTGGCCTTAGAAGTAGACAGCTAGCTGTTTGACAGATGACAGTGATACAGGCCATAACTCATCCTTACCTTGACGGCTCTTTGATGAAAAACAAAAAAGATGGGAGAAGATTAACCCTAATTGCTCCTATAAGTCTCTCTGGATAAGAGTGTCTGCTAAATGACTAAAATGTTAATGTGAATGTAAGATGAATGGCAAACACTATATATATATATATATATATATATATATATATATATATATATATATATATATATATATATATACTAAGCTACATTCAAAATACCAAATTCAAGAATTGTCTCTTCATCTGCACAGCATTTGACAGTTTATGTAACACTGTCATGGTTATAGATTCAAGCTTTGAACAATGAAAAACCAGTCAAAGTGCTCTTCATATACAGTGTATTCGGCAAGTATTCAGACCCCTTGACCTTTTCCACCTTTTGTTACTTTATAGCATTATTCTAAAATGGATTAAATACATGTTTTACCCTCATCAATCTACACACAATATCCCATGAAAACCAAGCAAAAACTGGTTCTTAGACTTACAACTTAAAAATATTTTTAAAAAAAATCTGAAGATTCACTTTGACATTCAGATCCTTTACTCAGTACTTTGTTGAAGTACCTTTGGCAGTGATTATAGCCTCAAGTCTTCTTGGGTATGATGCTACAAGCTTGGCACACCTGTATCTGGGAAGTTTCTCCAATTCTTCTCTGCAGATCCTCTCAACCTCTGTCAGGTTGGATGGGGAGTTTCGCTACACAGCTATTTCAAGGTCTCTCCAGAGATGTTCGATCGGGTTCAAGTCCGGGCTCTGGCTGGACCACTCAAGGACATTCAGAGACTTGTCCAAAAGCCACTCTTGCTTTGTCTTGGCTGTGTGTTTAGGGTCATTATCTTGTTGGAAGGTGAACCTTTGCCCCAGACTGAGGTCCTGAGCTACCTGGATCAGGTTTTCATCAAGGAACTTTCTGTACTTTGCTCCGTTCATCTTTCCCTTGATCCTGACTAGTCTCCCAGCCCCTGCTGCCAATAAACATCTCCACAACATGATGCTGCCACCACTATGCTTCACCACAGGGATGTTGCCTGGTTTCCTCCAGACATGACACTTGACATTCACTCTAAAGATTTCAAGTTGATTTCATCAGACCAGAGAATCTTGTTTCTCATGGTTTGAGAGCCCTTAAGGTACCTTTTGGCAAACTCCAATTGGGCTGTTATGTGCCTTTTACTGAGGAGTGGCTTCCGTCTGGCCATTCTACCATAAAGGCCTGATTGGTGGAGTGCTGCATAGATGGTTGTCCTTTTGGAAGGTTTTCTCATCTGCACAGAGGAACTCTGGAGATCTGTCAGTGTGACCATTGGGTTCTTGGTCACCTCCCTGACCAATGACCTCCCCTGATTTCTCGGTTTGGTGGTCTTGGTGGTTCTTCCATTTAAGAGTGATGGAGGCCGCTGTGTTCTTGGGGACCTATAATGCTGCATAAATGTTCTGGTAACCTTCCCGAGATCTGTGCCTCTACACAATCCTGTCTCGGAGCTCTACGGACAATTCCTTCGACCTCATGGCTTGGTATTTGCTCTGACATGCACTGTCAACTATGGGACCTTATATAGACAGGTGTATGCATTTCAAAATCATAACCAATCAATTGAATTTACTACAGCTGGACTCCAATCAATTTGTATACTAATCTAAAACATTATCAATGGAAACAGGATGCACCTGAGCTCAATTTCGAGTCTCATAGCAAAGGGCTTGAATACTAATGTAAATAAGCTATTTCTGTATTTAATTTTTAAAACATTTGCAAACATTTCAAAATACTTGTTTTCGCTTTGTCATTATGTGGTATTATGTGTGGATTGATGAGGAACCTTTTTAATTTAATTCATTTTAGAATAAGGCTGTAACGTAACAAATTATGGAAAAACTCAATGGGTCTGAATACTTTGCTAACACACCGTAGCTGTAGCCTCAATGTCCTCCTGTGTGAGATTGCTTCATGCAGAAATATTACCACTTCCATGTCAAAGTCAGATTAGGGTTGCAAAGAAGCAGTATACTACTGTAAACTTTCTGTGTTTACTAGTAAATTACCAGGAAGCGGTGCAGGTCCTAATCCAGGCACTTGTCATCTCCCGTCTGGATTACTGCAACTCGCTGTTGGCTGGGCTCCCTGCCTGTGCCATTAAACCACTACAACTCATCCAGAACGCCGCAGCCCGTCTGGTGTTCAACCTTCCCAAGTTCTCTCACGTCACCCCGCTCCTCCGCTCTCCCAACTGGCTTCCAGTTGAAGCTCGCATCCGCTACAAGACCATGGTGCTTGCCTACAGAGCTGTGAGGGGAACGGCACCTCAGTACCTCCAGGCTCTGATCAGGCCCTACACCCAAACAAGGGCACTGCGTTCATCCACCTCTGGCCTGCTCGCCTCCCTACCACTGAGGAAGTACAGTTCCCGCTCAGCCCAGTCAAAACTGTTCGCTGCTCTGGCCCCCCAATGGTGGAACAAACTCCCTCACGACGCCAGGACAGCGGAGTCAATCACCACCTTCCGGAGACACCTGAAACCCCACCTCTTTAAGGAATACATAGGATAGGATAAGTAATCCTTCTCACCCCCCACCCCCCCTTTAAGATTTAGATGCACTATTGTAAAGTGACTGTTCCACTGGATGTCATAAGGTGAATGCACCAATTTGTAAGTCGCTCTGGATAAGAGCGTCTGCTAAATGACTTAAATGTAATATAAATGTAAATTGTGAAGGAATATACAGTGGAGCAAAAAAGTATTTAGTCAGCCACCAATTGTGCAAGTTCTTCCACTTAAAAAGATGAGAGAGGCCTGTAATTTTCATCATAGGTACACTTCAACTATGACAGACAAAATGAGAAAAAAATATCCAGAAAATCACATTGTAGGATTTTTTATGAATTTATTTGCAAATGATGGTCAAATTTGGTCACCTACAAACAAGCAAGATTTCTGGCTCTCACAGACCTCTAAGAGGCTCCTCTGTCCTCCACTCGTTACCTGTATTAATGGCACCTGTTTGAACTTGTTATCAGTATAAAAGACACCTGTCCACAACCTCAAACAGTCACACTCCAAACTCCACTATGGCCAAGACCAAAGAGCTGTCAAAGGACACCAAAAACAAAATTCTAGACCTGCACCAGGTTGGGAAGACTGAATCTGCAATAGGTAAGCAGCTTGGTTTGAAGAAATCAACTGTGGGAGCAATTATTAGGAAATTGAAGACATACAAGACCACTGATAATCTCCCTCGATCTGGGGCTCCACGCAAGATCTCACCCCGTGAGGTCAAAATGATCACAAGAACGGTGAGCAAAAATCCCAGAACCACACGGGGGGACCTAGTGAATGACCTGCAGAGAGCTGGGACCAAAGTAACAAAGCCTAGCATCAGTAACACACTATGCCGCCAGGGACTCAAATACTGCAGTGCCAGACGTGTCCCCCTGCTTAAGCCAGTAGATGTCCAGGCCCGTCTGAAGTTTGCTAGAGAGCATTTGGATGATCCATAAGAAGATTGGGAGAATTTCATATGGTCAGATGAAACCAAAATATAACTTTTTGGTAACAACTCAACTCGTCATGTTTGGAGGTCAAAGAATGCTGAGTTGCATCCAAAGAACACCATACCTGCTGTGGAGCATGGGGGTGGAAACAACATGCTTTGGGGCTGTTTTTATGCAAAGGGACCAGGACGACTGATACGTGTAAAGGAAAGAATGAATGGGGCCGTGTCGTGGGATTTTGAGTGAAAACCTCCTTCAATCAACAAGGGCATTGAAGATGAAACGTGGCTGGGTCTTTCAGCATGACAATGATCCCAAACACACCGCCCGGGCAACGAAGGAGTGGCTTCGTAAGAAGCATTTCAAGGTCCTGGATTGGCCTAGCCAGTCTCCAGATCTCAACCCCATAAAAAATCTTTAGAGGGAGTTGAAAGTCCGTGTTGCCCAGCAACAGCCCCAAAACATCACTGCTCTAGAGGAGATCTGCATGGAGGAATGGGCCAAAATACCAGCAACAGTGTGTGAAAACCTTGTGGAGACTTACAGAAAATGTTTGACCTCTGTCATTGCCAAAAAAGTGTATATAACAAAGTATTGAGATAAACTTTATTATTGACCAAATACTTATTTTCCACCATAATTTGCAAATAAATTCATAAAAAATCCTACAATGTGATTTTCTGGATTTTTTTCTCATTTTGTCTGTCATAGTTGAAGTGTACCTATGATGAAATTCACAGGCCTGCCTCATCTTTTTAAGTGGGAGAACTTGCACAATTGGTGACTGACTAAATACTTTTTTGCCCCACTGTATAAAATGTTATCAGATGATATCTGGTGGCTTTTTTGGGTACTTCAGATAATCACAGGTGTCTGTAATTTATCAAATCAAAATGTTTGTCAAATCAAATGATTTCTGTCCCTCTATGTTTGCATTATCACAACGGAAATACAGTTGAAGTCGGAAGTTGACATACACCTTTTACATTTAAACTCAGTTTTTCACAATTCCTGACATTTAATCCTAGAAAAAAGTCAATGTCTTAGGTCAGTTAGGATCACCACTTTATTTTAAGAATGTGAATTGTCAGAATAATAGTCGAGAGAATTATTTATTTCTGCTTTTATTTCAATGTAAACTTCTGACCCACTGGAATTGTGATACAGTGAATTATACATGAAATAATGTCTGTAAACAACTGTTGGAAAAATGACTTGTGTCCTGCACAAAGTAGATGTCCTAACCGACTTGCCAAAACTATAGTTTGTTAACAAGAAATTGTGGAGTGGTTAAAAAAAAAACAGTTTTAAAACCTCTTTGGGAAAGGCGTGCTGCTAGCGGGACACCTCGACAACATCCTGTGAAATTGTAGAGCACGAAATTCAAACTACAGAATTATAAATATTTAACTTTCATAAAATCACAAGTGTAATACATCAAAATAAAGCTTAACTTCTTGTTAATCCAGCCGCTGTGTCAGATTTCAAAAAGCTTTACGGCGAAAGCACACCATGCGATTATCTGAGGACAGCGCCCCGCGTATAAAACCATGGAAAACATATTTCAACCAGGGAGGTGTGACACGAAAGTCAGAAATAGCGATATAATAAATGCCTTACCTTTGATGATCTTCATCTGTTGGCACTCCAAAAGGTCCCAGTTACATCACAAATTGTCCTTTTGTTCGATAATGTCCTTCTTTATATCCATAAAAACTCAGTTTAGCTGGCGCTCTTCAGTCAATAATCCACCCAGTTTCCCTCCATCAAAATGCATACAAAATGAATCCCAAACATTACTAAAAAAAATTCTAAACAAGTCAGACAACGTTTATAATCAAACCTTAGGCATCCTAATACGTAAATAAACCATACAATTTAAGACGGAGAATCTTTATTGTCTTTACCGGAGAAAAATACCAAAGAACGCGCTCTCATTCACGCGCTCAGGAACACTACAGCCAAAATGGGAGCCACCTTTTGCAAAAACCAGCCTGAAACTCTTTCTAACGACTGTTGACATCTAGTGGAAGCCCTAGGAACTGCAATCTGAAAGTTTTCGCCTTATAATAAAAGTGACAGCCATTGAAAATAGTGGTAAGCATGAAAATGTTTTTGTGTGTTATGGTTTATTCTCACGGTTTTGCCTGCCATATCAGTTCTGTTAAACTCACAGACATTATTTTAACAGTTTTAGAACTGTTATCCAAATGTACCAATTATATGCATATCCTAGCTTCTGGGCCTGAGTAACAGGTCGTTTACTTTGGGCACGCTTTTCATACGGCCGTCAAAATTAGTGCCCCCTATCCCGAACAAGTTGAGTTGTATACTTATGCTTAGTTTTATACCCTAAGTATATGTAAACTTCAGACTTCAACTGTATATACTTGTAATTTTTCCAACAATAGTTTACAGACAGATTATTTCACTGTATCACAATTCCAGTGGGTCAGAAGTTTACATTCACTCAAATCAAATCAAAGAAAATGTATTTATATAGCCCTTCTTACATCAGCTGATATCTCAAAGTGCTGTACAGAAACCCAGCCTAAAACCCCAAACAGCAAGCAATGCAGGTGTAGAAGCATGGTGGCTAGGAAAAACTCCCTATAAAGGCCAAAACCTAGGAAGAAACCTAGAGAGGAACAAGGCTATGAGGGGTGGCCAGTCCTCTTCTGGCTGTGCCGGGTGGAGATTATAACAGAACATGGCCAAGATGTTCAAATGTTCATAAATGACCAGCATGGTCAAATAATAATAATCACAGTAGTTGTCGAGGTTGCAGCAAGTCAGCACCTCAGGAGTAAATGTCAATGTCAGGCTTTTCATAGCCGATCAATGAGAGTATCTCTACCACTCCTGCTGTCTATAGAGAGTTGAAAACAGCAGGTCTGGGACAGGTAGTACGTCCGGTGAACAGGTCAGGGTTCCATAGCCGCAGGCAGAACAGCTGAAACTGGAGCAGCAGCACGGCCAGGTGGACTGGGGACAGCAAAGAGTCATCAGGCCAGGTAGTCCTGAGGCATGGTCCTAGGGCTCAGGTCCTCTCAGAGAGCGAAAGAGAGAATTAGAAAGAGCATACTTAAATTCACACATGACACCGGATAAGACAGGAGAAGACAGGAGAAGTACTCCAGATATAACAAATAGACCCTAGCCCCCCGACACATAAACTACCACAGCATAAATACTGGAGGCTGAGACAGGAGGGATCAGGAGACACTGTGGCCCCATCCAATGATACCCCCAGACAGGGCCAAACAGGAAGGATATAACCCCACCCACTTTGCCAAAGCACAGCCCCCACACCACAAGAGGGATATCTTCAACCACCAACTTACCATCCTGAGACAAGGCCGAGTATAGCCCACAAATATCTCCACCACGGCACAACCCAAGGGGGGGCGCCAACCCAGACAGGAAGATCACGTCAGTGACTTAACCCACTGAAGTGACGCACCCCTCCCAGGGACAGCATGGAAGAGCACCAGTAAGCCAGTGACTCAGCCCCATGTAAGTTGAATGTGCCTTTATACATCTTTGAAAATACCAGAAAATTATGTCATGGCTTTAGAAGCTTCTCTTAGGCTAATTGACTTAATTTGAGTCAATTGGAGGTGTGCTTGTGGATGTATTTCAAGGCTTACCTTCAAACTCAGTGCCTCTTTGCTTGACATCATGGGGATATTAAAAGAAATCCACAAGTCTGGTTCATACTTGGGAGCAATTTCCAAACGCCTGAAGGTACCATGTTTATCTGTACAAACAATAGTACTCAAGTATAAACACCATGGGACCACACAGTAGTCATACCGCTCAGGAAGGAGACGTTCTGTCTCCTAGAGATGAACGTACTTTGGTGCGAAAAGTGAAAATCAATCCCAGAACAACAGCAAATGACCTTGTGAAAATGATGGAGGAAAAAGGTACAAAAGTATCTATATCCACAGTAAAATGAGTTCTATATCGACATATCCTGAAAGGCAGCTCAGCAAGGAAGAAGCCACTGCTCCAATACCGCCATAGAAAAGGACACCATCCCAACCGTGAAGTACGGGGGTGGCAGCATCATGTTGTTAGGGTGCTTTGCTGCAGGAGGGACTGGTGCACTTCACAAAATAGATTACATCATGAGGAAGGAAAATTGAGGATATATTGAAGCAACATCTCAAGACATCAGTCAGGAAGTTGACGCTTGTTCGCAAATGAGTCTTCCAAAATGGAATCTTGTTTTTGTATTGTTGCTTTTGAGCCCTACAAGGCTGTACGTTTGTTTGTTTTTCTTTATTGTTTTTGTTACTGGTTCTCATTCAAATAAATTATGATGAACCCAAATCACGCTGCGCCTTGGTCCACTCCTTATAACAATCGTTACAGAAGATCCCACCACAAACGGACCAAGCAGTGTGGCCAGGAGGAGAAGACATTCTGGTCTTGGGAGGAGATAATGGCACAAGACGAAAGCCTTCCATGGAAGCAGAAGCAGGAGGATCTACGGCGACTCCGAGGTTCACGACCATGACGGAAGCCCGAGAGGCAGCCCCCCCAATTTTCTGGGTTGGTCGGCAAAGCCGAGGGGCGAATATGAGAGCTAAGAGGAATATTGGGATAGACTGAACGATGAGTATTGTTAGATAGTTGAGGGGAGTGATGAGGTAGAGTGGATGTTTTGGTGTCTGGAGCAAGACATTCTCCGTGAGGAGCGTGGGACAAGTCAGGCACCATGTTTTGCGGAGATATGCAATTTGTCTCCAGTGCGCATCCACAGCCCGGGGGGTTCTGTGCCAGCTCCTCGCATTTGCCGTGCGAAAGTGAGCATCGAGCTAGGACGGGTTGTGCCGGCTCAGCACTCCTGGTCTCCAGTACTCCTCCTTGGTCCAGGATATCCTGCGCCGGCTCTACGCACTGTGTCGCCAGTGCGCCTTCACTGCCCAGTGCGTCCTCTGCCAGCGCCCCGCACTTGCCAGGCTAAAGTGAGCATCCAGCCAAGACGCGTTTGTGCCAGCTCTACGCCCCAGACCTCCAGTACACCTTCACAGCTTAGTATATCCTGCGCCGGCCACTCGCATCAGGCCTCCAGTGCGCCTCCACAGTCCAGTACGTCCTGTGCCTCCTCCCCGCACACGCCCTGAGGTGCGTGTCATCAGCCCGGTGCCACCTGTACCGGTCCCATGCGTCAGGCCTCCAGTGCGCCTCCACAGTCCAGCGCTTTCGGCGACAGTTCCCAGTCCAGAGCTTCCGTCAAAAGTTCCCAATGTTACCTCAATTGCGATAGATTACGTGTTAATTACAACATTACAGAATATTCTGGCAATTTTGGTAAATTACCAGTAGCTTTGCAACCCTCCATGTGACTTTCCCATACTACTGAGGGAAAATAAGTTGTTGAAGATGTTTAAAAATGTAATCCATCAGTGTGAATATTTAATAGGAGTCACAATGTTAGACATACAACCTTTTCCCCATTCCTAAATTTGAAGGGCAAGTCCCGCTGTCATTCTTCAACAGGCTTCACAGAAAGACTCTCACTCAGGAAAATAAATCAGTGTTGTGAGGCTTCTCTGTGACCCTTTGCTGCTGTTTCACCTATCTTTCCATGCCTTGCACCATCTTGTCTAAGAGCTGTCTTCTCATAATCTTCCTCTGTTCTTGTGTGGGTTAGGCTCCAGACAACCATCCAGGCCTATGGATAACAACAATATACAGCTTTGTGTGTAAACACAGGCTTGGGACAGACCAGCATAACCATAGTGGCCTACAAAGCCATCCCCCTCTCACAGCACAGAGAATCAGAGTGTTCACATCAATGGCATTGTGTTTAAAATAGGACTTTCCTCTCCAGAGGAAACACTGGAGACACAGTATGCCTCTGCCTTAGTGCCTTACACACCTTTCTAGTCTCTTCATATCTTTGTCCTCTAGGCTAACAGTCTCTGTTTCTCATATACTTACATCAGACAATCCTCCCCCTAGCCAGCCTTAATGCAGAGATACAAGGCTCCAGCACTTAAGGGTAAGAAGAGCACAGCGAAGCAGAAGCCCAGTTCCTGACACCACGTTAGCTGATTTGCTGCAGAGATTGTCTGGCTGAGCTAACAGGGACCACTCTGTGCAGTGTTCTGTCAGGATGACTCTCTCTCTCACCTCCATGTCCCTGTAACACAGCACAGCTTCCAGGCATGGACAGCACAGGAAGGGCTGCCAGAAGAAAACACAGAGTTAAACAGAATAGTCATTACTCCCCAGGGAGGATTGATCTCTCTCTCTCACTCTCCCTCTCTCTCTTTTCCTCTCCCTTTCTTTGCTGTTTTGCTGCTCTTCCGAGTGGCCTCATTGCCATTGATCCTATCCTATCCGTGTGTGTGTGTGTGTGTGTGTGTGTGTGTGTGTGTGTGTGTGTGTGTGTGTGTGTGTGTGTGTGTGTGTGTGTGTGTGTGTGTGTGTGTGTGTGTGTGTGTGTGTGTGTGTGTGTGTGTGTGTGTGTGTGTGTGTGTGTGTGTGTGTGTGTACATGGGTGTTTCTATATTGTGAACAGTGTGTAGTATGTTGTTTTGACTGTCCTGTGAGAGAGAGTCATTTTTTTCTTAATGATACTATTTCTAATGACAACAATGTGTGACTAATGCACTATTTTGATTCCCTGAACCTCTAAGTTTCAAGGTAAACTACTTCTTAGAGTTTCAGGGACAAAAGATACACACACACACACACACACACACACACACACACACACACACACACACACACACACACACACACACACACACACACACACACACACACACACACACACACACACACACACACACACACACACACACACACACACACACACACACACACACACACACACACACACACACACACACACACAGATTGTATTGCAGCCCCTCACCTTGGTGTGGTTTAGTGTTAATCAGCTTTTTATTAGTTGCTGATAAATGAGCCATGACAGGGTGGAGGGATTCGGGAAATACTTAAAAAAAACACTGTACCCGTAATGCAGTATCAGTGGTGTTTGAGAGAGACAGACAGACAAACCAAGAGACAGACAGACAAAAAGAAAGACAAAAGGAACAGAGAGACAGACATATAGACAGACGGAAAAGACAGACAGACAGACAGACAGACAGACAGACAGACAGACAGACAGACAGACAGACAGACAGACAGACAGACAGACAGACAGACAGACAGACAGACAGACAGACAGACAGACAGACAGACAGACAGACAGACAGACAGACAGACAGACAGACAGACAGACAGACAGACAGACAGACAGACAGACAGACAGACAGACAGACAGACAGACAGACAGACAGACAGACAGACAGACAGACAGACAGAGACAGAGAGACAGAGAGACAGAGAGACAGAGAGACAGAGAGACAGAGAGACAGAGAGACAGGAAAAGATAGAGACAGATGGAAAAGAGAGAGAGTCAGACAAACAGATGGATAAATGAGACAGAGACAGAGAGAGAGAAAGACAAAGAGAAGAAGAGATGTGCTGGACTAGAGTCACATGGCAGTTGGCTGGCACAGCTAGTGGAGCCAAGACACTAAGAGGGATGCAAGGATAATGCCAACATAGGAACCACTGGTGCCAGGGCTCTCATCAAATCGTCATAATCACAGTTTGTCAAAGTGCCCTCGAAACTAGAATTATTGTGTGAAACTGCACGCTACTCCAAAAGGAAAAAGCATTTTTTTTGTGGTCAACATTGATATTATATCAGGATTAATTTGTGAAACAAATTCCAGTGGAAGGGACATCTGCTCAGGATCCAGAGCACTTTGTGGCATCGGCTGATGTAAAAAGGGCTTTATAAATACATTTGATTGATTGATGTGATCTGACATGCTGGAAAAAATGAGTGGCTGAATGAGAGCAATGTGTGTGAGATGCACAGTGGACTCCCATTTTGCCCCCATTCAATATAAATGAGCTTGCTGTCAGTCAATCATTGTGTGACTATCATGTTGGTGAAGTGTTTTGAAGCTGGAGGTCATTGTTGAATTCAGCATTAAAACAGCCATGTCATGTAAGAGATTAGGTATAGGATTAGAAATGCATAGTTTATGGTAGAATGTGACTGCCACTGAGTCTCTATCAGTCAGCATCAGCAACCGTTGACCCATGGGGCTCCTCCATAGTGATTGTGGACGTGTGCTCTATACAGGCTGAGGGTGGGAAGGGTGCACGATGGCCCCACACAGGGTTGACTGTTCTCCAACAGAATTATCTCATTTTACCCCCCCACACACACACACACACACACACACACACACACACATGCACACACACACACACACACACACACACACACACACACACACACACACACACACACACACACACACACACACACACACACACACACACACACACACACACACACACACACACACACACACCACTGCTGAACTCATCAGAGCTACGGTGCTCCGAGTGCCCTGCCGCTGTTCCAACAGAGGTCTCCCTCTGAAACAGCCGGGCGGCAAGGACAATTGTTCCCGTTTTGTGGAAATGAATCACAGGGCCTAAATGCGACTGGTGGTGTCTCACTTTGATTATCGCTGTTGACACATTAGGCGGAAACAGAATACAGATTGAGCTCGCAGGCCTTTCAAAAATGGCCGTTTCCTGGTAATCTGCTGGCTGCCTGAATAATTTGCTGTCCTTCATTTCTCCAAACTAACATGGAGGCGTTGCTCCTGAAAAAAGAATTAAGTTTTGGTCAAATTATTGCTTCCTGAATTTCAACAAGAGAACAAAATTGTTGTATTCTGACATGTGCATGTCTGTTGTTCACCTCCTTTCGACATCATTCCCTAGGGACAAAAGCAGGAACACTATGAAGGACAGCCATGCAATTTAAAAGTGGAATGAATTAACTGAATTCCACTTCAATATTGATTTCTACTTCAATATGTTCAAACTATTTCCTGTCTGAGAAAATAATGTATTATGAAATAAAATCAATGTACACTACCGGTCAAAAGTTTTAGTGCACCTTCTCATTCAAGTGTTTATTTATTTTTATTTTTACAATTTTCTATATTGTAGAATAATAGTGAAGACTTCAACACTTTGCAATAACACATATGCAATCAAGTAGTAACCAAAAAAGTGTTAAACGAATCAAAATAATATTTTAAATTTGAGATTTTTTAAAGTAGCCACCCTTTGCCTTGATGACAGCTTTGCACACTCTTGGCATTCTCTCAATCAGCTTCACCTGGAATGCTTTTCCAACAGTCTTGGAGGAGTTCCCACATATGCTGATTACATGTTGGTTGATTTTCCTTCATTCTGCGGCCCCACTCATCCCAAACTGTTTCAATTTGGTTGAGGCCGGGGGATTGTGGAGGCCAGGTCATCTGATGCAGCCTGGAGGTGTGTTGGGTCATTGTCCTGTTGCAAAACAAATGATAGTGGGACTAAGCCCTAACCAGATGGGATGGCTTATCACTGCAGAATGCTGTGGTAGCCATTATGGTTAAGTGTACCTTGAATTCTAAATAAATCATAGACAGTGTCACCAGCAAAGCACCCCCACACCATTACACCTCCTCCTCCATGGTTTACGGTGGGAAATACACATGCGGAGATCATCCCTTCACCCACACCGTGTCTCACAAAGACACAGCAGTTGGAATCAAAAATCCTTAGCTTGTGTTTCTTGGCCCAAGCAAGTACCTTCTTCTTATTGGTGTCCTTTAGTAGTGGTTTGTTTGCAGCAATTCGACCATGAAATCCTGATTCATGCAGTCTCCTCTGAATAGTTGAGATGTGTCTGTTACTTGCGCTATGTGAAGCATTTATTTTGGCTGTGATTTCTGAGGCTGGTAACTATAATTAACTTATTCTCTGCAGCAGAGGTAACTCTGGGACTTCCATTTCTGTGGCGGTCCTCATGAGAGCCAGTTTCATCGTAGCGCTTGATGATTTTTGCGACTGCACTTGGCTGTTTTAATGCTTTGAATGAGTAGGTGTTCTAAAACTTTTGACCGGTAGTGTAAAAGGTTTTATTATTGTGTATGTTTTTACTTACGTTTTTTTCTGTCATATGTCTGCAGGCTCCCGGAGGTTCGGATCTCGGACAATGGGCCTTATGAGTGCCACGTGGGCATCTACGACCGAGCAACGAGAGAAAAGGTGGTCTTGGCATCGGGAAATGTCTTTCTCACCGTTATGTGTAAGTAATTTATACTCTGTAGTCAGCCCGTGACTATGAATATGCAAAACTGTTTAGCTCTGTTCTACTCTGACGTTCTGCAACATTAATCAACATGTTCTGTTCTATGGAAATACATTAAAGCAGCAAAAAAATGACAAGAAATCTACCTCAGCACTTCTTGTGAGTGAAGGTAGCAGACAGACAGCCATGAGAGTAGTTGGACAGGCTGGAGGAAATGTCAAATAGGTTCAAGTTGACATGCACTACTGACACACACTACGGACAGTTGTTCTACCGAACTGAATGCAGTTGTAAAAATGTAGAACTGTCAAGTTTTGACAAAGAAGAAGAATCATCAGGTTTAAGCTAATAATCATAATCATCCTCATTACTCTTAGCTCCCCTTCTCTGACTTGTAGTGAACATTTCTCATAGGGTGTGCTCAGCAAGTTTGATGGATGACACTCTGTCTCAGTGTGATAATGAGTGCATGTGTCAGCAGAGGCCCTGTTTTTTTTGGAGATTGGACTATATCAAACTGTAACACAATTTCACCTACCCCTACTGAACCCCAAGTTCCCTACTAACAGGATACATGACTGCCAAAAAAGAAAGACAAAATAACCTGAACATTTCCTCTCTCTAATGCTGCCTCTGAGAACACTGTGAAGACCAGGATTTGAACCTGTCCTCCCATCCGCTCTCTGTATAATTACAAACCCATTTCACTGCTATTTTGGAGAATGACGTGTTTCTTCTTCCCATGTTTCTGCCAGTGACCTGAGGAGCTGCTTTTCTCACTCACTCTTTGGCATAATTGTTGGTGTAACTTTCTCTAATGACAGCTGGCTCACTGGCATTTAAAGCCCGGCAGCAAGTCTTCTTATGTACAGCCTATCGCTAATTATCAACAGTAATATTTCTCGGACAAACAGAAGACAAAGAAAAACACAAGGACATGGTTCGACCATTAGCATATTTTGTTTATTTGCCATATTGCCAATGGCTGTTGACATTAAGCTGCAGGTTTACCCAAAGACTACTTCTGGTTCTCATAGCTCCTTCGCTGACCTTCACTTTCCCAGAATGACATAAAACCATTCAATAAACCTGAGATACCGAACCGGATTAACTCTTCACAGACGTAAATGAACAGATCTTTATCAATGGGAGAGGATTCAGCCCAAGTTAACCCCTTAATCGTTTAGGAGTGGTGGTGGTGGTGGAGATATATGAATGATACAGCCAGGGGAAAGTGTGAGGACTATCAGCTGGGTATTAAATCTCCACTGGTGGAGGAGAAGAAGAATGGCCTCTGGCATTGTGGCTAATTGCCGTCTAAACTGAAACAGAATTATTCATAACCTATTAGTGTGCCAAGTTCACTTGGATGTGAGAAAAAAAGGAGAAGGGAGAAAGAAAGAAAATGAGAGGAAAAAGTTAATTAATAGGAGGCAGTACATGGAGAGTATTTCAATTTCTTAAAGGGCTTCATAAATAAGAATTATCATTTTAATGAATTCCCTGCCAAGAAATGAAATCACTCAGTTTCAGAAGGCCAAACCTCGAACTCTTGGTACCTCTGCCACTATCTTTCACTCTGGGAACATTTGAGATGTCTTTGCTTTCATCCTCAACTGCTTAAATTCACAGTGGTTTGGTGATGCCTCAAGGCATGGGAGACCTCTGCCTTGAGGATTATTAAGGCAATGCTATTATAGCCAATGGTGACAGTTTTCTACAAAAACTACATCTCAAAGATATGCTAAAGAAAAGAACATTTGTTTTCTGGTGTCTTTTTTCTCCAATGGAATCAAAAGTTTCACTGCCTAGAGAGCGCTGGAGAACACATTTGAGTTCTATATCCCTGAAAATCGGAAGCATCCAGTTGTTGGCATTGACAACTACGCTAAAGCAATGTGGAAAAACAATATCCAACAAATAGGGAGTTTTCGGCCCCGCCCGCCCTTCTGGAATCCTCTTTATCAAGGTTAAGGATCTGGATCACATTCAGCTGCTCACACTCCCTCTCCCTTTACGTTTCTCTCTTGACTCACCTGGTCCTGGAGTGCTGCAGGCACTTCTTGTATTTTAATGTAACCAACCTGGAAGTCCATATGTGTTGAATTTGGTCAATCACTGAACTGATCAATTAGCTCAGTTGGTCAGGTGTGGTGCCTAGTTGGAACAAAATGCTGCAGTACCTGTGGCACTCCAGGATTTCCTACCCCTGATGTAGTCCATCTCTACCTCATATTTCTGAACAGCTGAAATAAAACCCTGTGGCAATTTGAACGAACGTTCTCAAAAATAATTATTGAAGGCTATACAACCTTCTTTGTCATTTGTAAAGTATAAATGGAGTTGGCAGGGCATTGCAGTGCTAGATGCTTCACTACAGACCTTTGCTCGTTCCCAGGCTGTATCACAACTGGCTGTGATCGGGATCAATTGTGTGGCGCACAATTGTCCCAGCATCATCCAGGTTAGGGGAGGGTTTGGCCGGGGGGGTAGGCCATCACAGTAAATAAGTATTTGTTCGTAACTGACTTAACTAGTTAAATAAAATTAAAATAAAGACATTGCATTGGCACAAAAAAACAGTGTTTTGTGTGATGATGTAAGCTAATCTTTATAGTTGCTGCCATATTGTAGGCACTAGTCAGAGTTCCTGAAAAAATGATGTACAGTAACTCCACACTGGAGTTTAGCATTAGGGCAAAAAAAACAATGTGTGTTTTAACCACACACAGGCCCTACTAACTTCTATTTAACTTCTCAATGAACATGCAAGTACCTTACATATAGGCTACCTAGCTGGTCTAGGCAGCCCGAGCATGTATATCGGAAGAGCACCCTTAATGGAGTCGACAACAACCTGATGTTCCGATTTTCAGGGGAAATGGAAGAAGAGCCTGTGATGCAAAGTCCGCTTTTGGATGTTAACATGGCGACACGCCATCTTACAGTGCCTTACAAAAATATTCATCCCCTTTGGCATTTTCCTATTTTGTTGCATTACAACCTGTAATTTAAATTCATTTTTATTTGGATATCATGACATACACAAAATAGTCAAAATTAGTGAAGTGAAAAAATAAAAATAAACACTTTAAAAAATGTAAATTAAAAACCAGAAAGTGGTGCGTTCATATGTATTCACCGTTTTTGCTATGAAGCCCCTAAATAACATATGGTGCAACCCATTAATTTCAGAAGTCACATAATTAGTTAAATAAAGTGCACCTGTGTGCAATCTAAGTGTCACATGATCTCTCACATGATCTCAGTATATATACACCTGTTCTGAAAGGCCCCAGAGTCTGCAATACCACTCAGCAAGGGGCACCACCAAGCAAGCGGCACCATGAAGACCACGGAGCTCTCCAAACAGGTCGGGGACAAAGTTGTGGAGAATTACAGATCAGGGTTGGGTTATAAAAAATATCCGAAACTTTGAACATCCGACGGAGCACCATTAAATCCATTACTAAAAAATGGAAAGAATATGGCACCACACCAAACCGGCCCTCCACCAAAACTCACGGACCAGGCAAGGAGGGCATTAATCAGAGAGGCAAGAAAGAGACCAAAGATAACCCTGAAGGAGCTGCAAACCACCACAGCAGAGATTGAAGTATCTGTCCAAAGGACCATTTTAAGCTGTACACTCCACAGAGCTGTGCTTTACGGAAGGGTGGCCAGAAAAAATAAATAATAATAAATAAGCAAGCATGTTTGGTGTTCGCCAAAAGGCATGTGGGAGACTCTTCAAACATAAGAAAGAAGGTACTCTGGTCAGATGAGACAAAAATGTAGCTTTTTGGCCATCAAGGAAAACGCTATGTCTGGCGCAAATCCAACACCTCATCACTCCGTGAACAACACCCCCACGGTGAAGCATGGTGGTGGCAGCATCATGCTGTGGGTATGTTTTTCATTTGCAGGGACTGGGAAACTGGTCAGACTTGAAGGAATGATGGATGATGCTAAATACAGGGACATTCTTGTGGGAAACCTGTTTCAGTCTTCCAGAGATTTGAGACTGGGACAGAGGTTCACCTTCCAGCAGGACAATGACCCTAAGCATACTGCTAAAGCAACACTCGCGTGGTTTAAGGGGAAACATTTAAATGTCTTGGGATGGCCTAGTCAACATCCAGACCTCAATCCAATTGAGAATCTGTGGTATGACATAAAGATTGCTGTACACCAACAGAACCCAAAACCGCTCCAGGAGCTGGAGCGGTTTTGCCTTGAAGAATGGACAAAAATCCCAGTAGCTAGCTGTGCCAAGCTTATAGAGACATACCCCAATAGACTTGCAGCTGTAAATGCTGCAAAAGGTGGCTCTACAAAATACAGACTTTGGTGGGGTGAATAATTATGTACGCTCAAGTTTTATTTTGTCTTATTTGTTTTTTGTTTCACAATAAAACATATTTTGCATCTTCAAAGTGGTAGGCATGTTATGTAAATCAGATGATACAAATCCCCCCCAAAATACATTTGAATTCCAAGTTATAAGGCAACAAATCAAAAATCAAATGTATTTATATAACCCTTCAGCTGATATATCAAAGAGCTGTACAGAAACCCAGCCTAAAATCCCAAATAGCAAGCAATGCAGGTGTAGATGCATGGTGGTTTGGAAAAACCAGAAAGGCCAAAACCTAGGAAGAAACCTGGAGAGGAATCGGGCTATGAGGGTTGGCCAGTCCTCTTCTGGCTGTGCCGGGTGGAGATTATAACAGAACATGGCCAAGATGTTCAAATGTTCATAAATGACCAGCATGGTCAAATAATAATAATCACAGTTTGTCGAGGGTTCAGCAAGTCAGCACCTCAGGAGTAAATGTCAGTTGGCTTTTCATAGCCGATCATTGAGAGTATCTCTACTGCTCCTGCTGTCTCTAGAGAGTTGAAAACAGCAGGTCTGGGACAGGTAGCACATCCAGTGAACAGGTCAGGGTTCCATAGCCGCAGGCAAGAACAGTTGAAACTGGAGCAGCAGCATGGCCAGGTGGACTGGAGACAGCAAGGAGTCATCAGGCCAGGTAGTCCTGAGGCATGGTCCTACGGCTCAGGTCCTCCGAGAGAGAGAAAGAAAGAAAGAGAAAAAGGGAGAATTAGAGAGCGCATACTTAAATTCACACAGGACACCGGACAAGACAGGAGAAATACTCCAGATATAACAGACTGACCCTAGCCCCCCGACACATAAACTATTGCAGCATAAATACTGGAGGCTGAGACAGGAGGGGTCAGGAGACACTGTGGCCCCATCCGATGATACCCCCGTACAGGGTCAAACAGGCAAGATATAACCCCAGCCACAAAATAGGAAAAATGCCAAGGGGGGTGAATACTTTTGCAAGCCACTGTAATTCCTCCTCCACATTTACTGGATTGATTGAACAGTGCAGAAGAGAACCTCTCCCCACATTTTTTTTTATTTTCGTCATGACCAGAATGTGGAGGATCTTGTTTCAGGGGTTCCTTTTACGCCTGCTACATTAGGTTACCTGAGCGGTAAGCATAATCTGACAACAGACAAGTTAATTTAGCATCGCTCGTGCCGGTGCTCTATTATTCCTTATGTCGTTTTCAACTACTGCTTCAGACTGCTTACTATTTGTGATGAGAATCTTCAACAAACATGGCAAAAAATATTGTCACCCTTGCACTTTTTTCATATAATGCCCCATTTCTTCTAAACAACTTGAAATTAATACAGTTGAAGTCATAACTTTACATACACTTCAATAAAGCTCGTTTTTCAACCACTCCACACATTTTTTGTTAACAAACTATAGTTAAGGCCAGTCGGATAGGACATCTACTTTGTGCATGAAAAAAGTAATTTTTCCAACAATTGTTACAGACAGATTATTTCACTTATAACTAGATGTGTCACAATTCCAGTGGGTCAGAAGTTTACATCCATTAAGTTGACTGTGCCTTTTAACAGCATGGAAAATTTCAGATAATTATGTCATGGCTTTAGGAGCTTCTGATTGGCTAATTGACATCATTTGAGTAATTTGGAGGTGTACCTGTGGATGTATTTCAAGTAGTACATTCAAACTCAGTGCATCTTTCCTTGACATCATTGAAAAATGAAAATAAATCAGCAAAGACCTCAGAAAAGAAATTGTAGACCTCGACAAGTCTGGTTCATCTGGAGGATTCTGGAGGAAACAGGTACAAATGTATCTATATCCACAGTAAAACATGTCCTATATTGACATATCCTGAAAGGCCCCTCAGCAAGGAAGAAGCCACTGCTCCAATACCGCCATAAAAAAAGCCAGACTACGGTTTGCAACTGCACATGGGGACAAAATTTGTACATGGTCTGATGAAACAAAATTCTAACTGTTTGGCCATCGTTATGTTTGGAGGAAAAAGGAGGAGGCTTGCAAGCTGAAGAACACCATCCCAACCGTGAAGCATGATGGTGGCAGAATCATGTTGTGGGGGTGCTTTGCTGCAGGAGGGACTGGTGCACTTCACAAAATAGATAGCATCATGAGGCAAGACAATTACGTGGATATATTGAAGCAACATCTCAAGACATCAGTCAGGAAGTTAAACCTTTGTTGCAAATGGGTCTTCCAAATGGACAATGACCTCAAGCATACTTCCAAAGTTGTGGCAAAATGGCTTAAGGACAACAAAGTCGCCTCCCGGGTGGCACAGTGGTTAAGGGTGCTGTACTGTAGCGACAGCTGTGCCATCAAAGACTCTGGGTTCGCGACCAGGCACTGTCGGGAGAAATGGGCCAAAATTCACCCAATTTATTGTGGGAAGCTTGTGGAAGGCTACCCGAAACGTTTGACCCAAGTTAAACCATTTAAGGTAATGCTACCAAATGCTAATTGAGTGTATGTAGACTTCAGACCCACTGGGAAGGTGATGAAAGAAATAAAGCATTCTTTCAACTATTATTCTGACATTTAATGTTCTTAAAATAATGTGGTGATCCTAACTGACCTAAAACATTGAATTTTTACTAGGATTAAATGTCAGGAATTGTGAAAAACTGAGTTTAAGTGTATTTGGCTAAGGTGTACGTAATCTTCTGACTTCAGCTGTATATACTTTGGTATTGTCAGTATCTCCCTAGGAGAGGTGGGTGTGGAGTCAGGCGCAGGAGAGCAAGAATTTCAAGAAGGGTGTTTTATTTACTGGTCCACCAACAAAACAGGTACAGGACCACAAAAGCAGCCACTAGAAAACAGGACCACAGTCTCGTCCAAAATGGAGGAACACACTCCTAACTAAAGTAAAGTGCTGGAAACACAGTCCCGTGAAATAAACCTGTTTAACAGTGAGAAAGGCAACCCAAGCCAACGACAGTAACCCAAACAATCCCGCAGAAAACCTAGCGGGATGGGTGAGATTAAATACCCCACTGATTATCCTAAACTAGACACAGGTGAACACAAGACAGACAAAGCCAAACGAAAAAGAAAAGGGATCTGTGGCAGCTAGTAGGCCGGCGACGACGACCGCCTGTGCGTCGCCTGAACAGGGAGAGGAGCCACCTTCGGTGGAAGTCATGACAGGTATCCACACATGTATGTCTTTGGTTTGCAGTTAAACAAAACAAAAAAATCGGAATAATTTACTAAATGTTAGCTTATTCCACAAATAAATATTAATGGGAAATATTAATGACACCTTCTAAAATAAATAATTCGATTTCAGGCAGGTGATTCTCATTTACTTTGGAGCTGAACTCACCTGTGGTGAGCTGAAGATGTCTGCATTATAAAAATCACAAATTCAACCAGTTTGAATAGAGAAAAGGACTCATTCTCCTGTTTGGTGTCACTGTGTGTACCGCAATGGACATGGAAAGAAAAAGGAAACCAGAGAAAATCTGAGCAGGTCAGACACACGATTGTAGCCAAGCATGGCCAATCTCAAGTCCATCACCAGAGACCTTGATGTTCCTGTTTCCACCATACGTAATGTTATCAAAGAGTTTAAGTCCCATGCCACTGTAGCCAACCTCACTGGACATGGCCGCAAGAGAAAACCTGATGGAAAATCGCGGCAAAGTATTTTTTTGAATGGTGGAGAATGCACCTCGATCAACTGCCACACAGATTCAAGCTGACCTTCAGAAACAAGGTATGACAATTTCAACTCGCACCATTCATCGCCAACTCAATGAAAGGGGGTTATATGGTAGGAGACCACCACTGCTGAGAGAGAGAGAGAAAGCTTGACTGCAATTTGGCACACCTGAACATGCTAAAATCCTTCTGGGAGTATGTCCTGTGGACAGATGAGACCAAATTATGGCTTATTGGTAAAGCACACCATCTCTACATTTACAGAAAACAAAATGAAACCTTCAATGAAAAGAACACCTTCCCTACAGTCAAACATGGAGGAGGTTCAGTGATGTTTTGGGGTTGCTTTGCTGCCTCTGGCACTGGGTGCCTTGAACGTGTGTATGTCATCATGAAATCAGGAGAATCCCAAGGCAATTTGGAGCACAATGTCGGACCCAGTGTCAGAAAGCTGGGTCTCAGTCGAAGGTCATACATCTTTCAGTAGGACAATGAGCACAAACACACTTCAAAAAGCTACCAGGAATGGTTCAAGACAAAATGCTGGACTGTTCTGAAGTAGCCAGCAATGAGTCCAGATCTACTGTAAATCCCATTGAAAACTTGCGGAGAGATCTGAAAACAGCAGTTTGGAGAAGGCACCCTTCAAATATGGGAGAACTGGAACAGTTTGCATAAAGGAACTGGGCCAAACTGCTAGTACAGAGGTGCAGGAAGCGCTTTGATGGCTAAAGGAAGTGCTTTATTGCAGTTATTTGGAAAAAAAGGCTGTGCTGACAAATATTGAATTGAGGTTGTCTATAATTTTGTCATTGCCATTTCTGTTTATTTGCTGATTTAAAAACAAATGTTCTGTAATATTAACAGTGAAATAAAGAATTGTGGAGGCCAAATACTTTGGACAATTTCTACCTGTTTTTAGGGAAAATTGTGTGTTTCTTTAAAAAAGGGCAAGGATGTCAATATTTTTGAACACAACTGTAGATATGATTCCATATCGTAGTGAGAGTTGCTGAAAAATAACTAGTCAATGTTTGCAATGATAATGAGAAAAATTACTATTTGGACTGCCGTTCCAATGTGTTGCTTGTGTTTGAAATGCTTGCATAAATACACTGTTATCAAATCATATTTATTTGGTCACACACATGGTTATCAGATGCTAATGCGAGTGTAGCTTGTGCTTCTAGTTTCGACAGTGCAGTAATATATCTAACGATATCTAACAAGTAATCTTACAACTCCCCAACAACTACATAATATATACAAATCTAAAGGGGTGAATGAGAATATGTCAAATCAAATCAAAGTTTGTCACGTGCGCCCAGTACAACAGGTGTAGATCTTACAGTGAAATGCTTACTTACAGGCTCTAACCAATAGTGCAAAAAAAGGTATTAGGTGAACAATAGGTAGGTAAAGAAATAAAAACAACAGTAAAAAAATAGTGAAAAACAGCAGCGAGGCTATAAACAGCAGCGAGGCTATAGAAGTAGCGAGGCTACATACAGACACCGGTTAGTCAGGCTGATTGAGGTAGTATGTACATGTAGATATGGTTAATGTGACTATGCATATATGATGAACAGAGAGTAACAGTAGCGTAAAGAGGGGTTGGCGGGTTGCGGGTGGCGGGACACAATGCAGATAGCCTGGTTAGCCAATGTGAGGGAGCACTGGTTGGTCGGGCCAATTAAAGTAGTATGTACATGAATGTATAGTTAAAGTGACTGTGCATATATGAAAAATAGAGAGTAGCAGCAGTGTAAAATAGGGGTTGGGGGGGGGGGGGTGGGCACACAATGCAAATAGTCCGGGTAGCCATTTGATTACCTGTTCAGGGGTCTTATGGCTTGGGGGTAAAAACTGTTGAGAAGTCTTTTTGTCCTAGACTTGGCACTCCGGTAACGCTTGCCATGTGGTAGTAGAGAGAACAGTCTATGACTGGGGTGGCTGGGGTCTTTGACAATTTTCAGGGCCTTCCTCTGACATCGCCTGGTGTAGAGGTCCTGGATGGTAGGCAGCTTAGCCCCAGTGACGTACACACAACCCTCTGTAGTGTCTAGCGGATGAAGGCAGAGTAATTGAATTGCCGTACCAGGCAGTGATGCAATGTGTCAGGATGCTCATGATGTTGCAGCTGTAGAACATTTTAAGGATCTCAGGACCCATGGCAAATCTTTTTAGTTTCCTGAGGGGGAATAGGCTTTGTCGTGCCCTCTTCACGATTGTCTTGATGTGTTTGGACCATTCTAGTTTGTTGGTGATGTGGACACCAAGGAACTTGAAGCTCTCAACCTGCTCCACTACAGCCCCGTTGATGAGAATGGGGTCATGCTCGGGCTTCCTTTTCCTGTAGTCCACAATCATATCCTTTGTCTTGGTTACGTTGATGGATAGGTTGTTATACTGGCACCATCCGGCCAGGTCGCTGACCTCCTCCCTATAGGTTGTCTCATTGTTGTCGGTGATCAGGCCTACCACTGTTGTGTCGTCTGCAAACTTAATGATGGTGTTGGAGTCGTGCCTGGCCATACAGTCGTGGGTGAACAGGGAGTACAGGAGGGGACTGAGCATGCACCCCTGGGGGGCTCCAGTGTTGAGAATCAGCGTGGCAGATGTGTTGCTACCTACCCTCACCACCTGGGGGCAACCTGTCAGGAAGTCCAGGATCCAGTTGCAGAGAGTTGTTTAGTACCAGGATCCTTAGCTTAGTGATGAGCATTGAGGGCACTATGATGTTGAACGCTGAGCTGTAGTCAATGAATAGCATTCTCACATAAGTGTTCCTTTTGTCCAGGTGGGAAAGGGCAGTGTGGAGTGCAAGGCTCGTGTCACTAGGCAGCTCACGGCTGTGCTTCCCTTTGTAGTCTGTAATAGTTTGCAAGCCCTGCCATGTAAGTTGAGCTTCGGAGCCGGTGTAGTATGATTCAACTTAGCCCTGTATTGACGCTTTGCCTGTTTGATGGTGAGTCGCAGGGCATAGCAGGATTTCTTGTAAGCTTCCGGGTTAGAGTCCCGCACCTTGAAAGTGGCAGCTCTGCCCTTTTGTTCAGTGCGAATGTTGCCTGTACTCCATGGCTTCTGCTTGGGGTATGTACGTACAGTCACTGTGGGGACAACGTCCTCAATACACTTATTGATAAAGCCAGTGACTGATGTGGTGTACTCCTCAATGCCATCCGAAGAATCCCGGACCATGTTCCAGTCTGTGATAGCAAATCAGTCTTGTAATTTATTATCTGCTTCATCTCACCAATAGACCGAGTCACTGGTGCTTCCTGTTTAAATTTTGCTTGTAAGCAGGAATCAGGAGGATAGAGTTGTGGTCGGATTTACCAAATGGAGGGTGAGAGAGAGAGCTTTGTACGCGTCTCTGTGTGTGGAGTACAGGTGATCTAGAATTTGTTTCCCTCTGGTTGCACATTTAACATGTTGATAAAAATTTGGTAGAACTGATTTAAGTTTCCCTGCATTAAAGTCTCCTCCACTAGGAGCGCCACCTCTGGGTGAGTGGTTTCCTGTTTGCTTATTTCCTTACACAGCTGACTGAGTGCAGTCTTAGTGCCAGCATCTATCTGTCTGTGATTCTAAATAAACAGCCATGAAAAGTATTGCTGAAAACTCTCTAGGCAAGTCGTGTGGCCTTCAATTGATCACAATATACTCTACTTCAGGCAATCACAATCTAGAGACTTCCTCAGATTCCGTGCACCAACTGTTGTTTACAAATATGCACAGACCCCCCCCCCCCCTTATATGGATCCATATATTTATATGTACATATAAATATATGGATTAGTGATGTCCGAGCGGCATAGGCAATGTGCAATTGATGGTATAAAATACAGTATATGCATATGATATGAATAATGTAAGATATGTAAACATTATTAAAGTGGCATTGTTTAAAGTGACTAGTGATCCATTTATTAAAATGGCCAGTGATTGGGTCTCAATGGAGCAGCAGCCTATTTGAGTTAGTGATTGCTGTCTAGCAGTCTGATGGCCTTGAGATAGAAGCTGTTTTTCAGTCTCTCGTTCCCAGCTTTGATGCACCTGTACTGACCTCGCCTACTGGATGATAGCGGTGTGAACAGGCAGTGGCTCGGGTGGTTGTAGTCCTTGATGATCTTTTTGGCCTTCCTGTGACATCGGGTACGTAACGTCGGTGTCCGTGACGTGGCTGGTTTTCTTTTTGTAGTCCGTGATTTCCTGTAGACCCTGTCACATATGTCCCGTGTCTGAGCCATTTGAATTGCAACTCCACCTTTCCCTGTATCGGCATTTTGATTGTTTGATTGCCTTGTGGAGGGAATAACTACACTGTTTATATTAAGCCATATTCCCAGATCTTTTTCCATGGTTAAATGCGGTGGTTCGCGCTTTCAGTATTGCGCGAATGCCGCCATCCATCCATGGTTTCTGGTTAAGGTAGGTTTTAATAGTGATAGTGGGTACAACATCTCCAATGCACCTCTTTATCAACTCACTCACCGAGTCAGCGTATGTCGTTGTTGTTCTCTGAGGCTGACCGGAACATATTCCAGTCTGCGTGACCAAAACAATCTTGAAGCGTGGCTTCCGATTGGTCAGACCAGCGTTGAATGGTTCTCGTTGCTGGTACATCCTGTTTGAGTTTCTGCCTATAAGACGGGAATAAGATGGTGTCGTGGTCAGATTGTCCCGAAGGGAGGGTGATGGAAGGCTTTGTATGCATCGCGGGAGTTAGAGTAGCAGTAGTTGAGTGTATTACACCTGTGTGTAGTGCAATCAATATGCTGATAGAATTTAGGTAACCTTATTCTCAAATTTGCTTTGTTAAAAATCCCCAGCTACAATAAATGCATCCTCAGGATATATGGTTTCCAGTTAACATAGTCCAGTGAAGTTCCTTGATGGCCGTCTTGGTGTCTTCTTGAGGGGGAATGTTCACAGTTGTGACCATAACTGACGAGAATTCTCATTGTAGGTAAAATGGACGGCATTTGATTGTAAAGAATTCAAGGTCAGGTGAGCAAAAGGACTTGAGTTCCTGTATGTTGTTATGATTTCACCATGAGACATTAATCATGAAGCATACACCCCCACCCTTCCTCTTCCCAGAGAGGTGTTTATCTCTGTCGGTGCGATGCATGGAGAAGCCCGTTGGCTGAACCGATTCCGACAACATCTCTCAGAGAGAGACATGTTTCCGTGAAACAGAGAATGTTACTGTCTCTGATGTCTCTCTGGAAGGCAACCCTTGCTTGAATTTCATCTGCCTTGATGTCAAGAGACTGTAGATTGGCGAGTAGTATACTCAGGAGTGGTGGGCGATGTGTACGTCTTTGGAGCCTGACCAGGAGGCCGCACCATCTTTCCCTTCTGCGGTGCCTTTGTCTTGGGTCAGCTACTGGGATTAGACCTATTGTCCTAGGTGGTGGTCCAAACAGAGGATCCGCTTCAGGAAATGCGTATTCCTGGTCGTAATGTTGGTAAATTGACGTTGCTCCTATATCCAATAGTTCTTCCCGGCTGTATGTAATTAGACTTAAGATTTCCTGGGGTAACAATGTAAGAAATAATACATTTAAAAAAATACTGCATAGTTTCCTAAGAACTCGAAGTGAGGCGACCATCTCTGTAATAATGAAAATATATAATTCATTGTTATTCTTATATGTTAGTAACCATTTTATAAAAGCATGCAAGTCAGTGCTATATAATGAATACAGTCACAGGTAAATGGGTTGATTGGCCTCTGCATCGCGTTGGGCCGAACAACAACATTTACCGGTGACTGTATTCATTATATAGCACAGTGTCTTGTGCCTTATTGCTTAGTCATGAAATTAAAAACATTTCCTATTTGCCAGTTATTCCTGGCTATATGCTCTGATCTCGCCAAACTCATTAGAGGGTCATAATGCATCATATTCATTGCTACAGCTTCTGCCTCTTTGTCCACTTTACTGGTTAGCTGGTGAACTGTCACATATTGGGCATAAAGTTTTGATTCAGTACATGTGTTTCTCACATCTATTTCTCTACTGAGTCCATAGTTCCTGTGCCAATGTAGCCTACCTGCTATCAGGGACATTTTAACACCAATGCAAGTGACCTTGAAACAACTCTGTTCTCGTTTAACTCACTTGAGCAAATCATGAGTCCAAGAGCTGGGGTTTGAAATGGAAATACGAGATCCCTTGGGCACTGTAGATATTTAGCTGTGAGACCTGCCAATTCATTTTGAATTAATCTCTATTGTCCAGCTTTGAATAACTAATTAATTATGATGTAGAGAAGTCATTTAGTATACATATGATACGAAAAGGTCATTTTGGATGTGAGAAGTACAGAAATACAGTGACCGGGTTGGTTTTGATGTATTCACTGCACCCGAGGTGCAGTTTACTGACTGCTAACCACAAAAGATTATGGAATTTCTCTTTACTAGAGTTCCAGTGATATATCTATCTCCTGTACATCACATGCAAAGGTCATAATTCCAGACATTGAAATTCCAGACAAAATGAAAAAATCAATAGCTCTTTTCCCAATTGTAGAAATAGTCATCATTTGTTATTACCTAAAGTGATTCCTCTGTGACATTTCAAAGATTAGGAGTAGTAATTTGTATCTTAGAGATCAGACTGACCTTGGCAGAGAAACCTTGAGAGCCATATTAAGACAACAGTCTGTTGTTCTATTGCCCTCCAGTGTTTCAAGTGTTGGCTATAAAATCAGCTGACTGAATGTCAGGCTTAGATTCACCTTCCTGATAAAGAGCATCTTGGGCGGCATGCGACGCATTTAAACGCCATGTCACGTAATCCCAGAAATCCTTTGTTATAACCTTTGCATGGCGCAAAGATGTAATTTAGAGGATACCCTTCATGAGGCAGCAGGGCTGGTATTTATATACCCAGGAACACTGAGATGAGCTCTAAGGTGTATAGGGACTAATTACTCTCTCATCCCATAAAACTGGGATTTGCTTCAATAATGGATGCCCAACTTTAATTAAGCGCTGTGTATATTTAGCTGCTCGTTTATAAACGGCTGGGATTAATGACGTACCAGCCATGCCCAAACACAGCAACGCCTGCAGACACAGCAATGAGGGTTAGCAGTCGGAATTTGGTGATAGGGCAGTGACGGGTTTTGATGGATGGCTATGGGGCGGCTGTTCCCCTTGTGCCCTGTACTTGTTACGAGAGGGTAGAGCACCCCTAGCCTATGCCTGACGTAGGGAAGAACTGGAACACAATGGGCTAATCATCATCAGCTCCTGACAAGGACGCCGTTTACGCCAGATTCATCACATGCATTAGGAAGTGCGTGAATTACTGTGCCTAAGGTCACCAGCACACAGAGTGTCCTTGATGTGATTATCCATTACTCTCTCTCTGATCTGTCCTCTTCCCCTCTATAATACATCCTCCTCTCAACCCATTTAACTAATCCGGTACCAACGTTCCTCAGGTCTGTGTTTCATCTGTATCATATTTTAATGAGAGTCACACAAATGCCCCTCCGCGTGGCATATGGTTTGGCTGTTTATGCCCCGGTCTTTGTTTTTGCTTCAGTTTAAGAGAAACATAGTACCCAGTCTCCACCAAGATAATTTTGTTCTGACATAAATAGTTCCTTCTGATCAAGTGACCACCCCCACCAGTCACTGTGCTCTGATAGGGAGCAACTTATAGCAAGGCACCATTATAATAGGTTGGCATGGAGCGCTCATTGTAAAAATAGACTGAAATGTATTAAAAAATGTATTGAATTATTTAATGTCTGTGTCTCTCTGAGCTAAAACCTAGGGTGATAATATAGGGGAAAATAAACAACCCATTGACTTCCTCTAGGTTTTCCACTCCACTTTTTTTCAAATGATTTTAGCTTTCTGAAGTTTTAAGACATAAAAACATGTCTGGTTTATGTTGATGTGAAACCTTAAACATTTTATGTGAAGTGCTGTATGATTCATGCAATTATGAAGCAGCATTTTGAACCTTTATCTGAAAAAGTGTGGGCTGCTGTGTTTTTTTTGCCAATTAATTCCAAATGGGACAAATAGTAATTACCCTAAAGAAAATCAGAAATACTGTTTGTGTTGTCATGGAGCACTTCTATACATACACACATTTATACAAGTACCGTTTTGACATTTATTTTACCTTTATTTAACTAGGCAAGTCAGTTAAGAACAAATTCTTATTTTCAATGACGGCCTAGGAACAGTGGGTTAACTGCCTGTTCAGTGGCGGAACGACAGGTTTGTACCTTGTCAGCTCCGGGGTTTGAACTTGCAACCTTCCGGTTACTCGTCCAACGCTCTAACCACTAGGCTACTCTGCCGCCCAAGGCAACATTTTGTCAGATTGCTACCAACTCACTCACTGACTCGCCCCTATTGCGCCAATGTAGGATAGCAACAAAGGAAGTCTTTGGCCTTCTTCTCCAATGGGCCTCAGCTGTTGGGATGTTCTGTCATCAGACAGCATTCACACTAATGTTGACAGAGATTACACTAGATCTTGACCTGGACCTCTGTCAAGGTTTTTACTTGACTTCAAAACTAGCCTTCAGCATTTTTAAAGGGTACACTTATGTTTTGCTAACCCTGGTTATATGTTCTTGTAGTTTTTACTTCCTTGTTAAGATAAATTGTACATAGACTCAAGGTCCTCCTCAGGTCATACTTTCTCTGTTGATGATTTGCAGAATTGTTTGTAAAAATAGCCAGTTCATGTCCTTTCCACGTCCCAGGGTTTTCTTAATGGAATAAGGTCAGCAATCATCATAATTTTATTAGCCAATTAGCAGGACTTAGCGTAATATCCGACCAGTCAGTCTAATAGTTTCCATTCTGATGACCAACCTGTTTTTCCCTCCTGCTTATTCTACCTCCTTAGAATAAATAGCTTTTCTTTCTGATGTTTATTGATGTTTACCACGTGCTACACGGCTCAGTGGTACTCATTTACGCTGGTTAGAACACTCCCAGGAGCAACAATCAGGTCTTTTCAGCTCCTTCTTTTCCTGGAACCAGCTAGTTTATTGCTGGTCAATGGCTGATAATGTAACTTGTTTTTTTATGCCGATTATAAACTCAGCAAAAAAAGAAACGTCCTCTCACTGTCAACTGCGTTTATTTTCAGCAAACTCAACATGTGAAAATAGTTGTATGAACGTAAAAAGATTAAAACAACTGAGACATGAACTGAACAAGTTCCACAGACATGTGACTAACAGAAATTGAATAATGTGTCCCTGAACAAAGGGGGGGTCAAAATCAAAAGTAACAGTGTGGCCACCAGCTGCATTAAGTACTGCAGTGCATCTCCTCCTCATGGACTGCACCAGATTTGCCAAGTTCTTGCTGTGAGATGTTACCCCACTCTTCCAACAAGGCACCTGCAACTTCCCGGACATTTCTGGGGTGAATGGCCCTGGCGATCCAACAGGTCCCAGACGTGCTCAAAGGAATTGAGATCTGGGCTGTTCGCTGGCCATGGCCGAACACTGACATTCCTGTCTTGCAGGAAATCACACACATAACGAGCAGTATTGCTGGTGGCATTGTCATGCTGGAGGGTCATGTCAGGATGAGCCTGCAGGAAGGGTACCACATGAGGGAGGAGGATGTCTTCCCTGTAATGTAACGATTATGCTGTGACACACCGCCCCAGACCATGACGGACCCTCCACCTCCAAATCTATTCTGCTCCAGAGTACAGGCCTCAGTGTAACGCTCATTCCTTCGATGATAAACGCGAATCCGACCATCACCCCTGGTGAGACAAAACCGCGACTCGTCAGTGAAGAGCACTTTTTGCCTGTCCTGTCTGGTCCAGCGACGGTGGGTTTGTGCCCATAGGCAATGTTGTTGCCGGTGATGTCTGGTGAGGACCTGCCTTACAACAGGTCTACAAGCCCTCAGTTCAGCCTCTCAGCCTATTGTGGACAGTCTGAGTACTGATGGAGGGATTGTGCGTTCCTGGTGTAACTCGGGCAGTTGTTGTTGCCATCCTGTACCTGTCCCGCAGGTGTGATGTTCGGATGTACCGATCCTGTGTAGGTGTTGTTACACGTGGTCTGTCACTGCGAGGATGATCAGCTGTCTGTCCTGTCTCCCTGTAGCGCTGTCTTAGAAGTCTTACAGTATGGACATTACAATTTATTGTCCTGGCCACATCTGCAGTCCTCATGCCTCCTTGCAGAATACCTAAGGAATGTTCATGCATATGAGCAGGGACCCTGGGCATATTTCTTTTTGTGTTTTTCAGAGTCCGTAGAAAGGCCTCTTTAGTGTCCTAAGTTTTCATAACTGTGACCTTAATTGCCTACCGTCTATAAGCGGTTAGTATTTTAACGACCGTTCCGCAGGTACATGTTCATTAATTATTTATGGTTCATTGAATAAATCAAATCAAATCTAATTTTATTTGTCACATACACATGGTTAGCAGATGTTAATGCGAGTGTAGCGAAATGCTTGTGCTTCTAGTTCCGACAATGCAGTAATAACCAACAAGTAATCTAACTAACAATTCCAAAACTACTGTCTTATACACACAAGTGTAAGGGGATAAAGAATATGTACATAAAGATATGTGAATGAGTGATGGTACAGAGCGGCATAGGCAAGATACAGTTGATGGTATCGAGTAAAGTATATACATATGAAAAAGTATGTAAACAAAGTGGCATAGTTAAAGTGGCTAGTGATACATGTATTACATAAAGATGCAGTAGATGATATAGAGTACAGTATATACAAATACATATGAGATTAATAATGTAGGGTATGTAAACATTATATTAGGTAGCATTGTTTAAAGTGGCTAGTGATATATTTTACATCCTTTCCCATCAATTCCCATTATTAAAGTGGCTGGAGTTGAGTCAGTGTGTTGGCAGCAGCCACTCAATGTTAGTGGTGGCTGTTTAACAGTCTGATGGCCTTGAGATAGAAGCTGTTTTTCAGTCTCTCGGTCCCAGCTTTGATGCACCTGTACTGACCTCGCCTTCTGGATGATAGCGGGGTGAACAGGCAGTGGCTCGGGTGGTTGTTGTCCTTGATAATCTTTATGGCCTTCCTGTAATATCAGGTGGTGTAGGTGTCATGGAGGGCAGGTAGTTTGCCCCCGGTGATGAGTTGTGCAGACCTCACTACCCTCTGGAGAGTCTTACGGTTGTGGGCGGAGCAGTTGCCGTACCAGGCGGTGATACAGCACGCCAGGATGCTCTCGATTGTGCATCTTGAGAAGTTTGTGAGTGCTTTTGGTGACAAGCCAAATTTCTTCAGCCTCCTGAGGTTGAAGAGGCGCTGCTGCGCCTTCTTCACGACGCTGTCTGTGTGGGTGGACCAATTCAGTTTGTCTGTGATGTGTATGCCGAGGAACTTAAAACTTGCTACCCTCTCCACTACTGTTCCATCGATGTGGATAGGGGGGTGTTCCCTCTGCTGTTTCCTGAAGTCCACAATCATCTCCTTAGTTTTGTTGACTTTGAGTGTGAGGTTATTTTCCTGACACCACACTCCGAGGGCCCTCACCTCCTCCCTGTAGGCCGTCTCGTCGTTGTTGGTAATCAAGCCTACCACTGTTGTGTCGTCCGCAAACTTGATGATTGAGTTGGAGGCGTGCGTGGCCACACAGTCGTGGGTGAACAGGGAGTACAGGAGAGGGCTCAGAACGCACCCTTGTGGGGCCCCAGTGTTGAGGATCAGTGGGGTGGAGATGTTGTCACCACCTGGGGGCAGCCCGTCAGGAAGTCCAGTACCCAGTTGCACAGGGCGGGGTCGAGACCCAGGGTCTCGAGCTTGATGACGAGCTTGGAGGGTACTATGGTGTTAAATGCCGACCTGTAGTCGATGAACAGCATTCTCACATAGGTATTCCTCTTGTCCAGATGGGTTAGGACAGTGGGCAGTGTGGTTGAGATTGCATCGTTTGTGGTCCTATTTGGGCGGTAAGCAAATTGGAGTGGGTCTAGGGTGCCAGGTAGGGTGGAGATGATATGGTCCTTGACTAGTCTCTCAAACCACTTCATGATGACTGAAGTGAGTGCTATGGGGCGGTAGTTGTTTAGCTCAGTTACCTTAGCTTTCTTGGGAACAGGAACAATGGTGGCCCTCTTGAAGCATGTGGGAACAGCAGACTGGGATAGGGATTGATTGAATATGTCCGTAAACACACCAGCCAGCTGGTCTGCGCATGCTCTGAGGGTGCGGCTGGGGATGCCGTCTGGGCCTGCAGCCTTGCGAGGGTTAACACGTTTAAGTGTTTTACTCACCTAAGCATGGAAAACAGTGTTTAAACCCTTTACAATGAAGATCTGTGAAGTTATTTGGATTTTTACGAATTATCCTTGAAAGACAGGGTTCTACAAAAAGGGATGTTTCTTTTTTTGCTGAGTTTATATCAAAGTTTGATGTTACTCATGTTGTTGCAGTTAGATATTGAACCCTTCTACGATGTGCAGCTATATGTCTGTGTTTGAATAGAATAACTTTCAATTATTCTGCATCTACGTTATAAGCGCCTTTAGCTTTCCCGATCTTTTATATTGTTCGTGATGGCATTGATCATTTATTGTTGTTAGTGGGTTTGTGTTGATGTCAGGACTGTATAGGAAGTCTTGACATACTGACATCAAAACCAATGTCAATATCTTTTATTTATTTGTATTTATTTTGATAGTCAATCTCTTGACTAGTCTACAGTAGTTTTGGAAATGATAGGAACACAAAGAAATTGATTAACACAACCACTCAAAACCAGCACCTGTCTGTGGAAGTGTATGTGTGCTTCTACATACTAAATATACCTTGAGATGAGGGACCCTGCAGGCACATAAATGGTTTGCTTGTCTTCTCCTGTAATGTGTGGAAGTGTCCTGAGTAGGACTTGCTGTGTGTTCTCCCCCATGCATGGCTATTGTTTAACAGCAGAGATTTAGACTGGGCAGCCTTGTGGAAAAAACACCATTATATTCACAGCATGAGCCCAACGACGCAGAATCCTGAAACTACCCTGTGTTAATCACAGATAAACTCCCTAACCTCCCCTGCTACAGAACCCCTGTTATGACAGAGACATGTCAATGGAGGAAGTAATATAAGTAGCATTTTATATATTACTTTAAAGTATAGTCACTGTAGAGTTATTATGTGTTAACTTACATGTGTATAACTACACTCTTTGGAAAAAAAGGTGCTTTCTCGTAGTCTTGCACGGTGTACCAGTACCACGGTAATATCACTGTACCAAAACATCATGATACTGATGATACCAACATTTTTTAATACCATTGTACCGTTTCATATGATACTACCAACTTTTTCAGCCCTAACGATCTAGGGAACCTGCTGGTGCCTGTTATAAAAATGTTTATAAAGTTAGTTTTGTTTATAATTTAAGCAACAGCCCCTAGTCTCTTGTATGGGCAGGTCCAATAATATCCACTTCACTTTCATGCACATATCACCTGTGGCAGCTGTAATCAGGCATCAGCATCATCTACCAGCCTTCATTCACCTGCTTCTCTCCATCCACTCTTCATGCACGTCTATTCCTCTGTCAGTTTTATAAAATATAATTTAGCCATGATGGCGAACTGGGATGCAGACCCAGACCCTGATGAGTCTTCTGTTGTTAGATTTGCAGATTTATCACATTGAAGCAGCGTGCAAAGCGAGCAATATTGATACATTGTATCATTTCATCGCTTGTTATAACCAAGAGCACAGACCAGCCTGCGTAGACTTTGCAAGTTCAATGTCATGCAGACTCTGGGTGTCAGAGAGGGAACTGTAGCATCGCTTCACGACAGGCATGCTTTCAGCTTTATAAAAATGAAAATGGCTTATCTATAGCTTAAACGGTTAAAAATAATTGACCCATACAGTTGAAGTCGGAAGTTTGCATACACTTAGGTTGGAGTCATTTAATCTCATTTTTCAACCACTCCACAAGTTTCTTGTTAACAAACTATAGTTTAGGACATCAGTAATTTTTCCAATAACTGTTTACAGACAGATTATTTAACTTATAATTCACTATATCACAATTCCAGTGGGTCAGAAGTTTACATACACTAAGTTGACTGCCTTTTAACAGTTTGGAAAATTCCAGAAATGATGTCATGGCTTTAGAAGCTTCTGAAGCTTCTAATTGACATCATTTGAGTCAATTGGAGGGGTACTTGTGGATGTATTTCAAACCCTACCTTCAAACTCAGTGCCTCTTTGCTTGACATCATGGGAAAATGAAAAGAAATCAGCCAAGACCTCAGAAAAAAATGTAGACCTCCACAAGTCTGGTTCATCCTTGGGAGCAATTTCCAAATGCCTGAAGGTGCCGCGTTCATCTGTACAAACAATAGTACGCAAGAATAAACAGCATGGACGACGCAGCCATGAGACCATGTCTCCTAAGGATGAACGTACTTTGGTGCGAAAAGTGCAAATCAATCCCAGAACAACAGCAACGGACCTTGTGAAGATGCTGGAGGAAAAAGGTACAAAAGTATCTATATCCACAGTAAAACGAGTCCTACCGTGAGGGAAAAAATGTATTTGATCCCCTGCTGATTTTCTACGTTTGTTCACTGACAAAGAAATGATCAGTCTATAATTTTAATGGTAGATTTATTTGAACAGTGAGAGACAGAGTAACAACAACATAATTCAGAAAAACGCACGTCAAAAATTTTATAAATTGATTTGCATTTTAATGAGGGAAATAAGTATTTGACCCCTATGCAAAACATGACTTAGAGGGATTTTGTCCCACTCCTCTATGCAGATCTTCTCCAATTTTTTAAGGTTTCAAGGCTGACGTTTGGCAACTCGAACATTCAGCTCCCTCCACAGATTTTGTATGGGATTAAGGCTAGGCCAATCCAGGACCTTAAAAACTTCTTAGGGATAGGGGGCAGCATTTTCACTTTTGGATAAATAGCGTGCACAATTTCAACTTCCTGCTACTCATTCCAGGAATATATTATATTCATATGATTAGTAGGTGTGGATAGAAAACACACTGAAGTTTCTAAAACCATTTCAATCATGTCTGTGACTATAACATAATTTATGTAGCAGGCAAAACCCTGAGGAATAACTGTTCAGATTTTCTTCTTCTTTTTGCCTCTGACCGTTCTCTCGGTTGTCTTTGCCAAGGGATATTTGATAGCGACCATTTTACAGTTCCTACGACTTCCACAGGATGTCACCAGTCTTTGGAATTGGGTTGAAGTTAATGCAACGAAGAAGAAGCACATCCTGGAACAACGTTACACTGTTGAGAGTTACGCAAGATGAGAAAAGGTGCATGGTTTGTTTACTTGCTCTATTGAATACAGATTGCCTCATCTACAATTGAATCGATTATTAACGTTTAAAAATACCTAAAGTTGCATGACAAAAATAGTTTGAAATATTTTGGCAAAGTTTATAGGCAATCTTTGAAATGTTTTAGTAGTGAAGTTGTGTTTTGGCAAGCTGTTTTTTTCTGGATCAAACGTGATTTATAAATGGACATTTTGGGTATACATGGACGGAATTCATCGGGAAAAAAGGACCAATTGTGATGTTTATGGGACATATTGGAGGGCCAACAAAGAAGCTCGTCAAAGGTAATGCATGTTTTATATTTTATTTCACCGTTTTGTGTAGCGCCTGCTACGCTAGTTATTTTGTTTACTACTGATTCAGATGGGTGCATGCATCAGATAATAGCTTCTCATGCTTTCGCCGAAAAGCATTTTAAAAATCTGACATGTTGACTGGATTCACAACGAGTGTAGCTTTAATTGAGTATCTTACATTTGTGATTTAATGAAAGTTTGAATTTTGTAGAATTTTATTTGAATCTGGCGCTCTGCATTTCCCCAGGCAATTGGCCCGTTGAGACGCTAGCGTCTCCATATCCTCAAGAGGTTAATGTGCTTCTTCTTGAGCCACTCCTTTGTTGCCTGGGCCGTGTGTTTTGGGTCATTGTCATGCTGGAATACCCATCCATGACCCATTTTCAATGTCCTGGCTGAGGGAAGGAGGTTCTCACCCAAGATTTGATGGTACATGGCACCATCCATCGTCCCTTTGATGCGGTGAAGATGTCCTGTCCCCTTAGCAGAAAAACACCCCCAAAGCATAATGTTTCCACATCCATGTTTGACGGTGGGGATGGTATTCTTGGGTCATAGGCAGCATTCCTCCTCCTGCAAACACAGCGAGTTGAGTTGATGCCAAAGAGCTCCATTTTGGTCTCATCTGACCACAACACTTTCACCCAGTTGTCCTCTGAATCATTCAGATGTTCATTGGCAAACTTCAGATGGGCATGTACAGTGGGGAGAACAAGTATTTGATACACTGCCAAAAACCAGCAAAATCGGTAGTGTACCAAATACTTGTTCTCCCCACTGTATATGTGCTTTCTTGAGCAGGGAGACCTTGTGGGCACTGCAGGATTTCAGTCCTTCATGGTGTAGTATGTTACCAATTGTTTTCTTGGTGACTATGGTCCCACCTGCCTTGAGATCATTGACAAGATCCTCCCGTGTAGTTCTGGGCTGATTACTCACCGTTCTCATGATCAACTCCATGAGGTGAGATCTTGCATGGAGCCCCAGGCCGAGGGAGATTGACAGTTATTTTGTGTTTCTTCCATTTGCGAATAATTGCACCAACTGTTGTCACCTTCTCACCAAGCTGCTGGGCGACGGTCTTGTAGCCCATTCCAGCCTTGTGTAGGTCTACATTCTTGTCCTTGACATCCTTGGAGAGCTCTTTGGTCTTGGCCATGGTGGAGAGTTAGGAATCTGATTGATTGCTTCTGTGGACAGGTGTCTTTTATACAGGTAACAAACTGAGATTAGGAGCACTCCCTTTAAGAGTGTGCTCCTAATCTCAGCTCGTCATCTGTATAAAAGGCACCTGGGAGCCAGAAATCCTTCTGATTGAGATTGGGTCAAATACTTATTTCCCTCATTAACCTCTCTGGGGTATGTGGGACGCTAGCGTTCTTACCTGGCCAAAAGCCAGGGAAAATGCAGAGTGCCAAATTCAAATAAATTACTATAAAAATCAAACTTTCATTAAATCACACATGCAAGATAGCAAATTAAAGCTACACTTGTTGTGAATCCAGCCAACATGTCAGATTTCAAAAAGATTTTAGGCGACAGCAAACGATGCTATTATCTGAGGATAGCACATCCGTAAACAAAGAGAGAAACCATATTTCAACCCTGCAAGTGCGACACAAAACGCAGAAATAAAAATATAATTAATGCCTTACCTTTGACGAGCTTCTTTTGTTGGCACTCCAATATGTCCCATAAACATCACAAATGGTCCTTTTGTTCAATTAATTCCGTCTATATATATCCAAAATGACGATTTATTTATTTGATCCAGAAAAACACCGTTTCCAACCTGCATAACCTGACTACAAAATATCTCAAAAGTTACCTGTAAACTTTGCCAAAACATTTCAAAATACTTTTGTAATACAACTTTAGGTATGTTTTAACATAAATAATCGATTAAATTGAATACGGGATGATCTGTGTTCAATTGAGGAAGAAAACAAACTGTAGCATGCTTTCTGGTCACTCGCCTCTAACAGTACACTTCAAGTAACCCTCGTTCAAGATGTCCGTACTTCTTCATTACACAAAGGAATAACCTCAACCAATTTCTAAAGACTGTTGACATCCAGTGGAAGCGATAGGAACTACAAGAAAGTCCCTTGGAAATCTGAATTCCCAATGAAACCTCATTGAAAAGAGAGTGACCTCAAAAAAGAAAAATCTGAATGGTTTGTCCTCCGGGTGTCGCCTGCTAAATAAGTTCTGTTATACTCACAAACATGATTCAAGCAGTTTTAGAAACTTCAGAGTGATATGTATCCAAATATACTAATACTATGCATATCTTATCTTCGGGGATGAGTAGCAGGCAGTTGAATTTGGGCATGCATTTCATCTGGACGTGAAAATACTGCCCCATGTCACCAAGAAGTTAAAATGCAAATCAATTTCTAACATTTTTGACATGAGTTTTTTGTTTTTTTGTTATTCTGTCTCTCACTGTTCAAATAAACCTACCATTAAAATTATAGACTAAAAATAATTTATTTGTCAGTGGGCAAGCGTACAAAATCAGCAGGGGATCAAATACTTTTTTCACTCACTGTATATCGACATAACCTGAAAGGCCGCTCAGCAAGGAAGAAGCCACTGCTCCAAAACCACCATAAAAAAACAGACTTCGGTTTGCAACTGCACATGGGGACAAATATCATACTTTTTGGAGAAATGTCCTCGTCTTATGAAACAAAAATAGAACTGTTTGGCCATAATGACCATCGTTATGTTTGGAGGAATAAGGGGGAGGCTTGCAAGCCACAGAAACCCTCCCAACCGTGGCAGGTGTTAGAATGGCCAAGTCAAAGTCCAGACCTGAATCCAATCGAGAATCTGTGGAAAGAACTGAAAACTGCTGTTCACAAATGCTCTCCATCCAACCTCACTAAGCTTGAGCTGTTTTGCAAGGAGGAATGGGAAAACATTTCAGTCTCTCGATGCGCAAAACTGATAGAGACATACCCCAAGCGACTTACAGCTGTAATCGCAGCAAAAGGTGGCGCTACAAAGTATTAATTTAAGGGGGCTGAATCATTTTGCACGCCCAATTTTTCAGTTTTTGATTTGTTAAAATAGTTTGAAATATCCAATAAATGTTGTTCCACTTCATGATTGTGTCCCACTTGTTGTTGATTCTTCACAAAAAATACAGTTTTATATCTTTATGTTTGAAGCCTGAAATGTGGCAAAAGGTCGCAAAGTTCAAGGGGGCCGAATACTTTCGCAAGGCACTGTATTCCTTCCTCCCGTTCCTCCAACCAAATCATATGTAGGCCTTTGATAATATGAGCAAATCAGCCATTAAATGTAATATTCTATTATACACTGAACGGTGTGAAGTTAACCTCTCTAGGGTATGTGGGACGCTAGCGTCCCATCTGGCCAACATCCAGTGAGGTTGCGAGCACCAAATTCAATTACATAAATGCTCATTATAAAAATTCAGAAAACAAAACATATTTTACATAGGTTTAAAGATTCATTTCTTGTTAAACCAACCACACTATCATATTTATAAAATGATTTTCGGTGAAAGCATACCTAGCCCAGAACATACCTAGCCCAGAACATAGCCCAGTTGACAAATTATTACAAACAGTAACCAGCCAAGCAGAAGTGTTACCTAACCCAGAACATAGCCCAGTTGACAAATTATTACAAACAGTAACCAGCCAAGCAGAAGTGTTACAAAACTCAGAAATAGAGATACAATTAATCCCTTACCTTTGTTCATCTTCATATGGTGGCAATCAGAAGACATTAATTTACTCAATAAATGTTCCTTTTGTTCGATGAAGTCTCTTCATATCCAAAAACCGGTTAGCTTGTCAAACTTGTCAAACGATGTTTATATTCAATCCTTAGGTTGTTTTTTAGCCTAAATGATCTATAATATTTCAACCGGACAATACCGTTGTCAATATAAAAGGTAAACAATAAATGCACATGCGCCTGAAAAAGCTCTGCGACACGTTAGAGTCCACTCAGTCAGACTGGTCTTACTCCCTCATTTATAAGAATACAAGCCTGAAACGATTTCTAAGACTGTTGACATCTAGTGGAAGGCATAGGAACTGCAAATGGAGTCCTAAGTCAATGGATACTATAATGGCATTGAATAGAAAAATACAAAACCAACAACAAAAAATGACTTCCTGAATAGATTTTTCTCAGGTTTTCGCCTGCTAAATCAGTTCTGTTATACTCACAGACACTATTTTAACTTTAGATTGTTTTATATCCAAATCTACCAGTTATATGCATATCATATCTTCTGGGCCAGAGTAGCAGGCCATTTAATTTGGGAATGCTTTTCATCCAAAATTCCGAATGCTGCCCCCTACCCTAGAGAGGTTAAATAATTTGTCCACCATGGTATCACGACACTACTCGGTATCGTGATACTTGGCCATGTGTCGTATCGTTTGTAAAGTGTTGGTATCATGACAACACTACTATCTAGAACATTAAAGGGTTATTCGGCTGTCCCCATATGAGAACCCTTTAAAGAACCCTTTTTGGTTCCAGGTAAAACTAACCCTTACCACAGAAGGTTCAACATGGAACCGAAAAGAGTTCTACCAAGAACCAAAAAGGCTTATCCTATAGTCCCAGATGGTATTACATAGAACGTTGCGGCCCCGCCCGCCTGTGGGGAAAACAAACTATGGTAGTCTTGGTTACACCATTGACTCACAGCAAATACTTTTACCTTTTTAAAATACAATTTTCTTGTTGCCTGGTTGTTTTAGTCAATTACAAATCTACATTTAAGAAAAGTAAAACATGTCCAAAGACTACTTTTCAACATTGCCTGCTACCAAATCTGCTCAAGGATTCTCACAACCACAGAATGGCATCGACAGAGATGGTCGCCTCGCTTCGAGTTCTTAGGAAACTATGCAGTATTTTTTTTTTCTTATGTGTTATTTCTTACATTGTTACCCCAGGAAATCTTAAGTCTTATTACATACAGCTGGGAAGAACTATTGGATATAAGAGCAACGTCAATTTACCAACATCAAGACCAGGAATACGACTTTCCCGAAGCGGATCCTCTATTCAGAACACCACCCAGGACAATGGATTTAATCCCAGTAGCTGACCCAAAACAAAAGCGCCGCAGAAGGGGCAGATGGAGCGGCCTCCTGGTCAGGCTCCATAGACGTGCACATCGCCCACCGCTCCAGAGTATACTACTCGCCAATGTGCAGTCTCTTGACAACAAGGTAGGCGAGATTCGAGCAATGGTTGCCTTCCAGAGAGACATCATAGTCTGTAACATTCTCTGTTTCACGGAAACATGTCTCTCTCGGGATATGTTGTCGGAATCAGTTCAGCCACCGGGCTTCTCCCCCTCTAGTGAACACCAAGATTGCACACAAGGAACTTCACTCTATGACTCTATTTAAACTGGAAACTATATATCTGTAGGCTGCATTTATTGTAGCTGGGGATTTTAACAAAGGACATTTGAGAAAAGGCTACCTAAATTCAGTATATTGATTGCACGACTCGCAGGGCTAATACTCTTGATCACTGCTACTCTAACTTCTGCGATGCATACAAAGCCCTCCCCCACCCTCCCTTTGGGAAATCTGACCACGAATCCATCTTGCTCGTCCCGTCTTATAGGCAGAAACTCAAACAGGATGTACCAGTGACGAGAACCATTCAACGCTGGTCTGACCAATCGGAAGCCATGCTTCAAGATTGTTTTGATCACGGGGACTGAAATATGTTCCGGTCAGCCTCAGAGAAAAAACATTGACCTATATGCTGACTTGGTGAGTGCGTTTATTAAGAGGTGCATTGGAGATGTTGTACCCACTATGACTATTAAAACCTACACTAACCAGAATCCATGGATGGATGGCGGAATTCGCGCAAAACTGAAAGCACGATCCATTGCATTTAACCATGGAAAGAGGATTCCGCGAGTGCTAGCTGACTGTACTACAGACACCTGACATTGTCGTGGGAAAGACTCATTGTTATCTTTTCATAAAACAACTGGTTGCAGTAAAGAGCCAACCTGTATACTAAGGAGATGCTGAGGGAAATTGACGAGTACCAACAGCTTTACGCTATGGGGGAACAGTATACTCCATTATGGAAAGATCCAACCACCTCACAAAATAACTTTAACCTCTCTAGGGTATGTGGGACGCTAACGTCCCACCTGGCCAACATCCAGTGAGACTGCAGAGCGCCAAATTCAAATACAGAAATACTCATTATAAAAATTCAGAAAAGATACAACTATTAAACATAGGTTTAAAGATGAACTTCTTGTAAATCCAACCACGGTGTCAGATTTAAAAAATGCTTAATGGCGAAAGCATACCTTACAATTATTTGAGAACATAGCCCAGCAGACAAATCATTACAAACAGTAACCAGCCAAGTCGAAGAGTTACACAAGTCAGAAATAGAGATAACATTAATCACTTACCTTTGATGATCTTCATATGTTTGCACTCAGAAGACATTAATTTATTCAATAAAGTCTCTTTATATTCGAAAACCTCCGCTTTGTTCGCGATTCTTCAGGAATCCACAGGCTCAAACTCAGTCACAACAGGCAGACAAAAAAATCAAAATTGTATCCATAAAGTTCATAGAAACATGTCAAACAATGTTTATATTCAATCCTCAGGTTGTTTTTAGCCTAAATAATCTATAATATTTCAACCGGACAATAACGTTGTCAATATAAAAGGTAAACAAGAAAGGCACTCATGAAAAGCTCTGTGACATGGCAGGGTCCACTGATTCAGACTGCTCTTACTCCCTCATTTTTCAGAATACAAACCTAAAAATAATTCTAAAGACTGTTGACATCTAGTAGAAGGCATAGGAACTGCAATTTGAGTACTAAGTCAATGGATACTGTAATGGCATTGAATAGAAAAATACAAAAAAAAGAGTCCTACTTCCTGAATAGATTTTTCTCAGGTTTTCGCCTGCCAAATCCGTTCTGTTATACTCACAGACATTATTTTAACCGTTTTGGAAATTTTAGAGTGTTTTCTATCCAAATCTACTACTTATATGCATATCCTATCTTCTTGTCCTGAGTAGAAGGCAGTTTAATTTGGGCATGCTTTTCATCCAAAATTCCAAATGCTGCCCCCTACCCTAGAGAAGTTAAACCTACAAAAAAGGAAAAACAGATTAATCTACAGACACGGACGATTTCCTTACTATTGAAGTAGAGGCTAGTGCTCTGGCTGGAATCTATGCAACACTGGAAAAGTTGTGTGAGGAGGTAGCAGGGCTGGGGGGAGTTTGTAGTTCAGCCCGAGTGAAATTCTCACGCTCCAAGGAGAAAACAATTTGTCACATACACATGTTAATGCGAGTGTAGCGAAATGCTTGTGGTTCTAGTTCCGATAATGCAGTAATAACCAACAAGTAATCTAGCTAACAATTCTAAAACTGCTACCTTATAGACACAAGTGTAAGGGGATAAAGAATATGTACATAAAGATATATGAATGAGTGATGGTACAGAGCGGCATAGGCAAGATACAGTAGATGGTATTGAGTAGAGTATATACATATGAGATGAGTATGTAAACAAAGTGGCATAGTTAAAGTGGCTAGTGATACATGTATTACACAAAGATGCAGTAGACCAGGGGTGTCAAACATACGGCCCGCGGGCCGGAACCGGCCCCCAAGGAGGTTCGATCAGGCCCGCAGGATAATTTGAAAGTGGAAAAAATGCATAAAAGACATGGAATTAATATTTTTAATTCGCTGCAATTCATGGATTATCCGCTAAGGGCGCACTCTTTCCATCAGAGTAGAAGACAAGCCGCATCACTGAGACAGACTGAAAACAGCAGACGGTATCAATGCGCCATCTGCTGCTTGTTACGACGTTGTTAATACCTTGGTCTCTACCTCTCCACTACACCCTCATTAGCCAAAATGTCGTTATCCAAACGGAGAAAAGTAGATAAGGAGTGTAGAATTTTCAAAGAAAAATGGACCACGTCCTATTTATTTACAGAGATGCACGGAAAACCTTTGTGCTTGGTGTGTTTGCAACAAGTTTCGGTATTGAAGGAATATAATATTCGACGCCACTACGAGACTCATGACAGCGAAAAATATGACGGCTTGCAAGGACAACTGAGAAGAGATAAGATTAACGAATTGCTGGCGGGTCTGAGGAAACAGCAGTCAACTTTCATCCAGAGCCAAGAAGTCAGTGAAGCAGCGGTAAAAGCCAGCTACCTAATTGCTAGCGAAATAGCATTAGCATCGAAGCCATATTCCGACGGTGACTTTGTTAAACGATGCATGATGAAGGCGGCTGAACTTGTATGTCCCGAGAAGCGACAAGCTTTTGCCAATATTAGCCTGACGAGGAATACTATAGCAGAGAGGATTTCGGAACTATCGGCAGATTTAGACAGTCAATTGAAACAGAGAGTCAAGTCATTTATTGCATTTTCCGTGGCAATTGACGAGAGCACTGACATCACAGACGTGGCCCAACTGGCCATATTTATTCGAGGAGTTGATGAGACATTGACTGTTACTGAAGAGTTTCTTGAGTTGGTGCCAATGATGGACACCACAACAGCCGAGGACATTTTCGGCTCTGTCGTTGCTGCATTGGACAGAGTTGGAGTGGACTGGTCCCGCGCTGTCAGCCTGGCTACAGACGGTGCGCCATCCATGGTCGGAAAGAAAGCAGGTGTCGCGACAAAGTTCAAAGACAAAGTACAAGCCCTTAATGGAGGAGATCGTTTCTGGGCATTTCACTGTATTTTGCACCAGGAGGCATTGTGTTGCAAGTCGCTGAAAATGGACCACGTCATGGAGGTGGTTGTTCGCACTGTAAATTTCATCCGGTCCAGAGGTCTGAACCATCGTCAGTTTGACAAACTTCTCAGCGACAGCAACATTACCCACAGCCTGCCATACCACACTGAAGTGAGATGGTTAAGCCGAGGCGCTGTGCTGAGGCATTTCTTTGATCTACGAGAGGAAATCGGACAGTTCATGGAGAAAAAAGGAAAACCGGTGTTGGAATTACAATCTCAGGAATGGCTACGGGACCTTGCATCCTTGGTTGATATTACTGAACACTTGAACAATCTGAACAAAATGTTGCAAGGCCGCAAAAAAGTTGTCACACAGTTTTCTGACAACATACATGCATTTAAGTTGAAGCTGACTTTGTGGGAGATGCAACTGGCAAATGGCAACCCTGCTCATTTCCCCTGTCTGAGAGATGTGTGTGTGACCAGACCTGATGCGGACATGAAACGGTACAAAGACAAAATTGCAGGACTACTGCGGGAGTTTGAGAAACGTTTTCAGGTATTTGGTGAACTTGAGACAGAATTTTCAGTTTTTCGCTCACCTTTCACAGTTAAAGCTTCTGATCTGCCGGTCGAAATTCAGCTAGAGATAATTGATTTGCAGTGTGATGCAGATTTGAAGGGCAAATTTGCCTCTGTAGGTCTGGACAGATTTTATCAGTATCTACTACCAGGGTACCCCAAATTAACAGCCCTGGCTGCTAAAATTTTGTGCATGTTTGGGACAACCTACCTTTGTGAACAAATTTTCTCAGTGATGAATATCAATAAAACAAAAATGCGTTCAAGGCTCACAAACAAGCACTTAAATGACATTCTGAAAGTGACAGCTAGTCAGGACATGTCACCTGGTGTTGATGCACTTGTACAGGCCAAAAGATGCCAAGTTTCAGGTACAAATACAAGTCCAGACTAGACTAACACCTTTAAAATGCTGCCTTAGATACTGTTTGCATTGAAAGAATACAGCTCTGTGAAGATGAATCCTTACTGTGGTGATTTAAAAAATGTGCACTTTAATGTTAGTCAGCAGCTTCAAAACAAAAGTTGTGTGATGGAATTCTACTGTTCATACAACTCCATAAATTTTCAGTATGTATTGTATGTGTATGTATGTTTCATGTATGAAGTTTACAGATTTACAGGACAGGCGAACACTTTCTTCATTACACATTTAAAATCACTCTCCTTAGTTTGTAAGGTGTACGCAGGGATTACATTTAGATTTTATATGCGTATGCGTAAGTGGTTTAAAAATTCCTTTCTTTAAAAGTCTCATTTAATCTTAAAGTGCATTACTATATTTTTCAGTACCAATTAAAGTTTTGTGCCTTTGTACAATCAGTGGGATCAGTTGCAATGCATATTTGTGAATGATAAAAGTAAATTGCACATTTGTCTAAGGAAATATGAGGTGTTTCATGAAATGTTTTGTAAAAGGATAGTTCATTAAATTTCAATATTTTCCTAATGTTCTTGTGCTTCTTTACACCAAAACAAAGGAAAGACATGATATTTTGGTTATTTATAGCAGAGTATGGTATAATTTTAATGGTCCGGCCCACTTGACATCTCCCTAGGCCGTATGTGGCCCACGATGCGAAATGAGTTTGACACCCCTGCAGTAGACGATATAGAGTACAGTATATACGTATACATATGAGATGAATAATGTACTCAGAGCCAAGGTAAAAATCCACAATTCCAACATGGATTGTCTACTCAGGGAAAACAGAGTGATGAAGAAGTTGCTACTAGACATACAAAGTCGTAGCATGCGTGAAAATCATTGTTTTTCTAGGATTCCTGAGGACGCATCCACTAAGCCAGAGGGCACGATCAGAGAATTCATGCAATCTGCCTTGAAACTTCCTATAGAGACTGAAAACAAGGTTGCTTTCCACTGAGTACAGAGACTTAGAGCTCGGAGTGACAAAACCAAGGGATCCCGACCGATCATTGCAAAATGTGAACACTACCAACAAAAGGAGCTGATGAAAAGCAGGGAAAGGGAGCTTAAAGGGACCAAATTTGGTCTCAATGACTAATTTCCAAGGAAGATAAACAAACGTCATAAGAGACTGTATCTGGTACAAAGGCAACAAAGGGAGAAGGGTAAGCATGCCTTTATCATTGTGGCAAACTCTTTGTAGATGATCATCTATTCCGAGACAGCTCCATAACACCATGGCTGTTCTAAATTCTACAGGGACTTCAGGTTACAATAAAAATAAACTATGGAAACTGTAAAATTATCTGAACATTATGAAGTGGATATGAACACACACGTACTCAATTACATGCTCGCTTACACATACGGACTTATACATACACACACATACCTGATCTCGCTCTCTTCTCTCACTCTTCCCTTTCTCTCTATTGTTGAGAACTGTTTTATAATTGAATGTGTTTATTGTTCGTCTATCGTTTGTGTTTACAACAAGCAAGGGGAAGATATCAGAATAGGGGCATTGGGGAATAATAACATATTGTACAGAATACATTTGTACTGTAGTGAAGCCATCTCTAGAGTAATGCAAGGTCTCTTTCATGATCATGTGAAACGTCAATTGCTATGGAAATGCTGGGATGTGATTTTCAATGATGTTAAAGGTAATTATGATGCAACTATGACGGTGATACGATATGGATTTCTCACAAATCTCGCCGAAGATGGTGCCTCTTCCTGTTCGGGCGGCGCTCGGCGGTCGTCGTCGCCGGCCTATTAGCTGCCATCGATTCCCTTTCCGTTTGTTTCTGTTTATTGGGTATAATTGGGTACACCTGTTTTGAGTTAGTGTTGTTTGTAGGCTATTTAAGGGCACTAGGCCCGCTGGGTATTTGTGCGGGTTTGTTCTCTGTTATTTTGGTGTTGGTGTATAAGTGTTCTCATTATTTTCCGGACAGTTTTAGTCCTATGTATTTTGGACGGGTGGTTTGGACGGGTGGTCGCCCTCGTGTTGGCATGTCCATGTCTCCGCTGTCGTTGGAATAAATAGATTCACGTACGATATTACCTGCTCTCTGCATTTGACTCCTCCACCGCACCATTTATAGAAGTCATAACAGGATTACAATTATCATCATGAATATTAAGGCTATATGCACTACATGTTACACACATATACACTCAACCATGTAAATTGGCAAAGTTATTATTTATTTGGACATCACACATTATAGACTTACTCTTATAGAGACATCGTACACACTCACTAAATCACATATCAGACATTTGAAAGCTCTAGTTTTGACCATCATAAACATCTGATGGCAGTAACTTTACAAGCACTAATTATGGTCAAACTGAGAATAGTATCTAGTTATGGTAAGGATGAAATAAGTATAGCCAGTTATAATTGTAACGGTTTAGTAGATTATAAAAAAGAAGATCAGTCTTTACATGGCTAAAAGAAATGGAATATAACATGTACTGTTTACAGGAAACTCACTCTACATCCTTAGATGAAGTTGCGTGGGAAAAGGAATGGGGTGGTGAAATAATTTTCTGTCATGGGCAAAGGAACTGTCACGGATTTCTTCCTGGGAAGGAGAGGACCAAAGCGCAGCTGGCTAAGTGTCCATGGTTTTAATAGGAAACCTCAAACATGAACACAACTACAAAACGTGAAAACCTGAAACAGTCCCGTGTGGCACAAACACTGACACAGGAAACAATCACCCACAAAATACGCAAATACAAAATACAAAATACTAAATATGGTTCCCAATCAGAGACAACAATAAACACCTGCCTCTGATTGAGAACAAATCTAGGCAACCATAGACTTACCTAGACACCTAAACTGAACACAACCCCATAAATCTACAAAAAACCCTAGACAAAATAAAACACATAAATCCCCCATATCACACCCTGACCTAAACCAAAATAATAAAGAAAACAAAGATAACTAAGGCCAGGGCGTGACAGGAACCAAAAATGTGTGATGATATTAATTAACAGAAATTTCGATCTGAATGTGCAAATATTCAGGAATGATCCGCAGGGAAGGTGGATCCTTTTGAATATGAAAGTGGACTAAAAAGAGTTTTGGCTCATTAATCTATATGGTCCAAATCAGTATAAATGTTTATGAAGAAGATGATCCATACTTCTTCATAAACATTTATACCAATTTATTGAACTTGCAGGCAACAAATGATCAAATCATTATGGTAGGAGACTATAACACAGTGTTAAGTATCTCAATGAACCGTAAAGGTAATCACTCTACAAACTATCATCACTGTGCCCTTAAGGAAATCACAAATATTATGGACACATTATAAATAGTGGATATTTGGAGACTAAAAAACCCTGACCTAGTGAGATATACATGGAGGAGACTTAATCAAGCTTGGCGTCTTGATTAGGAGACAGAATGTGATCGGCTCATCATCTGATTGGCATTCACATAACGCTTATAGATTTTCCACGTGGACGGGGATATTGGAAATTTACTGGAAGTTTACTGGAGGACGACTTATTTTTAACTAAGACAAAATTATTTATAACTGAATTTTCCAGTATTATGTAGGTTCAGCAAATCCCCTTATTGTTTGGGATACCTTTAAATGTACCTTTAGGGGTCATTCAATTCAATATTCATCAATAGTAAAAAAGCAGTTTCTGGCTAAAGAGACAAGACTAACAAAATAAATACATGAACTAATAGTACAGGTAGATAGCAATAAAAATGATTCTACAGAAATACAAAATAAGTTAGAGGGAAAACAAAAAGCACTTGAGGAACTTATTCAAGAACGATCAAATGTGATCTATTACAAAAATAAAGCAAACTGGAGGGAATATGGAGAAAAATGCACAAAATTCTTCCTGAATCTCCAATACAGGAACGCTAACAAAAATTATTTGCAGAAACATGTTACTGAAGATGGAGTCATCTATGATTCTCCAAATGATATTTTAAAAGATTAAGCTAATTATTTTAGGAAGATGTTCTCTTTCCGTCTCATCCTCTCCCACTGAATGAGGATTACGTTAAGGAATTCTTTCCAAATAATATAAAAATGGAAAATTAACAAATGTACAGAAAGATCAGTGCAAAGGCCAAATTACAGAGGAAGAACTGTTTGAGGCTATTAAATCCTTTCAGTCTGGAAAAACCCCAGGGCTTGATGGCATACCAGTAGCGGTATATCAAGCCTTTTTTGACATAATAAAAGCTCCATTGTTAGATTGTTTTAAACTACTGCTATAGAAATGGGGGTCTGTTAGGTACTCAGCACGAATGACTGATTTCTCTCTTATCAAAACAAGACCCTGATGACAAATATTAAAAAAAACTGGAGGCCCCTTACACTTCAATGTCGTGATGCAAAAAAATACTAGCGAAATGCAAAGCACTCAGAATTAAAAGGGTTTTACCAGGTATTGTTCATCCTGATCAGACAGGTTTTTTACATGGACGATACATTGGAGATAATATACGACAACTACTACAAATAATAGAACATCATGAAACATCTAAGAAGCCAGGCCTGCTATTTGTAACAACATTTTGAAAAGGCATTTGATAAAGACTGAATTTTATTTATAAATGCCTGGATTTTTTTCAATTTCGGTAATTATCTTATAAAATGGGCAAAAAATAATGTATAGCAACCCCAGGTGTAAAATAGTGAATAACGACTACTTCTCAGAGAGTTTTGTGTTGTCAAGGGGAGTTAACTTCTTGGATATAGGGGGCGCTCTTTTAATTTATGGATAAAAAAACGTTCCCGTTTTAAACAAGATATTTTGTCACGAAAAGATGCTTGACTATGCATATAATTGACAGCTTCGGAAAGAAAACACTCTGATGTTTCCAAATCTGCAAAGATATTATCTGTGAGTGCCACAGAACTGATGCTACAGGCGAAACCAAGATGAAATTTCAAACAGGAAATGCCCCAGATTTTGAATGAGCTTTTTTCCAATGTCTCCTTATATGGCTGTGAATACGCAAGGAATGAGCCTACACTTTCTGTCGTTTCCCCAAGGTGTCTGCAGCATTGTGACATATTTGTAGGCATATCATTGGAATATTGACCATAAGAGACTACATTTACCAGGTGCTCCAGTTGGTGTCCTCCGTTGCAATTATTGCGTAATCTCCAGCTGCGTGTATTTAACCATTTGCTTCAGAGGAGAAACCAAACTGCCACGAATGACTTATCATCGAATATATATGTGAAAAACACCTTGAGGATTGATTCTAAACAACGTTTGCCATGTTTCTGTCGATATTATGGAGTTAATTTGGAAAAACGTTTGGCGTTGTAATGACTGAATTTTCAGGGTTTTTTCTTAGCCAAACGTGATGAACAAAACGGAGCGATTTCTCCTACACAAATAATATTTTTGGAAAAACTGAACATTTGCTATCTAACTGAGAGTCTCCTCATTGAAAACATCTAACTGAGAGTCTCCTCATTGAAAACATCCGAAGTTCTTCAAAGGTAAATGATTTTATTTGAATGCTTTTCTTGTTTTTGTGAAAATGTTGTCTGCTGAATGCTAGGCTTAATGCTATGCTAGCTATCAATACTCTTAAACAAATGCTTGTGTAGCTATGGTTGAAAAGCATATTTTGAAAATCTGAGATGACAGGGTTGTTAACAAAAGGCTAAGCTTGTGAGCCAATATATTTATTTAATTTATTTATCATTTGCGATTTTCATGAATAGTTAACGTTACGTTATGGTAATGAGCTTGGGGCTATAATTACGCTCCCGGATACAGGATTCCTCAATGCAACAGGTTAAACAAGGGTGTCCGCTGTCACCATATCAATTCGTTATTGCCATTGAAATGCTCGCTATTAAAATCAAATCCAATGACAACATTAGAGGATTAGAAATCCAAGGCCTAAAAACAAAGGTGTCCATGTATGCCGATGACTCAAGTTGTATATTAAGTCTGCAAGCCAGATCCCTGCAATGTCTCGTTGAAGATCTGGATACAGTGCCTTGCAAAAGTATTCATCTTCCTTGGCATTTTTCCTATTTTGTTGCATTACAACCTGTAATTTAAATGGATTTTTATTTGGATTTCATGTAATGGACATACACAAAATAGTCCAAATTGGTGAAGTGAAATGAAAAAAAATCTTATTTCAAAACATTTCAAATGGAAAAATATGGAAATGTGGTGCGTACATCTGTATTCACCTCCTTGGCTATGAAGCCCCTAAATAAGATCTGGTGCAACCAATTACCTTCAGACGTCACATAATTAATTAAGGAAAGTCCAATCTAAGTGTCACATGATCTGTCACATGATCTCAGTATATTTGCACCTGTTCTGAAAGGCCCCAGAGTCTGCAACACCACTAAGCAAGGGGTACCATCAAGCAAGCGGCACCATGAAGAACACGGAGCTCTCCAAACCGGTCAGGGACAAAGTTGTGGAGAAGTACAGATCAGGGTTGGGTTATAAAATAATATCCGAAACTTTGAACATCCTACGGAGCACCATTAAATCCATTATTAAAAAATGCAAAGAACATGGCACCACAATAAACCTGCCAAGAGAGGGCCGACCACCAAAACTCATGGACCAGGCAAGGAGGGCATTAATCAGAGAGGCAACAAAGGGACAAAAGATAACCCAGAAGGGGCTGCAAAGCTCCACAGTGGAGATTGGAGTATCTGTCCAAAGAACCACTAAGCCGTACACTCCACAGAGCTGGGCGTTACGGAAGAGTGGCCAGAAAAAAGCCATTGCTTAAAGAAAAAAATAAGCAAACACGTTTGGTGTTCGCCAAAAGACATGTGGGAGTCTCCCCAAACATACGGAAGAAGGTACTCTGGTCAGAGAAGACTAAAATGTTGCCTTTTGTCCATCAAATAAAATGCTGTGTCTGGTGCAAACCCAACACCTCTCATCACCCTGAGTGAAGCATGGTGGTGGCAGAATCCTGCTGTGGGGATGTTTTTCATTTGCAGGGACTGGGAAACTGGTCAGAAGTGATGGAATGATGGATGGTGCTAAATACAGGGAAATTCTCGAGGGAAACCTGTTTCAGTCTTCCAGAGATTTGAGACTGGGACAGAGGTTCACCTTCCAGCAGGACAATGACCCTAAGCATACTGCTAAAGCAACACTCAAGTGGTTTAAGGGGAAACATTTAAATATCTTGGAATGGCCTAGTCAAAGTCCAGACCTCAATCCAATTGAGAATCTGTGGTATGACTTAAAGATTGCTGTACACGAGCAGAACTCATCCACCTTGAAGCAGCAAGAGCAGTTATACCTTGAAGAATTGGGCAAAAATCCCAATTGATAGATGTGCCAAGCTTATATAGACGTACCCCAAGAGACTTGCAGCTGTAATTGCCAATAAGGTTTCTCTACAAAGTATTGTCTTTGGGGGGGGGGTGAATAATTATGCACGAGCAAGTTTTCTTTTTGGGGGGTCTCATTTGTTGTTTGTTTCACCCCTCAAAATATTTTGCATCTTCAAAGTGGTAGGCATGTTGTCTAAATCAAGTGATACAACCCCCCCCCAAAATAATATTTTAATTCCAGGTTGTAAGGCAACAAAATAGTAAAAATGCCAAAGGGATGAATACTTTCTCAAACCACTGTAATTTTTCTGTACTCTCTGGACTAACTTTTACATTCTAACTTTTACATTTCCCTTCAGTTTACCTATAGTATGGGCTGATGGTAGGGCCTCCCGGGTGGCGCACGGCAACGCAGTGCTAGCTGTGCCAACAGAGACCCTGGGTACAAGCCCAGGCTCTGTAGCACCCGGCTGCGACCGGGAGGTCCATGGGGCTATGCACAATTGGCCCTGCCTACTCCTGATGATTTGTTTTTCAAATCATATGAGCAAAAACATTTTTGCTTTATCTGGGATGCTTAACTAGACAATATAAAATGGGCCAATTTGTACAATGAATATGAATTTGGTGGGTTGAGAATATTAAATATAAAAGCACTAAACCTCTCTAAAAGCTTCACTTATTCCAAAGTTGTACTTGAACCCTAAATGGTTCTCAAGTAGATTACTAAGAAAAGCTCATCCAATGTTTAAAAATGGCCTTTTTGCCTTTGTGCAGATTGCCATGTTTAATTTTCAATTAATTGAAAATTATACTTTTTTCAAAGTATCTCTCTTTTTCAAACAAGCATTGCGCTCTGTCTGGCTACAATTTAATTTTCATCCCCCTGAAAAGATATATCAAATATTACAACAAATATTATGGCTGAACTCAAATGTGCTGGTTGATAAAATACCTGTATTTATGAGAAAGATGTTTGAAAGGGTTATTTTGTTCTTAAATTATATTGTAAATTGGAACGGTAGAGTTATGTCCTTCAAGGAGTTATCAGAATTATATGGGAAGGTCTGCTCAATCCAAGACTACAACCAATTGATTACATCATTACCCCAAAAACTGGAGGAGGCAGGTGGCAGCGGGAGGAGGTAGGGAACTGGTCTGTCAGCCCAATATAAAGGATTAAAACTGGCAGAGGAATAAAAATAGCATAAATAGGAAAGTATACCAGTTTCATTTGAGGACCAAGATGTTGACAACTGTGCCATACAGATTGCAAAATAGTTGGGAAGAGATTTTTGATGTACCGATTCCATGGTACAGGGAGTATGAGTTGATATTTAAAACAAAGCAAGATTCAAGACTTCGTGCTTTTCAGATAAAATTATTATATAGAATTCTTGCCACCAACCAAATGTTGAATATTTGGGGCATAAAATCATCGTGCTCTGCAGATTTTGTTGTGAGGATACAGAAACAATAGACCATTTATTTTGGTATTTCCCTCAGGTAGCCTGTTTCTGGTCTCAGGTTCAGGAATGGCTGAAAATGCATAGCATTGATCTAAAATTGACTAAATAAATAAATAAAACTAAATAAAACATAATGAAACATAATAATAAACATAACATAATACATTTGAATGACACTGAGGGCCAGTGTTTGCCTGAGGCTGATGCCATGCAGGTATTTGTACACATGCATATACACACACTCTAAAAAAAATGCATACAAGAACACACATACATATAATAGGCCAGACATGCACACAAACATGTACAGTTGGCATTACTGTTATGATTTCAGTTGTCCTTGATGTTCTTTGTTTTAAATAGAATGTACATAGATTTTTCTATTGTTATTTTTCAATTGTGTTATTGACTGTACGTTTGTTTATGTGTAACTCTGTGACGTTGTTTTTGTCGCACTGCTTTGCTTTATCTTGGCCAGGTCGCAGTTGAAAATGAGAACTTGTTCTCAACTGGCCGACCTGGTTTTAAATAAAAGGTTAAATAAAATTTAAAAAATAAAAATCTTATATATTTTTTTGCATTGTTGTTTGCTGTTTTCTTCTGTCTTTTCCTTTTTTCTCTTTAGTTCATTCGCTTGGATGTTGGTGCATTGGTAGGTTCTTGGAGGTGGGGAATGGAATTAATTGTATTTTTTATTTTTCTTCTTGGGGGGGAATGTACATTCGAGTGTGTCTCGAATGGTTGAGGGACAGTTATTGGGGAACTGTGGGGGGAGGGTTCAGGTTCACTTTTTTTGGCCTGGTGGGAGATCTGTCAACGTGCCCTTGAGCTCCATTGATGCTTCTGTGTGTCACTCTGATTGGGAGTCTGTTGGATGACTGGTATGATGTAGTTGTTGAGCGGCTTCACTGCAAGTATATTGTATGTTTTCGGATATTTAAAAACATTTTTTTTAAACAATAACAAAGAATATATATTTTTTTAAATAACATGGAAAGAGGTCTGGAAATATGGTATAAACAGTATAAACAGTCTAGTTATTCCCTCCGCAAGGGAATCAAACAAGCGAAATGCCGGTACAGGGACAAGGTGGAGTCATAATTCAACGGCTCAAACAGAAGACATATGTGGCAGGGTCTACAGGAAACCACAGACTACAAAAACAGCCACGTCACGTACACCGATGTCATGCTTCCAGACAAATAAACACCTTCTTTGCCCGCTTTGAGGATAACACAGTGTCAACGTCGCGGCTCGCTAGCAAAGACTGCGCCTCCCCCTCTCCTTCTCCAAGGCTGATGCGAGTAAAACATTTAAACTTGTTAATCCTCGCAATGCTGCTGGCCCAGACAAAATCCCTAGCCGTGTCCTCAGAGCATGCGCAGACCAGCTGGCTGGTGTGTTTACAGACATATTCAATCGCTCCCTATCCCCAGCTGTTGTCCCCACATGCTTCAAGATGGCTACCATTGTTCCTGTACCCAAGAAGGTAAAGATAACAACTAAATGACTACCGCCTCGTAGCACTCACTTCTGTCATCTTGAAGTACTTTGAGAGGCTGGTCAAGGATCATATCATCGCCACCCTAGACTCACTTCAGTTTGCATACCGCCCCAACAGGTCCACAGATGACGCAATCGCCATCACACTGCACACTGCTCTATCCCATCTGGAAAATAATTATGTATATGTAAGAATGCTGTTCATTGACTACAACTCAGCATTCAACACCATAGTACCATCCACGCTCATCATCAAGCTGGAGGACCTGGGTCTCAACCACACCCCGTGCAACTTGGTCCTGGACTTTCTGACAGGTCGCCCCCAGGTGGTGAAGGTAGGAAACAACATCTCCAAATCGTTGACCCTCAACACAAGGGCCCCACAAGGGTGTGTGATCAGCCCTCTCCTGTTGTCCCTGTTCACCCATGACAGTGTGGCCATGCACGCCTCCAAGTCAATAATCAAGTTTGCAGACAACACAACAGTAGTGGGCCTGATCACCAAAAACAATGAGACAGTCTACAGGGAGGAGGTGAGGGCACTCGGAGTGTGGTGTCAGGAAAACAACCTCTCACTCAATGTCAACAAAACAAAAGAGATGATCATGGACTTCAGGAAACAGCAGAGAGAGCACCCCCCTATCCACATCGAAGGGACAGCAGTGGAGAAGGTTGAAAGTTTTAAGTTCCTGGGCATACACATCACAGACAAACTGAAATGGTCCATCCACACAGACAGTGTGGTGAAGAAGGTGCAACAACACCTCTTCATCCTCAGGACACTGAATAAATTTGGCTTGTCACCCAAAACCCTGACAAACCTTTACAGATGCACAATCGAGAGCATCCTGTCGGGCTGTATCACCGCTGGGTTCGGCAACTGCACCACCCACATCCGCAGGGCTCTCCAGAAGGTGGTGCGGTGTGCACAACGCATCACCGGGGGCAAACTACCTGCCCTCCATGACACCTACAGCACAAGATGTCACAGGAAGGCCAAAAAGATCATTAAGGACAACAACCACCTGAGCCACTGCCTGTTCACACCGCTATCATCAAGAAGGCGAGGTCAGTACAGGTGCATCAAAGCAGAGACCGAGAGATTGAGAAACAGCTTCTATCTCAAGGCCACCAGACTGCTAAACAGCAATCACTAGCTCAGAGAGGCTGCTGCCTATATTGAGACCCAATCACTGGTCACTTTAATAAATTGATCACTAGTCATTTTAAACAATGCCACTTTAAATATTGCCAATTTAATAATGTTTACATATCTTACATTACTCATATCACATGTGTATACTATATTTTTATCATCTACTGCACCTTGCCTTTGCCGCTCGGCCATTGCTCTTCCATATACATATATTTACATATTCTCATTCACCCCTTTATATTTGTGTTATTACTGCGCTGTCGGAACTAGAATTACAACATTTCCCTACACTCGTATTAACATCTGCTAACCATGTGTATGTGACCAATTAGATTTGATTTGACATGGATAGTGTAGGGCTTCCCTCATGCTCCTTTTCATTACGACGCCACGTTAGCCACGTGAGGGAATGCTAACTACCAACCAGAACATTAAGCAAGCCAAGACCAACAATACAAATAGACTGAATATAAAGCTACAAGTAGTGAGTGGAGTTACAAATGGACTATACTAAACGAATGAAAAGTATTACCTGTGATGACACACATTACGTGTAACCTACTTCTTCTAGGCTTTATTTCCCTACATGGGAACATGTTTGTTTTCCCCAATTGTGGGCATGGTCAAGGGGAATTCCTTCTTCTGACATGAATACCGACTCGAAGTATGGGGACAGCCGAAGATCCCTTTCGGAATCCTTTTTTCTAAGAAAGTAGTTATTATGAGTGTGAACCTTATGATTTCAAACAAAAGGATCTGAACCACATTCTTGTTCTCACAGTTCATTACAAAATCAAGACATTATTAACTCTTATTAATTATTCACACTTGGATGAACACTGGTGATGCACATATTCATGCACACATAGAGCCACAGCAAGTAACTTTCAGCAAAGTTTTAGGGGGAGTACAGTTCAAAAACTCTCAAAGTATTCATATTCAAATAGCTCCCATACTCTTTTAAAAAATAGCTTAAAACATAACCTTGTGATGTCTTTCATGATGCGTCTCTTTTCTTTTTTCCTGAATAGCGCTCCTCCCTTCATCCTGCTCTCTGTGTGTGTGTCTGATGTGTGTCTGATATTGTGCACAGTCCTCCCCTGACATCTCTTCACTGTGAAGTTTGGGCCTAATTCCTAGTGTGCCTCCCTCACTTCCATCCCAGGATGTCTCTATCAATGCCTCTCCTCCTCCCCAGAGAGACACTGATTGTACCTGAGGCTGAGAAAACATATACATTTTGTTCATATGACCTTTTCTCTCCTTTTTTATTGGAAGCCTGTATGTCACCTTGCATAATAACTTCCCCTTTCCCCCAAACCACCTCCTCTAAAAATAGTCCCTGACATTACAAGTTTGTAGTACTGAGTCATTAGTGCCTTTTGAGGTCCGTTTTGGTAAAAAGATAATATCACGGTTTTCGATTTTGGTTTCAATTTATTCTTTAAATCATTAAATTAATTATGAAATATGTACTTTAAATTATTTTAGAGCTTTTTAATAAAAATTCTGAATACAAATACCGAGATCATTCAATTGCCAAAACATTGAAAACATTCCATTGTCTCTAACCACAATAAATTATTTAATCAAATCAAAGTGTATTTGTCACATGCACTGAATACAGGTGTAGTTGTAGTAGACCTTACCGTGAAATACTTATTTACACTCCCTTAACCAACAAGGCAGTTTTCAGAAAATAGTAAAAAAAGATTTACTAAATAAACAAAAAATGTAATAAATAAAGTAACAATAAAATAACAATAATGTGGCTATAGGGGGGGATGCTACAAGTACTGGGTCGATGTGCGGCGGTACAGGTTAGTCAAGATAATTTGTACATGTAGGTAGGGTTAAAGTGACTATGCATAGATAACAAACAGCGAGTAGCAGCAGTGTAAAAACAAAGTAAATGTAAATAGTCTTTATGGCTTGGAGGTAGAAGCTGTTAATGAGCCTTTTGGACCTAAACTTGGCGCTCCTGTACCACTTGCCGTGCAGTAGTAGAGAGAACAGTCTATGTGTGACTGGAGTGACTGGAGGCTTTGACAATTTTTTGGGCTTCCTCTGACACCACCTAGTATATAGGTCATGGATGGCCTCAGTGATGTACTAGGCTGTACGCATTACCCTCTGTAGCGCCTTACGGTCAGATGCCGAGGAGTTGCCATACCAGACGATGATGCAACCCATCAGGATGCTCTTAATGGTGCAGCTGTAGAACTTTTTGAGGATCTGGGAACCCATGCCAAATCTTTTCATTCTCCTGAGGGTGAACAGGAGTTGTCGTGTCCTCTTCATGACTTTCTTGTTGTGTTTGGACTATGATAGTTTGTTGGTGATGTGGACACCAAGGAGTCTGATACTCTAGACCTGCTCCACTACAGCCCCGTTGATGTGAATGAGGGCGTGTTTGCACCTCCTTTTCCTGTACTCCATAATCATCTCCTTTGGCTTGCTCACGTTGAGGGAGAGGTTGTTGTCCTGGCACCACACTGCCAGGTCTCTGACCTCCTCCCTACCACCGTTGTGTGGTCAGCAAACTTAATGATGGTGTTAGAGTCGTGCCTGGCCACCAGTTGTAAGCGAACATAGAGTACAGGAGGGGACTAAGTACGCACCCCTGAGGGGCCACCGTGTATAGGATCAGCGTGCCAGATATGTTGTTCCCTACCTTTACTACCTGGGGCAGGTCGTCAGGAACAACAGGATTCAGTTGCAGAGGGAGGTGTTTAGTCTCAGGCTCCTTAGTGATGAGCTTTGTAGGCTCTATGGTGTTTAATGCTGAACTGTAGTCATTGAACAGCATTCTCAAATAGGTGTTCCTTTTGTCCAGGTGGGAAAGAGCAGTGTGGAGTGCAATTGAGATTGAATCATCTGTTTGGGAGGTATGCAAATTAGAGTGGGTCTAGAGTTTCCTGGATGATGGTGTTGATGTGAGTCATGACCAGCCTTTCAAAGCACTTCATGGCTACAGACATGAGTGCTACGAGGCGGTAGTCAATTAGGCAGGTTACCTTTGCTTTCTTGGGCATAGGGACTATGGTGTTCTGCTTGAAACATGTAGGTATTACAGACTCAGTCGGGGAGAGGTTGAAAATGTCAGTGAAGACAATTGCCAGTTGGTCCCGGGTTGTTCTGAGTACACGTCCTGGTAATCCGTCTGGCTCTGCGGCCTTGTGAATGTTTATAAAGGTCTTGCTCACATCGGCTACAGAGAGCGTGATCACACAGTCATCTGGAACAGCTAGTGCTCTCATGCATGCTTCAGTGTTGCTTGCCTCGAAGCGAGCATAAAAGGCATTTAGCCTGTCTGGTAGGCTCGTGTCACTGGGCAGCTCGTGGGTGGGTTTCTCTTTGTAGTCCGCAATAGTTTGGAAGCCCTTCCACATCCGACGAACTTCAGAGCCAGTTTATTATGATTCAATCTTAGTCCTGTGTTGACGCTTTGCCTGTTTGATGGTTTGTCTGAGGCCATAGCAGGATTTCTTATCATCGTCCGGATTAGAGTCCCGCTCCTTGAAAGCGGTAACTCTATCCTTTAGCTCAGTGCAGATGTGCATGTAATCCATGGCTTCTGGTTGAGATATGTACGATATCCTCGATGTACTTATTGATGAAGCCATTGACTGAGGTGGTATACTCCTCAATGCCATTGGATGAATGCTGGAACGTATTCCAGTCTGTGCTAGCAAAGTCCTGTAGCGTAGCAACTGCGTCAACCACTTCCGTATTGAGCGAGTCATTGGTACTTCCTGCTTTAGTTTTGGCTTGTAAACAGGAATCAGGAGGATAGAATTTTGGTCAGATTTTCCAGGTGGAGGGGGAGCTTTGTTAGCGTCTCTGTGTGTGGTGTAAAGGTGGTCTAGAGTTTTTTTTCCCTTTGGATGCACATGTGACATGCTGGTAGAAATTAGATAAAACAAATTTAAGTTTGCTTGCATTAAAGTCACTGGCCACTAGGAGCACCGCTTCTGGATGAGCATGTTCTTGTTTGCTTATGGCCTCTTGAGTGTGGTCTTAGTTCCAGCATCAGTTTGTGGTGGTAAATAGATGGCTAAGAAATATAGATAAAAACTCTCTTGGTAGATAGTGTGGTCTACAGCTTATCATGAGAAGCTCTACCTCAGGCAAGCAATACCTCGAGACTCCCTTAATATTAGTCATCGCGCACCTGCTATTATTGACAAATATTCACACACCCCCACCCTTCTTTCCAGAATTAGCTGTTCTGTCCTGCCGATGCACAGAAAACCTAGCCAAATGTATATTATCTGCATCATTGTTAAGCCACGACTCTTTGAAAAATAAGATATTCAAATGTTTTATGTCCAATTGTTAGGATAGTCATGAACGGAGCTCATCCAGTTTATTCTCCAGTGATTGCGTGTTGGCTAATAGAACGGAAGGTAGAGGCGGGTTAACCACTCGCTGACAAATTCTCACAAGGCACACTGATCTCCGCCCCCTGTATTTCCTTATTTTCTTCATGCGAATGATGGGGATTTGGGCCTTGTCTGGGAGCAACATTATATTATTCTCGTTCGATTCATTAAAGAAAAAATCTTCGTCCAGTTCGAGGTAAGAAATCGCTGTTCTGATATCCAGAAGCTCTTTTCGGTCATAGGAGACGGTAGCATCAACATTATGTGGAAAATAAGTTACAATTTACAATTTAGTAATTAACACTGGAGTGAAAGATGTGCAGATGAGGATGTGTAAGTAGAAATACTGGTGTGCAAAAGAGCAGAAAAACAAAAAACAACTATAAGGATGAGGTTGGTAGTTGGATGGGCTATTTACAGATGGGCTGTGGACAGCTGCAGTAATTGGTAAGCTGCTCTGACAGCTGATGCTTAAAGTTAGTGAGGGAGATATAAGTCTCCAACTTCAGTGATTTTTGCAATTCGTTCCAATCATTGGCAGCAGAGAACTGGAAGGAAAAGCAGCCAAAGTAGGTGTTGGCTTTGGGGATGACAAGTGAAATATACTTGCTGGAGTGCGTGCTACGGGTGGGTGTTGCTATGGTGACCAGTGAGCTGAGATAAGGCGGGGCTTTACCTAGCAAAGACTTATAGATGACCTGGAACCAATGGGTTTGGCGACGAATATGTAGTGAGGACCAGCCAACAAGAGCATACAGGTCGCAGTGGTGGGTAGTATATGGGGCTTTGGTGACAAAACGGATGGCACTGTGATAGACCGCATCCAATTTGCTGAGTAGAGTGTTGGAGGCTATTTAGAGAGTGTTGGAGGCCAAAGTCAAGGATCGGTAGGATAGTCAGTTTTACGAGGGTATGTTTGGCAGCATGAGTGAAGGAGGCTTTGTTGTGAAATAGGAAGCCAATTCTAGATTTAATTTTGGATTGGAGATGCTTAGTATGACTCTGGAAGGAGAGTTCACAGTCTAGTCAGACACCTAGGTATTTATAGTTGTCCACATATTCTAGGTCAGAACCGTCCAGAGTCGTGATGCTAATTATCTAATGATTCTGTTTGCTGGAGGCAAAATCTGCAGAGCTGGGATGGTTGAATCCCCCATAGATATATACACTGCTCAAAAAAATAAAGGGAACACTAAAATAACACATCCTAGATCTGAATGAATTAAATATTCTTATTAAATACTTTTTTCTTTACATAGTTGAATGTGCTGACAACAAAATCACACAAAAATTATCAATGGAAATCAAATTTATCAACCCATGGAGGTCTGGATTTGGAGTCACACTCAAAATTAAAGTGGAAAACCACACCAACTTTGATGTAATGTCCTTAAAACAAGTCAAAATGAGGCTAAGTAGTGTGTGTGGCCTCCACGTGCCTGTATGACCTCCCTACAACGCCTGGACATGCTCCTGATGAGGTGTTGGATGGTATCCCGAGGGATCTCTTCCCAGAACTGGACTAAAGCATCTGCCAACTCCTGGACAGTCTGTGGTGCAATGTGGCGTTGGTGGATGGAACGAGACATGATGTCCCAGATGTGCTCAATTGGATTCAGGTCTGGGGAATGGGCGGGCCAGTCCATAGCATCAATGCCTTCCTCTTGCAGGAACTGCTGACACACTCCAGCCACATGAGGTCTAGCATTGTCTTGCATTAGGAGGAACCCAGGGCCAACCGCACCAGCATATGGTCTCACAAGGGGTCTGAGGATCTCATCTCGGTACCTAATGGCAGTCAGGCTACCTCTGCCGAGCACATGGAGGGCTGTTCGGCCCCCCAAAGAAATGCCACCCCACACCATGACTGACCCACCGCCAAACTGGTCATGCTGGAGAATGTTGCAGCCAGCAGAACGTTCTCCACGGCGTCTGCAGACTCTGTCACATCTTTCACATGTGCTCAGTGTGAACCTGCTTTCATCTGTGAAGAGCACAGGGCGCCAGTTCCCTGGCAAATGCCAAACGTCCTGCACTGTGTTGGGCTGTAAGCACAACCCCCACCTGTGGACGTCGGGCCCTCATACCACCCTCAGGGAGTCTGTTTCTGACCGTTTGAGCAGACACATGCACATTTGTGGCCTGCTGGAGCTCATTTTGCAGGGCTCTGGCAGTGCTCCTCCTTGCACAAAGGCGGAGGTAGCGGTCCTGCTGCTGGGTTGTTGCCCTCCTACGGCCTCCTCCAAGTCTCCTGATGTACTGGCCTGTCTCCTGGCAGCGCCTCCATGCTCTGGACACTACGCTGAAAGACACAGCAAACCTTCTTGCCACAGCTCGCATTGATGTGCCATCCTGGATGAGCTGCACTACCTGAGCCACTTGTGTGGGTTGTAGACTCCGTCTCATGCTACCACTAGAGTGAAAGCACCACCAGTATTCAAAAGTGACCAAAACATCAGCCAGGAAGCATAGAAACTGAGAAGTGGTCTGTGGTCTCCACCTGCAGAACCACTCCTTTCTTGGGGGTGTCTTGCTAATTGCCTATAATTTCCACCTGTTGTCTATTCCATTTGCACAACAGCATGTGACATTTATTGTCAATCAGTGTTGCTTCGTAAGTGGACAGTTTGATTTCACAGACTTGGAGTTACATTGTGTTGTTTAAGTGTTCCCTTTATTTTTTGAGCAGTGTATATATATATATATATATATATAAAGTGGGGTAAAAAATTATTTAGTCAGCCACCAATTGTGAAAGTTCTCCCACTTAAAAAGATGAGAGAGGCCTGTAATTTTCATCATAGGTACACTTCAACTAAACAGACAAAAGGAGGGGAAAAAATCCAGAAAATCACATTGCTAGAATTTTTGCATCACAACACTGAAATGTAAGGGGGCCTCCAATTGTTTTAAATGAACTGGATCTTTATATTTAACATTTGGGTCCTGTTTCAGTAATATTGAAATCCAACTTTCTTGTAATTAATTACCACGTTTTCTTCACTGATCTAGTTTGAATATTTGCCTATTGAAAACTACAACTCCTTACAGCGTCACACAGTTTGTTTTCGATTTGATTTCTCTCATGCTTTATAGGATTTCTCTCTGAAGAAATGGTGCGTTGATAAATACGTTGGTCAATTAGTTGTTTAATAATATATATTTTTTAAACATTTAAATCGCTCAGTTCTACAAAATTGTACATTGTCATGAAATGTGTTAATTTGTTATTGACAGATTCCCAGAGAGAAATCCAACCATGTGATATTGTTGTGTTGGCATTAGAATGTGGTGTGGTAGGTTTTCATTGGATGGGTCTTTATGTGGCACTGCCAGCACAACTATACGATAGTAGGGGCATAGTTGAGGGCATAACTATTACTAACTATTGTGGTAAGAGTTTGTAATCAGATGTTCACTTCCTAGTCCCTGTCAAACATCCTGAGCTTGTAAGTGTTACTTGGTATGGCCCATCTGAGAGGGAAAAGTGGCAGACATTTTAGAGCGTTGCTGAGCGCCCCTTCACGGTAGTCTTAGCTTTTAGAGATTCCACATTCATCTCTGTTGGCTGCACTAAAGGCAGCCCATGAGCATGTATCGAGTGGATTTCTTCCCACTATGCCCATTTATCTAAACTTGAATACAAAATAGGTGAGGGAAGCGAAAGGGGGGAAATGAGAAAGGGAAATTCAGCCTGGATTTGGGACCTTTCTTTTCTCCTCTGGAATGCATCAAGTTAGGCTACGAGTAGTGGCTGTGGGTCGGCAGATCTTTTAATTGCCTAAATGGAAAAGCCATGTACAAGATGTCTGGACTGTAACTGCCAAGCCGTGCTGGAGTGAGAGATTTGTAATGACTCCTCATGGGAGAACAACTCTGCGGCCTTTTATCTATCACATTCATGTCGTTCATGTGTAGCCTCTCACTACAACTTGCACAAACTCTGTCACTTATAGTGAGCTTAGCAGGAAATGTTAATGAGCAACCATTTGCATGTACTTATGAAGGATAATTACTGTTAGTGCATTATTAATGTGCTGTATGGTACATTCCAACCATAAGAACATGATATAGTGGTTTTAAAGAGTTGTGTCTGCATGCCACAAATCCACACACCAAATATTGAATAACAAAGGGATACTAATGTGCTCTGTAATATTCTTGCATAACCATAAGTCTGAAAATCTCTACATGTTTTATTATACTATATTATAGTCGATTTATGGCATTGTAAAATACATATGATTTCTGTTTCTGTTTGAGAATTGAAATACCTTCACCCACATGTTGATACCAAAGGTTTATGAGGTGCAGAAATGAAGGTAGCTTTCTACTGAGCCAAGGTACCTCCTAAATCAGATTACGGCATAATGGAAAGTAGGTGCAGAATATCTGCAGCCTCAAGTGTGTCAAAGTCAATATGTTTGTCAGATTGCCCCTGAACAGTAACCCGACTCCATAAATGATATCGTGTTCTATGTAATGAAGACTCTTAAACTTGGCACTTGCTGTGTCTTTGCCCGAGAGCATATTCTCACTTGTTCTAACCTATTGTGACTGAATGACTGTTGAATAGAAAAAGGCTCACAACCTGATTTACAATTATAGCCAGGCTATTTCTGTTAGGACGTGAGAGGTTGTCTCTGTCCTGGCTTTCTGCTCTACTGATCTGAAGAGAAATACATGGAGTAATCCATTAAATGGTCCTGTTTTTCATCTTTCTCCAAACAGAATATCATGAATTTGACAGACCCTGTTCAATAAAATCAAGGAGAGGTGAAGATGACCATTTATCATGTATTTAATGTTAACCTTTAAACCAGAGTAGCTAATATTATGCATTTGAAAGTTTTAGATGACAAATCAAAAAGTAAATTTCATTTCCAGACTGCAATTCTCCTCATAGCTTAATGATTTATTGTCATCATCTTTTGACAGGTAATTACGTAGCAGATTTATATCTAGCTTGATTTCACAGACACTTGAAAATCATCCATATATTATTAATGGCATGACTTTAGTCCTACTGCCAAGTGACAGATGACACAATGTTAATGTATCAGCCAAGTATTGGTGTAATTTATTAAGACGTACTATATAGACATAAATGGACGTATGAAGAATCCTTATCCACACAGTTGTCCGCATGGGTGTTCACTGTGGTCCGTGAAACTAGGAATGTTTTTAGATTCAATTGCCAGCAATGTGAAGGGCACCTTTAGCCTTGTGTGACAATCTGTTTGTGTTGGGATGATCTGACCTAAGAGGCTGGACTGAATCATCAGAGAATGAACCTGACTATATCAGTGACCAAACATAAGGGTAGTGGCTCATTATCTAAAGAAAGTCAAACCCAAATTACACGTCGTTCTCTGAAGCTCTCTTCTGATGACTCATGTCAACTCGAGAGGTATAATTTCCTTGTTCCATTTGTAATGCATGAGAGGATGATGGTAATTATTCCTTTGATACATTATCCCCTTGAAAAGAACAAACAAAGTGGACTGCGTGAGAAAGTCAGGCCTGGCCTGTGTTGACCCCGTAGTGAGTAGAGTAGAGTAGTAGTAGCATCTAATGAGTGACAAATGACTACATTTAATCAAATCAAATCACATTTTATTGGTCACATACACATGGTTAGCAGATGTTATTGCGAGAGTAGCGAAATGCTTATTCTTCTAGATCCGACAGTGCGGCATTATCTAACAGGTAATATCTAACAATTCCACTACAAAACCTAATATCTAACAAATTTAAAGGACACACAACCCCCCAACAACTCTACCGCCGCCAGGGTGCATCAGAGCAATCTGGAATCCTAATGGCATGTTGTATCAGAGATAGACCGGGGACTGTAGCCAGCCTTTAATCACAACCACTGACAGACAGGTTCATATGGAGGCATGTCAATGCAAATTCACAGTGTATGCATTAGGCATACTCATTACAGTACATCATGTAATTTCTAGTCTCAACCTTTTGTCACCAGGAAGTAAAAGTGGCCTTGAAGCCTCAATCTAATGTAATACTTTCTCTGTGAAAGCTTAAGGTCACATGGTTTTCAATGTCCTTTTGTTTGGTTCTGTCCTCTCCTACTGCCATAGGTTGTCTTCTATAGCAGTAAAGGGGAGTAAGGTGTGGAAACATCCATTTGTCTGTCTGACAAGCTGACATACTAAACTCCTATGTGATTAAGAAAAATATATATTTGGCACCAACTGAGGGTGGGGTGTGGATATAAAGTGGTAATCACACAGAGAATGTGCTGGTGACCCCTGTTCCTGATATTACCCTGATGTTTTATTATTCAAAGGATGTCAGTATTGCCTACAAGAACAGGACATGCTGTGGCTCATAATATAAGCAGAGACTCATGTAAAGCTTTTGCTCCGTCTCAGAATACATAAAAGAGCCTTTATCATGTCTCATACTTTATACACAGGCACACACACAAATGCACAAATCACATAGGAATGTACTTTAGTGAGATTTTCCTGTGATTTCATTCACAACACATTTTTACCTGCTCAACATCTCATTGCTTTTCGTCTCTATTGCTTTTTTACTATTATAGCATTTCCAATACTACCATAGCCACTGGGTTTATCACAATAAAAGGCTCACTTGGGAGATTAAATTCTGAAGTAGTTGAACAATGAAAGGCACCCTTGAAACAAAGTGTCTCATGTCCAGAGGCAAACGTTACAGATTCAATTTAGGATGTTTGGCAATCTGCTGAGAGTGAAACATCTCAAGTGGAAAATGGAAATGTTTTTGATTGAGAAGGGGTTGATGATGACAAAATCCCTTCATTTGTTTCCTTTCATTAATTCCCCTGTGTTGGCTTCTTCTAAAACATATCAGCAACAAAGATACTTGGGAATAATTATTTGTTCTTTCCTTGTTTCATGTTTTTCTAAGAGGTCCAGAATTTCAGTTAGTAGGCCTAAATAAACAGAGCCTCTCTCAGGCCCCAACACAATGTGCTAATTGCATCATAACAAGCCCATCCCAATACCACTACAGCATCCTTGTGAAATACTCTGGATACAGATGTAAAATATCCCCATGAAGAATTCATGAATGGATTTCCATGCTTATGAATTAATTCCCATGCATATTTTATGTTGTAACCCCCATCCCTCCCTACACTAGATGTAGGCAACATTGCCCCCGACTTCTCAGGGTGGTATAGGTATTTTTGGCAAATAAATAAATGTAGCCTTTCGGGAATTGAGAAAGAGTAAAGCTGTACTCTTTTTTTAAATTAATAACTACAATAAATATTATAATTATTGTTATTATAATAATAATTTCCATTTCATATCCTGATTACAAAAAGAAGGTAGCTTCCAGGCTGAACAGTCAGTGATGTTATGCAAGAGGGGGAGTGCTGGATCTAAAGGGAACAGTTGATTTGCAGACAGATAGGCACACTCTCTTCACATTGCTGTGGTTTATTTGACAGATTGCCGATGCATACAGAAGTAGGATCTTAATTTGATCACTATTTTGTTGCTGAGAATATTCCTGCAAAATTTCCAATTTGACATTTCCGACTGGATTTCCCCTAATGAAAAGTGTATCAACCCTTACAAAAATGTCAATTATAATCCACATCATAATTCATAATTGCTGTTGTTGCAGGATTATTTTCTTGCTGTAGCAAACTGGATAAAATTAGGATCCTACATCTGTATTTTAGGCTATTAATCTAACTGATATTGCAGGCGAAACCCTGAGGAAAATCAAAACAGGAAGTGCCTTCTATTTTGAAAACTCCATGTTCCATAGCCTCCCTTTGCTGGATTTAAAGGGATATGAACCAGATTCCTTTTCCTATCGCTTCCTCAAGGTGTCAACAGTTTTCACACATAGTTTCAGGCTTTTATTTTGAAAAATGAGCCAGAACGATAACATCGCGTCAAGTGGTCACATGAGTTTTGCTCGCGCAACCGAATTTGGACAGCCATTGTTTTCCCCTCTCTTACTGTGAAAAACATTTGCGGTTGATATATTTTCGATTATATATTTTTAAAACAACCTGAGGATTGATTATAAAAAATGTTTTACATGTTTCTGTGGACATTATGGAAATTATTTGGAATTTTTGTCTGCATTGTCATGACCACTCTTTCCTGTGGATTTCTGAACATAACGCGACAAACAAACAGGTATTTTGGATATAAAAATTGTCTTTAAGGAACAAACGGAACATTTGTTGTTTAACCGGGAGTCTCGTGAGTGAAAAAATCCGAAGATCATCAAAGGTAAACGATTAATTTGATTGCTTTTCTTATTTTCGTGACCAAGCTGCCTGATGCTAAGTGTACTTAATGTTTTGTAGTGCAATCGATAAATTTACACAAACGCTTGGATTGCTTTCGCTGAAAAGCATCATTTCAAAATCTGACACGACCGGTGGATTAACAAAAGGCTAAGCTGTGTTTTCCTATATTGCACTTGTGATTTCATGAATATAAATATTTGTAGTAATATTTATTGAATGTAGCGCTATGCTATTCAGCGGTTGTTGATGACACTTATCCCGATATCGGGATTGCAGCCATAACAAGTTTTAAAAGAGAGATACTGTAAGAGGAAGCAGTCGCTAGAAGTTAAGTATACAGTAGGCTACTGTATGGAGGCTGTACAGTATATAGGAAACATTTCTTTATTCGCATCTCTCAACTCTCAATGAAAGGAATAGGTTAAGTCAGTGGAAAAAACAAGCAAAGGCCTAGCTTAGAAGGTCTAACTATATTAGTGAATTCTAAAGTGTAAATATTTTATATGCCATTTATTTCACTGGTCTTTGAAGTTGTTTCACACAGCTCTTTGGTTATTGTGGGCAACCAGTGAGAGGTAGAATTGGCAGAGTTTCCAATCAGTGTTGCCAACATCACCTACGGGGACTTCGCCCCTTTATAAGCTTTACACACACACACATACATGCACACGCACACACACTCACACACACGCCCACAAACAAAAATGGGAAATCTTAAGCCACTTTTCCATTATCATTAAATTAATTATTGGCTTACAGAGGGGAAACAACATTTGTGGTCCACAATACTGTTGAGGCAGTTACACAGACATCCACTCAAAAAGCATTTTAACATTACCTTCTCCCTATTTCACTTACTAAATTACCAACGATATTACAATATTCCTAGTTTTGAAAAGAACTCTTCCCACTGAGAACAAACTGGTTGAATCAACGTTGTTTCAATGTAATTTGTCATCGTATTGTGACATGAAATCTACGTGGAAAAGGAAGGAAGGTGTCGTAATTGCAACTGATTTTCAACATAGACAAACCTTGTATAAAATATGTTCAATTTTTACCTTTGAAACAAAGTCAGATCTTTAACGTTATATCCGCTACCAGAAAAAAAAACACGGCTGGGCAGCACCTCCTACTGGAGAGTTGATCTAACTGCTATTCATTTGGTCTCCCATCCAGGGTTCCAAGCCCAGCATAGCTTTGATATTTGTCACTGACTACTACCAATGTGCTATCGTTAGAATGATTATTGAGAGATCTCTTAATGAATAAATATAGTCACTGTTGCTATCAAAGTAATTCCAACAGAACAAATTAAATATAACCATAATCTATAAGTCATATGTCATCAATTATACTATTTAGGCCTATATTTGTTATTATTTTTTACCTTTATTTAACTAGGCAAGTCAGTTAAGAACAAATTCTTATTTACAATGACGGCCTACCAAAAGGCAAAAGGGCCTGGGATTACATTTTTTAAATAAATACAATATAAATATAGGACAAAGCACTCATCACAACAAGAGAGACAACACAACATTACATAAAAGAGAGACCTAAGACAACAACATAGCAAGGCAGCAACACTTAACAACACAGCATGGTAGCAACACAACATAGCAACAACATGGTAGCAGCACAAAATATGGTGCAAACATTATTGGACACAGACAACAGCACAAAGGGCAAGAAGTTAGAGACAACAATGCATCACACAAAAGAGCCACAACTGTCAGTAAGAGTGTCCATGATTGAGTCTTTGAATGAAGAGATTTAAATAAATATAGCATTTGCAAAGTCATCAAGAGCTATTGTTTCAATTCATTCCAGGATTAAACTAAAAATGGACAGTACAAATAGGCCTAGGATTTCAAGCTTTAGTTTATTTCAAATGTAGTCAATCATTATATGTTGGATCCAATTCTCCATCTCAACCAAGAATCAAAGTTAAAGAATAGGACTAAATCAAATACATTATATTTAATTTAAAGTGCATTTAATGTTTGATTAGATTAGATTTAGTCCTATTCTTTAACTTTGATTATTGGTTGAGCTGGAGACGTGAATCCAACATATTTATTTTTATTTCGTAGACAAACTGGAATTAAAGCCAGACTAAGTTAGGGGCACAAAATATATAATATTTCCTTCAAACGTTGATATTTGGTTGTGTTGACAACCAAACACAATTTAACATTAATTTTGGAATACAGTAAATTGCCTATTAACTTGTCGACAAGTTAACATATGATATGTTGGATTCACGCATCCAACTAACCCAAAAATAATAGTTAAAGAATAGTATTAAGCCAGTGGCTCAGATGAAATTATCAAAGCACTAGATATACTTTCAATGTTGGTATTTGGTTGCATTAATAACCAAACACAATTAAATATTACTTTTGTAATAAAGTAAATAGCCTAAAGTTAAGACTATTTTACAAACTAATGTCACAGTGTTTATTCAACCTTAAAATGAGTAACACATCCATGGCCACAGGTTAGCCTACAGTGACTATACACGTATTCTAATGTCATCATAGAAAGAGTGCTCACTTGCACTATGTATTTACACAATAATCTCAACTGCAATCCTGGTCATTTGGTTGTGCTATTGGATGAAGCACAGTGATAACACCTCTCTGGCACCAGTGGGACGGTAGCGTCCCACCTGGCCAACAGCCAGTGAAATTGCAGAGCGCTAAAATTCTAAATACACCATTTGTAATATTAAAATGTCTTGTAAATACATGTGTTTTACATCATTTCAAAGCTTAACATCTTATTAATCCAGCCACTGTGTCAGATTTCAAGAAGGCTTTACGTCAAAATCAAACCATGCGATTGTCTGAGGAGAGCACCCAGCTAACAAAAGTATTACTAGCATTTTCCAACCAAGCATTAGCGTCACAAGAGTCAGAAATAACAATAAAATAAATATCTTACCTTTGAAAATATTCCTCGTTGGCAATGCCAATTCAAATCAAATCAAATCAAATCAAATCAAATTTTATTTGTCACATACACATGGTTAGCAGATGTTAATGCGAGTGTAGCGAAATGCTTGTGCTTCTAGTTCCGACAATGCAGTGATAACCAACAAGTAATCTAACTAACAATTCCAAAACTACTGTCTTATACACAGTGTAAGGGGATAAGGAACATGTACATAAGGATATATGAATGAGTGATGGTACAGAGCAGCATACAGTAGATGGTATCGAGTACAGTATATACATATGAGATGAGTATGTAGACAAAGTAAACAAAGTGGCATAGTTAAAGTGGCTAGTGATACATGTGTTACATAAGGATGCAGTCGATGTTGTAGAGTACAGTATATACATATGTATATGAGATGAATAATGTAGGGTAAGTAACATTATATAAGGTAGCATTGTTTAAAGTGGCTAGTGATATATTTACATCATTTCCCATCAATTCCCATTATTAAAATGGCTGGAGTTGGGTCAGTGTCAATGACAGTGTGTTGGCAGCAGCCACTCAATGTTAGTGGTGGCTATTTAACAGTCTGATGGCCTTGAGATAGAAGCTGTTTTTCAGTCTCTCGGTCCCAGCTTTGATGCACCTGTACTGACCTCGCCTTCTGGATGATAGCGGGGTGAACAGGCAGTGGTTCGGGTGGTTGATGTCCTTGATGATCTTTATGGCCTTCCTGTAACAACGGGTGGTGTAGGTGTCCTGGAGGGCAGGTAGTTTGCCCCCGGTGATGCGTTGTGCAGTCCTCACTACCCTCTGGAGAGCCTTACGGTTGAGGGCGGAGCAGTTGCCGTACCAGGCGGTGATACAGCCCGCCAGGATGCTCTCGATTGTGCATCTGTAGAAGTTTGTGAGTGCTTTTGGTGACAAGCCGAATTTCTTCAGCCTCCTGAGGTTGAATAGGCGCTGCTGCGCCTTCTTCACGACGCTGTCAGTGTGAGTGGACCAATTCAGTTTGTCCTAGCTCCACAGTGAATGTTAGTTTTGTTTGATAAAATCTATTTTTATAGCCTAACATTGTCACGGTTCATGAATCCACTGCCTCCCTCTCTCTTTTTTCTCTCTCTCTCTCTCTCTCTCTCTCTCTCTCTCTCTCTCTCTCTCTCTCTCTCTCTCTCTCTCTCTCTCTCTCTCGTTTGTGTGGGCGTGGTTCCCAATCTCGGCCTGATTGTCTGCGCCAGCTGGAACCACTTATCTTCCCTTTATATGTTCTGTAACCAATGTTTCTTGTTGTCAGATCGTTGTTACTTCCCTGAGGTTGTGTGTTACTTCCCTGAGGTTGTGTCGTGTGTCTGTGCTCATCTCTCGCTGCCCTTGTGTGGATTATATGCTGTGCTCCTTCCTACACATCCGGACACACTCCCCTGGATTTCTCAGCACGCTATCACCGGAAGATGTGCCCTAGTCCCTGGGTCGGATTCCATCTGAGTACAGTCTGTCTGTCCTGTTGCTGCTGTAAATTGTATTCATTAAACCATCGTTGCTTGCATCTTGCATCCGCCTCTGTATTGTCACAGAACGATCTGACCAGACCATGGATGCAGCGAGTTCAACGAGTCTGACCGAATTCATTTCCCGCAGTATCACGAGAATGGATCAACAAGAAGAGAACATCTCCAGCACAGGTCGGGCAGTACAAGCCATTGCGACGCAGGTATCCCAGCTGACCCAACAATTACAACATCTGAGGGGTTCCGCTGCGCCACCTACACCGGCAGTTCAACCCGCCCCGCCAGAGCCGGATTCCCAGCTAGAGCCACGGCTACCGACACCAGAGGGTTATTAAGGTGATCCTGACTATTGCAGAGCTTTTCTTACGAGATGTTCCATGCATTTCTCGTTGCAGCCACGGACCTTCAACCGTGAACAGTCTAAGGTAGCATTCGTACTCACACTGCTATCAGGCAGAGCGGCTCTTTGGGGAACGGCGGTGTGGGCGAACCAGGACCCATGCTGCACCTCTTTCCAGACACTCTCCGAGGAGATGAGAAGGGTCTTCGATCGGGCCGTGGCGGGTAGGGAGGCGGCCAGACTACTCGCTGACCTTCGCCAAGGAGACCGTTCCGTATCGGAATACTCCATCCAATTCCGCACTCTGGCCGCAGAGTGTCAGTGGAACGAGGAGGCGCAGTGGGACATGTTCCTGCATGGGCTGGAGGACCGGATCCAGAAGGAGATTTATGTTCTGGACCTTCCCAGGAGTTTAAATGGACTAGTGGAACTAGCCTTGAGGGTCGACGCTCGTCTGAGTCGTATTGGCCGCCGAGCATGCCCTAACAGACCGTATAACGACACGGAGGGCTGGCATGCCAGCGGTGGGAACACGGCCAGTTCAGCCTCCGCTCACGAACCCATGCAGCTGGGGAGAGCTCGCCTCTCCCGGGAAGAGAGGGAGAGGTGGAGATCCCAAGGACTCTGTCTCTACTGTGGTAGAGCGGGCCACTTTATCCACTCCTGCCCGGTAAAAGATCAGGCCCGGTAGTAAGCATGAGGCTACTATCGGGTGGTGTCACCACAGAGAAGACCTCATCATCTACTCTCTTCCCGGTAAGACTAAGATGGGCCACCCACACGCACGACACCCAAGCCTTACTGGACTCAGGAGCAGAGGGTAATTTCATGGACATCAAGCTCGCTCACAAACTCCAGATTCCTATCAACTCACTCACGCACAAGATATCCGTCAACGCTCTCAATGGTCAAGAACTCCCCAACATTTCTCACACCACTGAACCTATCACACTCATCACTTCTGGCAATCACACTGAGACACTATCATTTCTACTCATGGACTCACCCCTTGCACCATTAGTTCTCGGCCACCCTTGGCTCACCCAACACAACCCCAGAGTTGACTGGATTCATAACTCTATATCCATGTGGAGTAACAAGTGTCTTGAGTCCTGTTTAGTGTCTGCTTGTTCGTCTGTGTCTGATTCTGTGTTTCTAGAGGAGGCAGTGGATTTGTCTAACGTGCCCATTGAATACCTTGACCTGAAGGAGGTGTTCAGTAAGTCCCGTGCTGCTTCTCTTCCTCCGCATCGTCCCTATGACTGTGCAATAGAATTATTGCCAGGTGAGTCTCCGCCTAAAGGCAAGTTATATTCACTCTCTGTTCCGGAGAGGGAGGCTATGGAGAGATACATCTCTAATTCTCTGGCATCTGGATTCATTCGTCCTTCCTCTTCTCCAGCGGGGGGCGGGGTTCTTCTTTGTGGGGAAGAAGGACGGATCTCTTCGTCCTTGCGTTGATTACCGTGGGTTGAATAACATCACAGTGAAGAATACCTATCCCTTACCGTTGATGTCCTCAGCCTTTGAAAGGTTACAGGGAGCATCCGTGTTCACTAAGTTGGATTTACGTAATGCATATCATTTGGTTCGCAAAAGGGGGGGGGGGGCGAATGGAAGACCGCGTTTAACACCCCCAGAGGGCACTTCGAATATTTGGTCATGCCTTTTGGGCTATCCAACTCCCCAGCGGTTTTCCAGGCACTCGTCAATGACGTGCTGAGAGATATGATTGATCAGTTCATATATGTTTACCTGGATGACATACTGATTTTTTCTTCTTCTCTCCAGGAACACGTTCAGCACGTCAGACGAGTGCTTCAGAGGTTGTTGGAGAATGGACTTTTTGTCAAGGCGGAGAAATGCATTTTTCATGCACAATCCGTTCCATTCCTAGGTTACATCGTCTCGACTGAAGGTATTCGCATGGATCCTGACAAGGTTAAGGCTGTGGTGGATTGGCCAAGCCCAGATTCCCGTAAGGCCCTACAGAGGTTTCTGGGATTCGCCAATTTCTACCGGCGTTTTGTTCGCAACTTTAGTCAGATAGTCGCTCCTCTTACCGCCTTAACCTCCCCCAGAGTGACGTTCAGGTGGTCCGATACAGCCGAGGCTGCATTCGCCATACTCAAGAGCCGCTTTGTTTCGGCTCCCATCCTCATAGCTCCCAATCCCTCGCATCAGTTCGTGGTGGAGGTGGACACTTCAGAGGTGGGGGTAGGTGCGGTACTTTCCCAACGTTCATTTACATTACATTTAAGTCATTTAGCAGACGCTCTTATCCAGAGCACGTTCCTCTTCTGATGACAAGATGCACCCTTGCGCGTTCCTTTCCCATTGGTTATCACCTGCGGAACGCAACTACGACATTGGCAACAGAGAGTTGTTGGCAGTGAAGTTAGCACTGGAGGAGTGGCGCCATTGGTTAGAGGGGTCAGGGGTACCTTTTATAGTTTAGACCGATCACAAAAGTTTGGAATATATCAGAACCGCCAAGCGACTCAACTCCAGGCAGGCGCGGTGGGCACTCTTTTTCGGATGTTTTGACTTCTCTCTCTCGTATCGCCCGGGTTCCAAGAATGTCAGACCCGATTCCCTTTCTTGCATTTTTCTCGCATTTTTGACCATTCCGAACGGGCATTGCGTGTCATCCAGGAGTCAGCCGCACTAGCTTTTTGGTGGCCACTGATGGCTCGTGACATTCACAGTTTCGTCTTGGCTTGCTCGGTTTGTGCCACTGGGAAGACTTCTAATCGACCCCCAGATGGGTTACTCCAACCGCTGTCGGTCCCTTCGAGACCCTGGTCCCACATCGCGCTAGATTTTGTTACCGGCCTTCCACCCTCCCAGGCCAAGACGGTTGTTTTGACCGTGGTGGACCGGTTCTCGAAGGCGGCTCATTTTATTCCCTTGCCTAAATTACCATCTGCCAAGGAGAGAGCGGTAACTGTCGTGGATCACGTCTTTCGCTTACATGGCCTGCCAATGGACGTAGTTTCTGACAGGGGGCCCCAATTTGTGTCCAAGTTTTGGCAAGAGTTTTGTAGGTTACTGGGAGCGAGTGTCAGCCTGTCTTCAGGGTTTCATCCCCAGAGCAACGGTCAAATGGAGAGGGCCAACCAAGATTTGGAGAGAGTGTTGCGATGTTTGGTTTCTAAAAATCCCTCTTCCTGGAGTCAACAACTCTCTATGGTTGAGTACGCTCACAATTCGTTGCCAGTGGCAGCCATGGGTCTCTCTCCGTTTGAGTGTAGTTTAGGTTACCAGCCACCTATCTTTCCCAGTACGGAGTCCGAGGTCACTGTTCCCTCCGCTCACGCTTTCATCCAGAGGTGCCGTCACGCATGGAGCAGAGCCCGTGAGACTCTTCTCCGGGTGGGGGCGCGCACCAAGGCTAAGGCCGATCGCCACCGGTCGAAGCCTCCGGTATTCGTCGTTGGCCAAAGAGTGTGGCTTTCTACTAAGAACATTCCACTCCGATCCGTTTCGAACAAGCTTGCCCCAAAATTTATCGGCCCGTTCAAAGTCACCAGGATCATTTGTCCGGTGGCGGTCCGGCTCAAGCTTCCTCCGGCATATAGGAGGAAGCTTGATATATTCATCCTACCTTTCATGTGTCTAAAATAAAACCTGTGTTTCAGGCACGCATTAACCCGCCGGTCCCGGTTCCCCCCGTCGCCACGACTTGTTGATGGGGAACCCACCTTTTCTGTCAATCATATTTTGGACTCTAGAAGGAGGGGACGCGGATTCCAGTACCTGGTGGACTGGGAGGGTTACGGCCCGGAGGAGAGAAGTTGGGTACCTGCTAGGGACATTCTGGATCACTCCCTTATCGATGATTTCAATCGACAGGTAAATTCGCCTGGGAACGCCAAGAGGTGTTCCTGGGGGGGGGGGGGGGTATTGTCACGGTTCATGAATCCACTGCCTCTCTTTCTCTTTCTCTCTCTCTCTCTCCCGTGTTTGTGTGGGCGTGGTTCCCAATCTCGGCCTGATTGTCTGCGCCAGCTGGAACCACTTATCTTCCCTTTATATGTTCTGTAACCAGTGTTTCTTGTTGTCAGATCGTTGTTACTTCCCTGAGGTTGTATTGATACTTCCCTGAGGTTGTGTCATGTGTCCGTGCTCATCTCTCGCCGCCCTTGTGTGGATTATCTGCTGTGCTCCTTCCTACACATCCGGACACACTCCCCCTGGATTTCTCAGCACGCTATCACCGGAAGATGCGCCCTAGTCCCTGGGTCGGATTCCGTCTGAGTACAGTCTGTCTGTCCTGTTGCTGCTGTAAATTGTATTCATTAAACCATCGTTGCTTGCATCTTGCATCCGCCTCTGTATTGTCACAAACATGAAACATTTGTAAAACGCTTGCGTCGTGATTTCCGTCTCATTCAACTTTGGATGAAACATGAAATACACACACTAAACACACGTTTATCCAGTCATGGTTGGTTTCATTGCAATCCTCTGTTTGGTAGTAACACAATCACACTTGACGGCTCTTTTCTAGGACGTATTGATCGAAACAAACCGATTTGAAGACACCAATCAATGACCTCATTGCTCACCAACGGTAGGAGCGGTCTATCGTTGATTGACTGTATTTTGGCCCAATGACCACTGATCATCTTGAAATCTAGCTTGGAAGATAGCTAATGAGCTGAGGTAAACGGCAATATGTAATGGTTATACGTTCGAAGACCAGCCTTTGTCGTAAACTCTGGCGTAAAGGAGGTTCATTCCCCATTGATAATCCTACTTGACGGAGCCACGAGTGTTACGCATAGCAGTACATAGTGAAGAGCATTTTCAGAAATTCTATATATTTAAATTATGGCGAATAAATCAGGAAATGCGAAAACAAAGTCTAGATATACAGATGTTACCCAAATTATTGAAGAAATTGATAGGATACTACAATGTTCTCCACACGACCACGAAATGGTACAATACATTTGTCCATCATTTCATTGAAATTGCTGTGGTGAATGCCTTCATCCTCCAGAAGGAAATGGCCAAGAGCTGTGGACAGCCCACCATCTCACAGCTAGCCTTCAGGGAGCTGCTCATCCAGGAGCTTGCTAGCTACAGCAAGTCCACTGTAGCACCTTCTGCCCCCTCTACCTCTGTCCCTTCTGCTCCAACCAGTGGTGTTCACCTTCCCAGATTAATCTCTGAAGGCATGAATGTGGGAGATGTCGTTGTGCCCTTTGTCACAGGAAATGCCCCATCACCTGCACCACCTGTTCAGTAAGCCTCTGCTTTACAGCAGAAAGAGACTGCTATGGGCCATGGCAACAGAGGACTGAGGGTCTTCACAATATTGTAAATAGAAAATGTGTAAATAGTTACCCTTGTTATTTTATTTTTTTAAATATGTTTTATATATATTTTTGGTGTGTGTGTTAGAATATTAATTATGTATTTTGTATATAATTATTTCCTTCAAAATGTATCACTGTACCAATTCGGCCACTTGGGTACATTTGTGTGGGACACCTGGGTGACTTCATGCTCAATGTGATGTAGCTCACTCATTTTTGAAGTTATCTGTCTAATACTTTGCTCAGCTATTGTTGCCATCGTATGTTCTTCATTCAAATCATCCACAGCATACTAACTGTATTTTTGGCTGTTCTTAGTCATTTGAAAGATGATGCAGCAACAATAAAAAACGAAAACGTGTGTTTATTTCCTTGTATTTTCTTCTACCAGATCTATTGTGTTATATTCTCCTACACTCAATTCACATTTCCACAAAATTCAGAGTGTTTCCTTTCAAATGATACCAAGAATATGAATATCCTTGCTTCTGGGCCTGAGCTACAGGCAGTTAGATTAGGGTATTTCTTTAGGCGGAAATTGAGAAGAAGGGGGGCTACCCCAAAGAAGTTGTGGTATAAATACAAAATATCTGACATTGTATTCCCATTTGAACTTTGTTGTGCTTTCAAATGGTAATAACACATTGGGAATTCAACAAACCTCTGTCTGACTTTTTGAATCGGTGAATAAAGGTTGAAATCTCATTGATCAACTTATTACCCAATTTCTATGTTGAAATGATGTGGTGTGCCAAATGGTTGGTTGCATGGTCATCCATCTGTCATTGTTATGAGTTCATGTCTGTTCCCCATCAAACCCCCAGGCATTGTCAGTTTGAAATATGAATTCCTCGGCCTGTCTGTCCTCGAAGGCTGTGTATACTACTTGCCGACAGTTGGGGAGCTTGTGGCTGTCTAGCTGAGGGCATTTGATGTAGACTCTTTCAAATACTTCTTTAGGGATTGCTCATATGGTCAGGGGCCAATGGTGGAGAATTAAATGATGGATACTCCACTGCCTCGTCTGAATCTCTTTGGCCTCGTATAACTTTACGGCCCCATTTTTCCCTGCTTGGTCGGTAAATTAGGTGTCATAAAGAAAGCATCTGAACCAGGCATTACAATCACACTGATCAACCAATTTGTCTGTGACACACCAGGCACCAGGGAGCCCTAAAGGAGCCGGCAGGCCTGGGCCCTGTAAATTACCCACAAGAGAAGGGGACTGGGCCAGAGGTAAATGGGGGCCAAGTCAAAGCAGATTGCATAGCTTCCTCCAACCCTCCCCACCCGAAAAGGAAAATAGACTTTAGGGATGAGGGTGCCAGTCAAAGCATTACTGACACTGTGCCGGGTAGTGAGGGCCCATCTGCCACTCTACGCTTTACACCAAAAAAACTTTCCCTTTTGTCCCGTCTGAACCCAGCCTTAGAGCCGTGCTAGAGAAATCCTCTCTTATGTCCCCCATGTCCTCATTATATGCATAGGGCTCTAAGTCCATGGCTGGTTTTTACCCTCGGAGAGCTGCAGGCACGGGAGAGTGGAGTGACAGTAAAGCTATACACAGCCATGACATATCTTATTGCCTATCGTATGGGACCAGAGGGAGAAAACAGAGCATCTCTCAATTGAGCTTAAATGCGCAAATCGCTCCCTAGTGAAAGAAAGCCTTCCTTTGTAAAAGTTTCTGTACATTTTTGGGGGGAAACTTTGTAAAGTTTTGCTCTGAAGGGCTAAGACTAATCAGTCCAAGGTGGCATATTTAAGAAACAACAGATAAAAAAAATTATAGTAAGTCTATAGAGCTTTCTTTCTCTGACAGAGACATCGCCACCACGATACGTCCAAACACTGCAGACAGCAGGTAGGACTGGGCTGACAGCAATGAATATCTATGAAACCATATGCACACATGCACTCACAAGCTACTATGTGTGCATGCTGCATTTTCAGCAGCGTTTGGTTTGATTAATGGACTTTCTAACTGAGGAAGTTGTTCAAAGTGACACAAGCTTTTGTCTGTGTGTCATCCTCTTCCTCTTCCTGACAGTCACCAGAGTTGAAGGAGTCCCTCATCCCCTTCCTCCTGCTCCTTGTTCCTGTTTGGTTAGCGGTGGGACAACGCGATAAGAGCTGACAGCCCAGTAATGATGAATGAAAATGAAAGGGACGGGGGGGGGGGGGGGTAAATGTAAATGCTGAAAGCACAATGGAAAAGTGATTAAAAAGCATTTCAGTGTCTTTTATCTCCTGGTACTGCTTTCAAAGGAGCAGTCTTAGGTCTTGGAGCCTCTCGCCAGCACTTATTTCAACGTGTCTCTTAACCCCTAGAGAGGACTTGGCTTTGATTGTTTTTTAGGCTGCCTTCCATCTTCTGCCTTCAATCGTATCCCTTCCAAGTGGGCGACTTCTCAAACTTCTGTAAGCAAGCAGTTTGGCAAAGTCGTCTCCTGTCATTGACTCACTTAGCCCCACTCTATCTAGACTACATTGTGCTTTCGCATTGAGAGAGTGACTGTCGGTGTGGAGGCGGACTACAGTATATGAGTTTTCTTAGATCTTAATTGAATAGTAGGTGCCATGTAAAGAACTAGTGTCAGTTATTAGAAAATAGCTTTCGCTGTTTGTTGATCGGTTACAATAGCCAATTACCTGTAACGTGAACTCCTGTCTATGCTTCATTGTCTGCTATAGTGATGCTCTCACCATCTAAGCGTCTCCCCCACACACGGTGCTGTGAGAATAAATGTATTTCTTTAGAGACACATTGGAACATGTATATGGAATGGAATATGAGTATTTTTGCCTTCCCTTTGACTCAAAGTGTTAAGAATGTTATCTCTGAATTCTCGTGAAAGTATAGAGATATTTATTTTTTCTGTATGCCTTACCTCGTTTTTGTGTCAGAGGAAGGTCTGACACCAGATGCAAGTATTACGTTGTGTCAATTTGCTAAATTAATAATGGATGCAGCCTCTCTTTTGGGGTCGAAAGTGTTTTCATTCCGGTGGGTTGTTCCCACTGAAAGTTCATCATCAAATGAACATTGTACATTGTCTTTGTATGTCTCACTCCTCCCTCTGTTCCTTTTCATGGTGGTGTTATATTTAAACCTGCAAGCACAGCTCAATGTTCCTATTGCAGTCTGTTCTGTAGACCAGCAGTAGAAGCATGGTCTGTGGCACGGGGGAATGAAGCGCTTCCCCTCCATTTAGAGTTAGGGTTCACCTAGATCTCTCAAATCACCTGCAAATCTCTCTGTGACATACATGCATGATTTATTAGCAGGTATGAGTAATGTGCATGTAACCATATTAAATATTCAGAGGAAGGAAGTCTGCAATAATAGCTTTACGCAAGGGTTGCATTTTAGCATCAATTGCCACTTACAGGGGTATGTTACTTAAATTAGATTATATGGAAACTTGGTGCATGCTATGGAATGTGGAGACAAAATGATGATCTACTCGAAATTCAGTGTCAATAATAGTGTCAATAATAGATCATGTTTAATCACATAATGATACAATATTCAGGCTGCTACTTGGAGTCAGAACGCCCTATACTCTGACAAATAGATCATCATCAATGTCACCATCAATGACAGAGAGCTGTTGAGGTTGATTTGTCAAGAAGGTCATCTGAATATGATTTTGATCAAGCCACGTAGGACAATGCCTCCAACAATCTCTTGGCAGACCGAAACAAATGAAAGGTCATGCAGACATTTGGACTGATTACTCTTGAGCACATGACTAAAAAGTACAATTCCATTAAATAGTTATTACAAAATTACTTTCAGTGAAAAGGAGCCAAGAATGACCTAGGGACCTTCTCCTTTTGTCCTTTCACCCCCAAACCCTGGAGATGTGAACTTGAGACCTGTGCGCTGACTAAAAGGAGATGTTGGGATGCTGCCTTGTTCACACAACTGTCTCCAGAGCACTAATTCCCTTAATTATCAGGCCTGGGAGAGAAGTCCCCAGAGAGCTCTGTTAAATGTGGTTCTGCTCTACACACTCTCCAATCCAATTTGCTGTTATTTTTTTTAAAGAGCAGGGTAATGGTGCTTGAGGGTGTAGAGCAAGGGAGGGAGGAGGGAGAGGGGGGCTTGGACTGTTAGTGGTATGAACTGTTCTGTAGTTGAGCTGACTGAGAAAGGAAAATAAATGGTTTCCACTTTAATTTAAGATTTCTTTAGTGTATAGATGTAGGAGAAAGGGCTGCATCTTTGAAGGCTGGCCTTGGCAGAGCAATTGAATGCAGAGCAGAGTTTTACCATACAAACACTTTCAAATGTAGTGTTTGATAAGATGAATATCCTGGACTTTGATTCTCCTCCCAGGCCTCCTCTCAAACGTAGTCTCAAATATGTCCTTCCCGGCTCTGCCTTTGTATGTAATGCAGTGATAGAGATGGCTACGGAGGCTGTAGCAGTCAGGATGCACAGATACAAAGTAAAGCAGCTCGTGTCACTGCATAGCAATAGAATATGACGCTTTACAGAGAAGAAGCTGTCAAAGACATTGACATCCTCTTCAAAGTGTAAAGGATTTTTCTTACACAATGCAATTTTCTTACATAATTTCTTACACAACACAGGGATGTAGTTTTTTTGTATGAAATCAGTTAATCAATGTTTACGTGTGCCTAGGAAACTTAGCTGCTATGGATTTTGCACATGCCACATCTTTTTACAGTAAAGTAGATATTCTACCACGCAGTAGAGAATCCCAGTTTCATTCTGAAAACAGAAGGTGTGCTTAGGAATTGTGAAATGCAGAAAGAGGTTAACAATCCGAACTGACGTCAGAACTGATGAGGTGGTGAAATGATGAAAATTCATGATACAAAGTGTGAATCCATAATGTTCCACAAATAGTGCAAGAAACATAGGAATATAATGAAATGGAGTATGCAAGGCCAATATCACATCTAACATCTAATAAACTTCCTGCTCTCAATTTAAAAAGTTGTCAGAGGCAGACACTTGCCAAGTAGACTTGTAGCTTTGCATCTCATTGAACAAAGCATGTTAATGACCAGTTTTTCTCAAATATCCCTCTGTAATGCAATGCAGCCTTTTGCTTTGGTGAAGTCAATGGTGCTCTGGCAGTGGATAACAGTTTCGCTGCTGTACATTTAATGTAAGGCTCTGAGCTCTAGCCGTCTGGGCCTCTGAGAGCTAATCATACCCGTTTCAGACAGACCTCTGTTAGACAGCTAATGGAGTGTTCTAAGGTTAATTTACAGTCATACGTCCCCCATCAATAAGCAATTAAGAGGTGTGGAAACAAGAAGGCGCTCAGGCCATCAGACATTTTCCCCCCTTCGTTTTAATCAATTAATCGCTTTGGCATGTCTGCTTGAAACCCCCCAAATAGATTTAGATATAAAAGTTACACATGAAACGGCTCTATTCCCAGGCCAGTATCGCTGATGTAGGATATTTTTAAGTGTGTCTTATCAATTGAGAGATTCATGGTGGAACTCCCACTGGGCTCTCTTTTAACCCCTTCTCCTGGTTTCACACACTGTTTTTCTTTCCTATAAAGGCTCAGAGAAGCCAAACGGACCAGACATATTCTGCTTCCTCTATGCCGGGTGTGAAGGCAAATTCACAGGAAATGTTTCATGTGATAATATAGCAGGCAGAATATCTAATGCCAGCCTTGAGGATGCAGCAACTGGGAAAGTCTGAAACATTCAGAGTAGCAAGGAAATTTAGATGTCAACACTTTTTTCTATCTTTCATCCTCCTCAACTGATGTTGTCACTGTGACCGCCATCTGCATTTTCATATTGTTCATCCATTTATTCAACTCACCCTCTTTTCACACTCCTGGTCATCCACTCCTATATCTCCCTTGATGGGTTTATTATTGATCTACACATTCAGTGAGGGACCGCTATTTGAGGAATTTGCTTTCAAAAGACCAGCACTAGTGTAGTGAAACATGGATTGCATGTTAAGCATTGAATTTATGTGAAGGGGCTTTATTTCCTGTTCACTCAGCTTATCTCCCATTGCTCTTCTCTGCTGTAAAGTGGTGCTCACATGTTTTCTTATTTCTGTGACATGCTTGCAGGTTTCCCTTGAGAGAGCCAGGCAATGGGCTGCTAATACTGTATGATGTGCATGAGCTCTGCTCCATATCTTTAACCAGCCCCATTAGACTGGCATGAAACCCAAGGGATCCTGAACACAGCATAGGGCCCTGGCCAACAGCCCTGCTTTATGACACAAACAATCCTGAGCACACAGTGTCAAGGATAATGAGTTTAACATTTATAATAGTAGTATAATTAGTCATTTTTAGTACATTTTTAGCTGCCATGTGTTGTTGCCTAACCTGTCCCTTTCTCTTTCCAAAGCTCCTCCAAACAACATCTCAGTTACGGCAGAGAACTGTCCAGCTCCATTCAGCCGGTACCAGGCCCAGAACTTCACTCTACTGTGCACTGCAAAGGGAGGCAAACCTGCCCCTTCGGTGAGTCACACATTTATGCACTTGAACATGCTGTTCAGTGCATATACAGTGCAGTATATAGGACAACTCACGCTGTTAACAATATTAATGTACACATGAAAGGTTCCAGTCATGTGTAGCCCACTGCATGTATAAATAATCTCTTCAATCATCCCCTTCTACAACTAGCCCACTGCATGTATAAATAATCTCTTCAATCATCCCCTTCTACAACTAGCCCACTGCATGTATAAATAATCTCTTCAATCATCCCCTTCTACAACTAGCCCACTGCATGTATAAATAATCTCTTCAATCATCCCCTTCTACAACTAGCCCACTGCATGTATAAATAATCTCTTCAATCATCCCCTTCTACAACTAGCCCACTGCATGTATAAATAATCTCTTCAATCATCCCCTTCTACAACTAGCCCACTGCATGTATAAATAATCTCTTCAATCATCCCCTTCTACAACTAGCCCACTGCATGTATAAATAATCTCTTCAATCATCCCCTTCTACAACTAGCCCACTGCATGTATAAATAATCTCTTCAATCATCCCCTTCTACAACTAGCCCACTGCATGTATAAATAATCTCTTCAATCATCCCCTTCTACAACTAGCCCACTGCATGTATAAATAATCTCTTCAATCATCCCCTTCTACAACTAGCCCACTGCATGTATAAATAATCTCTTCAATCATCCCCTTCTACAACTAGCCCACTGCATGTATAAATAATCTCTTCAATCATCCCCTTCTACAACTAGCCCACTGCATGTATAAATAATCTCTTCAATCATCCCCTTCTACAACTAGCCCACTGCATGTATAAATAATCTCTTCAATCATCCCCTTCTACAACTAGCCCACTGCATGTATAAATAATCTCTTCAATCATCCCCTTCTACAACTAGCCCACAGCATGTATAAATAATCTCTTCAATCATCCCCTTCTACAACTAGCCCACAGCATGTATAAATAATCTCTTCAATCATCCCCTTCTACAACTAGCCCACTGCATGTATAAATAATCTCTTCAATCATCCCCTTCTACAACTAGCCCACTGCATGTATAAATAATCTCTTCAATCATCCCCTTCTACAACTAGCCCACTGCATGTATAAATAATCTCTTCAATCATCCCCTTCTACAACTAGCCCACTGCATGTATAAATAATCTCTTCAATCATCCCCTTCTACAACTAGCCCACTGCATGTATAAATAATCTCTTCAATCATCACCTTCTACAACTAGCCCACTGCTGTATTTTGTGGTATAAAGACTTGTACATAATTGTTCGTTGTTTTCTGAAAGGTATTGTTGAAAAGATAGGAGGTGGAGTACACTCAACAAAAATGTTAACGCAACATGCCAACAATTTCAAAGATTTTACCGAGTTACAGTTCATATAAGGAAATCAGTTAGTTGAAATGAATTTATTAGGCCCTAATCTATGGATTTAACATGACTGGGAATACAGATATGCATCTGTTGTCCACAGATACCTTTAAAAAAGGCAGGGGCGTGGATCAGAAAACCAGTCAGTATCTGGTATGACCACCATTTGCCTCATGCAGCGTGACACATCTCCTTCACAGAATTTATCAGGCTGTTGATTGTGGCCTGTGGAATGTTGTCCCACTCCTCTTCAATGGCTGTGTGAAATTGCTGGATATTGGCGGGAAATGAAACACGCTGTCGTTCACGTCCATCCAGAGCATTTATTAACATGTCTGGTGAGTATGCAGGCAATTATCATGCGGAAACATGAGGTGATGAGTGGCACGACAATGGCCCTCAGTATCTCATCATGTTATCTCTGTGCATATTGCCATCGATAAAATGCAATTGTGTTTGTTGTCCGTAGCTTATGCCTGCCCATACCATAACCCCACTGCCATCATGGGGCACTCTGTTCACAATGTTGACATCAGCAAACTGCTCGCCCACACAATGCCATACACGCTGTCTGCCATTTGCCAGGTACAGTTGAAACGGGGATTCATCCATGAAGAGCACACTTCTCCAGTGTGCAAGTGGCCATCGAAGGTGAGTATTTGCCCACTGAAGTCAGTTACGACGCCGAACTGCAGTCAGGTCAAGACCCTGGTGAGGATGATGAGCATGCAGATGATCTTCCCTGCGATAGTTTGTGCAGAAATTCTTCGGTTGTGCAAACCCACAGTTTCATCAGCTGTCCGGGTGGCTGGTCTCAGACGAAGAAGCTGGATGTGGAGGTCCTGGGCTGGCATGGTTACATGTGGTATGCGGTTGTGGGGACGGTTGGACGTACTGCCAAATTCTCTAAAGCGACGTTGGAGGTGGCTTATGGTAGAGAAATTAACATAAAAATTACATTTACATTTACATTTAAGTCATTTAGCAGACGCTCTTATCCAGAGCGACTTACAAATTGGTGCATTCACCTTATGACATCCAGTGGGACAGTCACTTAACAATAGTGCATCTAAAACTTAGGGGGGGTGGGGTGAGAGGGATTACTTAACCTATCCTAGGTATTCCTTAAAGAGGTGGGGTTTCAGGTGTCTCCGGAAGGTGGTGATTGACTCCGCTGTCCTGGCGTCGTGAGGGAGTTTGTTCCACCATTGGGGGGCCAGGGCAGCGAACAGTTTTGACTGGGCTGAGCGGGAGCTGTACTTCCTCAGTGGTAGGGAAATCTCTGGCAACAGCTCTGGTGGACATTCCTGCTGTCAGCATGCCAATTGCACACTCCTTCAAAACTTGAGACATCTGTGACATTGTGTTGTGTGACACAACTGCACATTTTAGAGTGTCCTTTTATTGTCCCCAGCACAAGGTGCACCTGTGTAATGATCCTGCTGTTTAATCAGCTTCTTGATAAGTCACACCTGCTAGGTGGATGGATTATCTTGATGAAGGAGAAATGCTCACTTACAGGGATTTAAACACATTTCTGCACAACATTTGAGAGAAATAATCTTTTTGTGCATATGGAAGATTTCTGGGATGTTTTATTTCAGCTCATAGAACATGGGACAAACACTTTACATGTTTATATTTTTGTTCTGTGTAGTTGTAGAAGGGGATGATTGAAGAGATTATTTTCTATGGAAGAGTTTGACTTGTGAATCATAATTTATATAAATACACCAGGCAATGTGGTCATTATAGGGACTATTTAAAAAAAATATCAAACGTGTACATACGGGTAGACCGAGTTTGGATCATTACTCTTATCACAAAGTGACTAATTAGTAATGATTGTACCAGTAATTTCCATTAGACACCCTGCTATTCCCTAAACTTTTTGAGATAGCAGACAAGGTAGAAGAGATAGCTGAAGCCACATGCTTCTCTGTCTTCTGGCCTATGAGCCTACGAACACTGCGTGAGTGGTGCCACTCGCAGTTCGTCCCCACTGGGCCATTAATCATTTAATTATGAACCCAGTGAGAGGTGAATACAAGGTGAACATGATTTCCGTCTCTCAGGTACTGACTGACCACCTATATAAAGCCCCATGAGTGCGTTCCATGGCCTGCCTGACACTCTGCTATAATGATCCCACAGCTGGTTTTAAGTCATTACAGTCCTGCTCTGCTGGACTTCTCTCCCAACCTTGAAGGAGGAAATGAGATAGATCTGAAAGACCATCTCTCCAAATATATGTATGCCTGTAGTCTTTCCATTAGACTCCCTGAGTAGCTCTGGTCATGTAGAGAATCAACTCATGCAGTGGGGTAGTCATTTGGATTCAAAGATGGGTGTCAGTGGATCTGGTCAGGAGTTTTATGACTCATCAAATCACTGATGATTCTACGAGTGGATTTGGTCAGACTGTAAACTTCTGTCTAAATACATATAGAAGGTAATATAGAGGGTACATGTTACATAAGGAGACAGATTGTGGTGATGGCCCTGCAATAGACTAGTGTCCTGTCCAGGATTTATACTTGTACATCTAGCCGCCTCACACTAGAGGCTTTCAAGAAATAGACCTGGGGCTTTCCCATCCAGACCCGATGTGCATGAATACATTTTTTAAATATAGATAATCGTTCCTAATGGATGCGAGGACAACTAGACACGATCTGAGCCGAGTAAGGGAAGCAGCAGAAAAGTAAATTCTATAAGCTACTTTATTAACCGGAGCTGATAAAGCGTGAGGGACTGGAGGTACAGAGAGGTGACGCTCTAGCAGGGACCGTGCTGTGTGTGTAGGCTTCGGTGAGTGTGAGCGAGTGAGACAGAATGGGGAACAAGGAGGAGGGAGAGACGAGAGATAGCAACCAACCGTGCCGACTCACGCTATAGTAGAATAATAGCTGACAAAACTAGATTATTTTTCATCCAATATGATTAGGTAGTACCTGTCTTGACTGCATCAAACTGAGAGAAGCTACATAGCTAGCTAGGCTAACTGAGACTCTATGCGCTTTCTTGTCCTACACAGTTACAAACAACAACAACTTCATTCAGAATATAAAGTAGCAGCCTACCTGTTGCCTCTTGGTCGTTGTAGCCTATCTTTCTCCTTTAACTTTTCATTTCATAATTGTTTTACCTTTCTGCTCTCCTTTGTAGCTGACGTGTTAGAAGCTCTGTGGCAAATATGGCAATTATTATGGAAGAGTATTGGATGATTCACGGAGAGTGGTCCGTTAAGGCTTGCTAGCTGTTCGGGTAGACTTTCAGTCATTACGCTAATGCTAGTTAACAATGGCAGGCTAAATTACCTTCATAAAATTTCCTTCAAACTGCACAAAGAGACATAAAAATTGTGTCTATGAGTTCATCTGACTCTTGGTAATTAGAAAAAGAGCTTAATTGACTAAATCTTTCACTATATACTCTTAATGCATTTTGATATGGTCTAACAGAACCCCTAAAACCTCGATCATTTTGATGTTTCAAAATCATTTAGTAGCATGTTTTAACCTTTGAATTTTGATTTGTTTAACTGTTAGGCTGTGTGAAATTAGACAAGAGGATTATGTTGTCCCATCTCAACTGTTCAACTGTTCTGCCTGCGGCAATGGAACCCTGACCTGTTCACCGGACGTGCTACCTGTCCCAGACCTGGTGTTTTCAACTCTCTAGAGACAGCAGGAGCGGTAGAGATACTCTCAATGATCGTCTATGAAAAGCCAACTGACATTTACTCCTGAGGTGCTGACCTGTTGTACCCTCGACAACTACAGTGATTACTATTATTTGACCATGCTGGTCATTTATGAACATTTGAAAATCTTGGCCATGTTCTGTTATAATCTCCACCCTGCACAGCCAGAAGAGGACTGGTTACCCCTCAGAGCCTTGTTCCTCTCTAGGTTTCTTCCTAGGTTTTGGCCTTTCTATGGAGTTTTTCCTAGCCACCGTGCTTCTTACACCTGCATTGCTTGCTGTTTGGGGTTTTAGGCTGGGTTTCTGTACAGAACTTTTAGATATTAGCTGATGGAAAAAGAGCTATATAAATACATTTGATTTGATTTAAAAATAAATAATTACTTAACCAGCACGATCAGGGACTCAGTTCAAAACCACTTAGAGGTTCGAGCATTAAATTCATGTTAGGTTACGTGAGGTAACAAAAGAAGCAACCTTTCTGGATGAAGATTGAGTGGTAGGAGTGGGCAGTTTAGATTTATGATTAAGAAACTGGTTGACAAGGAGAGTTGTCTCCAAGGAAATGGAACAAGTAACTATATATTTACATGAAGTACTGAATGAAAGTGTGTCTGTGTTTGTAACATGACCATGCTATGATTCTAAATATTAGAGGATACAGTACTTTTGTTGACTCCAGAAGAAGTTGTAATGCCTCTGTGGAGAGCTAATCACCCTGCCAGGGTTACCCAGTGCTGTAGGACTAAATCAAAACCCAGTAAACAAATTCTGACATTGTTCACAGATATATTTTATGATTCCCCAATCCTGCACATTTCTCTTTTTCATCTCCTTGGAGATATAATGCTGTGGTCCTTAACCAGTGGAGGACAATATCAATTTAAAAAAAAAGTTAAGTCAGAAGAAATCGTTTTGGATTTATTTCAAGAGACACTCGCCAGCATAGTAAATCCCATGTTTGCAGACTTTTTAGTTGCAAATACATATACACCATACTACATAGTGCTTCATCAACCAGTAGTCTTTATTTGTAACATGTCATTAACCAAAGTATTCAGCATAATGGAATTGTATTCTCATTATGTCATTAATTGTTGTTATTTGAAGTTATGGTATTATGAAACCCCATTATTAGCCGTATAAGGATCTGCTCCAGCAGCACTACTGTATTGGCCTGGGTTTTGTGAATGCAACTTCAAACGCCATTCTGCCTTTTGATCAAACGCATTTGCTCTTTGTCAGTGCTGTTGCCTGGGAGCTTGTTACAAAATGAGCTGTTGTGGGCTCTGTTTGCTATTTTCCAAGTCTTAAATGCTTTTCTTGGTCTTTGTCAATGCATGTTCTGTGTTTATACATACACCATTTAACAGAGGTCAACAGTGTTTTGGTTACCATACAGACTTTCACATTGCAGCTTATGTGATCAGCCATCATTTGTTTCTGGGCGGGAGTTTTTTAGGTTAGCTCGTAAGCGTAATCAATGGCTGCTATGTCATACAAGAGCTGTGCACTGGGTTGTGAACATCCATTCCTTTCTTTCACCAGTTATTCACCGGAAAGATTCATTTGTCAGCTTTGAAGAAACTATACAAGCAACAAGAGTGTTGTTGCTTCGCTAGGTACTGTAAAAACTGTATCATCTTCAATTTTAGATACTTTTGATGAGCCTATCATATAGCATTAATAGTTATCTTGTGACAGGCATTACAGCATCCTCAGAGCACAAGTAACTACTGATTGAAAAGAGGAAGGATAATGACAGCTAATTATGAGAGATGATTAAGTCGTAGCTACTATTGTTTAATCTCTCTCTTTCTCCGTCTTCTCTCTCTCTCTCTCTCTCTCTTTCTCTCTCTTTGAGTCACACTGTCACCATGTACTGCCTTGTCCCTCTGATTGTGTCAACATTAAGGTGTATTTGGGCAATTGGGGGAAGAGAATGGATTATTGTTACGCTTCGAAATGATCTTTGGAACCAAGGTGTTAGGGCGAAGGGGTTAAGGCTGGCAGTATCTGAAGTGCAGGTGCTTTTCATCACTGTCTATTCACCGGGAATTGCAGAGCCTACCTCGTGCCGCACCAGCTTAATTTCGCTAACACCAAGGCATTGTGCTTGGGCGGGCGTTCAGAATTACATCTTTGTTTGTTTGTCAAAGCTCTCTCGAATCCGAATGAAGCTGGTGGTGTGTGCTCTGGCTCTATTGTCTGAACACATTGGACCCTGATGCATTTGGGGATGTAGAACAGAGGCGTGATTGATAATCACTTTATTCCACTATAAAGGACCATGCATAAAGACCACTGAAAACCACAAATAGCTTCTCATTACAACACAGCTACCACTGCCCACTGTCTAAATTACAGCCAGCAGCAAGACTCATATGCAGACACCAAAAGAAGTAGCCAGCCTAAAGACATCTCTATTACAATGGGCTTTCATTGCCTCTACTATGCTGATTAAAGTGGCAATAACAAAAACATAAAGATAAGGGATGGGGCTGGAGAAATGTAAAGACTCTCAAATTCATAAACAGATGATAGTTTTGAGGCTCTATAGTGTTTGTTTACATTTACGTTGTTTACAAACATTGGAGAAAAACACGCTTATATTTTGAGTTCTGATGGGCTCATGAGGTATTTTATAGGTTATAGTCTTCAATAATCAATGGACATAGCAACTTCTGGTTGCCCCTTTAAGCCTAGTGAAAACGTGAGGATTGGGTATTTCAGGTAAGTCGATCAGTTTGACTATCAGGATGAATATCAGGGTATCAATTTCAATTTCTTTTACCGAAAGTGTATTCACAAATTCAAAGGAAAATTCAATTGATCGGTGTATTTTTGTCTTAATGTGAGAGGATTTCATAATCCATGAAATGTAACAAACGGTATTCTTCCCATTGTAAATTATGCATAGTAAACCAATACAATACTGACTAATTACTATTCAATGATTTAACCTACTTTTAAAGTGTTCTACCTTCCAGAAAGTACTGACTATCATGTATATACAGTGGGGTCCATATTCATTGGCACACTTAATAAGCAAAAAATAGATGGATCTTCCAGCACGAGAATTATCCCAAAAGCATTAATCAAAATCCACAAAGAAAAGGTTATTCGACCACAAAATCAACATTTTGTTTGTTTTGTAGAGGGCAGTCCATAATTGGAAGGATATCAAGGATCTGGAAAGATTGCGTATGGAAGAATGGTCTAAGAGCCTTCCAAACGTGTTCTCCAATCTCATAAAACATTTTAGAATGTCGTTATCCTCGCAAATGGAGGGTGCGAGACTATTGAAAACAGGGGTGCCCATAATTTTGACCACAATCTTTTTTCAATTAGATTTTTTTTACAAAATCTCTTCCTCAGAATATAATGTAAAAAAAATATATATTTTTTTTATTTTTTATTTATTTCACCTTTATTTAACCAGGTAGGCTAGTTGAGAACAAGTTCTCATTTGCAACTGCGACCTGGCCAAGATAAAGCATAGCAGTGTGAACAGACAACACAGAGTTACACATGGAGCAAACAAAGAGTCTATATACATTGTGTGCAAAAGGCATGAGGAGGTAGGCGAATAATTACAATTTTGCAGATTAACACTGGAGTGATACATGATCAGATGGTCATGTACATGTAGAGATATTGGTGTGCAAAAGAGCAGAAAAGTAAATAAATATAAACAGTATGGGGATGAGGTAGGTAAAATTGGGTGGGCTATTTACCGATAGACTATGTACAGCTGCAGCGATCGGTTAGCTGCTCAGATAGCAGATGTTTGAAGTAGGTGAGGGAGATAAAAGTCTCCAACTTCAGCGATTTTTGCAATTCGTTCCAGTCACAGGCAGCAGAGAACTGGAACGAAAGGCGGCCAAATGAGGTGTTGGCTTTAGGGATGATCAGAGAGATACACCTGCTGGAGCGCGTGCTACGGGTGGGTGTTGCCATCGTGACCAGCATGGAATTGTAGATGACCTGGAGCCAGTGGGTCTGGCGACGAATATGTAGCGAGGGCCAGCCGATTAGAGCATACAGGTCGCAGTGGTGGGTGGTATAAGGTGCTTTAGTAACAAAACAGATGGCACTGTGATAAACTGCATCCAGTTTGCTGAGTAGAGTATTGGAAGCTATTTTGTAGATGACATCGCCGAAGTTTAGGATCGGTAGGATAGTCAGTTTTACTAGGGTAAGTTTGGCGGCGTGAGTGAAGGAGGCTTTGTTGCAGAATAGAAAGCCGATTCTAGATTTGATTTTAGATTGGAGATGTTTGATATGAGTCTGGAAGGAGAGTTTACAGTCTAGCCAGACACCTAGGTACTTATAGATGTCCACATATTCTAGGTCGGAACCATCCAGAGTGGTGATGCTAGTCGGGCGTGCGGGTGCAGGCAGCGAATGGTTGAAAAGCATGCATTTGGTTTTACTAGCGTTTAAGAGCAGTTGGAGGCCACGGAAGGAGTGTTGTATGGCGTTGAAGCTCGTTTGGTGGTTAGAAAGCACTGTGTCCAAGGACGGGCCGGAAGTATACAGAATAGTGTCGTCTGCGTAGAGGTGGATCAGGGAATCGCCCGGAGCAAGAGCAACATCATTGATATATACAGAGAAAAGAGTCGCCCCGAGAATTGAACCCTGTTTCACCCCCATAGAGACTGCCAGAGGACCGGACAGCATGCCCTCCGATTTGACACACTGAACTCTGTCTGCAAAGTTGTTGGTGAACCAGGCAAGGCAGTCATCAGAAAAACCGAGGCTACTGAGTCTGCCGATAAGAATATGGTGATTGACAGAGTCGAAAGCCTTGGCAAGGTCGATGAAGATTGCTGCACAGTACTGTCTTTTATCGATGGCGGTTATGATATCGTTTAGTACCTTGAGCGTGGCTGAGGTGCACCCGTGACTGGCTCGGAAACCAGATTGCACAGCGGAGAAGGCACGGTGGGATTTGAGATGGTCAGTGACGTGTTTGTTGACTTGGCATTCGAAGACCTTAGATAGGCAGGGCAGGATGGATATAGGTCTGTAACAGTTTGGGTCCAGGGTGTCTCCCCCTTTGAAGAGGGGGATGACTGCGGCAGCTTTCCAATCCTTGGGGATCTCAGACGATATGAAAGAGAGGTTGAACAGGCTGGTAATAGGGGTTGCGACAATGGCGGCGGCTAGTTTCAGAAATAGAGGGTCCAGGTGGTCAAGCCCAGCTGATTTGTACGGGTCCAGATTTTGCAGCTCTTTCAGAACATCTGCTATCTGGATTTGGGTAAAGGAGAACCTGGAGAGGCTTGGGCGAGTAGGGGTGGGGGGGTGGAGCTGTTGGCCGAGGTTGGAGTAGCCAGGAGGAAGGCATGGCCAGCTGTTGAGAAATGCTTGTTGTTACCTAGCCTCAGTGCAGTGTGCAGCTGGGAGGAGTTGCTCTTGTTCTCCATGGACTTCACAGTGTCCCAGAACTTTTTGGAGTTAGAGCTACAGGATGCAAATTTCTGCCTGAAGAGGCTGGCCTTTGCATATCGCGGGGACTATTTGATGCTATTGCAGTCCGCCACAGGATGTTTTTGTGCTGGTCGAGGGCAGTCAGGTCTGGAGTGATACAATATATATAAATAATGAGCATACAATATAGCTCAGTATATGTATACATTTTTGTCTCATCTTTATCAAGGGATCCAATAATTCCAGACCCCACTGTATGTGTATGAATGATCCTGAATTATTGAGTAGTAACATAAAGTACTATATAAAATGATAATGGGATTATATAGACATCCACAATGATGGTCTCTCACTGGCACCTGAGGTCCATATGATGCAACTCTTCCAGACCTTATACAAGATATCCTTTTACTGGTTTGAATAACATGCAATGATTATTTAAGTACAAAACAACCTCAAAGCAACAGTTTTCTCTGTCAAAATATATTTCTAAAGAAAACAGTAAATAAATAAATTGCACAGTAGAGTTGTATGAATCCTTCTGCACTCACTTCATTGTTTGGGAAAGTAGGAGAGATAGTGCCCCACACTGGTCAGCAGTGCATACAACAGATGTGACTGCACCAAATGTGCCACTGCTTCAGCAAATCTTGAGCTATTTTTCTAAATAGGAAGGACACATCCTAGAGCTTGATTTTGTTATATGTTCTGGATAAAAGCAAGGTGCTTTGTGGATTCAAGCTTTTTCAAACGTCAAGGCAGCCATTCATCCTGGACTGACAGTTGGTATTTTATGTAAACCTCCAATAATGTTGATATGTTACATTTGGTATGGTTACTTAAGACTGAAGGTTACATAGCCCTTTCCACTCACAGCCCTTGTTATCCCCTATACAGTTTGAAAATCATACAAGAAAACTGTGCACTTCACATTTCCTTATTTGAAAACTCATGTAATTTACAGTATTAACATTTATGATTGCAATGTTTGATCCACAGTTACAGGGATGACATGCGTTATACCCTGGATTATCCTGAACATAGTTCCTTATGGTTTTTGCTGCGGAACAAGCACTTAAATGCACTCATGACTCCATTCTATGAGCCGAAAAATTACAATCTGTTTGTCTGAAGTGCCTTTTGAAAGTCTAACACTGTATTTTATATCTTATCTAGCCATGTTGGCAATAAAATATGTTTACGAATGATGCCCGTCTGACCCAGATTGTGATTTCTAATGGTACGTTTACAGTAAATGTGTGATGGTGGGGATGCAGGGCTGTGTTTCAAACAAAAACCTAAAAACGTGCTTGCTTCAGTTCCTCAATGGCAAAGCTAAGAGTGCTCAAAAAAATCACCTTGCTCGGCCTCCGAACGCAAGGCACTACAGAGGGTAGTGCTTATGGCCCAGTACATCACTGGGGCTAAGCTGCCTGCCATCCAGGACCTCTACACCAGGCGGTGTCAGAGGAAGCCACTAAAAGTTGTCAAAGACCCCAGCCACCCCAGTCATAGACTGTTCCCTCTACTACCGCATGGCAAGCGGTACCGGAGTGCCATGTCTAGGACAAAAAGGCTTCTCAACAGTTTTTACCCCCAAAGCCATAAGACTCCTGAACAGGTAATCAAATGGCTACCCAGACTATTTACATTGTGTGTCCCGCCCAACCCCTGTTTTACGCTGCTGCTACTCTCTGTTTATCATATATGCATAGTCACTTAACCATATCTACATGTACATACTATCTCAATCAGCCTGACGTAACCGGTGTCTGTATGTAGCCGGTTAGTCACTTTAAATGGACATTCATGTGCATACTACCTCAATTGGGCTGACCAACCAGTGCTCCCGCACATTGGCTAACCAGGCTATCTGCATTGTGTCCCGCCACCCACCACCCGCCAACCCCTCTTTTACACTACTGCTACTCTCTGTTCATCATATATGCATAGTCACTTAACCATATCTACATGTACATACTACCTCAATCAGCCCGACTAACCAGTGTCTGTATATAGCCTCGCTACTGTTATCGGCGCACGTGACAAATAAACTTTGATTTGATTAGTTCTGTATTGACTCTTTGCCTGTTTGATGGTTCGTTGGACGGCATAGCATGATTTCTTATAAACTTCCGGGTTAGAGTCCCACTCCTTGAAAGCAGCAGCTCTACCCTTTAACTCAGTGCGAATGTTGCCTGTAATCCGTGGCTTCTGGTTGGGGTATGTACTGTACGTACAGTCACTGTGGGGACGACATCCTCGATGCACTTATTGATAAAGCCAGTGACTGATGTGATGTACTCCTCAATGCCATCAGAATAATCCCAGAACATATTCCAGTCTGTGCTAGAAAAACAGTCCTGTAGTTTAGCATCTGCTTCATCTGACCACTTTTTTATAGACCGAGTCACTGATGCTTCCTGCTTAAATTTAGCTTGTAAACAGGAATCAGGAGGATAGAGTTATGGTCAGATTTGCCAAATGGAGGGCGAGGGAGAGCTTTGTATGCATCTGTGTGTGGAGTAGAGGTGGTGTAGATTTTTTCCCTCTGGTTGCACATTTAACATATTGATAGAAATTCGGTAAAATGGATTTAAGTTTCCCTGCGTTAAAGTCACCAGCCACTAGGACTGCCGCCTCTGGATGAACGTTTTCCTGTTTGCTTATGGCGGAATACAGCTCATTGAGTGCGGTTTTAGTTCCAACCTCACTCTGTGGTGGTATGTAGACAGCTATGAAAGAAACTGATGAAAACTCTCTGGGTAAAAAGTGAGGTCTGCAGCTTATCATAAGATACTCCACCTCAGGCGAGCAAAACTTTGAGACTTCCTTAGATATTGTGCACCAACTGTTGTTTACATAAATGCATAGGCCCCGCCCCATGTCTTACCAGAGGCTGCTGTTCTGTCTTTCCAACAGAGTGTATAACCTACCAGCTCTATGTTCTTAATGTCGTCGTTCATCCACGACTCGGTAAAGCATAAAATATTACAGTTTTAATTTCCCATTGGTAGGATTTACGTGCTTTCAGTTCGTCCTATCTATTTTCTATCGATTGAACATTAGGGCAGATTAGCCACTCGTCGCCTGGTCCTCACAAGGAACCCTGATCTTTTGCCTCGGAATCGCCGTTTCCTTCTCCAGTGAATCACGGGGATCGAAGCCTGGTCGGGTGTCAACAGTATATCCCTCGCGTCCGACTCAGAGAGAAACTCTTCGTTCAGAAGTAGGAATACATCTTGTGGTGTATTCAAGGTTGAAAAAGGCTTCAAAGTTTGAACTTTCCACTTTAAAATGTCAGTCTTGATTTGCCCTAACAAAACATGTATCAACCCCTACAAAACATCTCTAATTATAATTGAAATGTCCTTTTGCTTCAAGATTGTTTTCCTGCTGTGAGAAACAGGTCAAATTAAAGATCCTACTTCTGTAGGCATACACAGTACATGGGAAGTCAACATAGCACGGATCAGTTGATTTATATTTAGGCTCTCAACACAGAAAACTGTATTTGTGTGACAGCTGTATACAATATACACTGTAGTACTACTGTATTATCATGTCACTAGCAGGGATACATGCACTGTTGTGTTAAACAAGGAGATACAGTACACCGTATGGAGGAGTCATTTAAATCCCTTGTTCATTGTTCAATCAATAGCTATGTACTGTACTGTCTATGATGTGCTGTAGCTAAAAGCCTATAAACCTGAAAGTGTTGCGTTCATGTTAGGAGGAGTGCTGGTCGTCTGTTCTCTCCCTATTGGTATCTGTTCATATGGAGCCATAGAGAGTCAGCCCCCAGGAGCATGGCCTTATGTCACACTGGTTTACACTCATTACTGCTATTTACCCAGCAGAGTGAACAGCCCCTGAGGTGACATCAAATCAAAGCATGCCTCAGCGATCTCTTTTTACAGAAAAGACAAACAATGGAGTGAAATGTATATTAGGCTAATAATACTTTCGCAAATTGATTCCAAATGTCCAAAGGTCCCCTAACGGACTACGAGTCACATTTTTCTTTTCGAATAAATAAAGGAAATAGAACATCTAACATCACAGTATGAGTAGGGAGCTTCACAACTAGCAATGCCACGGGCACTCGTTCTGCATCCTGATGTTAAAGCTAATATCTGGAGGTTATGTGTTGAAATGGGAGCTTGAATTCCCTGTCAAGAGATTTACCAGCCAGGGATCTTAAATGCCCCCATGAAATAGTGAGGAAACTCCTGTAATATGACAGAAAAGCCTGGCTGAACACCAGGACCGGGCAAAGCTCTGACACATCTCATCTTCAGCAGCTCACTGGTGACTGAGTACCTACAGCCCATGATCACCACTTGAAGCTGTAATAAGAAGACTGGAAGGGATATAATTCAACCCATATCTCTCCTTCTCTTTTCCCTTTTTTGTCTCTCTCCATCTCCCTCTCTCTCTCTCTCTCTCTCTCTCTCTCTCTCTCTCTCTCTCTCTCTCTCTCTCTCTCTCTCTCTCTTTATCTCTCTCCCTTTCTATTTCCCTCTCTCTCTCTCCCCCCTTTTTTTCTCTCTCTCTCAATTCTCTCCCTCCCCTTTCTATTTCTCTCTCTCTCTCCCTCTCTTTTCCCTTTTTGTCTCTCTCCATCTCCCCCCCCTCTCTCTCTCTCTCTCTCTCTCTCTCCCTTTCTATTTCCCTCACTCTCTCTCCCCCTTTTTTATCTCTCTCTCTCAATTCTCTCCCTCTCCTTTCTATTTCTCTCTCTCTCCCCCTCTCTTTTCCCTTTTTTTTTGTCTCTCTCCTCTCTCTCTCTCTCTCTCTCTCTCTCTCTCTCTCTCTCTCTCTCTCTCTCTCTCTCTCTCTCTCTCTTTCTCTCTCTCTCTCTCTCTCTCTCTCTCTCTCTCTCTCTCTCTCTCTCTCTCCTTTCTATTTCCCTCACTCTCTCTCCCCCCTTTTTTTCTCTCTCTCTCTCAATTCTCTCCCTCTCCCTTTCTATTTCTCTCTCTCGCTTTCCCCTTTTTCTCTCTCGCTTTCCCCTTTTTGTCTCTCTCTCTCTCTCTCTCTTTCCCTCTCACTTTCCCTTTGTTCTCGCTCTCTCTCTCGTCTCTCTCTCTCTCTTTTTGTCTCTCTCTCTCAATTCAATTCAATTTGCTTTATTGGCAAGACGTAACAATGTACATATTGCCAAAGCTTACTTTAGATATTTACAATATTAAGATAATAAGAATCAAAATAGTCAGCGGGACAACTCTCTCTCTCTCTCTCTCTCTCTCTCTCTCTCTCTCTCTCTCTCTCTCTCTCTCTCAGGTGTACTTTAAGCGAGATGGAGAGTTGATAGAGGTGATTTCCTACATCCACCCCTCAGCTGTTGCAGAGGACGGCGGTGGCTCAGCGGGGGTGCGGGGTGCCAGGCCGCTCATCAGCAGGGACCTGGACGACACCAAGCTGCAGAGGTCCCTTTCCTTGTTGGATCCAGAGGGGCGGCCAGGCCGCCTGTTCACCGAGAGCCCTGAGCGTGGTCGTAACACGGGGCAGCACACCCAGGGCCAGCAGCAGAAGCCCAGCCCTGCCACTGAGGTCATTCCAGAGACTGTGGTGAGCCGGGAGTTCCCCCGTTGGGTGCAGAGCACTGACCCACTCTACTACTTCAGCCACACCCACATCCCCCAGAGTGATGGCTCTGTGCTGGTGCAGGCCAGACTCACCTGGACCCTTAACCCCCAGCTGGACAATGATGCCATGTTCAGCTGTGAGGTCAAGCACCCAGCACTCTCCATGCCCATGCAGACAGAGGTCACACTGGGTGAGTACAACACAGACATACCCCTCCCCTAACTCACACCTCTCCCCTTCTCTCCTTGTCTCCCCGAAGTCTTATTCAATCTCTGCTTTACTCAAGCCTCCTTATGTCTCCCTCGCAAATCTACTCCGAACAACACTGATTTCCATTTGATGCTTAATTGTGTTACAGCTGAGCAGATTGCGAGTTTAGAGTGAAATGCAAAACTCAGTAGTGACTGACGGTGCAATTCATTGAGCCGTCTGTTGCTAGATTGAGTTAACTCACAACCGTTATTGAAAAAGTCAACCTGAATAAGGGAAGCCAAATGAGAATTTAAACACAACCAGTCACGTGATGTCAATGTAGAGGCGACTCTGTGTACCCCCACATCTGACACAAATCACTGCCTCCCATATGCTCTAAATATGATGACATAATCTCAACAAATGTCCTGTATTGGAGGGGGTTTCTTTACTTTCATTTAAATTGTTTCAAGGATTAACGAGGGAATGTGACTTTGGGATTATTTGTTTGTAGTTGATTCTACAAATAATCAAAGTGAAGAAAATATACACTGAGTATACCAAACATTAGGAGCACCTTCCTAATATTGAGTTGCCCCCTCCCCTTTCACCCTCAGAACAGCCTCAATTCGTCGAGGCATGGACTCTACAAGGTGTCAAAAGCGTTCCACAGGGATGCTGGCCAATGTTGACTCCAACGCTTCCCACAGTTGTGTTAAATTGTCTGGATGTTCTTTGGGTGGTGGACCATTCTTGATACACACGGGAAACTGTTGAGCGTGAAAAACCCAGCAGCGTTGCACTTCTTTACTCAAACCGGTGAGACTGGCACTTGCTACCATATTCAACGGCACTTACATTTTTTATCTTGTCAATTCACCCTCTGAATGGCACACATGCACAATCCATGTCTCAAGTCTTAAAATTCCTTCTCCTCCTGCTAGTGTAACTTTCTCACTGTGTTGTATTGATAGACATGAGGGCGGCACTCGTTGCTCGCCCTTTAGCTTTTCATAGTGTTTCTGTTGTTAGAGCAACAACAACAGCGGAGCGAGAAAAATACTCAACCAACATGGAAGGACCAGTGTTTAGGGTCTATAAAGGATTTACCAACCATGTCTGACAAGTGGCTATGTGCCAGGGAAAGAGACAGCTTAATGCTTAAGCGCCTGCACAGTGCAAATAATAAATGTTTAACCTGTTTATATTTTTACTCTCATATATTAACGCTCCAATGCCAAGCAGGAATATAACATATAGGAATAAGAACGTTATCATGAAAATATTAATAAGGATCTACTGATGTAGGAGCATAATTTGATCACACTGTTGCAGGATAACTTTCCTGCAATGCCTTAATTTAAAAACGTGTAGTGTACTTGATGTTTAAAAAGGCTTCTGAAGTTTGTAATTTCCAGACTTTATTTTCCCTTAAGAAAAATGTCAACCCCTACAAAAATATCCATTAATTATAATCAATTAATTCAACTGTCCTGTTTCTACAGGATAATTTTTCTGCTGTAGCAAACTGGTTCAAATTAAGATCCTACACCTGTATTATCTGTCTTCTCAAGACAAATAGCTGGAGTGTTGATTGAAACAGCCTCCTCTTTACCATTGTTACATGTTGATGGTAAAAAATACTCGGCCCAGAGGGATTTAGGCCCAGAGAAAGCCTTGCTAACTGTCAATGCCTTTCATATGTTCAGAAGGCTTTTCCTATGCTGCAATTCAAGCCATTCAATTATCAGTAGCTTTGTTATTTAAAGAGATAGAAAGATCTTCTCCAGATATTCCTCCTCAACACCCTGAGAATAGAGAACAGAAAATGTGCATTAGTTGATTTTAATTGGAGCACACTTGAAATTCATACCATTCATAAACCTGCTTGGAGCAGATTCAAACTGGAGTGGTATGAGTGAGAGCTCTTGGGGTAGGCTATGCAACAATAGACAGTACAGGTGTTGAGGTAGCAAATGTATGTCACCACTTCAAAACATTATTTCTTATATCCTTATATCCTGGTAGAATGTGATCATCTAAAATGGGACACATTTTAAATCCATCCCTCAGATTGGGCAGAACTCGGTCTTCTGATTATACGGTTAAAGCCAGCTAATTGCTCCTGGGATGTGTCACCCACTCCCTTACACTGGCCTTCCAAGGTGTATTTGGTCAGTCTTTGCACTGCCCATAAGTAATAAATATTTCACTGATTTAATATTGCCACATGAGACAGAGCGACAATCTGACAACCGACCAATGTTGTATTACATTTCATGAATATTCACAAGCTGCTCCGTGCTCGCCTTACAAATGGATTTGGGCTGAGGTCTTGGGAACCTCTCAGAATGAGCAACACCTCTGTGGGTTTCTCACCTGGGCCTCTCCATGCCAGAATTTATGATCTCAGCACATCTGAATAATTAAAAGTACTCTTTTTATTTGCATGGTCTATTATTTATCAGCATGAAAAGACTGGAGGAATTATAATTTCATATACAGTGCTGAGAAATGATCCACGGCTGCATACACCAGTCATTTCCTCGCCAGACTGATAATCAGAGAGCAGATGCTCTGTGTGTTGGTCTGTGAGGTGAGTGTGTGTGTGTGCATGCGTGCATCTTTGCGTAGAACGTAGAACGTATGCACACATGACTGTAAGTCGCTTTGGATAAAAGCGTCTGCTAAATGGCATATATTATTATTATTATTATTATATTATCTTTGCGTGTGTGTGTCTCTATGTTCACCTGCGTCTCATCTCCATATTTATCCCACTTTCATCTTGCTGTTGTATGAAGTCCAATCCAGGCTGGGGGTTGGATGTGTGCATTGAATTATACAGTGTTGGATTGATGATGACCCAATGATCCTACAGTCACCCCTTTTAAATGGTTGCTTCTGTCTTCGCTCTCTCTACCACACAGTCAAACCACTCAACCAGCCAATACTGCAGGTTCTCTGTCTATTTTAGAGTTCTCTGCAGTCATCCAAATCTGTATAGTCAGAGGCTGATGTTGGCTGGATTACAAAGCTCACCTGATGCAGCGAGCACTGTTGTTTACTGAGGGCACTGTGTGTGCACTGACCCATCCCACAGTGCTAACAGTTCCATGCTGTAAAGTGAGGAGGTTGGGTTGCTGGCCGACGTCTTGGGAGACCAGGACTTATTTCCTTGTGAGGCCCTCCTGGGTGCCGCAGTATGTCAGTCACATTGCATGCTGTCCTAATCAAAAGTGATGACGTGGGACACCAACTGTCGTTGTTGGAGTGGATCCCAGAAATCAGCCATCATCCTCTTGGTGGTGCCAGAAAGCACTGTGACGCCATGAAACCAATACTGAAAATACCCTTCAGACGGAAAGTGGGAGGTGGGATGCAGGCAGCGTGGCAATCACACTCCCATGATAAATGGCAAAGTGACATCTTCATCATGGACTTGAGACCACTTAAAGCAGAATACTGTTATTTTGATGTGTATGATAAGCTTGGTTCAATGTCATATCTTTCATTTATGGGGCGATGATTGTTATGGCTACTTTAGGCCTAACACAATAGAGGTGCTCGACTATAGTTCTGCCCAGTTCCTTCAGTTATATTATTCTTACACATTTAGCTAGCCCAAGATTCATTCCCCCATTTCATTTCAACATAGTAACTGTAGTGAGTCACTGTTGTCATTGTGTTGACAAGCTCTTAATCTCTCATGTGTATCGCTAGTCTTGCGTCTGTCTCCCCACTCCGTGCTCTACATCGTGATGCCTCCATCTGATTCATGTCTCTGGAAGAGAGCAACAGAAAGATAAGGATGGAGATCCTGTTATCTAAAAGGGTCCCCTGACTTGATATATGTGTGCAATGCATATTTCCAATCCCCATTTCAAATGTGACAGAGGAACTCTTATTCCATTAGGCAGATGCAGGGTAAGATTCAGTAACTTCCCAAGAAAAGAGAAGCTTCATTCGGTTCAGCCAACACTTTATGACTTGATTTATGGGTGAAATTGAGGTCATTTATCTATTTTAATTTTAATTTTTGTTTCACTCATCAATTGAAACAAGCACTTGATTTATATTGAAAAGTGTGAATTTGAATTATTGTAAAGTTCCTGAATAACTACACTTGTGCGTGCATCTCTGACCAACCAAATCTCATCACTTGTATTTGGTTCATTGTCTAACATTTGGGATCACAGCGTTCTATATGGTTATCAGAGGGAAATTGTTAATCAACTCAAACAATGCAGAACCAGTTCATACAGATCCCATTTAACCCACGATGATGGCCACATCACCACAAAATGACTCTCTGTCCTCCTGCTACAGTGCTGTACAGTACATCAACAAGGTTACATACAGTAGATTAACAGATGACACTAAATCTTAAATAATTTGCAAATCACTCAATGTCTTCATTCAATCTCTGCTCCATACACAATCCAAAGGCCCCTCTGAAAGTGAAGAATATGGAAGCTTCCATTTCCCCTCCCCTGAAATGTCCATTGTTTCAGTAGGAACATAATGGATATCATCTGAGGACTCCTGTCTGTACCAAGACAAGGTTCTCTGAGTGTTCCTTATCTCGCTGCTTCCACACTCCTCCTGGGGAGCTCCGATTCTCCTCCAGTAATGACTATCTATCCAATTTAGTCCCCTCTCTCCAAGGGGAAATAAATCCACCATTGTCCTAGCTGTTGATGAAAGGACATGGAGGTCCCTAGCCTCTCGCACCATGACCTTAATTGACAGGAAATTGTATTCGCCTCTCTCTCCCTCTCTACCCCTCTCCAAAATAAAAAGGTGCCTCCTGGATTTACTTGACATGCCACTGGGATGACACTGCTTTTTTGATCTCCTTTTTTATTTCTTTCTTTCATTCTTTCTTTCTTTCTTTCTTTCTTTCTTTCTTTCTTTCTTTCTTTCTTTCTTTCTTTCTTTCTTTCTTTCTTTCTTTCTTTCTTTCTTTCTTTCTTTCTTTCTTTCTTTCTTTCTTTCTTTCTTCTCTCTCTCTCTCTCTCTCTCTCTCTCTCTCTCTCTCTCTCTCTCTCTCTCTCTCTCTCTCTCTCTCTCTCTCTCTCTCTCTCTCTCTCTCTCTCCCCCCAGCGGCTCCTAAGGGCCCCAAGCTTTTGATGACCCCCACCAGGGCAAAGGTAGGGGACACGGTGCGCATCACTGTGCAAGGATTCCAGGTAGGCGCTGGGGTTCCTGGGGTAAGTGCATGGGGGTTTATGAAACCGGAGAGCCATGTCAGTTTGGGATAGGAGGGGACAGGGGAGATGTGCAGTTAAGCCTGACGAGTTTTCTGATATAGTGACCATTCTTACAGGGTGAGGGATATACCATATGTCTTCTCGATCTAAGGCGAGCATACTGTTTGTTGTTCTGTGGAAAAAATGTGGGAAAAGTGCACTATTGGAAAATGTGACTGGTTTGAATTTTTGGGGGGAATATTCTTATCTTTTCACATTTCTGTTTCACTGTTGCGTACTGTCTATGCCTCAAGGCATTAAACTATTTCAATGAAAAATGAATAACCCTTTTCAAATCTGTTTGTTTATGGATACCTCCAATTCTCTGATGTTCTGTTGTTTTCTTAAGTCTATCTCCTTAAGCCAACAGGCATCCATGTCAAGCTGTTAGAGGATTCCTCAGCAGAGCAGAGTGAGGGTTTGTTCCTGCTAGAGCATTCCAGTTAGGAGTTTTTTTATTTTTATACTATCATCCTCTGTCAAAAAAATACAATCTTTCCTGCAGTGTGAATGGTATTTAGCTGATCCCCATCTCAGTGACAGGGATGACACAGTGGTGGCGCAGGTAGAGAGGATAAGGTTAATCCTGATAGGCCATGCTAATGAACCAGCAAACCAATCGCCTTTGTTACTGTTCATTCACTGCTTCATGAATTTCTGGACATGATAGCACTGTTTGTGTTCATAAGGTGTATGTTTGTCATTGTTTTGTTCTGGTTTGCTACTTTTGAATTGAAGAGGATCTAATCATGACACTGATCCGGTGCCTTTAAGTTTAGTGTAGTGCAGCAGGCTGAAACCTGGGCAGATGTATGTGAGTATCTCCACCCACTGATCTCATGGTATTTGAAGTTGTCCTTTGAATAGTGTTAAGAATGGTCACTATAAACAGGCTTGACTGGGACGTACAGACAATTGGGCCCTTCGGAAGCAGAAAAGTAAATCTCCCTTATCCTTCACTGGACCAAGGCTCTGAGGTTTCACCAGTAGATAATATTTAGTGCTAAATATTTTACCTCTTTTGGCTTCTCATAGTGTGATAAAAAATATATCAGTATCCCCTACGGTTTATAGTATCAGAATAATGCATAATCACAAAGTGTGGGGTTTTGCCTTTCTTTCCATTGATATGCTTAGTCCCCAATCTGTGGTAATACACATGAAGATGAGAAAGGCACTGACTCTTTCATTGGGGCTGGTCTTTTTAATTTGGTTTCTCTAAGGCCGTTGGGGATATGTGACAGGAAGGTCTCACTCGGACCTTTCAATGTTTTTTATTATCTTGGTGTGACCTTATTGTAACGGTTTTCTAATGGTGAAGGAGAGTCAGACCAAAACGCAGCGTGTAGATTGCGATCCATGTTTAATAAAACAAACGTAACACGAATCAATACAAAACAATAAACGTAACGAAAACCGAAAACAGCCTATACTTGTCATGCAGGTGATAGAGGACCCAAAAGCGACTTAACAGAAACAGAGTTTATTCAAGTCCAAACAGGGAATAACAGAAATCCTCTAGTCTGTAGAGGGGAATGACAAGAGAAGCGGCCACAGACTGCAGGTCTTTAGGCGCAGGCCGTAGTAGACAGAGACACCTGCTCACACGCAGCATCTGATGAAGGCAAAAAACACGACAGGACAGGGCGAAACACAATCACAGCATGGTGAATACAAAACAAGGAACCGACGGGACAGGAACGGAACACAAAGGAATAAATAGGGACTCTAATCAGGGGAAAGGATCGGGAACAGGTGTGGGAAGACTAAATGATGATTAGGGGAATAGGAACAGCTGGGAGCAGGAACGGAACGATAGAGAGAGGAGAGAGAGGGAGGGGGGAGAGAGAGGGATAGAAAAAGGGAACGAACCTAATAAGACCAGCAGGGGGGAAACGAACAGAAGGAAAAGCAAAATGACAAGATGATATAAGACAAAACATGACAGTACCCCCACTCACCGAGCGCCTCCTGGCGCTCTCGAGGAGGAACACTGGCGGCAACGGAGGAAATCATAGATCAAACGGTCCAGCACGTCCCGAGAAAGAACCCAACTCCTCTCCTCAGGACCGTAACGAAAAACGATAAAAAGGGAAACTAGGTACTACTCTAAAAAAAATGAGAACTAGGGACAGACTGAGACACAGCAAGGGCAGGAACAAGAACAGGAGAGATGCGATGGCAGGGAACAGACTGAGACCCAGCAAGACCAGGAGCAGAAGCAGAAAAAAAAATTACCAGACTTCTTCTGCGCGCAGTCTACGAAACGGCGCGTGTCACGCTCCTGAGTCGGCCACCAAAAGCGCTGGCGAATAGACGCAAGAGTGCCTCGAACACCGGGATGACCAGCTAACTTGGCAGAGTGAGCCCACTGAAGAACAGCCAGACGAGTGGAAACAGGAACGAAAAGGAGGTTACTAGGACAAGCGCGCGGCGACGCAGTGTGCGTGAGTGCTTGCTTAACCTGTCTTTCAATTCCCCAGACTGTCAACCCGACAACACGCCCATAAGGAAGAATCCCCTCGAGATCAGTAGAAGCCACAGAAGAACTAAACAGACGGGATAAGGCATCAGGCTTGGTGTTCTTGCTACCCGGACGGTAAGAAATCACAAACTCGAAACGAGCGAAAAACAACGCCCAACGAGCTTGACGGGCATTAAGTCGTTTGGCAGAACGGATGTACTCAAGGTTCTTATGGTCTGTCCAAACGACAAAAGGAACGGTCACCCCCTCCAACCACTGTCGCCATTCGCCAGGGCTAAGCGGATGGCGAGCAGTTCACGGTTACCCACATCATAGTTGCGCTCAGATGGCGACAGGCGATGAGAAAAATAAGCGCAAGGATGAACCTTATCGTCAGACTGGAAGCGCTGGGATAGAATGGCTCCCACGCCTACCTCTGAAGCGTCAACCTCGACAATGAATTGTCTAGTGACGTCAGGAGTAACGAGGATAGGAGCGGACGTAAAACGTTCTTTTAGAAGATCAAAAGCTCCCTGGGCGGAACCGGACCACTTAAAACACGTCTTGACAGAAGTAAGAGCTGTGAGAGGGGCAGCAACTTGACCGAAATTACGAATGAAACGCCGATAGAAATTAGCGAAACCTAAAAAGCGCTGCAACTCGACACGTGACCTTGGAACGGGCCAATCACTGACAGCTTGGACCTTAGCGGAATCCATCTGAATGCCTTCAGCGGAAATAACAGAACCGAGAAAAGTAACGGAGGAGACATGAAAAGAGCACTTCTCAGCCTTTACGTAGAGACAATTCTCAAAAGGCGCTTCGAACGTGCTGAACATGAATCTCGAGTGACGGAGAAAAAAATCAGGATATCGTCAAGATAGACAAAAACAAAAATGTTCAGCATGTCTCTCAGAACATCATTAACTAATGCCTGAAAAACAGCTGGCGCATTGGCGAGACCGAACGGCAGAACCCGGTACTCAAAATGCCCTAACGGAGTGTTAAACGCCGTTTTCCACTCGTCCCCCTCTCTGATGCGCACGAGATGGTAAGCGTTACGAAGGTCCAACTTAGTAAAGCACCTGGCTCCCTGCAGAATCTCGAAGGCTGATGACATAAGGGGAAGCGGATAACGATTCTTAACCGTTATGTCATTCAGCCCTCGATAATCCACGCAGGGGCGCAGAGGTCCTTCTTCTTAACAAAAAGAACGGAGAAGAAGAAGGCACTATGGTACCGGCGTCAAGAGACACAGACAAATAATCCTCGAGAGCCTTACGTTCGGGAGCCGACAGAGAGTATAGTCTACCTCGAGGAGGAGTGGTCCCCGGAAGGAGATCAATACTACAATCATACGACCGGTGAGGAGGAAGGGAGTTGGCTCGGGACCGACTGAAGACCGTGCGCAGATCATGATATTCCTCCGGCACTCCTGTCAAATCGCCAGGTTCCTCCTGGGAAGTAGGGACAGAAGAAACGGGAGGGATGGCAGACATTAAACACTTACACATGACAAGAAACGTTCCAGGATAGGATAGAATTACTAGACCAATTAATAGAAGGATTATGACATACTAGCCAGGGATGACCCAAAACAACAGGTGTAAACGGTGAACGGAAAATCAAAAAAGAAATAGTCTCACTGTGGTTACCAGATACTGTGAGGGTTAAAGGTAGTGTCTCAAATCTGATACTGGGAAGATGACTACCATCTAAGGCAAACATGGGCGTAGGCTTGTCTAACGGTCTGAAAGGAATGTTATGTTTCCGAACCCATGCTTCGTCCATGAAACAACCCTCAGCCCCAGAGTCAATCAAGGCACTGCATGTAGCACCCGAACCGGTCCAGCGTAGATGGACCGACATAGTAGTACAAGATCTAGATGAAGAGACCAGAGTAGTAGCGCTCACCAGTAGCCCTCCGCTTACTGATGGGCTCTGGCCTCTTACTGGACATGAATTAACAAAATGTCCAGCAACTCCGCAATAGAGGCACAGGCGGTTGGTGATCCTCCGTTCCCTCTCCTTAGTCGAGATGCGAATCCCTCCCAGCTGCATGGGCTCAGTCTCAAAGCCAGAGGAGGGAGATGGTTGCGATGCGGAGCAGGGAAACACCGTTGATGCGAGCTCTCTTCCACGAGCCCGGTGACGAAGATCTACCCGTCGTTCTATGCGGATGGCGAGAGCAATCAAAGAGTCCACATCTGAAGGAACCTCCCGGGAGAGAATCTCATCCTTAACCACTGCGTGGAGTCCCTCCAGAAAACGAGCGAGCAGCGCCGGCTCGTTCCACTCACTAGAGGCAGCAAGAGTGCGAAACTCAATAGAATAATCCGTTATGGACCGTTCACCTTGGCATAAGGAAGCCAGGGCCCTAGAAGCCTCCCTACCAAAAACTGAACGGTCAAAAACCCGAATCATCTCCTCTTTAAAGTTCTGGAACTTGTTAGAGCAATCAGCCCTTGCCTCCCAGATAGCTGTGCCCCATTCTCGAGCCCGGCCAGTAAGGAGTGAAATGACGTAAGCAACCCGAGCTCTCTCTCTAGAGTATGTGTTGGGTTGGAGAGAGAACACAATCTCACACTGCGTGAGAAAGGAGCGGCACTCAGTGGGCTGCCCGGAGTAGCAAGGTGGGTTATTAACCCTAGGTTCTGGAGGCTCGGCAGGCCAGGAAGTAACAGGTGGCACGAGACGTAGACTCTGGAACTGTCCAGAGAGGTCGGAAACCTGAGCGGCCAGGTTCTCCACGGCATGGCGAGCAGCAGACAATTCCTGCTCGTGTCTGCCGAGCATGGCTCCTTGGATCTCGACGGCAGTGTAACGAGCGTCTGAAGTCGCTGGGTCCATTACTTGGTCGGTTCCTTCTGTCATGCAGGTGATAGAGGACCCAAAAGCGACTTAACAGAAACAGAGTTTATTCAAGTCCAAACAGGGAATAACAGAAATCCTCTAGTCTGTAGAGGGGAATGACAAGAGAAGCGGCCACAGACTGCAGGTCGCTTTCGGGTAGGCGCAGGCCGTAGTAGACAGAGACACCTGCTCACACGCAGCATCTGATGAAGGCAAAAAACACGACAGGACAGGGCGAAACACAATCACAGCATGGTGAATACAAAACAAGGAACCGACGGGACAGGAACGGAACACAAAGGAATAAATAGGGACTCTAATCAGGGGAAAGGATCGGGAACAGGTGTGGGAAGACTAAATGATGATTAGGGGAATAGGAACAGCTGGGAGCAGGAACGGAACGATAGAGAGAGGAGAGAGAGGGAGGGGGAGAGAGAGGGATAGAAAAAGGGAACGAACCTAATAAGACCAGCAGGGGGAAACGAACAGAAGGAAAAGCAAAATGACAAGATGATATAAGACAAAACATGACAATACTTGTGTTAACTAACACAGCACAAGGACATCAACACACTACAGACAATCATCCACAACACAACCAAAGAATATGGCTGCCTAAATATGGTTCCCAATCAGAGACAACGATAAACACCTGCCTCTGATTGAGAACCACTTCAGACAGCCATAGACTTACCTAGAACACCCCACTAAGCTACAATCCCACTACATACACACCACATACAAAAACCCATGTCACACTCTGGCCTGACCAAATAAATGAAGATAAACACAAAATACTTCGACCAGGGCGTGACACTTATGACATGAGACTATCCCGGATCAACAAAACCCTTTCGCTTCTGTCATCATGTGAATTCGGAGGTTCAATAACTCTTATCAGCACAGTCGTTTTTGAAAGGTGACACAAATCACACCAGCGTAGTCAGAACGATGACAAACCAGCTCGTCAAGGCAGATATTCAGTTCATTAAAGCATTTCTATGGGTCACACAAGGTGGCAAGAGTCAAGTCGTCGTAGATTCTTTAAAAGGGCTGGGATGTCACATTTCTAATTGCTAAAAGAAAATCTAGTCAGATTATCACCAACAGTTAGTTTATCTTAATGGAATTTCATTCTGTTGCATCACACTTTTCTTCAGGAATAGATGTCAACCGTTTGTCAATCTCTTTGTCCCCTTTCACCCAAGATGATTGACGGCAACATATTTGTCCCTCAGTCCTGCAGTCCTGAGTTCCCTAGCCAGTTCTTCTTTGACCATGTGTGGAGTGATCATCATTCCTGATGATGTGTTGTTCCCTTTGAATAACCTTTGAGCGCCACAACCCCTCATACCACTCTCTCTACTTAACGCCCTCTCCTCCCCTGCTGACGTGTTCTCCAGCTGACTTGATTCTAATAACATGTCTGTTTCCAGCAGATGGCAGAAAAGACATCCAGAGGAGGACAGCAGGAAGGCTTATTCTCTGAGGGAGAATAGCCCTCTTAATAACCATGACAACCCTTTTGAAAAGGGAAATATTTTAAAACTGTGTGGGGAACTCTCTGAAGAGGCATGAGAATGAGAAACATTTTGTAAATGTAGTGTTGATTATTAATGCATGCTGTTAACTCACCATTGCGTTTGGGGGAAATAGCGTGTATTATTCATGTAGCCTTTGTTCTTAATCTCTTGGCTGGGACTTATCTATTTTTCCCCTCTTGTCCCTCCCTCCCTTCCTCACACACACTGCGGTGGTCTGGTGATAGAATGAGGTGTTCCCTGAGCCCCTCTTCACCTGGACCCGGGTCGGGGGCCGTCTGCTGGACGGGAGTGCCGAGTGGGATGGGAAGGAGCTGATTTTGGAGAGAGTGCCAGCCGAACTCAACGGCTCCATGTATCGCTGCACGGCCCAGAATCCCCTGGGCTCCACGGACACGCACACTCGCCTCATCGTCTTTGGTACGTGTCCAAACTCATCACCATATTCTCTAATCCTAGAGAGCATTGCAGAAAATCTCAAACTTAACACTAATTCTTATTCATGGGATATTTTATTCCCACTATTCAAAGGAATATCTTTATTCAAATTTCAAACACCATTAAATTTGTGTTTCAACGGTTAATATTATTCATCCACATACTGTAAAGTGTTAAGCATCGCATTTATGTAAAAAAAAAAGAAGAGATTTGTGGCCATTTTTAGAAATGATTTATCTATGCAAACTAAGTGCATGATTAATAAGTGATTGTATCACTAAATGACTCAACAATGCCTCTCCAACAAAGGCTGATTTACATAAGTGAGTAATGCCTCTCATCTGGGTGAGTAAAAATCCAACAGCCATTAGAATCCCACAAGCAGCGTGTATTGTACCCATTTTCTCCAACACTGACTGCTACTAATCACATGAGAGGCCCATAATATAATAAATCATATTTTTTGTTGACAGTGTCATCCCACCTCTTTGTTCAACGACCCACCACGTGCAAGCTAGATCAGTCTTTTCATGATGTGCTATTTATCGCAGTCCCAGTTTGCTTTAGTTGATGTGGGAGTTGGACTGTTTGCTGACTATTACTCTTGTACTGTATGTCCTGCTGTCCTGGATGTGTTTACCCTTGAGCCCTTTGGAATTAAAACTGATCAGAGGCCTGTCAATCATAGCTGCTCTACTTTAATCAAATCTGCTGCTCCGAGGATGAATGACTTCTCCTATGTATTATATATTCTCTACTCTCATTTTAGAGGTAACTGCTGTGCAAGAGATGGAACTGATATACACTGAATGTACAAACCATTAAGAACACCTGCTCTTCATACAAGATAGACTGACCAGAGGAATCCAGTTTAAAGCTATTATTCCTTATTGGTGTCACTTGTTAAGTCCACTTCAATCAGTGTAGATGAAGGGGAGGAGACAGGTTAAAGAAGGACGTTTAAGCCTTGATAATGTTGAGACATTGTGTGTGCCATTCAGAGGGTGAATTGGCAAGACAAAAGATTTAAGTGCCTTTGAACAGGGTATGATAGTAGGTGACAGGCTCAGCAGTTTGAGTGTGTAAAGAATTGCAACGCTGCTGAATTTTTCACACTCGTCAGTTTCCCGTGTGTATCAAGAATGGTCCACCACCCAAAGGACATCCAGACAATTTGACACAACTGTGAGAAGCATTGGAGTCAACAAGGGCCAGTATCCCTGTGGTACGCGTTCGATACCTTGTAGACTGTTCTGGGGTCAAAGGGGGTGCAAGTCAATATTAGGCATGTCTTCCTAATGTTTGGTACACCCAGTGTAAATTGTAGTCGAAATGCGTTCATATGTTCAAGGGCTAGTGTCTAGGGTTAACATATTCACAGGACATGGTAATCTGCTTACATTGCTATAATGTAACTAAGAAACAATCTGTCCATGATTTATAAATCCCCACCTTGACATCCTTCCGTGAGCACGATTTAGAAAATGTCAGAAATGTACAAATTGTTGAAAGGGCTCAAATAGCCTCCTTCTAGGGAAACTGACACTTTGGGAAGGTGTTACCTTGGGGAGCGTTTTGGTAGAAAGAGCACTAATGCTTATTTAACACCCGGATGCCCGATCAGTTGTCATCGGCTATGTGTGGAGTGTAGGCTATCTGTCTACGTCTATATCCTAGATAGCTTCCACTCATACTTAGGGGAGCTAAATGGTGATTGAGTGACCTTGGCACCATCCCCCGTGGCCTTGAAATGAGACACTTTTCTCTCCAGGGGCAGGGTGGATATTTGGAGCTCTGCTCACTTGGCTAACTGTTCATTATACATCATCAGGTATAATAGAGTATAAGGATGGGATGCTATTGAGACTCTCCACTGGCAGAAAGCAGTACTCATATCTTAATGATGAACATCTCCAAGCACCTTAGATATAATACCCTCGGTGATTACACTGAAGTGACTCAGCAGTGAAGAGGCGGGCTGTCACAAACCCACTGATATCTCTCTGTCTTTGTGACTGAGTGGGGAAATCACATGTGGATGCTGAAAGACCAGCAGTTCGGGGAGTTTGTTAGAATAGGAGCTCTGCTGTTGCCTTCTTGTCGGACCACTGTTCTAACTGCTGCTCTGGCTTGTTCTGTCAGAGTACCCAATGTTAACAGCTCTATTAATACAGACTCACCAGGGGGATGTTATTTTACATGAGCTTTAGGAACAGCTCTCTATTTTCTCCTCATCTCACTTATTTTGCCTCTCTCTCTCTCTCTCTCTCTCTCTCTCTCTCTCGCTCTCTCTCTTTCTCTCTCTCCCTATCTCTCTCTCCCTCTCTCTCTCTCTCTCTCTCTCTCTCTCTCTCTCTCTCTCTCTCTCTCTCTCTCTCTCTCTCTCTCTCTCTCTCTCTCTCTCTCTCTCTCTCTCTCTCTCTCTCTTTCTCTTTCTCTTGCTCTCTCTCCCTCTCTCTCCGTTTCCCCTTCATGTCTCTCAACAGAAAATCCGGCCATGATGAAAAACACTCAGAATCCGAACAGTAAGTATGGCAGCTATGAAGACGATTGACAGAGAAAGTTTCTATTGTTGTCTTTTAAAAAGCATTTCTCCTGTTTGTTTGCTTCTCACACATTTCTCAAGATCTGCAATGACAAGCATGCAATTTGTATCCAAAATGGCACAGTAACAAAGGACTTCTAGCTACTTCTCGGTTAGCGTTTGATGTATAAGCAAACTGACGACAGGTGTAGACATGTCTATCATTCTATCATCAACACAAGGGAACAGATTAACCAGAAATCTCTCCCCTCTATGTTCAGATACAATCATGTTTCAGTCACTATCCACTTTTGTCACTTTGTGAGAACTGTGATATTAGAGTTGTATCATACCCAGTGTGAGGCCTCATTTGCAGCACCTCAGATTATCATATGTAAAGATAAGGGATTATCAGAGGAAGCCCATAGGTATATGAGTGTTCTCTCTCAGTCTCTTTCTGCTGCTCTGCTTGCCGTATTTTACGGATGTATATTTGAATATGCAAATGATCCGGCAAGCACAGGGGCAGGTGTGCCACAGCAAGGACAGAATCAGGTCAACGTGGAAGCCACCGATCGCGGTGCGAGGCAGTGCGAGGCACAGACATGACTCGCATGCAAGTCAAATTGGTGTAGAACATGGCCCGAGAGGTCGCTGCACACATGTCTGAACGCTCAGTGGCTGATCGGCCCACTCCTCCCCCTGAGTGTGTGGGAAGATCACCCTATCAGTCAGTCAGAACAGGGGCTACAGCAGAGCAACAAACCAAGCGCCTCTTCCATCTCTGTCAGAGCTCCAATGCTCTGGCTGTCCTAACAAATGTTTTAGAATATTGATGATAATGGAAATTAACTGAGGGATAGAGACACAAGGGAAGGAGTGAAGGCAGTGGCCATAGTAGTTGTTTTTATTGCAATCCTACTTAAACAACTGGAGAACATGAGGCTATTTCAAGTGTAGTTCTAGCAGCAATACCATTTTTAGTGGAGAATGGGTTAAGCTGCCATAAAAGCAAAGAGACAGAATTGCCAATTGTCCTTGTATTGAAAGCCATTACCAGGGGATAACATCGGACCAAATCTGCCCTGTCAGTACATGATTTGGTTTCATTTAGTTTAACATTATGGCATAGAGGGTGAAAACAAATATCAATGTTTTAATTGAAATTCAAGTCTGCTTCGCCTTAATTATTTAGATTTAGTTTAGTTTGTGTGTGTCTAGTGATTGGATATTATAAATAGTGATCTGACTATGTCTTCCTCTGGCTCTTGCAGATGGAACCCCTCGCGTGGATGTGCTTGGACCTATATGGATGGTGCTGGCCCTGGTCCTCACAGTGACTGTGGAACTGACGTGAAACCTTCCAGCCAACACACACAATACACAATACACAATACACAACACACACACACACACACACACACACACACACACACACACACACACACACACACACACACACACACACACACACACACACACACACACACACACACACACACACACACACACACACACACACACACACACACACACACACATATCCCAAGCCCCTCCAACACACACCCACACCACACACACAGTCCTGCAAGCCTTTTCCAGTCATCCAACAGGCCCTCCATGCGTCAGTCTTTCAGGAACCAGTGCCACCACCCGATGGCCGATGGCCCTCCACTCTGTTTTTGTAATGAAATGATAACCAAGATTATAATATAAAGAAAACAGCATAACGTACTGAACATGAGAATAACCACCTCCAGTAATCCCCTTCCCCACACCTTCTTTTTTGTTTATTGTCCCACCTCTGCCTGTTGATCAATAAAAATCAGTTGCTAAAAAAGGGGGGAAAAAGCATTTGGGTTTGTTTTGATATGTTCAAACATAGCAGGAGTTGACTGTGGAGAGAGACATGAACCGACCGGTGTTGGCAGGCCCACCACATTGACCCCACCCAATTGTCCCATTCACTGGGCTGTGCTGTACCCAATCTTTAAACTACAGATGAACAACTGGAAACTAAATACTCAATGAGAACATTGTTTTTTATTGCTAATCGGTTGTTGTTTTTTTCCGGATGGCTTGGAATGTGCAATAGGACTAAACGCAAAGAGAAAATGGATCATCTTCTTTTTGAGTGTATTTTGTGTGCATCCGCGTAAATATTGAAGATAATCAGAGGTTTTATGGGTTCAGGTGGTTGAATGGTTGATGAAGAGTTGTGAGGGTTTGCAGCAGCTCACAGCCTTTGTTTGTATTTCCTCATCCTTTCTTGCTGTTTCCAGAGATAATCCTATAGGCTGTCAGGACAGAATCGTCTTGAAATGAGGATAGAAAAAAACAATGCAAGTACAGTATCTTACATTATGTCCGTCGTTCGGGGTTGTGGTGCATGTGACGTTTGACAATTCTTTCTCCTTTTCATGTGTCGCAGTGCTCAACATCTCATTGTCACTGGCCTGTAAATCCAGTTATTTACTTGTTGCATACTATCTTAAGTGACCTGCGTTGTGTACAATATGTAACTCTTCCCCCTGACATCTACTAGTAGGGTCATGTTATCCACCATTCCAGGAAGATGCTCACCCGACGCAGGGTGTAAACAGGGTTGTTGCATTTGTTTCATATCACCTGTATTAAAATGGAGAGATTATCAAATCATTTGGTTGGACTTTACTTCTACAACCTAACTGTGTTTAAAATGACATGCAGTAAACGACCTTCTTGTCTTTACCATGGAAGATAGATAAACCTACCTAATTCATTCTTACTTCTAAAGGCCTACTTAATCACATCTTGGATAACAGGATGTCAATATACATACAAAACCGTTAGAATAATCCCATCCCATAATAATGAGGAATCTAATGTATACAGTAATGGTTACTTTGAGGTCATGGTTAAGTGTATATGGATGAATTTGGCTGGAATATTTGATGATCCTTCCAGATGTTTTTACCTCCAGAATATCCCTTGGGCCATCTTTTCTTTACAGAATATCTATACTAAAGCTGGCGATTAACACATGATTTAGCTGCCCTTCACAACTTTTCAAATCTGTCTTGGGCTTGTCTGAAAGACTCCAGTTTCTGGAAATAATTAGGTTGGAATATACAGCATTCTGACATTGCCATTAACCCCTTTCTACTGCTCAGTATGTCTGTCTACGCTCCACTGTCACACTGTGAGGGGTTTGCTTACTGCAAAAGCATCCTGCGTCAGAAATTCTGGAGAATTGCAATTTAAGCTATTCTAGATACACCGTGTATTAAAGGATTAAGGCTTAAACCAGCAGAGAGGTAAGAGGGGAGATTTTTAGGGCTTAATAGAACGGATAGAGCCATCCTTATGAGGACGGGGTCGTCTCACCTTGCTAAATTACAATCAGGGGCGGATTGGCCATCTGGCAATTCTGGCAAATGGGTGGTCTGGTTGAATTTTACACACAGAAATATTTTTTATATATAAATATAACAATAAAAAGTCACACGGAAAGTAGGCCATGGGTCTGTTAAGATTTATTTTTAAGATGTTTGCGCAATTTCTCTGTTATACTCATCTATAGTGAGCCTTTGACTGATCAGTTGGCAATGGCCGGCCCCGGTTTTGTGATGGGCTAAGCTGAGGTCACGCAACATTTAAAGTCAAACGTCAGCAAAGAGACATGCTCCAACTCTGTCATCAGTTAAGACAGGCAAGATCATGGATCATATAAAAATATAAGGGTGCCTATAAATTTAGAAAGAGCAAATTCTACATTTTCAACTCCCTCAGAACTTCCTATTTTTTTGGGCGGCTAAAACCATAATTTGGTCAAACAGTAAAGTTCATTATTCTCATAATTCCTGTAATGAAACTGTCTGCTCTGCCGATGTGCTTGTTTTGCTGGGGCCTGCTGCTGTGATGAGCGAGCCACTCTCCTCTCCCCCATGCACTAGAGAGAAAAATGGGATCTGATTCTATAACAAAAACACAGCTTTGGAAGTTATGTCCCCTCTTTTCCTGTCGAAGCGAGGATGGTATCAGATTTCTGTAGGTATGGTTGAGAAACACTATACTGTAATGCCCAATGTTATGTTTCAGCATGGAGAACCGGCACGGAAGTAACACTTTCTTTTCTTTCCTATTTACTCAGAAATTGATAGAGCTAGGGCCACCATATTTTATGACAAACGTATATATGTCCTCTACCATTAAAAAGTGTCATTTCATCTCTAGGTTAATTGAGTTAAAACGAAATAAGTCGAAAACTGAATTATCGCAAATGTACTTTTGTACCTACCGGTGGGGCTGAAGAAACACAGGCTTGGGATGGAAGTAACGGCAGGCGAGAAGTGCATGTTTATTATTTGCTCATTACTTTCAACACATGTACTATAATCCATCATTTCATGTTTGTGTTGATTCAATAAATAAGGTTATAGGTTTGATATTTAAGAAAATGAACCATGAGTATTTTGCCAATATTTTGCCTTATAATATTAATCAGATTTAAAATGGATCACATAATAGCTATATTAACCATAATGTTCTCATCTCACTTTAATAGGAATGTAGTAAGATATGTTTTTTCAAAATGTTCATTGACTATTCCAGCTTAGCCTTCCCAATGTTACATCCGCACCACCCCTCTCTCTTGTAACTTCTCCCTGGATAGCATCCAAGACTACCAAGAATTTCTAACGTAAGCTGTCATTTAGTCACTAGTAGTGGTTAAGACAATAAAATGTGTTTGTAACCTTAAAAAATGAAACACAACTACAACAACAAAAAAACACTTCCAGATCTTTTTTATTCATTTTTTTTTCGCTCAATAAAATTGGCGGAGAGCACAGATATGAGGGCTTGTGTGGATAAAATGCCAGAGACCAATTCTTGTCCCAGTCCGCCCTTGAGTACAATTCACATTCAATTGTTTTAGAGATGAGTGCTGAGTAGCTAGGGAACAGTATGAGGGGAGGATATGAATGATAAATTGTAACTATCTTTTCAGTATTGTGTATTTGGATTCAAGAGGCACGTCATACTTTTCTTGTTCTTTTTTAGAAAACAGCTCCAAAAGCTATGATGAATGCATTAGGAAATGTGCATATTGTCTATCATTTTACTGCCTAAGTAAAATGCACATCATTACTTTGTTTACAAAATGATAAAGTCTGTGAGTTCAGGATATACTCATTTGTTTTCCTCATCATGTTTTTTAGAGTCCTCCTGAGGAAATGATGTATCCAGTCTCTAACTTACAAATGGTACATATGTACAGTGCATTCGGAATGTATTCAGACCCCTTGACCTTTTCCACGTTTTGTTACGTTACTGCCTTATTCTAAAATGGATTAAATCGGGGGGTTTTCACCCGTTAACGTACACACAATATCCAATAATGACAAAGCAAAAACAGGTTTTTAGAAATGTTTGCAAATGTAATAAAATAAACAAGATGTAAATACCACCATTTACATAGGTATCCAAAACCCTTTACTCAGTACTTTGTTGAAGCACCTTTGGCAACAATTACAGCCTCGAGTCTTCTTGGGTATGATGCTACAAGCTTGGCACACCTGTTTTGGGGGAGTTTCTCCCATTCTTCTCTGCAGATCCTCTCAAGCTATGTCAGGTTGGATGGGGAGCGTCACCACACAGCTATTTTCAGGTCTCTCCAGAGATGTTAGATCGAGTTCAAGTCTTTGCTCTGGCTGGGCCACTCAAGGACATTCAGTGACTTGTCCCGAAGCCACTCCTGCGTTGTCTTGGCTATGTGTTTAGGGTTGTTGTCCTGTTGGAAGGTGAACCTTTTCCCCAGTCAGAGGTCCTGAGTGCTCTGGAGCAGGTTTTCATCAAGGATCTCTCTGTAGTTTGCATCGTTCATCATTCTCTCAATCTTGACTAGTCTCCCAGTCCCTGCCACTGAAAAACATCCCCACAGTATGATGCTGTGATTCTGTAGCTCAGTTGGTAGAGCATGGCGCTTGTAACGCCAGGGTAGTGGGTTCGATCCCTGGGACCACCCATACGTAGAATGTATGCACACATGACTGTAAGTCGCTTTGGATAAAAGCGTCTGCTAAATGGCATATATTATTATGCTGCCACCACCATGCTTCACCATAGGGATGGTGCCAGGTTTCCTTCAGACGTGACACTTGGCATTCAGACCAAAGTGTTCAATCTTGGTTTCATCAGACCAAAGAATCTTGTTTCTCATGGTCTGAGAGTGCCTTTTGGCAAACTCCAATTAGGTTGTTGTGCCTTTTACTGAGGAGTGGCTGAGGAGTGGCCACTCTACCATAAAGGTCTGATTGGTAGAGTGTTGCAGAGATGGTTGTCCTTCTGGAAGGTTCTCCCATTTCCACAGAGGAAATCTGGAGCTTTGTTAGACTGACCATCTGGTTCTTGGTCACCTCCTTGACCAAGGCCCTTCTCCCCCGATAGCTCTGTTTTGCAGGGCAGCTCTAGAAAGAGTTTTGGTGGTTCCAAACTTCTTCCATTTAAGAATCACTGTTTTCTTGCTGCAGAAATGTTTTGGTACCCTTGGTTTTTGCTCTGACATGCAGTGTAAACTGTTGGACCTTATATAGACAGGTGTGTGCTATTTCAAATCATGTCCAATCAATTGAATTTACCACAGGTGGACTCCAATCAAGTTGTAGAAACATCTCAAGGATGATCAATGGAAACAGGATGCACCTGAGCTCAATTTCAAGTCTCATAGCAAAGGGTCTGAATACTTATGTAAATAATGTGTTTTTTTAAATAAATTTTCAAAAATGTCTAAAAACCTGTTACTGCTTTGTCATTATGGGGTATAGTGGGTAGATTGATAAATATTTTTTTTTATTTCATCCATTTTTAGAATAAGGCTGTAACATAACAAAATGTGGAAAAAGGGAAGGGTCTGAATAATTTCAGAATGCACTGTATGTGGATGTTCATTGAAGGCCCATCTATGATAAAAGAGATAGTGGACCAAATAAAAGCACACATCCTGGCTCTATTGTGTTTGTGTCGTGTTCCGGATATTTGTAGGGCATGCATATCTGATGGCCAACAGAGGAAATCGATGTAATCATGCTTGTAATGTATGCAATATATATTTTTCACATGTACATAACAAAATACACATATACACATCAATTGCTTTATCTTTTCACACGTCAGTGCTAAACTTGTCATCAGAATGGCCTTATGGTAATTACGCCCTCTGATAGTCATGTATAGCTATCGAGTTCACTTTCCCCTCATCCTACCTTATCTTAATCTATTACACACTCCACCTATCCTCCAAAAAGAACCCTTATGGTTATATGGTTCACCTTATATAGTTATGGCTGTTTAAACTGTTTACATTTCCCATTTCCTGTCCATATCTTATCACAATATCATTTCACAGGAGGAGAAGAGGTGAAAGTGTCTCCATACAACACTGCACATGCTGGCAATCATTTTGTTCTGCAGTGCTCCTGAATGGTACACCTGAGATGGCGGAGGCAGTGAGGAGAATGAGCTGCTTTTGTGTGACACCAGTGAATTATTCACGACTAACCACGCCGGCTGAATCCAGATCCCTTTATGGGCATCTGGAGCCTATGCTATCAGATGGCCAAATAGTGTCTATGTCACAGAGGACACCGGTCAAATGGCTCCCTGCAGGACACACCTCCCTGAGATCATCGCATCGCTGCCGGCCCAGCTCTTTGTTATGACCCTGGCCTCGGTCAAGCGTGTCGTTATTGGCAACACAAATTACAATTTGACAGCTTAACTGCAGTGACTGAGTGACAGGACTCAGGTGTGACAGAGATGTATGTATTGAATGTCAACGCAGTCTATAAATATGGATGATATTGTCAGATTCATACAGTCAACATTCCTTTTTGGCATTGAGGCTCTGTCTTACAGTACGGTGTGTGATAGAAATGCACTTACCCAGTCATTGTTTTTAGAAGTCTGTGCTTAAATGTATAGTTAATTTCTATAAGAACATGATCCCTGGCCTCTTTTCCTGTTGTAGCTGAGCCAAAACCAATGTGTTGTATAGTGTGTTGTATAGTGAAAGATATTTCATCTTTAGTTTTGTCTGTGCAAACAACTATATCCTGGTCATGATGTCCTTAAATGTGACCAATCAGCCTTTCCCACGCCTTAGTCAAACCACGTCTTCAGCAGCCTGTCATGTGTTTGAACTGGATCATTATTTTCTTGTTGACATAGGTCTGAAATAGAGACATATGATCCAGGCCACTCCTCCAAATACAGTCATGTAAACGTTAGGCTCAACAGCACTATAGTCTGAATCTGTGTTTAACCTTGTGATGATATAGTTTCCAAATTGTTCAAACACTTAATTAAACCACTCAGTAAACAACATGATCAACTCATCTTGTGATGAGACAACAAATGTAAATATGTACACTGGAACTATCTAAGTATGACTGTTCTCTACGACATAGTGAAGGCCAGAGCAAACATGATCACCTGTTGCAGGTGGAATGTGACCGCTGCCCCGCCCCAACAGCGAGAGATGCAAATAGTGTTGGTATCAGTTTACAAGTTGTCCAGAGAGAAGAGAGAGAACAGACACAGTCATCAGACCTCTACAGCCTGTAGGTTACCAGCTACCATTGGCTAAGATGCACTGAAAAGAAATACCCAGACAAAAAGGTTGTTCACCTTGGCAACTCCTCCGTTTAGTCATGCCCATAGCAGATCTGCTGGGTGTCCAGTTCGACATGCAACTGCTGGGGAAGCTGACGTGTTCCGTGGCCGCTGTTCTGCTCATCTCCTGGGCTTACAGATTCTACAGCTCCAGGGGTACAGCAGCTAAACCCCAGCTCTATGTGAGGCCTCCTCCAGACAGGCCCACTGAAGCACCCATTGGAACCTGTCTGAACTGCAAGATGGAACTGCAAGCTCCAACCACAGCCAAACATGACACAAGAAGTGATGGGGACAAACAGCCTGGCCACTCACAGAGTGATGACCTGACACCTGACAAGACCAATACAGGGACAGGGGAAGGAAAAGTGACCCAGATTGAAGAAGCAGGCAAGTTCACAAACACTAAGGAAATGGCTGCATTACAGGAGGAATCGAATGTAGAGGAGGACAACAGCTTGGAGTTGGAGGAAGATTTCCCCGTGTTTGTTGAGGAGGCTGAGATTGAGACCAATAATTGTATGTTTGGATCCATCTTGAAACTCCCTGATCCTAATGACAGTGGGCTGGCCAGCCCATCAGGCCGTCGATCCCCTTGCTTTCTGCAGAGGCTTGAGGGCAGTGTGGGGCTGGGTGTTGGCAGAGAGCTGCGGCAGGACCTGGGGCTTCAGGGGGCCTACTCCAGCTTTCTCTCCAAGGCAGAGATCACAGTGGAGGATGCCAACCTTGTGATGGAAGGACCTGGGGACCAGAGCATTGTGCGGGGAAAGATCTATGAATACTTTGTGGAATCTTCCTCGCACTCCATCACAGACTCCATATTGGGTCAGTTTGAGGGGAATTCACTGGACTCACAGTCTGTGAAATTTGGAAGCCGTGGCAGCAGCCTCACTGAGCCTCCCTCGTCCCTAAGCCCCATCATCATGCGTGATCTGGTTTTGCCACAGAGTCCTGATGAGAGGCCGTTCTCCCCAGTTAGTCCGGAGCCCACATCTCCCATCAAGCCGGGTCTCATACGCAAGGAGAGCTACCTCACAGCGGCTGAACATTCAGAACTCCTGATCACCTCTCTGATACCCAGAGCCTCGACCCAGCTGAGGCCCCACTCTCAGGCCTATTCATCAGGGGATCCCAGCCCTGTCAGTCCCCTCAGTCCCACAACAGACACCAGGGGCCCCAGTGCATGGGAGAAGCCCAGCCTAGAAACCATAGCTGGGGCTAGATTTGTAAATCTGCCTCAAGAAAACATGGGCAGCTCAGAGTTGGAGAGCTTAAAGGCCAAACTTGATTTGGGCAACTGCATGGAGGTGCTGGAGCAGTCTAAGAAGCATGGGCAGGCCCCTCTGCAGCAGGCAGCCCTCAGAGTGATGTCTGACAACTACCTTCAGGTCCTCAGGGACCCAGGTCTGTATGGGATGCTGAGAGCAGGCGAGCGGGATGAGATTCAGAAACAGCGCATGAGAGGAAGGCAGTTCTTAGTGGCAGCCAACATGGTCCCTCAGGACTGGGTGGGGAGTAGTCCTCAAGGGACAAAAACAGAGCAGCGAGCCACCAACAAGCCATCCAGTGGTCTCTACTGCTATGATGATTATATAGACAGCTGGCACCGATTCTGTCCCATCCCGCAGGAAGTCATCTCCAAAGGCTGTGCCGTGTGCACTATGGACAACTACTTATTTGTAGCAGTGGGGGGCTGCCAGCAGGGCGCAGACAGAGAGATGAAACCTTCCAAGAGAGTGTTCTGCTACAACCCTGTAACGTCCATTTGGAAAGAGATCAGTCCAATGAATGAGTCCAGGCCCCACTGCAAACTGGCAGCCCTGCAGGGCTGCATCTATGCCATCGGAGGGGAGTGTCTGTCTACCGTAGAGCGCTATGACCCCCGCTCTGACAGATGGACTTTTGTGGCCCCACTGCCCAATGATACATTTGCTGTGGCCCATCATGTCACGGTGTGTAATGGGGAACTCTTTGTTCTAGGGGGAACATTGAGATACACACTGTTGCGCTACAACCCAAAGACCAATGTGTGGAGGAAAAGTGCAATAACGGGAAGCAAAATGAGGACCACCGAGATAGTGGGAGTAGGAAACTTTCTGTATCGATTTGATGTCAACCCACAGCTAGGCATCAGTGTGTACCGCTACCACACCGTGGCACGACTATGGTATGAATGCTGCACCAAACGCCTCGCCCACTGCCCTGCCTTTCAGTGTGTTGTTGTGGACAACACCATCTACTGCATATGCCACCAGTTCACCATGAGGTTCCTGGCTGATGAGATCTCTCCGAGCTTCGTAGCGGATGATTTGAGTGTCCTCACTGCAGCTAAGGGCATCCTTTTCCCCTTTGTACTCTCACTTCCTGATAAGAAAGCTCTCCAGACCAGTGTGTGACCAGGAATGATTCTCCTCAGCACAGACAAGGACAGAGCAGTGAGGGAGTATCTTGTGTTTTTATGCACCCAGGCCATTTTCATAGCTGAGAGTGTCCTACTGGGAAGGACAGCTGTCTTAATCAGAGGCAATGAAAGTAAAATATTAACGCCATTAATGGTAATTAGACTACTGCTTGTTTAGATTTATTCAGGGTGTACTGCCATAGAAACTCCATGTTTTTGCTGCTTGTTCTTTTCATTTCCCTCCTTCCTTGCACTACCGAGTTACTTCTAAATCATGCAAATATACAAATAATGAATAAACAAGTCTTAAGTTAATTCACTCAACCATAATGCTTTGAAGTAGTGGGTTGATATGATAATAATCCATCACAGCAGGCATCTGTGTAGGGTGCAAACATTAGTCACACAGGACTGGACTCGATACAATTATCCACAGTTGGTCTGTAAATATGACATGATGTAGAAGGTTGTGACAGAGCATAATGTACTGCATGTGAGCTTCAATAAACAAAAGTCAATGCTACTTTTGAATCTCTTCTAAGATTGGAGTATAGTATTCGCCCGTTTTCTTCTGCTGTTGTTTTCAACATTGTTGATGTTAGAAGTTATTAATGCACCAACATAATGAATGACTGTAATGAAAGTACTCTTGATTTTATAAACAAATATTTATTGTTACATTTGTATAATATTAATCAGCAGAAGAAAGAAATGTGCAAAAAAAAAAACTGAAAGCAGTTCAGCATTGTGTTGGCATTTAAGTCATGTTGTTGAATCCTGATTTAAATGAAATATGTTTTCCTTCCAGACAGTGACTGATTTTCAATGATAAGTCATCAACAATTTAACAAACAGAGCTCTGCTGTGTGATGTGTCGTGTCTGACTGTAGAGTAAATCAATGAATTTGTAGGATGATAGATGTGGCGGTTAATTGATGTGTTGCATAATTACATCAACAATATACATGTTTGAATGAATGTTTAAATGTCTAATAGTTTTTTCATTCAAATCGAGTTGTCTCACAAAGAGCAATCATTGACTAAGAATAATTGAGTGGCACGACACCCTTGTCTGGGATTCCATTGTGTGACATGTCGCTATAGCGCCATCATGTGGCCTGACTAACCAAACATACAAAGGAGTAATTGATAACACATGATCTACCCACATTTTCTGACACAATAATCAACTTGAGTATTGAAATGAGTAACGGAGAGGCGGGCAGAGGGCTGCACTAGCTGAGGCAGCAGGAGAATAGAGACACAGATGGTTGACCATCAAACACATAAGCATCTTTTATTCCTCCTAATTAAACACTTTGATTCCCTGTAATTAAACACCTAATGGAATGGGAGTTAGACAGGTCCCCTCAGAGTTTGCCTTGCATCACTCATTGCTCCTGATATGGACACCCAGGTCAGCTCTGACCTCAACACTCTCTTTGATTTCCAAAGCATCTAGGCTAGGGTATTTGGTATTTTATTAGTATCCCCATTAGCTGTTGCGAAGGCAGCAGCTACTCTTCCTGTGTCTACACAAAACATGAAACATGACACAATACAAAACATTAATAGACAAGAACGGCAAATAGCGAAACAGTGAATTTAAAATATTAAGTGCAAGGAAAATAATTAGCATGTGATTATCCTAAATGTTCAGATGTGTTTTGCGGTCACTCCTTCCTTCCTACACACACACACACACACACACACACACACACACAGCCTAGATTTCAAGAGATTATAATGAGACTCCTGTTTAATTTGCTACATATTTTGATATCCCATATGTTCTGCTTCATTAAATTTTTCATGCCTTGGAGCACGGAGTATCGAAACAGCGTGTGAGGTGCCATCTCAGGGCCCGAGCTCTGTGTCTACACAACAGACAGGGGAGGGAGGATGCTGGCGGAGACTGAGTTGTCTGGGACCTGTCTGCAGGGCCGTTGTTTCAGATCCATGTCCTTGTTGATTCGATTGGCAGGATGGAGCTTACTGGAGTGGCCTCGTGGCACACTGGCGAAGCGGGGCTGGCAGAAAGCACTGAGTGGGTACTTCTGGTACGCTGACCTATACACACTCAGCGCAGGGAGGGGGGACTGCTGCTGGTCCAGACGGACCTGTCTAGACTCCACCAGGCCAAAGTTAGTTGGAGGTGCTGGAAGGGAGAAGGGAGGGAGAGAGAGGGCTCAGCTGTTACAGTGCTGCAGTCATTAATTATATCTGTGACAGATTTGGAACAATCCAAGGCCATTTATTCTGCCTGAACTTTAATTGTTGAACACTGCATCTTTGTTCTTCCCGGTTTTTCTTTACTTGAGACTAGTTTGTAATTACAGCTGACATTTTTCTGTGCCACAGTGAAGTAAATACAAGCTTTTTATAATTCAAACATACTATGCGATGATTTTTTACCATATACAAGTGGGTTTGTCAAACCAAGGTGCTCTGTTCCGTATGGGTTTTGCACTCAAAACTTGGTGGAACCAATGCTTTAGAAAGGGGTTATTCTAATGTTGACTTCCTTTCTTACCCAAGCTTGGGTGGTCAGACTTCTCTGGCGTCCACGCCAGCCTGTCTGGATGCCAGGAACGCAACGGAGGCAGGGTGGAGGTGCCCTGGCGCCCATACATCTCATCATAGAGGGTGACCAGGTAATGGGAGGGCAGCGTGCCATGGTGGGAGAGAAGCAGCTTAGCAGGAAGGCCCTGGAACGCAACGCAACCCACTATTCTACTGGCCATCCATTGCTTTAAAAACAATGGCAGATTGCACACTGTTTCTTTGATTGATTAGCTCATTACCTCTGGGGATACGAATAATCTAGGTTTAGATTTTGTTCTAACAGACTTTTAGGCCTAACTTGAATGGCATTTTGCTAATGCTAATGATATCATGATCCTGCTGTGTAAGACTGACCTCAGCTTTCCGCAGCGCCTCTCGTCTGAGGATGACGTCTGGCCGGTGGTCCCACTGTGGCTGGTAGTCTGCACGGTTGGTGCTGTTGGCTGTCTTACACTCTCGAGTGAACTGTCTTGGACAGACAGGGTAAATAGACAGGAAGAGGAGGAGGAGGGGGTGAGAGGAGGAGAGGAGGGATTGCTCAGCCACTTAAGCATGAGCTCAGCAAAGCTCACACTTCACCATCGATCCATGCTGTTGTACAGTATTTCTAAAGACATCCCTCTAGTCAGATCCTGAAGCAGCAGCCCGCGGCCCTGCCTGGCGTCAATGCAATTAGACTGCCTCTTGAGTCTCTCACACTGGGAGACTGTGCTGATGTAGCTTAACTGAAGCCCTCTAATTATTTTTGTATAGATTTGCAAACCGACAGAGAAGCAGCAGAACCATTGGAAACCAGCCATTGAACTAGTTTGTTGAAGATCTTTGGCTACAGAAAGCAGGAGGAACAGCACATTCTCACACTCAGTGCAGGTTTTTCTTGTGAGAATCTCATTTGGATCGAAAGAAAAGGCTGCTGCACCCACGCTTTGCTGTAATTAAAACTCTTAATAATGACTTTTGATGACTCTTGCCAAATGTTGCATTATTTGATGAATTGGCAACATTCATCACAGGCAATGCATGATAGCAACAGCAATTAATTGAAAATCCCAAAATAAATGATTAAAAACCATACCTGAAACTTATCTTCCACCCAGTTGCCAATAAGAACATTGTTTGCATACTTCTGCTCTATTCTCCAGCCAGGTTGGGTCCATTTATCATAACTCTTTTCCTGATTTCCCATACTGTATGTGGTACTGCACATGGTGTCACATACATCCGATTAAGAGCTGGTTTATTCCTAATATTAGAGCATAGTTAGATCAAACAGAACGGGATGATGGTGCATTTCACCTGCTCTCATTGTGACATAGAAAGAGGAAGCTCGGTTGCTATGGATACAGCAAACATTCTGTGACTGAAACAGAATAGTGGAACAGTAGTGGAGGCAAACTGAAGGCAAATGACCTGCATTGTGATAACACTTGCAGTACTTTAGAATGGTGCTGTATTTTTGAATGTCAGAGAATTCTGTTAGCATATAGCTCATACATGCAATACACGTCTTCATTTAAATCATAATGAACATAATTGGATACATCTTTCTGTATAAATTAAAATGAATGACTTAATAACAGGTTAAAATAAGAGTAAAACATGTTCTAAGTTGTGTAGGAGTTCATTAGCTTTGCCTGTAAACAGAGCAAAGTCACTTGCCAGGAACATGAAAAATATAATCTCGAAATAATCCCTATATAATTTTAATCCAAACACCAAACATTAACACCGATTTGATCAGTTTAGTGTCTCTCAAAGCATTTTTACGTAGTTTAAAGTTCTATCTACAGCCCATGTTGCAGATGGGAAAGTTAACCAGCCTATTTTTTTTATTCCATTAGTCTAAGGAAGCGGTCTGGCATGTGATGCCATGTGACTACCAGTTCCAGGTCCAGCAGCCACTTCCTGTACAGGATCCCAACATCCCTCAGCATGTCGTACACACAGGTCAGAATAAAGGCCGGTGGGGTCAGACGAATAACAGTGTCATCCTCCAGGAGCGGGGACACCGGATCCAGACGGTCTTTGATTTTGTGGTACTGTTGTAATCAACGCTGAGTGTACATGCTGGCGGTGGCACCGCACCCTACACTCAGGAGGGAGGTGTTCTGGGGAGAACCACTCCTTGAAGGCCAGCCTCATCTCAGCAGGGATGTGGTTCCCCTCCAGCACATCCTGGCACACTGATGTGTCCCCGTTGAGATACTGCAGGAAGTAGAATGCCATCCGGCCACAGAACAATATGGGCACAGCATGATTCTGCTGGTATGAAGGAAGGTTGAAATTTGCCATCTGCAAAACTGGGTAGATGAGGACCTGGGCACAGGGAGCCAGCAGATGTCCATTCTTTCTCTTGGCCAGACGCTGTCACAGTATGGCTGCCAGGTTTACCCCAGCACTATCACCCCCGACTGCCACTCTTCCTGGGTCCACCCCGAACTCTGCCTCTGCCACAGACAGGAAGTGACACATTGCAGTCTCAGTCATCCAGCTGAGTGGGATACTGATGTTCAGGGATAAGCCGGTATCTAAAGAGAGTAGAAAAAGGAGCAACATGTCTTTGACAACTTCACAGCCCTTTTCACTGTATTGATCTGCTTTGGAAGCACATTTTGAGTCAGTGAGTCAGAAAGTAAAAGTTACCCAACAGAAACCACTGTGGTTTCAGCCTCTTTGGCAATGTGCCTGCAGACCTCATCTGCAGTATCTGATCACAAGAAACAGAACATTAGTGTTAGACTAGAGTAAACAGAGAATGAAGCTTTTCTTTTTTTATATAAGCAGGCCCCTGTTGTAAGATAAATAAGCAACATTAACTAGACATCAGTTTTTTCTTAGGTCATCTACAAGTCTATGCTAGGTAAAGCTCCTCCTTATCTCAGTTCACTGGTCACGATGGCAACACCCAGCCGTAGCACACGCTCCAGCAGGTGTATCTCACTGATCATCCCTAAAGCCAAAACCTAATTTGGCCACCTTTCCTTCCAGTTCACTCCTGCCTGTGACTGAAACGAATTGCAAAAATCTCTGAAGTTGGAGACTTTTATCTCCCTCACCAACTTTAAACATTTGCTATCTGAGCAGCTAACCGATCGCTGCAGCTGTACATAGTCAATCGTTATATAGCCCACCCAATTTACCTACCTCATCCCCATACTGTTTTTTATTTATTTACTTTTCTGCTCTTTTGCACACCACTATCTCTACCTGTACATGACCATCTGATCATTTATCACTCCAGTGTTAATCTGCTAAATTGTAATTATTCACTCCTATGGCCTATTTATTGCCTACCTCCTCATGCCTTTTGCACACACTGTACATTATATAGATTATTGTTTTCTACTATGTTATTGACTTGTTTATTGTTTACTCCATGTGTAACTCTGTGTTGTTGTCTGTTCACACTGCTATGCTTTATCTTGGCCAGGTCGCAGTTGCAAATGAGAAATGGTTCTCAACTAGCCTACCTGGTTAAATAAAGGTGAAATATATATATATATATTTTAAATAACCTAAAGCCCATCCTCCACCATTGATATACACCAGGCCCTTCCTCAGTCCCAGTGAGCCAGCTGTGGGCTCATACACTCTGACTGGCACCTCAGAGAAGGTGAGTTCCGTCACATGTAGTATAGGGGGAACTGGTCTCCAGGAACCGTCTTCTGAACCACCTGGGGAACCTGACCTGATGACAGATGAACTTAGATATAAGGTTAACATGAACCATTGTGAAGTGAAATATTTTCCAAATGCCACAATATAGCTTTGCTTTTCTTGTCGCTCGCTAAGCAACGATGAATGCAACAACATAATGGATAACCAGTGACACAGTTCAGGTTTTACCAGAAGGTGGACTACAGTACAAGTACTGTGAAAACTCTGTTTGAGTGTCCTTACCCGAACAATGACTTTGACTTTTTGTCATTTATTGTTCTCTTATCAACACCATTGAAGTTTATCAGTGGTTAGTGTACATTGAAAGGACAAACATATTTTAAAAGAGCTGAGTTCTCTTTTTAATAGTATTCAAGTATGAGGATGTTTTTCTTTTCACCAAGGATTACGTTAAATAAATTATTTTTTCAGAGACTTGAACGTGATTTGACTGCAGAAAACATCAAATAATAAGCACTAACAATTCCATAGATAGATACACACCACAATTGCTATGCCAACAAACATGCCATGAACTACATGTAGTTTCCCTGGATTTGCAACCCCTTGAGGAATGTCTGAATTCATCAGCTCAGAACACAGTAGACCAATTACCAGGCTGAAATCAAGGCAGCAAAGCCAATTATTAAAATTGCAGTGATGATGTCCATGGTGCTTCTAGTGTGATCCCAGGTAGGCTACAGTAGAAATAGCTAAGTCATTAGGTATGCATGTTTTATCCAACTGCATTGGTTTTATTTGCCCCTCCTACATCGTTGTGTACACCCTGCTCTGACCTTGTTCTATCTAAGTGACTTTGAGTGGCAGTAACAAAGCGACATTCATTATTTTATTCCATGTATTTTATGGACTCAAGCAATTAGATACATTTAACACATATTTCACAATTAGCTATTTTTAGGAATATACAGTCTCTTCATTTGTATGAACACAGGATAGAAATTAATACATTTTTAATGTCCTGTAAAAAATGAAAACTGCTTTCACATTTATTGTGAAGCAGAGGATCTGAACTTTCACTGTTCATCTGTAGATGGCAGGGATGGCTTGAGTGATAGCAGACCATGTTCCCTAGTCTAAACAAGTGGCAACAAAATGCATGGTATTTGGAATTGAAAACATATAAATGTGTTGTTGTTTACAAAACAATTGATGTTCATTATAAGTCAGAATTAAATATAAAATATATACAGTACCAGTCAAAAGTTTGGACACACGTCTTCAGTTCAAGGGATTTTCTTTGTTTTTACTATTTTCTACACTGTAGAATAATAGTGAAGACATCAAAACAAGGATAAAACACATATGGAATAAAGTAGTAACCCAAAAAGTTTTAAAGATGTAGATTTTATGTTCTTCAAAGTAGCCACCCTTTGCCTTGATGACAGCTTTGCATTTTCTCTCAAACAGCTTCACGAGGAATTATTTTCCAACAGTCTTGAAGGAGTTCCCACATGTGCTGAGCACTTGTTGGCTGTTATTCCTTTACTCTGTGGTCCAATTCATCCCAAACCATCTCAATTGGGTTGAGGTCGGGAGATTCTTGAGGTCGGCTTACTGGCCAAATAGCCCTTACACTGCCTGGAGGTGTGTTTGGTATGGGATGCCGTATCGCTGCAGAATGCTGTGGTAGCCATGTTGTGTCATGTTTTGTCTTAGATTGTCTTGTCATTTTGCTTTTTCCCTCTGTTCATTTTCCCCCTGCTGGTCTTTTTAGGTTCGTTCCCCTTTTTCTCTCTCCCTTCCTCTCTCTCTTCTCTCTATCGTTCCGTTCCTGCTCCCAGCTGTTCCTATTCCCCTAATCAATCATTTAGTCTTCCCACACCTGTTCCTTATCTTTTCCCCTGATTAGAGTCCCTATTTCTTCCCTTGTTTTCCGTTCCTGTCCTGTCGGATCCTTGTCTATGGTTCACCGTGCTGTGTCTGTGTATCGCCCTGTCGTGTCGTGTTTCCCTCAGATGCTGCGTGGAGAGCAGGTGTCTGAGTCTGCTAGGTTCAAGTGCCTTCCCGAGGCAACCTGCAGTTCTTGATCGAGTCTCCAGTCTGTTCTCGTCATTACGAGTGGAATTATGTCTTATGTTTGTAGAATTACTTTACTGGATTAAAGACTCTGTTTTCGCCAAGTCGCTTTTGGGTCCTCATTCACCTGCATGACAGAAGGATCCGACCAAAGAATGGACCCAGCGACTACAGACGTTCGTAACACTGCCGTCGAGATCCAAGGAGCCATGCTCGGCAGACACGAGCAGGAATTGTCTGCTGCTCGCCATGCCGTGGAGAACCTGTCCGCTCAGGTTTCCGACCTCTCTGGACAGTTCCAGAGTCTTCGTCTCGTGCCACCTGTTACTTCCTGGCCTGCCGAGCCTCCGGAACCTAGGGTTAATAACCCACCTTGCTACTCCGGGCAGCCCACGGAGTGCCGCTCCTTTCTCACCCAGTGTGATATTGTGTTCTCTCTCCAACCCAACACATACTCTAGCGAGAGAGCTCGGGTTGCTTACGTCATTTCACTCCTTACTGGCCGGGCTCGAGAGTGGGGCACAGCTATCTGGGAGGCAAGGGCTGATTGTTCAAACAATTACCAGAACTTTAAAGAGGAGATGATTCGGGTTTTTGACTGTTCAGTTTTTGGTAGGAAGGCTTCTAGGGCCCTGGCTTCCCTATGCCAAGTTGATCGATCCATAACGGATTACTCTATAGAGTTTCGCACTCTTGCTGCCTCTAGTGACTGGAACGAGCCGGCGCTGCTCGCTCGTTTTCTGGAGGGACTCCACGCAGTGGTCAAAGATGAGATTCTCTCTCGGGAGGTTCCCTCCAGTGTGGACTCTTTGATTGCTCTCGCCATCCGCATAGAACGACGGGTAGATCTTCGTCACCAAGCTCGTGGAAGAGAGCTCGCGTCAACGGTGTTTCCCTGCTCCGCATCGCAACCATCTCCCTCCTCTGGCTCAGAGACTGAGCCCATGCAGCTGGGAGGTATTCGCATCTCGACTAAGGAGAGGGAACGGAGGATCACCAACCGCCTGTGCCTCTATTGCGGATTTGATGGACATTTTGTCAATTCATGTCCAGTAAAAGGCCAGAGCTCATCAGTAAGCGGAGGGCTACTGGTGAGCGCTACTACTCAGGTCTCTTCATCTAGATCCTGTACTACTATGTCGGTCCATCTACGCTGGACCGGTTCGGGTGCTACATGCAGTGCCTTGATTGACTCGGGGCTGAGGGTTGTTTCATGGACGAAGCATGGGCTCGGAAACATGACATTCCTTTCAGACAGTTAGACAAGCCTACGCCCATGTTTGCCTTAGATGGTAGTCATCTTCCCAGTATCAGATTTGAGACACTACCTTTAACTCTCACAGTATCTGGTAACCACAGTGAGACTATTTCTTTTTTGATTTTTCGTTCACCTTTTACACCTGTTGTTTTGGGTCATCCCTGGCTAGTATGTCATAATCCTTCTATTAATTGGTCTAGTAATTCTATCCTATCCTGGAACGTTTCTTGTCATGTGAAGTGTTTAATGTCTGCCATCCCTCCCATTTCTTCTGTCCCCACTTCTCAGGAGGAACCTGGCGATTTGACAGGAGTGCCGGAGGAATATCATGATCTGCGCACGGTCTTCAGTCGGTCCCGAGCCAACTCCCTTCCTCCTCACCGGTCGTATGATTGTAGTATTGATCTCCTTCCGGGGACCACTCCCCCTCGGGGTAGACTATACTCTCTGTCGGCTCCCGAACGTAAGGCTCTCGAGGATTATTTATCTGTGTCTCTTGACGCCGGTACCATAGTGCCTTCTTCCTCTCCGGCCGGGGCGGGGTTCTTTTTGTTAAGAAAAAGGACGGTACTCTGCGCCCCTGCGTGGATTATCGAGGGCTGAATGACATAACGGTTAAGAATCGTTATCCGCTTCCCCTTATGTCATCAGCCTTCGAGATTCTGCAGGGAGCCAGGTGCTTTACTAAGTTGGACCTTCGTAACGCTTACCATCTCGTGCGCATCAGAGAGGGGGACGAGTGGAAAATGGCGTTTAACACTCCGTTAGGGCATTTTGAGTACCGGGTTCTGCCGTTTGGTCTCGCCAATGCGCCAGCTGTTTTTCAGGCATTAGTTAATGATGTTCTGAGAGACATGCTGAACATCTTTGTTTTTGTCTATCTTGACGATATCCTGATTTTTTCACCGTCACTCGAGATTCATGTTCAGCACGTTCGACGTGTTCTACAGCGCCTTTTAGAGAATTGTCTCTACGTGAAGGCTGAGAAGTGCTCTTTTCATGTCTCCTCCGTTACTTTTCTCGGTTCCGTTATTTCCGCTGAAGGCATTCAGATGGATTCCGCTAAGGTCCAAGCTGTCAGTGATTGGCCCGTTCCAAGGTCACGTGTCGAGTTGCAGCGCTTTTTAGGTTTCGCTAATTTCTATCGGCGTTTCTTTCGCAATTTCGGTCAAGTTGCTGCCCCTCTCACAGCTCTTACTTCTGTCAAGACGTGTTTTAAGTGGTCCGGTTCCGCCCAGGGAGCTTTTGATCTTCTAAAAGAACGTTTTACGTCCGCTCCTATCCTCGTTACTCCTGACGTCACTAGACAATTCATTGTCGAGGTTGACGCTTCAGAGGTAGGCGTGGGAGCCATTCTATCCCAGCGCTTCCAGTCTGACGATAAGGTTCATCCTTGCGCTTATTTTTCTCATCGCCTGTCGCCATCTGAACGCAACTATGATGAGGGTAACCGCGAACTGCTCGCCATCCGCTTAGCCCTAGGCGAATGGCGACAGTGGTTGGAGGGGGCGACCGTTCCTTTTGTCGTTTGGACAGACCATAAGAACCTTGAGTACATCCGTTCTGCCAAACGACTTAATGCCCGTCAAGCTCGTTGGGCGTTGTTTTTCGCTCGTTTCGAGTTTGTGATTTCTTACCGTCCGGGTAGCAAAAACACCAAGCCTGATGCCTTATCCCGTCTGTTTAGTTCTTCTGTGGCTTCTACTGATCCCGAGGGGATTCTTCCTTATGGGCGTGTTGTCGGGTTGACAGTCTGGGGAATTGAAAGACAGGTTAAGCAAGCACTCACGCACACTGCGTCGCCGCGCGCTTGTCCTAGTAACCTCCTTTTCGTTCCTGTTTCCACTCGTCTGGCTGTTCTTCAGTGGGCTCACTCTGCCAAGTTAGCTGGTCATCCCGGTGTTCGAGGCACTCTTGCGTCTATTCGCCAGCGCTTTTGGTGGCCGACTCAGGAGCGTGACACGCGCCGTTTCGTGGCTGCTTGTTCGGACTGCGCGCAGACTAAGTCGGGTAACTCTCCTCCTGCCGGTCGTCTCAGACCGCTCCCCATTCCTTCTCGACCATGGTCTCACATCGCCCTAGACTTCATTACCGGTCTGCCTTTGTCTGCGGGGAAGACTGTGATTCTTACGGTTGTCGATAGGTTCTCTAAGGCGGCACATTTCATTCCCCTCGCTAAACTTCCTTCCGCTAAGGAGACGGCACAAATCATCATCGAGAATGTGTTCAGAATTCATGGCCTCCCGTTAGACGCCGTTTCAGACAGAGGCCCGCAATTCACGTCACAGTTTTGGAGGGAGTTCTGTCGTTTGATTGGTGCGTCCGTCAGTCTCTCTTCCAGGTTTCATCCCCAGTCTAACGGTCAAGCAGAGAGGGCCAATCAGACGATTGGTCGCATACTACGCAGCCTTTCTTTCAGAAACCCTGCGTCTTGGGCAGAACAGCTCCCCTGGGCAGAATACGCTCACAACTCGCTTCCTTCGTCTGCTACCGGGTTATCTCCGTTTCAGAGTAGTCTGGGTTACCAGCCTCCTCTGTTCTCTTCCCAGCTTGCCGAGTCCAGCGTTCCCTACGCTCAAGCGTTTGTCCAACGTTGTGAGCGCACCTGGAGGAGGGTGAGGTCTGCACTTTGCCGTTACAGGGCACAGACTGTGAGAGCCGCCAATAAACGCAGGATTAAGAGTCCTAGGTATTGTTGCGGCCAGAGAGTGTGGCTTTCCACTCGCAACCTTCCTCTTACGACAGCTTCTCGTAAGTTGACTCCGCGGTTCATTGGTCCGTTCCGTGTCTCCCAGGTCGTCAATCCTGTCGCTGTGCGACTGCTTCTTCCGCGACATCTTCGTCGCGTCCATCCTGTCTTCCATGTCTCCTGTGTCAAGCCCTTTCTTCGCACCCCGTTCGTCTTCCCTCCCCCCTCCCGTCCTTGTCGAGAGCGCACCTATTTACAAGGTACGTAGGATCATGGACATGCGTTCTCGGGGACGGGGTCACCAATACTTAGTGGATTGGGAGGGTTACGGTCCTGAGGAGAGGAGTTGGGTTCCGTCTCGGGACGTGCTGGACCGTTCACTCATTGATGATTTCCTCCGTTGCCGCCAGGATTCCTCCTCGAGTGCGCCAGAACAAGGGCTGATTGCTCTAACAAATTCCAGAACTTTAAGAGGAGATTGATTCGGGTTTTTGCTCTCTGCCGCCGGAGGAGGGAGGCGCTCGGTGAGTGGGGGGTACTGTCATGTTTTGTCTTAGATTGTCTTGTCATTTTGCTTTTTCCCTCTGTTCATTTTCCCCCTGCTGGTCTTTTTAGGTTCGTTCCCCTTTTTCTCTCTCCCTTCCTCTCTCTCTTCTCTCTATCGTTCCGTTCCTGCTCCCAGCTGTTCCTATTCCCCTAATCAATCATTTAGTCTTCCCACACCTGTTCCTTATCTTTTCCCCTGATTAGAGTCCCTATTTCTTCCCTTGTTTTCCGTTCCTGTCCTGTCGGATCCTTGTCTATGGTTCACCGTGCTGTGTCTGTGTATCGCCCTGTCGTGTCGTGTTTCCCTCAGATGCTGCGTGGAGAGCAGGTGTCTGAGTCTTCTAGGTTCAAGTGCCTTCCCGAGGCAACCTGCAGTTCTTGATCGAGTCTCCAGTCTGTTCTCGTCATTACGAGTGGAATTATGTCTTATGTTTGTAGAATTACTTTACTGGATTAAAGACTGTTTTCGCCAAGTCGCTTTTGGGTCCTCATTCACCTGCATGACATGTTGATTAAGTGTGCCTTGAATTCTAATTGTAAATGGAATCAAACATCTAAAATTTGGATTAATCAGCCCAAAGGATAGATTTCCACTGGTCTAATGTCCATTGCTCATGTTTCTTGGCCCAAGCAAGTCTCTGATTCTTATTGGTGTCCTTTAGTAGTGGTTTCTTTGCAGAAATTTGACCATGAAGGCCTGATTCACGCAGTCTCCTCTGAACAGTTGATGTTGAGATGTGTCTGTTACTTGAATGCTGTGAAGCATTTATTTGAACACCCCTACCATGTCACAACACAACTGATTGGTTCAAACGCATTAAGAAGGAAGTAAGTTCCACAAATGAACTTTTAACAAGGCACACCTGTTAATTGAAATGCATTCCAGACTACCTGTCACGCTCTGACCTTAGAGAGCTTTTTATGTCTCTATTTTGGTTTGGTCAGGGTGTGATTTGGGTGGGCATTCTATGTTCATTTTTCCATGTTTTGTATATCTTTGTTTTGGCCGGGTATGGTTCTCAATCAGGGACAGCTGTCTATCGTTGTCTCTGATTTGAAACCATACTTAGGCAGCCCTTTTCCCACCTGTCTTTGTGGGTAGTTGTCTTTGTTTGTTGGCACTATTGCCTTTAGCTTCACGGTTGTTTTTGGATTGTTTATTGTTGGCGTCATATAAATAAAGGAATATGTACGCTCACCACGCAGCACCTTGGTCCTCTTCATTCAACGGCCGTGACACTACCTCATAATATAAAACATATTTTGATTTGTTTAACACGGTTTCTGTTACCTCATGATTCCATTTGTGTCATTTCATAGTTTAGATGTCATTACTATTATTCTACAATGTAGAAAATAGTAAAAATAAAAACTTGAATGAGTAGGCGTGTCCACACTTTTGACTAGTACTGTATATATCTCTTATTTCAATGCCTTGTGATTTGTAATTCTGTGAAATGTGCAAGAAAATGACAGCAACTGGAGCTGTGTTCTAGGACTAGCCAATCGTTTAGCTGTCAGAGTCTCAGCCTTCTGAGAATCTGAACCCAGTACAAAGCTCGCATTGTGAAGCTGTTCTTTCAACCAACCTATCACAGTTTCAGCAGCTATACCCAGTAAAAGTGACAAGGCCTGCGCCAGAAATAACATACTGGAATCTTGTCGGCAGCCCATGAATTCACTGGATTTGTTTAGAAGGTATTTATAAAGGTCTCTATTTGCCACCTTGACAAGTTTCTGGGACTGACCCATTTCTGTATTGTCACAGAGAAAGATGTATTGATATATCAATACATCAGGGGTCTTCACAGTCCCCCATCTTCATTGTGAATACAAGTTTCTGGGACTGACCCATTTCTGTATTGTCACAGAGAAAGATGTATTGATATATCAATAAATCAGAGGTCTTCACAGTCCCCCATCTTCATTGTGAATACAATTAACTTATATCACATGAAGTAGTATGTAATTATGTCTGCCAGAATTATATAACCTAAAAGCTCTAACGTAGCAGGCGTAAAGGAAATACCTGAAACTAGATTTCCTACATACTTTTCAGAGGAGGTTCTTTTCTGCACTGTTCAACGAATCCAGTAAATGTAGAGGAGTTAAGATGGAGTGTCGCCTTGTTAACATCCAAAAGCGGAAGTTGCATCACAGGCTCTCTTTCCATTTCACTTGAAAACCGGAATAATCGTCTGGGGCTGTTTTTCAATGTTCAGGCCAGGCCCCTGAGCTCCTGTGAAGGGAAATCTTAATGGTACAGCATACAATGACATTCTAGACTATTCTGTGCTTCCAACTTTGTGGCAACTGTTTGGGGAAGGCCCTTTCCTGTTTCAGCTTGACACTGCCCCCGTGCACAAAGCGAGGTCCAAACAGAAATGGTTTGTCGAGATCGGTGTGGAAGAACTTGACTGGCCTGCACAGAGCCCTGACCTAAACCCCATCAAACATCTTTGGTGTGAATTGGAACGCTGACTGCGAGCCAGGCCTAATCGCCCAACATCAGTGCCTGACCTCACTAATCCACTTTTGGCTGAATGGAAGCAAGTCCCTGCAGAAATGTCTCAACATCTAGTGGAAAGTCTTCCCAGAAGAGTGGAGGCCGTTATAACAGCAAAGGCGGGACCAACTCCATATCAATGCCTATGATTTTAGAATGAGATGTTCGATGAGCATACTTTTGGTCATGTAGTGTTTGTCATTATTAAGATTAGTTTTATTTTACTTTCAGCCCATTTCCAGAGATGTTTTGAGGGGTTGGACTAGGCCTCAATGTGGACTGCCATGGCCTACAAGCTAAAGGACTTTGTCAACCAACTGAAGCCAAAAGCAGAATAAAATAATATTATGGCAATGTTAAATATATCCCATGAAATACCCACGCAACAAAACATAGAATAACTAATGAATAACCCATTAACATCCAATGGGAATATAAGTAATACAATGAAACCCCAATGATATTCTTGTTAATTGGATTCCAATGAGAGTACCATTACAATCTCATGTTTTTTAAGTGTTCATGGGGGGCTAATTCACAATGGGAATCCAATGGGAATCCAATGTAATATTTCCAGTGAGAATTTTTCCTATGGGAATCCAATTTGAATTTTTCATAAGGGAATATCATGATCATGACACAAAAAAAGTTGTTTTGTTGAGATCACAAGATCATTTTCTGGTGATCACGGCATAACAAAAGGTGTTTTGTCGAGATCACGAGATAATCAAACGTGCCAAGCATCATTCATTCATTTGTTCAGATGCACGACAACGATTTAAGCCCTGAACGATGCCTGACAGGCAAACGCGTCTCCCAGCGTGCGATCTATGCTGGTTGTTAGCTTGCATAACTGATATGTGGCTGATTCAATATCAGCCTCAGAGCTTGATCAGATTCATTAGCAGTCTCAGCCACTCTGTAAATGTAAAACTTATCCATAAAACATGAAGTGTCTCTTACAATTATACACATATCTGTTATGCAAGCTAACAACCAGCATATACAACAAGCTATCTAGCTACCAAGACAAGCCAAGGTACAGTACCTTCAGAATGTATTCACACCCCTTTACTTTTTCTACATTTTTCTATGTTGCAGCCTGAATTTCAAATGGGTTAAAAAGAGATTGGTTTGTCACTGGTCTACACACAATACCCCATAATGTCAAAGTTTAATTATATTTTTCAAAATTTTACAAATGAATTAAAAACTAAAAGCTTAAATGTCTTGAATCAATATACTCAATATGAATCAAAGTATTCAATCCCTTTGTTATGGCAAGCTTAAATAAGTGTGGGGTGTGGCTGAAATAGCCGAATCCACTAATTTGAAGGGGTGTCCACATACTTCGGATAAACAGTGCCTTCGGCAAGTATTCAGACCCCTTCACCTTTTCCACATTTTGTTACGTTACAGCCTTATTCCAAAGTTATTTAAATTGTTTTTTCCTTCCTCAATCTACACACAATGTGCAACCAGGGGAAAAAGAACTCTGGACCACCAATACTCCACACACAGAGACACATACAAAGCTTTCCCTCGCCCTCCATTTGGCACATCTGACCATAATTCTATCCTCCTGATTCCTGCTTACAAAGCAAAAACTTAAGCAGGAAGCACCAGTGACTATATCAATAAAAAAGTGGTCATATCAAGCAGATGCTAAGCTACAGGACTGTTTTGCTAGCACAGACTGGAATATGTTCCGTGATTGCTCCGATGGCACTGAGAATTTCTGCAACATACACCACATCAGTCATTGGCATCATCAATAAGTGCATCGATGACATCATCCCCACAGTGACCGTACGTACAGTGGGGAGAACAAGTATTTGATACACGATTTTGCAGGTCTGTAATTTTTATCATAGGTACACTTCAACTGTGAGGACGGAATCTAAAACAAAAATCCAGAAAATCACTTTGTATGATTTTTATGTAATTCATTTCCATTTTATTGCAAGACATAAGTATTTGTTCACCTACCAACCAGTAAGAATTCCGGCTCTCACAGACCTGTTAGTTTTTCTTTAAGAAGCCCTCCTGTTCTCCACTCATTACCTGTATTAACTGCACCTGTTTGAACTTGTTACCTGTATAAAAGACACCTGTCCACACACTCAATCAAACAGACTCCAACCTCTCCAATATGGTCAAGATCAGAGAGCTGTGTAAGGACATCATGGGTAAAATTTTAGACCTGCACAAGGCTGGGAGGGCTACAGGACAATAGGCAAGCAGTTTGGTGAGAAGGCAACAACTGTTGGTGCAATTATTAGAAAATGGAAGAAGTTCAAGATGACAGTCAATCACCCTCAGTCTGGGGCTCCATGCAAGATCTCACCTCGTGGGGCATCAATAATCATGAGGAAGGTAAGGGATCAGCCCAGAACTACTGGCCAGGACCTGGTAAATGAACTGAAGAGAGCTGGGACCAGTCTCAAAGAAAACCATTAGTAACACACTACGCCGTCATAGATTAAAATCCTGCAGCGCACGCAAGGTCCCCCTGCTCAAGCCAGCGCATGTCCAGGCCCGTCTGAAGTTTGCCAATCTGGATTATCCAGAGGAGGAATGGGAGAAGGTCATGAGTTCTGATGAGATAAAAATAGAGCTCTTTGGTCTAAACTCCACTCTCTGTGTTTGGAAGAAGAAGGATGAGTACAACCCCAAGAACACCATCCCAACCGTGAAGCATGGAGGTGGAAACATAAGTCTTTGGGGATGCTTTTATGCAAAGGGGACAGGACGACTGCACCGTATTGAGGGGAGGATGGATGGGGCCATGTATCGCGAGATCTTGGCCAACAACCTCCTTCCCTCAGTAAGAGCATTGAAGATGGGTCGTGGCTGGGTCTTCCAGCATGACACACACAGCCAGGGCAACTAAGGAGTGGCTCCGTAAGAAGCATCTCAAGGTCCTGGACTGGCCTAGCCAGTCTCCAGACCTGATCCCAATAGAAAATCTTTGGAGGGAGCTGAAAGTCCGTATTGCCCAGCGACAGCCCCGAAACCTGAAGGATCTGGAGATGGTCTATATGGAGGAGTGGGCCAAAATCCCTGCTGCAGTGTGTGCAAACCTTGTCAAGAACTACAGGAAAGGTATGATCTCTGTAATTGCAAACACAGGTTTCTGTACCAAATATTAAGTTCTGCTTTTCTGATGTATCAAATACTTATGTCATGCAATAAAATGCAAATTAATTACTTAAAAATCATACAATGTGATTTTCTGGATTTTTTTATTCTGTCTCTCACAGTTGAAGTGTACCTATGACAAAATAATTGCAGACCTCTACATGCTTTGTAAGCAGGAAAACCTTCAAAATCGGCAGTATATCAAATACTTGTTCACCCCACTGTACATACCCCAACCAGAAGTAATGGAATACAGGCAGCATCTGCACTGAGCTAAAGTCTAGAGCTGCCACTTTCAAGGAGCGGAAATCTAACCCAGAAGATTACAAGAAATCCCTCTATGCCCTCCGACGATCCATCATAGTCAAAGCGTCAATACAGGATTAAGATTGAGTCGTACTACACCGGCTCTGACGCTCGTCGGATGTGGCAGGGCTTGCAAACTGTTATGTTCTGTTAATTACTGATGTCCCCTTTAAGGATGGAGCGCCCTTGGTCATGCGCATTGTTTTATGTTATTCTGGTACTAACTAGTTTGAGTAAATGTGAAGCTCCAGTTCATAAGTCAAATCGCAATTGCAACATTTGGTTCAAAATAAGGTTTAGACACTGCGTGGAAATGATCTCAAATGAGGGTTGAAGTTGAATTGAGCAGTATAAAACAATCAGAATAGAGAATGACCCATTGAAATCACTTAGAATGTATGTGTTGCCACCCTGAGGTACTGCACTACTTAAAGCGAATTTAGAAATATTATAATTTTAAAACATAGAATACTGTAAAATAACGTCATACCATAATTTTTTGTTTTACAAATGTGATGTGATGATATTTTGGCCATATCTTCAGCACTAATGGAGTATAATGTATTTACTGTTTTAGTCACATTTTCAAGTACTGGTGACAAATCATGAATTCAGATTCTTGCATAGATTGTAATGGATACATATGATGTGTGTAAAATACTTTTTTGAAGGTTGTACTGATTATAAGGAGATAATGCTAAGCTATTTACCAGCTATGTCTGACATCATACAATGCATTCTGGTTGTCACGTAAGATGTTACAACAAATCGAGGTGAAGGGATGGTTCACTCGACTGAATTCTGGTGTTTTCAAGATATCTGAGAACTCAGGAACAATACAAGGTCAGATCATGACGTCATTGATCTTCATGTCGGAAAGTCAAAGCTCTAAAAAGAGGCCCGAGTTTCCAAGTTGGAATTCTGAGTTGGATGACCGTTCAAAACTATTTTCTCAGTTGTCTTGAAAGCACTAATGTTGGAAGTCAGAGATGTCCGAGTGCCCAGTTGTTTTGAATGTGGCATCAGATTGTAACTATGGTACCTCATGTTGCCAGCTCAGACCCCATTTTCCAGGAGTTTTATTTTTATTTAGCTTATAAACGTCCCCTTTGTTTGCCACAATTTATTGATAAATCACCTATCATAGAAATATTTACTGCAATATATCCCCCAGGCAATGGGCGCAAACAACTTTGACTTTGTTTATTTGCATTTTATAGTGAATGGCATTCTGGGATTAGGGAGTTTTCACTTGGGGCGGCAGCGTAGCCTAGTGGTTAGAGCGTTGGACTAGTAACCAGAAAGTTGCGAGTTCAAACCCCCGAGATGACAGTTAACCCACTGTTCCCAGGCCGTCATTTAAAATAAGAATATGTTCTTAACTGACTTGGCTGGTTAAAAAATATTATAAAAAAACATGGCTGCCTTTATAAAGAATTTAGCTGCTGTTAGTTTAGCTGACACGCATCTCTGTTCTAAACAATATTACATTTCTCCCTTGTGCTTACCATTGTAAGCAGGTCTAGCTATTAGGTCGCTAACTTATATTTCGTTTTTTCAGCGCAACCTACTATTTAGACTGGTTTATGGAATGAGTTTGGATGTGGAAGTATTGTATTGGATGATGAAGTTCCCATTTATCTTTTAGAAAAAGGGTGAAATTGAGGAATAAAGTTGTGAAGACCTTTATTTCCCATCACCACAAAACATTGTTTAGATGCTTTTCAGACAACAATGCTGTATAGACCCTTTTGTTGCATCATACGTTCTGTTGCTACTGTTCCAATCACATATTTGCAATGGTACACTGCAGGGACCACCCAATAATGATCACAAATATGCGATTGTACGGTTCAAAGGGTTAGGGCTACAACCTATAGGAATCCCCACCCAGTTGACTACTTTAAAATGGCAGAAGCATGGTGGAAGCTCTCAATGGCGCTGACCATGCTAAAATGGCATTTTGGCCATGAGTGGCCTATATCATTCTCTATGAGTTTAACGTTACTTGTGTAGCTAGTAAGCTATCCAGGGATGTTATTTGTTGAAAGAAATAAAGAAATATGCCATTTAGCAGACGCTTTTATGCAAAGCAACTTACAGTCATGTGTGCATACATTCTACGTATGGGCAGTCCCGGGAATCGAACCCACTACCCTGGCGTTACAAGCGCCATGCTCTACCAACGGAGCTACAGAAGGACCACATTGAAGCTAACCCTACATAGACATTTTGTGTCTCTGGTCAGCTAACATTATCTATGTCTTTCATGAACACGGAAGCTAGCTTACGTTAGCTAACTAATGGAAATAATGTTATGATTTTTTTGGTTTAACGTTTGGCTACAAAGTTGGAGGTAGAAACCCAACGTTACACGTCTCCAGCAAGTGAAGGTCTCCAAAGTGACTTACAATAAAAAGGTCAAGCTAAATACTATGTTTTTTTCTTGGTTTTCAGTTCTTTTAGCAAATGTTTAACGATGTAAATTGTCCTCCGACCAAGTGACTGGCGAAAAAAACTTTGTCCTTGAAGATTTATTTCCAAATGTTGTGCGCTTGAGCACTGTCTTTAGAAATCATACTTCAGATGATTCACCTGATTGAAAACCGCCTCAGGCAGCCAAGCCTATGCAACACCCCTACTCAGCCGCAATCCCAATAACTACAAAACCCCAATACGAAAAACCACAAAATAAACCCATGTCACACCCTGGCCTGACCAAATATATAACGAAACACAAAACACTATGACCAAGGCGTGACAGAACACCCCCCCCCTAAGGTGCGGACTCCCGGACGCACCTCAGAACCATAGGGAGGGTCCGGGTGGGCGTCTGTCCATGGTGGCGGTTCCGGCTCGGGACGTGGACCCCACTCCATAAATGTCATAGTTCCTCCCCTTCGCGTCCTGGGATAATCCACCCTCGCCGCCGACCATGGCCTAATAGTCCTCACCCAGAACCCCACTGAACTGAGGGGCAGCTAGGGACTGAGGGGCAGCTCGGGACTGAGGGGCAGCTCGGGACTGAGGCAGCTCGGGACTGAGGGGAAGCTCGGGACTGAGGGGAAACTCGGGACTGAGGGGAAGCTCGGGACTGAGGGGCAGCTCGGGACTGAGGGGCAGCTCGGGACTGAGGGGCAGCTCGGGACTGAGAGGAAGCCCAGTACTGAGATGAAGCTCAGGCAGGTAGTAGGCTCCGGTAGATCCTGGCTGGCTGGCGGATCTGGAAGATTCTGGTTGACTAGCAGATCTGGAAGATTCTGGTTGACTGGCAGATCTGGAAGAATCTGGTTGACTGGCAGATCTAGAAGATCATGGCTGACTGGCGGATCTAGCTGCTCTATGCAGACAGACAGCTCCTTGCAGACTGACAGCTCCTTGCAGACTGGCAGCTCTTTGCAGACTGACAGCTCTGGTTGCTTCATACAGACTGACAGCTCTGACTGCTTCATACAGACTGACAGCTCTGACTGCTCCATGCAGGCAGACAGCACCCTGCAGACTGGCAGCTCCTTGCAGACTGACAGCTCCTTGCAGACTGGCAGCTCTTTGCAGACTGACAGCTCTGGCTGCTTCATGCAGACTGACAGTTCTGGCTGCTTCATGCAGATGGACAGCTCAGGCTGCTCCGAACAGGCAGGAGGCTCCGGCAGCGCTGTAGAGGAAGAAGGCTCTGATAGCGCTGAACAGGCGGGAGACTCCGACAGCGCAGGAGGGAAGGAAGGCTCTGGCTGTGCTGAACAGGCGAGGCGCACTGAAGGCCTGGTGCGTGGTGCTGGAACTGGTGCTACAGGATCGAAGACACGCACAGGAAGCCTGGTGCGGGTAGCTGCTACCGGAGGACTGGTGTGTGAAGGTGGCACAGGATGGACTGGACCGTGAAGGTGTACTGGAGAGCCTGAGAGCAGGACTGGCACAGGACGTGCAAGGCAAGGTAGGTACACAGGAGGCCTAGTGCGTGGTGCTGGCACATTTTTCACCAGCCGACTAACACGCACCTCAGGACGAGTATGGAGCGCTGACCCAGGTGCCATTAAATCCCCGACACGCTCCGTCGGACGAATATCATACCTATAGCACCATACTAGCAACTCCCTCATTACTCTCTCCTCCACTTTCCCCATTAACTCCTTTACAGTCTCTGCTTCGCTCACCTCTAACACCGGCTCTGGTTCTGGTCTCCTCCTTGGCTCCTCACGATAAACAAGGAGAGTTGGCTCAGGTCTATCTCCTGACTCAGCCACTCTCCCTCTGAGCCTCCCCCCAATAAATTTTTGGGGCTGCTTTTCGGGCTTCCCTCTGTGCTGTCGTGATTGCCTCTCCAACTCCATTCTCCTATAGCCCTCTTCGCACTGCTCCAGCGAATCCCAGGCGGGCTCCGACACTCTCTCTGGGTCGACCGCCCACCTGTCTATTTCTTCCCACGTCGTATACTCCATACCTCTGCTGTCCATAACGTCCTCATAACAGCGTCTCTCAGCTCTCGTAAGTGCCTCCGTTCGCTGCTCCTTCTGTCGCTGCCTGTAACCACGCCACTCGGTCCGTGTGTGGTGGGTGATTCTGTAACGGCGTTCTTCGTTTGTGGAAAGAGAGTCGGACTAAAATGCAGAGTGGTGGTTACTCATGTCTTTAATGAAGAGATCGCGATACATGAAATAACTTATACAAAAACAACAAACGGAATGTGAAACCTAATACAGCCAATCTGGTGAACACTACACAGAGACAGGAACAATCACCCACAAAATACAAAGTGAAACCCAGGCTACCTAAATACGGTTCCCAATCAGAGACAACGAGAATCACCTGACTCTGATCGAGAACCGCCTCAGGCAGCCAAGCCTATGCAACACCCCTACTCAGCCGCAATCCCAATAAGTACAAAACCCCAATACAAAATACCACAAAATAAACCCATGTCACACCCTGGCCTGACCAAATATATAACGAAACACAAAACACTATGACCAAGGCGTGACAACATGGGATATCTAGTCAGTTGCACAACTGAATGGATGCAGCTGATATTTGTCTTCTGCATTTAACGTGACCCCTGTGAATCAGAGAGATGTGGGGGGCTGCCTTAATCAACATCCTCCGTCACTGGCGTCTGAGGAGAAGTTGTTGTGGGCAGAATGTCAGAATTCCTGACATTTAATCCTAGTAAATATTCCCTGTTTTAGGTCAGTTAGAATCACCACTTTATTTTAAGAATGTGAAATGTCAGAATAACAGAAGAGAAAATTATTTATTTCAGATTTTATTTCTTTCATCACATTCCCAGTGGGTCAGAAGTTTACATACACTCAATTAGTTTTTGGTAGCATTGCCTTTAAATTGTTTAACTTGGGTCAAACGTTTCAGGTAGCCTTCCACAAGCTTCCCACAATAAATTGGGTGAATTTTGGCCCATTCCTCCTGACAGAGCTGGTGTAAATGAGTCAGGTGGTTAAGGCCTCTTTGCTCGCACACACTTTTTCAGTTCTGCCCACAAATGTTCTATATGGTGGAGGTCAGGGCTTTGTGATGGCCACTCCAATACTTTGACTTTGTTGTCCTTAAAAGCCATTTTGCCACAACTTTGGAAGTGTTCTTGGGGTCCTTGTCCATTTGGAAGACCAATTTGCGACCAAGCTTTAACTTCCTGACTAATGTCTTGAGATGTTGCTTCAATATATCCACATAATTTTCCATCCTCATGATGCCATCTATTTTGTGAAGTGCACCAGTCCCTCCTGCAGCAAAGCAACCCCACAACATTTACATTTACATTTACATTTACACCCCCGTTCTTCACGGTTGGGATGGTGTTCTTCGGGTTGCAAGCCTCCCCCTTTTTCCTCCAAACATAACGATGGTCATTATGGCCAAACAGTTCTATTTTTGTTTCATCCTTCAGGCGTTTGGTACTTGCTCCCAAGGATAAACCAGACTTGTGGAGGTATACAATTTTTTTCTGAGGTCTTGATTTCTGAGGCTGATTTCTTTTGATTTTCCCATGATGTCAAGCCAAGAGGCACTGAGTTTGAAGGTAGGCCTTAAAATACTTCCACAGGTACACCTCAAATTATGCCAATTTCCTATCAGAAGCTTCTAAAGCCATTACATAATTATCTGGAATTTTCCAAGCTGTTTAAAGGCACAGTCAACTTAGTGAATGTAAACTTCTGACCCACTGTAATTGTGAGAAAGTGTATTATAAGTGAAATAATCTGTCTGTAACAATCGTTGGAAAAATTACATGTGTCATGAACAATGTAGATGCCTTAATTAACCGACTTGCCAAAACTATAGTTTGTTGACAAGACATTTGTGGAGTGGTTGAAAAACAAGTTTTAATGACTCCAACCTAACTGAATGTAAACTTCCGACTTCAACTGTAATTTAGGACATGTCCAAAATAAGTTGGTCATAGTCCCCTCATCCTACTTGTTCCTCTCACAGTTGTGAGGTGTCTGGGAATATTGTATGCAGTATAACTTTTGAGTAATGTAACCTGTGTATCACCTTAAACTGAACAAGGTTGTGTCTGGCATTCACTGAACTGTGGTTTATATTCCAGAGAGCTTCTACCCAGTCCTACTCATCTGAATATTCTGAACCAAGTTCCTGCTCCCAAGCCCTTTTAATAGTGTCTGTGGATGCCTCAATGTGGGCCTGTAGCACATAATAAAGTCTAGGATTGTTTGGCTTAATGTGGGATATGGGATATGTGTCCTTAAGAAATTCCTGATTTGGAGGTATCTGAAAGAATCTGCTGCTGGCATGTTAATTTATTTTGTTTCTTTGCTGCTTGCTCCTGCAGAATTTTGTGCTTCTTATTTTCCCTTCACTTTTTTCCACCAAATATTTTCGAATCCAGTCACTTGACACATCTACTTGCCGCCAGCTCTCAGTTTCAGAGATTGTGTGTGTGCACACAACCTGGATAATGCGACCAACCCCTTAAACCAGTTTGGGTGAATGTTGCCTCATCAAAGTGCCATCAAAGTAATCCAAGTAAATTATCAAAGCAGGTTATGCCACTTCTAAAGTGCATGAGAAACGTATCCAACTATTACTTATCAGAGAGTGGGAGCAACTGAAATATGCCTTCACAGCAGTGGTGGCCAACGTTTCTCGGGGGTGGGGAGCGAGACAACCATTCACAGCCGACACAGTCAATAAATATATTCCTCACCAGTCAACCTGTCAATCAGGATTAATGGTCTTTAAAAAACTCCCTTCAGATCGCAGGTCTTTCCAGCACTGCGAGAACGGGTAGCCAGAGCTCTATAAATTAAGCTGCCAGAGTCAGAGGCGGTAACGTCTAAAGGAAGGAACACAACACACTTGTTGTAGACGATTCCGTAGCGCATGCCTTTGGAGACACTCGCGCCTTCTTTAGGTTACTCGAGTTCAGTTTTGTTAAAAGTAACAAAATACTACCGGTGTAAAGAGGTATTGAATCAAATAACATAGTTTTGCCAGTATTCTGAATAAATCGAGAAACATGCTTGAGCTCCGTATATTGACGAGCTTATCAATTATCAAAGTGCTGCAGTAGCCTACTTTAGTCTGCTATTAGTTTTAACCCGATAATTACACAAAAGCCTAATATTGAACTCTGCTCTGCCAAGGACATCACGATTGGAGGATATCGTTACTGAACTTGTGTTTCTGTGTTCGAAAGTTGTTCTGAGAATTTAGGTTACTGTACAAGAAGTAACATGGATTTTAAGTGTTTGGGCTGTATGGTGCTGTTCCCCATCCACATTCTATACTACATATTGAAAGCAAGCGTGTGCTTACTGCAACCAAGTAGACGGAGAACCCTGACCAAGGAGGTGGTGCTGATCACAGGCGGGGGGCGAGGTATTGGTCGTCACCTGGCTAAAGAGTTTGCCAAGCAGGGCGCTAAAAAGGTAAATTAAACACATGCATGCGTTTAGTTTCTCAATGTTTTGTTTTTATTATGCAACTTTTTGCGCATTAAAAGTGAGTCGGGTCTACTTAGCCTAGACAATAGGAGTACTCAAAATAGCCCGTATTAGCCCACACCTGTGCAGGTTTTCATATCTTTTGAATTAGTACTTGTTAATTATATGGTTATAACAATGACTGAGTTCATACCCTGTACCAACCTGTACCTCTGAACACCTCCTGTGCTATACATAGTCTTATTTACACACATTTCTTGACAAAACTATTATTTTTTATTGATGTAGTACTGCCCCACCCCCATCCTCCTTTACCGAAATCTCCATGTTTGCCTAGGTACATTGTGAGGGCAAAGACATCAGTTTGCCCATTTGTTACTCCAATCTATTGTTTCTTCCAATATGAATGCAGGGTGTCGTGACATTAGGAGTAAATGGGCCATTGAGATTGCAGGACAGGGTTCTCAGTTTCGGTACAAGTTGCACAACAGAGTAGGTCAACCAGAGGGCATGTCTGCAGAAATCGATGGTCCCCCTCTGACCGTTTGACCGCTGCCATGATATAGTGAAGCACAGAATTATATTTGTTCATCCAAAGCTCCGGAATAGGAGTTATGGCTGAAAATGTATAGTGGATGAGATCAGGCATCATTCATGTCCAGAAGAAAGTTTTATTGTTGTATGACTGCCAGCAGAACTGATCAATTGATAACAACACCCTACTATGGATTTGGGATGAATGTGTGCTTCTTTTTTCTACTTGAAACTCTCTGAAGAAACATGTTTGAAAGCTAATCACATAATCCTCACAGAATAAGTGTTGTTGTTCATCTGGGACCAGCAAAGGAACACTTACCTATGCCAAGTGCCAACATAAAACATCACATTGCCAGAATAAAACAGATTCAGATGTGTTTTTCAAGCAAACCAGAAAGGCAGAAATGACCTTACATTGAGTTCATTATTGAGGTGAAATGAAGCCTACAGAGGAAGGTGACATGTTTTAGCTGCCTCGCCCATCCTAAACATTCACCATCCAGCCAGGGGTCTTATAAATAGCCTGTCTCCACCCCCATCCCCCTCCCTAACAAGGAGCAGTCACTTAGGTTTGAAATACCTCAGTGACTACATTGACAGTCCCCGCCAAGCCTCTACTACTGGTCAGATTACCCACTATTCCTATTATAACTTCCTTCAAACATTACACAGCTGAGTGCATAGTGAGCCACCGTGGTGTTCTGTTTGCTCTCATGTGTAATGGACAGAGTCCAGTCCATTTTACACCTCTCGGACACACAGATTGAGACATAATCATGTCACAAGGATTTCATATGAATACCACATCCCCCTTTTACAAATCAAAATCAAATCAAAAGATAGTTGCATGTTCTCCATGTAACTTAGACCAATAATGACTAGCTTTATGGATTGCCATGTTTCAAACGACAGAGTCGTAGTTGTTATTTAAGTAATAAGGCCCGAGGGGGTGTGGTATACAACCAATATACCATGGCTAAGGGTGGGTCTTTATGCACGACCCAACACGGAGTGCCTGGATATTGGTCATATACCACAAACCCCAGAGGTGCCTTATTGCTATTATAAACTGGTTACCAACGTAATTAGAGCAGTAAAAATAAATGTTTTGTCAGCATTCATGCCTCAAACGAACCGGTTTATAATTGCTGTTCTTTTATGTGGCCTTTTCCTCATGTAAAATTGCAGCTTATTACTGTCTGAGCTAAAAAAAAATAAAAACATTTTTTTTTTAAAGTTAAAGTGCTTTGGCCTCGCTCATCATCCTTCCATCAACATCTTCTCATGGAAGAACCCGGAGGAAACCTGTGGCTTTTAAAAGCTATCATTTGCTTCTTCACAACAAAGGGGAGTCAGTTTTGAAACTCAATATTTTGCTCATAATATTGTGAACATGTGGAAGAAGTACAATTTAGAAAACTAAGAGATAATGCAATCTTTCTCAGCCCTGGCTTCTCATCTGGAGAACTGGGAACATATGCCTCTACTCAGGTTGATTAGTTGAAGCACTATATAGTGTGTCTTTGTGTGTGTGCTTGTGTGTGTGTTTGTGCTTGTGTGTGTGTGTGTGCAGGAAGCACGCTGCTCCCAGCTGGGTATTGCCCTGCAACTGACCCTGCTATCTCTGCACTAATTAGACAGCAGCAGGACAGGCGACTGCCTCCTGAACTCCCAAAGCCCTGTCTCCCTGTTTGCCCCTATCCTCTACAGCTGCTGTGAAGAGAAGGGTTCATGCCCATCCTTGAACCCAGGTTTTCCCTTGTGAAATATAATTGTGTTGTGGTGTAGGCATGTGGATGACCACACCGCCAGTTCATCATTGCACCCTGACACATCAGCCCTCTGTAATGGCGAAGACTTACTGTCCTTGAATAGACCATCAGTTTTACACAATTGGTGAATGTTGTTTCATCTTGTCAGATATGGCACTTCAGAGTAATCACTGGTTTATCAGAGATACTTAGTCACCTGATGTGAGGGAATTTAGAATTAGTTTTACCTCAACACGTAGGCATCCTAAACTGATAGCTCAAGATTTAACTGGCCATTGTTTGTGTTGGCACTGGCAGATAAGCATAATGAATTAAATAACAGGAAAACACAGTGTGAATACTGTTAGGATGAAATCCTATAAAAGGCTTTCAGTCATTTAACTAGACCCACTTGCCACTTGTCCATCTCTTCTGATTACTAAAATGGGCTGGCAAAGGAAGCAAACAAAAAAGCAAACAAAGACCCATCCAGTGGAAAGACAACCATGTTGAAGTCTTGGAACTGATAGAAACTACATGTCATGCAGATTGTGATCGTCCCACTCAAATGAATGAAGGCCCCAAAGCAAACGTTTCACTTTAAAGTCTCATTCGCTTAGTGCTTCCATTATGTAAATCACAGACAGCTGATCAGATTGCCCTAGATGTGGTGTTGCAGTAAAACAAGACAGATAGCAGCAAAACCTTAGGCAACCTTTGGAAAGCTATGCATGTTTGAGAGGTTGAGATATACTATCCTCCTATTAATTCCTAAAGAAATATGTGCTTATAGCCCTTGGCTGTCACTGTGCTCTTCTCCATCAGGACAAGGATGTCACTGTGACCTGTACTTGTGTTTAAGTGATCTTCCCTATTAGAATTAGGATTGTTATAGTAACACAACATTGATATCATACTGTAAGGGTGGGTGAAAGACATGCAAGTTCTTGCACACACCCAGACACACACAAACACACACATACACACAGGATCACTTTCTTTCTGCTCAAATATTAACCTGGGTCACAGGCAACCAGCCAAGCCATACATTGGCCCCCTCAGTACTTCACACACTCACTGTTTTCAGACTCCCTGACCAGAAATGACTGGGCTCATGTGCCCAACAGGCTGTGTAATCTCTTTGAGAATGTGTGTTTGAGAGATGGGGGGGCTCGACACCTTATTTCATTACCTTTCCCTGACCCCAAAGACTGACAGATCTAATTGCCCAATCGCTGCCCCCCACCTCCATCCTACCCCATGTTCTCTGCTCTAATGACTGAGCTTCATTTAGCCTCACCAGGCTGATGAAGAGACAGTTCATTCATACATCAACTCCACCCGCTTTATCTCACTCTAAAACTATTTGTTGCACCTAAAAATGGCCTCTCTGTTCTATGAATTAAATGAACATTTCAACCAAATGATGTCTTCTCATCCTTTTGGACCAAATGCTGAAAACATGAAATGTCTATGCACTTATTGAGAGCATGAGTTGTTGGTATAGTTATTTGGTTTTGGCTACCCATTGTTAGCTTCGGAGCAAAGAGAGTAAAAACTCAAACGGACGACTAGTAAAAGCTCAAACCAAGGTTTACTCAACCCATTGGGTGCTTTAGCTGCAGACACAACATACAAGTCACACAAGCACATATTTATACCTTTTGACTAGGAGTCACCTCTTTGTATGTCTAAGATAAACATCCTTCTCTGTTGTTAGGCAGAAACTCCGTAGGTTCCTCTTACTGGTATTGTCATGGTCCTCCCTAAGTTTAGAACCTTCATAATCCTTGAAGTGTGTGTGTGTGTGTGTGTGTGTGTGTGTGTGTGTGTGTGTGTGTGTGTGTGTGTGTGTGTGTGTGTGTGTGTGTGTGTGTGTGTGTGTGTGTGTGTGTGTGTGTGTGTGTGTGTGTGTGTGTGTGTGTGTGTGTGTGTGTGTGTGTGTGTGTGTGTGTGTGTGTGTGTGTGTGTGTGAGATAGGACAGTAGTTCCATTAGATGGTCTTCGGGGTGGGCCTCTCTGGCCCCCCTCCCAGAGGTTTCATCTCTCTTCAACTGTTGACCGTATTTCGAGTTGAGTTCCACATCCTTCCTTGTCCTAGTTCCACAGCAACTGGCCTGCGTTATCAGGAACTGAGACTAGACTGTTGCTCTTTGCCTACTTCCTTAAGAATATTAATATCCATGTTTAATAACATGTTTAATAATTCATAATACATTTCTGTCTCACTCAGTAACTTTCAAGCAGCTGAGTTACTTGTTCGCCTTCTATTCAGAGCATATTACATAGAGTATAACACAACTTCATTGTCAGTCATTTTCTAACCCTATTTTGTAACCCATGGCTAGTTTACCTTCAATACGTTTCCTTTCTTAGGTGATCCTGTGGGGCCGCACAGAGAAGTGTCTGAAAGAGACATGCGAAGAGATCTCCCAATCAGGAACAGAGTGCCACTACTTTCTGTGCGACGTGGCCAATCGGGAGGAGGTTTACAAGCAGGCCAAGGTGGTCAGAGAGAAGGTATGCTGTTTACAGTAGATCCATAGTAATTCCAATGAGCTATTTTTATCCACACAAATAAAAAAAGTTGTTTTGAGCCAGTGAAACCCTCACTGGTCAAGGTTTCTATCACTGCTGTTTACTTCCCTCCACAGAACTGGCAGGGGTTCATAGCTCCTTAATTCCTCTTCACCATCTGACACATAGATTACACCTCAATTGCAATGTCTAGTGTTGAATACGACTGTCTGTCAGCTCTACTACATAACTTCATATGAAAAGAAAGTAGGTGGAAAGTGGATAACTTCTTAATAGGAGAAATAGAAACGCAGTCTTTTTTTTGACGTTTGTTATGTTATTCTTTTCCCCAGGTGGGAGATGTTACGATCCTGGTGAATAACGCTGCAGTGGTCCATGGGAAAAGTCTGATGGACTGCGACGATGACGCTCTTTTGAAATCTCAACACATCAACACAATGGGGCAGTTCTGGGTAAGTGTTGTTGAGGTTTAGAGAGGTGTGGGTTTCCTTATAGATAGATCAATCTTATCATTCTCCACAAGTGCTTTTAGTGGCCAATAACCCTGCATGTTGACAGAGGTGGGCGCCCAGCAGGCATGTCAGTCTCAGCTTCACTTACATGAGTATAGTGGTATTTCCAAATGATAGGCTTACTGCTTCAGCCCCTTGGTAGAAAATCAGAAGGCCTATGGCACTCTGTTTGAATATAGATCAAACTGTCAGGTTGTGTGCAGACAGAAATGCAATCATCAGCTAAAAATACATGTATACTCAATCTGTGGCTCCACTCGGGCCTGCTTCCCCTGTGTGTCTCTATTTCATGTCTTTAACAACTTATTTTCTCCCATATCCACCCACCCTCCCCTTTTCTCCCCCATCCAGACTACAAAGGCCTTCCTGCCACGGATGCTGGAGCTCCAGCATGGCCACGTAGTCTGTATAAACTCCATCCTCTCCCAATCGCCCATCCCTGGGGCCATAGATTACTGCACCTCCAAGGCCTCCTCCCTGGCCTTCATGGAGAGCCTGACTCTGGGCCTGCTGGACTGTCCCGGGGTGGGTTGCACCACCGTGCTCCCCTTCCACACCAACACTGAGATGTTCCAGGGTATGAGAGTCAGGTGAGCAACATGATTCTTCACACCCTAGTTTAGATGAAACCATGTATTGCAGTTACTGCATACCTAACCTTGCTGGTTTTTCTGGTCCTGTAGGTTTCCAGCGCTCTTCCCTCCCCTCAAGCCAGAGACAGTTGCTGAAAGGACTGTGGATGCAGTCAGGACTAACACAGCCTACCTTTACATGCCCTGGACCATGCATGCTCTCGTTGTCCTCAAAAGGTAATGCCTCATGTCATTTTGACCAATTCAAAGTACAACACATGTTTTTCACTCATGGGTAACCCCCTATCTCTGTATTTTCTCCACACCCTAGCTTTATGCCACAGGCTGCACTTGAAGAGATCCACAAGTTTTCGGGAACCTATACCTGCATGAATACATTCAAAGGGAGGACATAAACACAAATGATCCTGAATGTCATACATATCAGAGGAACCTCATTAACTCCAGAGGATGTTGAAGGGAAGTATACATGGGCTACAGGACATTGGGAAACAGTATGCAGCAAAGTGCCATGGGGACTTCAGCATGTATCGTTGCTTCGGCAGATAACTTTAGCTTACAAGCTGCTGGAACTTATCCTGGTCACATTCTTGATCTCTTGTGTGTAGTTGGACGGACTTAATACCATTCACACATTGAACATAAGCCATGCAAAACTTGCCTGGATCAACAGTCATTTTTTTGATGATCCTTTCTTTATCCTACCAATAATGTGTCTTTGAATGGAATTACATGAATAAAATAATTTTTCAGAGAACCAAGGTGTCTCTTTGTGCATGTAGACTGGAAAATGTCTACTGAGTTAACTGGATGATTCTCACATGGTAGAGAATGATAACACAGTTATGCAAACCATGAGATCTTTGACCATGCCAGGATGTGTTGTCAAAACAGCACATGAGCAGCATTCATTGGAAGGCAAGACAAATCCATACACTGCTCACTTATACACTATGAAGAAGATTAGGGCCGGGATTAAATCCAAAACGCCGTTAAATGGCATTTGACATTTAAAGGCCATTTCTAAGCCGACATCTGTAGCGTTGACGATAAATGCGCTAACATTGCCTTTAAAAGTAGTGTCGACGACTAGAGTGCTCGGATTGAATCCCGTCCACAAGTTGTTGCATGCTGGAAAATAGTTAACCATTAAACCATTCATCTTTTATAGAATAATTGAAAACATGGTTCAAAAAGGCCCTGCGAGATGTATCCCTGATATCATCAAAGAGAACCTTGTAAATTACAGTATGTGTGGTGTCGGGGAAAACCTGATTTAGAAGGACAAGCCTTCATCTTCCAGAGTGGAGGTATTTAATGATTACTAAATAGGCCTTGGTTATCTTTATGACATCAGGGGAAAAATGTACAGTTATCTTTGCCCTCCTTGCTGTGTGAGAGAGACCCTTCCTCTAGTTAAAGTGATGCTCTGAAATGTTCTATAATTTCAGCTAGTAGTTTTGAATGTGGTGCTCACAAGACAAGACGGGTCCCCGTTTTTGTGTACAATGTGTACACAATGTACAATGTACACTTGTGTACTTACAATTTGTATGATATGTTATGAATCCAATTCATACAATATGTTAGACATTTGTTGTGCTTAAGATCCTGGACTGCATCTTTAATAAAGTGATCAGATAAACACCCAGAGCTGTGTTGCTGCTTTGCCTTCTGTCTGAGCAGAAGGCAAAGCAAGCGCACACACAAAGCCCCAGGCCAACCAATAAGAAAACTGTAAAAACAGGGAAAGTGTCTACCCTTTGGCTGCCAGACAAGACTCATAAACATTCATTTGAATCCCAGCGAACCATAAATACCCTACTGTGTGCTCAAGATAGGGTCGTTCATTATGATTAGTAGGTGACCCTCACCGCACTGGTCAGAGGGAGAGAGAATGTGCTCTGCTGGGAGAAAACCTGAGCCTCTGTTAAGGGCCTGTTTTTCCATTCCCTGACTGGGCTATAGTTGTTGCTAAAGAAGAGGGAGAAGACTGAGGCATGTTGAGACTGAACTAGGTCGATGAGGGAGCTATGTAGTGCAAGTATGATGGAAGAGAGCAAGGTTAGCCAAATGGTGGATAAATCAGAGGGAGGCTTGGGAAGATACACACAAACACAAACAGTCTTTGAGCCTGAGGTACCAGGCACAGGTGGAAGCAGGTGTGAATAGGGTAGAGGTGTTGATGCATAGAGAGAGAACTACAGTACATGTCACACTGTCTTATTGGCCTCACCAAGAACAACGGTACACTCAGAACATTCTGGCATGAAGTAACAAAGAAATTAGATGCAGACATATGTAGGGTAACAACATTTTCAGTAATATTAAGGGATTTGATCTGAGGAAGAATTCAGCACATCTATTGTCTTAGATTGATATCATTAAAACATATGTTTTAATCGAAGACAGGCATGGTCCACTGTCCTCTAAATTCTCTCACAACTTTCTTCCCCATCAGCAATCAGAAACTATTGTTGCATTTCTTACGTGAACTGTAATAATCTGCCATCTTTGTGCTTCACTTTAAAGCTGCAAGCCTGAGTGTACTTTCCTACAGAGGTGCTCGGAGTCCCCCTCCAATGATCTATTAAATACGTTATAGGCCTTTGGCTCTGGAGTCCATTTAGCTAGTAGTGCAGTGATGCCGAATGCATGTACAATTCTGGGCAGTGTAGCATTCTGTCGTCTCTCACTTCATCTAATCCCCTGACTCTGACTTTCTTGGCCGTTGGTTCCTCACAGCCTGATATTGGGGCATTGCAGCATTAGCAAAGCCCTAGGCAAATAAACTATTGATAGGTGCTAGGAGGACAGAGAGGAATGGAATTATCCTGCAATAAACATTCTGACAATACTGTCATTGTATTCCAATGAGAGAAACAAATGTCTAATTTGGTTGCATCACCATATCAGAGGAAGGCCCTACATATTGCCAAAGACTCCAGCCACCCTAGTTATAGACTGTTCTCTCTGCTCCCGCGCGGCTAGTGGTACCAGAGCGCCAAGTCTATGTCCAAAAGGCTTCTTAACAGCTTCTACCCCCAAGCCATGAACTAATCAAATGGCTACCCGGACTATTTGCATTGACCCCCCGCCCCCCTCACCCCCATTTTTACGCTGCTGCTACTCTGTTATTATTACTATGCATGGTCATTTCACCTACATGTACATATTACCTCAATTACCTTGACTAACCTGTTCCCCCGCACATTGACTCTCTACCGGTACCCCTGTATATAGCCTCGTTACTGTTATTTTATTGTTACTCTTTAATTAATATTTTTCTTCTTTTTTTTTTAGTAAATACTTTCTTAACACTTATTTTTCTTAAAACTGCATTGTTGGTTGAGGGCTTGTAAGTAAGCATTTCACTGTTGTATTCAGTGGATGAGACAAATACAATTTTATTTGAAATATGTCCCACAATTTCTCTGTTCGTTTTTTGTTAGCATTCTTGCCAGTTCATCCATCAAGAGGCAGGTTGGTTGTGTGATAAAAGGGTCAGTACTAACCCCCAGCAAGGGGCCCGCCTCCACGGCTCGGTTGGCCTGTCAAACAACAAGAAATATTGAGCAGCAGGGGTTAGAGGTCAAAGGACCGGTGAGCTCAGAGGGTGTTAAGGGCAAGTAAATGCCTTTGGTTATAGCTGTGGTAAAACACACACTGTGGCTGTAGTGTTTGTGTACACTGAAGGTGACCTGGAAAGCCAAGCAACTCTACAGCTTCATGATTGTCAAATGTGATTGCTTTTCATTGATTTACTACTACTACTAAACATTGACAGTTATTTGAAAATGATAAATGTTAATTTAAAAATTCAAGATATCTAATTATTTTCTTTATACTACTAGCTGACTGAAATGGGACCAATTCAATATTAAAAGCTTTGAAATGAGACCTACTGAGTAGTGTAATTTATTATTGGATGCTGGCCACACAACACCGTACAGGTCTCCTAACAATCTGTGCAGAACACCATATCTTCCTATGATCTTTGGGGGTAAAGGTTTCGGAGCCGCACTGCATACTTCCTCTCCTCCTATCTCTTGTTTTTCATTAAGGTTCATTTCTGGAACAGCGTATCGCGTCGACACATCTGATCAGGAACAACAACAGTGCCACGGAGATCACAGAGAGCGCCATGCACATCTGACAAGGAATTGCATAACGGAGTCTCGTGAAATAAACGTATTGCTTTCAAGCATCTCTCTGCTGTGTTGAAACAGACTGATACTGGCATAAAAGGCCTGGATTCGGTCCATCAATGGTTACCATTTGTTTCTGTTTTTCTACCCTCATTTTGGATGGGATGTGTTCATCTTTTCTGATCTTAGCTTAAGGTATGATCTTCTAAAGGTCCAATATGATTGGATTCAACCTGGGTAGGGGCTAGTGTACATGTGACCTTGAATGTTACGCTTTTGAACGTTGACAGTTAACTAGAGAAAGTGGGAGGTAAGCGCTCAGGGGGAAAACAAAGCAAAGCTGTCTTTTCAGAAAGAGGAGAAGGCAAACAGTCAGAGGTTGTGTGTGGGTGTGTGTGGGTGAAACACAGTTCACACTGTGGATGGGCTGGGGATATTTATAAAGCCCACCAGGAATCACGTCAGGAGGTTAGGCTGAAAAATGTTGTTCCCAGATGGACTGTCTCAGGCGGATAATTTATTACTGAACTGCTTCCTCATAGGTTACGCAATGGTGCCACAGCTCCACTGAACTCTGCTGTCAGATCAGACTATCCTCTCCCTGCTGCCCTGCCAGCAGCCTGCCTTGATCAAGGTGAATCACAAGTGGGTCAAGGGGAAGAATCCTCATCTCAGTGCCCCAGGCATAAAAGGAGACCAGCTTAAAAAGCTTATGCACTCTCTCCAAAACACGCCATCCAAATCACAACTGAGTGAGACACCAGATGTGAACTTTTGTGTGGACTTTTCTTGCCATTTGTTACTATTAACAGGAACGTCTGCTGGAATAAAGAGGATGGTATAGTCAAACTGCACTTTCATTGCTGGTTTGGCTTGGAAAACCTCTCTGGCAATGCAATATTCCATAAACATTGGCCTCTAGTCCAAGGCATGAGAGCTAGTCATATGGTTTGAAGGCGGCCTTTGTGAACTACACCTGAACCCATCTAAATGGAAACAGCCCAAATACACAGAGTGCGTCATGATGAAAGCATTTCCCTAAAGAGAGGAGAGGATGTGGGTTATCAAGCAGTGCAGGAGAGAAGAATAGCTATTTCCCAGAGGAGTGAGTCAGCATGCAGCTAAGATAGCTTTCTAGGCAGCAAAACCACTGTGGAAAAACATAATGATTATAGTGGTGATAATCAACCCACTTTGATCACCTTGGTACAGAACCTGAGGTTCCTTCCTTCCACCATTTGGACAGACCACGTTGGTGCACATTGCTGCAGCTACTGCTGCAAAGTAGTTAGACTAGCATTCCCATATCCCCTTTAAATACAGAGAGGATAGGGTAGGAGAATATAGCTGAGCAGCTATCAGGCAACATACAGGAAAATGGAAACCAAAAGTGGATATTAATTGTTCTCCAAAACCCTTGCACTAACAAATGAATGCACATTTATAAGCTCCTGCATTAAAGAACACCCACACAAAGGCTGAGAGCTTACAATCTGTGGGTGGACAAAACAGAGCAGCCATGTGCATCCTCCTACACATGATGGTCCACTGACCATGGAGTGGGACAATGAACACACACACACACACACACACACACACACACACACACACACACACACACACACACACACACACACACACACACACACACACACACACACACACACACACACACACACACACACACACACACACACACACACACACACACACACACACACACACACACACACACACAGTCTGTGCCTCACATTGAAGCTGAAAAGATCAATTGTCTGCTCAACACCTCAGAGTTGAAAGGTCGGCTGTGGAGGCCGTAATTAGCCTTCAAAGGGACAAATTAATATTTTTCCAACCAGCTTTGGGCATGTTTGAGTTGGGCCCTGGAAGACCTTATCGTGTTATCCTGAACATTATGAATACAGGTTAGTCTGCACCACTAATGAGAAGCCATTCTAATTGGAGGACTCCTCCCACAGCTTGGCCAATGGGATTTGGTTTGTAGAGCACTTATTATTTCACATCAGAGATGATTTTTATTCAAGCCATTTAATTTAGTGACAACATTCTATGCAATCATTTCAGTGATCATTATCCCAAGATGGCATAGCAGTCAGACGTCCGTTGTCCTTGTCTTGTCATGTCCCGTATATATATATATATTTACACCTTTCTTCTCATATCTTTTAGATATTTTATTTTCCAAAAACTCTACTTCAAAACACTCTCCTGCAACCCGCCTCACCAATTAAAGAACTAACAAAAAAACTGTATTATTTACCTCAAATCTGAAATCCACAATAGAAGCTAGCCAGAAGCTAACCAGAAGCTAACCAGAAGCTAGCCAGAAGCTAGCCAGTTCACTGGCCAACGTTAGTATTCAACTAACCACAGTTTGTGATCATCAGCTATCCTTTAGTTCGGAAATCTATCGGCAGTTTTGTACAACGCGACTCAGAGCAGAACATACTGAACCTATTTTTCTCTCCATATCCCCGGATTTCAACCGCAAGCTCTGGACATTTACACCTGGATCTCGCAGCTAGCTAGCTGCTATCCGTGTGACTACTGGCTTACGTCGATCCCGGAGCAAACATAAATTATTCCGGAGCTAGCCAGCTGAAGAGTTCCATCAGCCACTCCTGGGCTACAATCACCTATCCGGACCCGTTTTACTGCCAATGCGGAGCCCCACCGGGCCTTCACGACTGGACTACCGACGTTATCTGCCCGAGGAAGTTATCCAACTGGGCCCTCGGTCGCGACGTTACCTGAACGCACATCTGTGGCCCGCTAAACGTTAGCTGTCTTATCGTCTGCAATCTGAATAGGTCTATTCGGACAATTTTTCTTGGGTCACTATAACTATATCTATTTTGCCAATTGGATTGATCCCCTCTACCACACGGAAACCCACTAATCTACCGACGGAAACGCACGAGGTGGCTAAAAACAGACCATCCTATGCTAGCTTGCTACCGATGGTCCGGCCAGCTGTCTGAATCGCCATGACCCCAACCAACCTCACTACTCACTGGACCTTTATGATCACTCGAAAAAGCATGCCTCTCCTTAATGTCAATATGCCTTGTCCATTGCTGTTCTGGTTAGTGTTTATTGGCTTATTTCACTGTAGAGCCTCTAGCCCTGCTCACTATACCTTATCCAACCTTTCAGTTCCACCACCCACACATGCGATGATGACATCACCTGGTTTCAGTGATGTTTCTAGAGACAATATCTCTTTCATCATCACTCAATACCTAGGTTTACCTCCACTGTATTCACATCCTACCATACCTTTGTCTGTACATTATAACTTGAAGCTATTTTATCGCCCCCAGAAACGTCCTTTTACTCTCTGTTCTAGACGACCAATTCTCATAGTTTTTAGCCGTACCCTTATCCTACTCCTCCTCTGCTCCTCTGGCGATGTAGAGGTGAATCCAGGCCCTGCAGTGCCTAGCTCCACTTCTATTCCCCAGGAGCTCTTTTTTAATGACTTCTGTAACCATAATTGCCTTGGTTTCATGCATGTTAACATTAGAAGCCTCCTCCCTAAGTTTGTTTTATTCACTGCTTTAGCACATTCTGCCAACCCGGATGTTCTAGCCATGTCTGAATCCTGGCTTAGGAAGACCACCAAAAATTCTGAAATCCTTAACTAAATCCTTAACTTAATTCTTTCATCCTTAACCTCTTCAGTCGACCCTCTACTTTTTCGAACATTCTGTTAAAAATCGTGCAACATTTCAGCGCCATGCTACTCAGGCCAGGAATATAGTATATGCTTATGATTAGTATGTGTGGATAGAAAACACTCAGACGTTTATAAAACTGGTTAAATCACGGCTGTGACTATAACAGAACGTGCGTTTCATCGAAAAGTGCAAAAAAATCTGATCACTGAAAATGGAAATAAATATCCTTGCGCTACTTCCAGGAATTGTTCAAAGTGTACCGAATTACATGAGGCCGAGGTTGCAGTGCCTACAGCTTCCACACAATGTCTAGAGTCTTGTCATTTGATTCGGCTTTGATTCTTGGTCAAACCGAATCAAGGGAACCGATTCCCTCCGGTCTCCGACCGGGTATTTTGGTTGAGAGTTACACGGACATTTTTTCCAGACGGACAGCTAAAGAGTATACTTCGCCTCGTGATCAATTTGATCGCTTATTAACGTTTAATAATACCTAAAGTTGCATTACAAAAGTATTTCAAAGTGTTTTGTGAAAGTTTATCGTCGACTTTTTGAATTTAAAAAAATGACGTTACGTTATGAAACGCTATTTTTTTTCCGTTTATCACACAGTCTTCATAGATCGATATCTAGGCTATATATGGACCGATTTAATCGAAAAAAAGACCCAATAGTGATTATGGGACATCTAGGAGTGCCAACAAAGAAGATGGTCAAAGGTAATGAATGTTTTATATTTTATTTGTGCGGTTTGTGTAGCGACAACTATGCTAATTATTTTGTTTACGTCCCCTGCGGGTCTTTTGGGGTGTTACATGCTATCAGATAATAGCTTCTCATGCTTTTGCCAAAAAGCATTTTAAAAATCTGACTTGTTGCCTGGATTCACAACGAGTGTAGCTTTAGTTCAATACCCTGCATGTGTATTTTAATGAACGTTTGAGTTTTAACTAATACTATTAGCATTTAGCGTAGCGCATTTGCATTTCCAGAGCTCTAGATGGGACACCTGCGTGCCAGGTAGGAGCAAGAGGTTAACTACAAAATTTTCAGACAAGATAGAACGGCCAAAGGGGGCGGTGTTGCAATCTACTGCAAAGACAGCCTGCAGAGTTCTGTCCTACTATCCAGGTCTGTACGCAAACAATTTGAACTGCGACTTTTAAAAATCCACCTCTCTAAAAACAAGTCTCTCACGGTTGCCGCCTGCTATAGACCACCCTCTGCCCCCAGCTGTGCTCTGGACACCATATGTGAACTGATTGCGACCTAAACTGGAAAATGATTAACACCCCAGCCATCCTACAATCTAAGCTTGATGCCCTCAATCTCACACAAATTATCAATGAACCTACCAGGTACCTCCCCAAAGCATTAAACACGGGCACCCTCATAGATATCATCCTAACCAACTTGCCCTCTAAATACACCTCTGCTGTTTTCAACCAAGATCTCAACAATCACTGCCTCATTGCCTGCATCGGTAATGGGTCAGTGATCAAATGACCTCCACTCATCACTGTCAAACGCTCCCTGAAACACTTCAGCGAGCAGGCCTTTCTAATTGACCTGGCCGGGGAAGGATATTGATCTCATCCCATCAGTAAAAAATGCTTGGTTATTCAAAAAAAAATGCCTTCCTCACCATCTTAAATAAGCATGCCCCATTCAAGAAATTTAGAACCAGGAACAGACATAGCCCTTGGTTCTCTCCAGACCTGACTGCCCTTAACCAACACAAAAACATCCTATGGCATTCTGCATTAGCATCGAACAGCCCCCGTGATATGAAATGTTTCAGGGAAGCTGGAAACCAATATACACAGGCAGTTAGAAAAGCCAAGGCTAGCTTTGTCAAGCAGAAATCTTCTTCTGCAACACTAACTCAAAAAAGTTCTGGAACACTGTAAAGTCCATGAAGAATAAGAACACCTCCTCCCAGCTGCCCACTGTACTGAAGTTAGGAAACACTGTCCCCACCGATAAATCCGTTATTTGGAGTCCCACCATACCTTCAGAGCTGGTCATGGGTGCACCTCAGCCACGCTCAAGGTCCTAAACGATATCATAACCGCCATCGATAAGAAACAATACTGTGCAGCCGTTTTCATTGACCTGGCCAAGGCTTTCGACTCTGTCAATCACCACATCCTCATCGGCAGACTCGACAGCCTTGGTTTCTCAAATGATTGCCTCGCCTGGTTCACCAACTACTTCTCCGATAGAGTTCAGTGTGTCAAATCGGAGGATCTGCTGTCTGGGCCTCTGGCAGTCTCTATGGGGGTGCCACAGGGTTCAAATCTTGGACCGACTATCTTCTCTGTATACATCAATGATGTCGCTCTTGCTGCTGGTGAGTCTCTGATCCACCTCTATGCAGACGACACCATTCTGTATACTTCTGGCCCTTCTTTGGACACTGTGTTAATAACCCTACAGGCGAGCTTCAATGTCATATAATTCTCCTTCCATGGCCTCAAATTGCTCTTAAATACAAGTAAAACTAAATGGATGCTCTTCAACCGATTGCTGTCTGCACCTGCCCGCCTGTCCAACATCACTACTCTGGACGGCTCTGACTTAGAATATGTGGACAACTACAAATACCTAGGTGTCTGGTTAGACTGTAAACTCTCCTTCCGGACTCACTCATGCTGCCAAACATACCCTTGTAAAACTGACCATCCTACCAATCCTCGACTTCGGCGATGTCATTTACAAAATAGCCTCCAATACCCTACTCAATAAATTGGATGCAGTCTATCACAGTGACATCTGTTTTGTCACCAAAGCCCCATATACTACCCACCACTGCGACCTGTACACTCTCGTTGGCTGGCCCTCACTTCATATTCATCACCAAACCCACTGGCTCCAGGTCATCTACAAGACCCTGCTAGGTAAAGTCCCCCCTTATCTCAGCTCGCTGGTCACCATAGCAGCACCCACGTGTAGCACACGTTCCAGCAGGTATATCTCTCTGGTCACCCCCAAAACCAATTCTTCCTTTGGCCGCCTCTCCTTCCAGTTCTCTGCTGCCAATGACTGGAACGAACAAAACAATCTCTGAAACTGGAAACCCTTTTCTCCCTCACTAGCTTTATGAACCAGCTGCCAGAGCAGCTCACATATTACTTCACCTGTACATAGCAAATAAAATAAAATAAAATAAAATGTATTTATATAGCCCTTCGTACATCAGCTGATATCTCAAAGTGCTGTACAGAAACCCAGCCTAAAACCCCAAGCAGCAAGCAATGCAGGTGTAGAACGGTGGCTAGGAAAAACTCCCTAGAAAGGCCAAAACCTAGGAAGAAACCTAGAGAGGAACCAGGCTATGTGGGGTGGCCAGTCCTCTTCTGGCTGTGCCGGGTGGAGATTATAACAGAACATGGCCAAGATGTTCAAATGTTCATAAATGACCAGCATGGTCGAATAATAATAAGGCAGAACAGTTGAAACTGGAGCAGCAGCACGGTCAGGTGGACTGGGGACAGCAAGAAGTCATCATGTCATGTAGTCCTGGGGCATGGTCCTCCTCCGAGAGAAAGAAAGCCTATCTCAAATTTAGCCCAAACAACTACCTGTTTCCCTACTGTATTTATTTATGTTTTTTGCTCCTTTGCACCCCATTATTTCTATCTCTACTTTGCACATTATTCCACTACAAATCAACCATTCCAGTGTTTTACTTGCAATACTGTGTTTACTTCGCCACCATGGCGTTTTTTTGCCTTTTTTACCTCCCTTATCTCACCTCACTTGCTCACATTGTACTGTATATAGACTTATTTTTCTACTGTATTATTGACTGTATGTTTGTTTTACTCCATGTGTAACTCTTTGTTGTTGTATGTGTCGAACTGCTTTGATTTATCTTGGCCAGGTCGCAATTGTAAATGAGAACTTGTTCTCAACTTGTCTACCTGGTTAAATAAATGTGAAATTAAAATAAAATAAATAAAAAATCTTAATGTTGTCTCTGAGGTCAGATAATACAACCAGATCTAGAGAGTCTTTACAGGGATAAAGCCCAAATTAATGATGCACTGTAACGATGTGCGCTGAGAGTCAGGAAGCAAGTTCAGGGAGTGAGTGTTTTAATAAATAAACACAACATAATACAAAACAAGAAACTCGAACAGCACAGAGACATGGAACAGAAACATAAACAATGACGCCTGGGGAAGGAACCAAAGGGAGGGACATATGTAGGACAGGTAATCAAGGAAGTGATGGAGTCAAGGTGAGTGTCATAATGCACGTAATGATGGTGACAGGTGTGCACCATAACGAACAGCCTGGTGACCTAGAGGCCGGAGAGGGAACACACGTAACATGCACATCACGGTAATATACACTCTTAGAAAAAAAGGTGCTATCTAGAATCTAAAAGGGCTCTTTGGCTGTCCCCATAGGGGAACCCTTTGAAGAAGCTTTTTGGTTTCCATGTAAAAAACCTTTCCACAGAGGTTTCTACATGGAATCAAAACGGGTTCTACCGGAAACCAAAAAGGGTTCTCCTATGGGAATAGCCGAAGAACCCTTTTGGAACCCTTTTTTCTAAGAGTGTACAGTAGGTTTAAACAATCTGATCTGGATTTAATATTCACTCAAATACAAACAAATGATCCTCAACTCTTTATGAGACAGTAATCAACCAGTTGTACTGTATGGCAAATTAAGAATTTCCACCCATGTGGACGTGTCCCAATCTAACTTGCCAGTGGGTTGAGTTTGTGTCTTCCATAGCTTCATAACTACTCTGACTGACATTTCTTTACTGAGCCTGAGCCAGGCTGGGATGAGCCAGACTGGACTGGGATTGAACTTAGTCGTGGAATTCCAACATCTGGCTTGTATCTGCAACTTACGGTCATTTGGATGCAGTTGATGGTTTCCAGTAGATTCACAAAGGCGGAATTGTTCTGGGTTTTGGGCCTTGTCTGCCTCAGGCTCCAAGGGTGCGGTGCTCTGGCGCCTGACAACCACAGCTGGGCCCGCCTGTCAAATACTCTTGTGACAGAGGAGAGGAACGACTTATCCCTCGCCTGAGAATGAGGAGAGTATGTGCAGGTCATCATAAGATGGATAGGCCTCTGAGACAGATGGGATATCCAAGACATTTCACACCAACAGTGCAGTTATTGTAAAATAATGGTTTGTCAAAGGTTTGGTCCTGAAATCATGCCTTTTCCAACAATGCAAACATATTTTGATGATTGTGTCTGTTGAGCACAGCCAAATGAAATCACTATGCAGCACAACTTTTAAAGGGACTCATAATGATGAAAACTTCCTGTACTCAACTTCGCCACACTCTAGCCCCTCCTCCCTCAGCACAGACCCACAATACACTGTCAGTTTGACAGTTGGGTTCAACATCAGGTCAAGCTCTGGGTTTGACAGTGGGCCAACCAGTCTTCAACGGGAGTTCAGCAGACAGTTTTCCACAAAGAGCTCGCTCACACAGAGGGGATTCTGGCTTATTGGTCTCTCCTATTTAACCATCCTGGCTGGAATTAGTGCCATCTCTCTTGCAGTTCAAACAATTTGGCTGTTTTTACAGGCCATAGACACAAATATAATTGACAGTATTATAGTGTCAAAGAAGTTCCTTTTTCCTGTTGCAAACAGTTCCGTCTAGTTCCTGTGCAGAGTTTATGAGATCATGCTGTCCTTTTTATATTTATCATGTATCATCCCTCAGCGACAATCTGTGTGATTCATTGAGATGTTAGCAACATGTTATCTGTATAATTTGTGGGACAATGTGGGGCAATTTTTTATGTGTATAAGTATGTACACATGCATGTTTGTATTTTGGACTGCATTTTTCAAAGTTAACCAGAATGATTATAAGGTTTCTATGTTTATCTGTGTTTGTCTGTCTATGCTGAGCTCATGTTTGTGTGAGTGTGTGCTGGGTGCAGTGCACGTACAGTATTGCTGTGTTCCTGTGTATGTGCTGGTGTGCACTGCTGGTTGGGCTGGTTGACTGGGGAGCGCTGACTGAGGGACATGGATCCTGCTTGAGTGTGTGAACTTTGGCTGAACCCTCGGGTGTACTGTTACAGGCACGCTCTAACAACCTCGCCCCGATGACCCGGCTCGCGACTGCACAGTTCATGGGGAGGTCCTCTCCTCATGCACAGCCTTTTTTCTCCCCCCTCTCCCTCTCCCTCCCACTCCCCACCCCTTCCAGCTCCCTCAACACCCTCCTTCACATCTCTATCCTCCCTCACCCCTAAACCTCCGTGCTCTGTTCTGTTCCTCACCCCCTTTCTTTTCCCTTTTTCTCTCTCCACCATGCCTTGTCAACAAGACAGGAACAGTCTCTCTGTTGGCACCTCAGGAAGACGGCTCCTACAGACATGCAAATGCAGAACAAATTGCTTTGCATACCAGCCACCTTGTGTTATAACTCAACCACACAGTTCAGACTCATAAAACACGTTTCAGCAAGTTCATGTTACTGACACAGACAAAATGACTTGAAGTTTGTATTCTGTATTTTGATATTGAGAAATGTGCATTTCTGTTATGATGCATACTAGGACAGAATTACTGTAATATACAGTAGATATGCCTAAACTAGAGCCAGATGAATGTGAAACTTCCTGCTGCCTGGACATTGTCTATATGAATCTCACTGGCACCACCTATATAGGCTCATACCAGGTGTTTGTACCAAGAGGCATTTCATAAGAGAAACTGAACTCCTATCTGCAAAAAGTCAATGTTCACTATTGCTACAGTAAACCCTACTCTGTAAAGCCCGGGGTGCAGTGGAGGAAGAAGTCAGGCGCAGGAAACAGAGAGTTCAGGGTAGCGAATACTTTTAATTCACCACACAGGTGAAACCGACGCCAACCCAAACAAATGCCCCAAAACACGGGGAACTAAACAGTACAGAAAATACACACATACACGGACAACCGTGACCTACGGTCGTGCACAAAATGTACACAGAGAATAACACGAAACAAAACAGTCCTGTCTGGTGGCAACCCTCGCCACCGACCTCGGACTGGGGACCCTAGCAACGGGTCCCGAATGAACGGGAGTTTCCGGCAGCACCAGACAGGCCGGAGACTCCGTCAGCTCCAGAGTAATGGACGGCTCTGGCAGCTCCTGACTGACCGGCGGCTCTGGCAGCTCCTGACTGGCGGGCGGCTCTGGCAGCTCAGGACAGACGGAAGACTCTGGCAACTCAGGTTAGACGGGAGACTCTGGCAGCTCAGGACAGACGGGAGACTCTGGCAGCTCAGGACAGGAGGGAGACTCTGGCAGCACTGGACAGGAGGGAGACTCTGGCAGCGCTGAGCAGGCGGGAGCACCTGTAGGGAGGAGATGGAGAGACAGCCTGGTGGGGGGGGCTGCCACCGGAGGCCTGGTGCGTGGAGGAAGCACTGGATAGACCGGACCGTGGAGGCGCACTGGAGGTCTCGAGCACCGAGCCTGCACAACCCTATCCGGCTGGATACCCCCGTAGCCCGGCCAGTGCGGCGGGGTGAAACTTACCAAACTGGGCTGTGCTGGCGCACCGGGGACACCGTGCGTAGGGCTGGTGCCATGTACCCCGGCCCGAGGAGACGCACTGGAGACCAGATGTGCTGAGCCGGCTTCATGGCACCTGGCTCGATGCTGACTCTAGCCCGGCCGATACGAGGAGCTGCGATGTAACGCACCGGGCTATGCCTGCGCACCGGGGACACCATGCGCCTCACGGCACAACACCGTGCCTGCCCGGTCCACCTCTCTCCATGGTAAGCATGGGGAGTTGGCTCAGGTCTCCTACCTGACTTAGCCACACTCCCCGTGTGCCTCCCCCGCAATACATTTTTGTGGCTGCCTCTCGTTCCAGCCGCGCTGCCATGCTGCCTCCTCATACCACCGCCACTCAGCTTTCGCTGCCTCCAGCTCTGCTTTGGGGCGGCGATATTCCCCAGCCTGTGCCCAGGGTCCCTTGCCGTCCAGAATCTCCTCCCATGTCCAGGAGTCCGGAGATTTCTGCTGCTGCCCGATACCACGCTGCTTGGTCCTTTGGGTGTGGGTGATTCTGTAACGCTCCTCGGTGGTGGAAGAAGGTGAGGACCAGGTGATTCTACAATGCAATGTAATCACATATTTGAACTTGACACAACTGACCCAGATGATAGATATGCTCTATTTCCCAGGTTGGAGCTTTAATGCTTTATTTAATTTGATTTATTTAACCTTTATTTCACTAGTCAATTCAGTTAAGAACAAATTCTTATTTACAATGACAGCCTACCCCGGCCAAACCCTCCCCTAACCTGATCATAGTCTTATGAAGTAAAACTATGTAAAACAACGTAAACTATTTTAAATAGACTACAATGGCAGTATCACCACATTTCCCAGCCTTTAGGACCAAAACAACCAAGGGCTGTGATGTTGAAATTACCTATGACTCATTGACCAAGAAAAAAGCAACGTCATCTTATCCTGAGCAATCAACATGCATGGGGACTCTGACCTGTGTGTTCAGACCTGCTCTTTTTCTACAGAATGAAAATATTTTTTAATGTCTCAGTCACTGCTAACGTAAGCAACAGGGTGGCAGGGTGGCATGTAGCCTAGAGGTTAGAGCGTTGAGCCAGTAACCGAAAGGTTGCTAGATTGAATCCCAGAACTGACAAGGTAAAAATGTGTTGCCCCGACCCTGAACAAGGCAGTTAACCCACTGTTCCTAGGCTGTCATTGTAAATAAGAATTTGTCTAGTTAAATAAAGGTAAAACAAGGATACCAAATGGCAGCAGTTCTAAAAGTTACTGCTGAGAAGCATTTTATTATGCAGTATTATATTGCCATATCCACACAATCGTATGTATTCATAGACCATTTTTAAAACGTGCAATAATGGTTGAGAAATACTATAATTGGCCGGGGGGGGGGCAGGTTGGAAAACCTGTCAACTCTCTACTGACAGTATGCCCTGAATCCATTGTGTCTCCTGATGGCCATATGAGGTGATTGGTGATTAACAAACACTTCATAAATCTACAAGTCTTCAATCTCTTTCAATATGTGACGTGTCCTGTCATATAGCTTAACCCTCCGATCCCTGATCAGCCCATCACTCAACTCATTAACTCCCTGACAACCTTTCCCCACTCCCCTGGTAGAGCCTTTACTCTTAACATAATGGGAGGGACCACTTATCCACTCAAATGACACATGCTGGGCTGTCTGTGTAAACTGCCTGATTAGTTGGCTACCTTTGGGCCCTGACTCATTGTTGGTTCTGTGAGTGACGAATGATAGACTGTCTCTCATTTGTCTAAATCAAAGACCTCTAGAGTCTCTGTGTCCATCTGTAACAGTCACCTCTCCATCTGGACCACCGGTCATTCCCTTTCAATATTACCCTCTTAGAAAAAAGGGTTCCAAAAGGGTTCTTCGGCTGTCCCCATAGGAGAACCCTTATAGACTCCAGGTAGATTCCCTTTTTGGTTCCAGGTAGAACCCTTTTGGGCTTCATGTAGAACCCTCTGTTTGAAGGGCTCTGCATGGGACTCAAAAGGGTTCTACCTGAAACCAAAAAGGGTTCTTCAAAGGGGTCTCCTCTAAGGACAGCTCCCATCAGCAACATCCTGTGTCCTTTGCTTTCAGGATTTTTAAATGTTTAATTTCACCTTTATTTAACCAGGTAGGCCAGTTGAGAACAATTTCTCATTTACAACTTCTACCTGGCCAAGGTAAAGCAAAGCCGTGCAACAAAAACAACAGCACAGAGTTACACATAAACCAACGTACAGTCGATAACAGAAAAGAGAAGCAATAGAGAACAAAAGAGGGTAAACTAAGGTAAACTAATTTCCTGTATTATCAAATAATTTCAGCCAAAATAAACTTTACCCCCCCATCCTACTTTTCCCATGTCAGTACAATATGGCTCCTGTATAAGGATATAGAGATTAGTTTCAGCTTTTCTATTGCAAGTAACTGGAACCTTTACTGAGGGGGGAACAGGAATGGGAGCTTTGGAAACAGACTCTTATGTGTCAAGCAGATATTTATTGGTTGTGGTGGCTCCCCACCCTCTTGACCCCCAGCGTGACCCTCCCTTACCCAGGGTGAGCCCCCATCCCTCACACAGCCCAGAGGACTCCTGCTGGAAATGGGTTTGTGTTACAGGGCCTCTGGAGGACTCCCTGCCGGGGCTGGAGGCTGTCAAGAGCAGGCCTCCTCAGCCTCGGACAGCTCCTCCACTCTCACAGAGTCAGCGAGGGAAAGACGTGAACTTGGGATGACCCCGCCAAGCAATGTCCCCGTTGGGTTCATCCTCAGGCCACAGCTCCAGTTCCTCTCACCCCTATGTTTTCTTGCTCTTCTCTTTTTTTGGCTTGTTTTTCCAACTAGGCCAGTACATTTTCTAGAGTAGAATCGAACCCCCTCCTCCACCTCCACCACCACCACCCCCCACACCCCCACTCCATGTCACCTAGTTAGCTCTCTTTACTCCTCTCTTAGGAAGACGAGAGCCCTTTCAAGTTTATAGCCCCTCCACTCCACTTCCTTACCCCCACATCCTGATGGTGAGGGGATTGTGAGTGCATGTGGAGCAGTGGAGGCTGCTGAAGGGAGGACGGACCATAATAATGGCTGGAACAGAGCAAATGGAATGGCATCACATCAAACACATGGAAACCATGTGTTTGATGTATTTGATACCATTCCACCTATTCGGCTCCAGCCAATTACCACGAGCCCGTCCTCCCCAATTAAGGTGCCACCAACGTCCTGTGATGTGGAGTGTGTGTCTGTGCATGCTTGTATGCCTGCATGTGTACATGCAAGAAAGGGGAGAGAAGAGAGGGAGAGAGATAGCTGGATGTTAAATAGTGAGGTTTGAGGAACGAGGTGTTAGTCCATTGCAGCTGTTTACCATAGATCTCAAATAAGTGATGCAGCATGGAGTAGTTTTAGTCTTGCTAACACAGGTGATGCAAGATATATGGATTCATCAAATCAGTAAAACATAGTGTTGTTATGGGGGCATTATAAAGGAACTGGAATGGTAATACACACCATTTATAAACATGCCACAAGTGGATTAGGAGGTATTGTGAAAGTTTATCAATGCTGTCTTTGTTTCATTAGTAGTATCTAAGGATTGTAGCAGTTTCCCCTTTCCTCACTCATGACTTATCGGTGTAAACGCAAGTAAAACTGGGAGAAACCTGGGAATGGCTGAAGAATCTAAACTGCAGTGCAGTACTGAGTGTTACAATCCCCATAGCAGACAAGCAAATAAAGTAGCATACTTTTCTATTTAGGCCAAGAAGCCATAAGCCCAGAGACTGAGGGGCTGGCGGGATGCGAGCAAGCAGCAGTTGGCAAAGTGGAGCAGTGGGCTGGGATGGGCTGGCCTTTTCACATCAATAGAATAGAGTCCATGACCCTAGGCATCCTCACCTTAGTCTTCCTCATTTATAAAATTAGTGGGGAAGCTAGATTGATTTATACATCTTAAAATTCCTTCCTGAAAATTGGATTTCTACATTTTTTATTTATTTTTATTTCACCTTTATTTAACCAGGTAGGCAAGTTGAGAACAAATTCTCATTTACAATTGTGACCTGGCCAAGATAAAGCAAAGCAGTTCGACATATATAACGACACAGAGTTACACATGGAGTAAAACAAACATACAGTCAATAATACAGTATAAACAAGTCTATATACGATGTGAGCAAATGAGGTGAGATAAGGGAGGTAAAGGCAAAAATAGGCCATGGTGGCAAAGTAAATACAATATAGCAAGTAAAACACTGGAATGTTGATTTGCAGTGGAAGAATGTGCAACGTAGAAATAAAAATAATGGTGTGGAAAGGAGAAAAATATATAAATAAATAAATAAAATAAATACAGTAGGGAAAGAGGTAGTTGTTTGGCCTAAATTATAGGTGGGCTATGTACAGGTGCAGTAATCTGTGAGCTGCTCTGACAGCTGGTGCTTAAAGCTAGTGAGGGAGATAAGTGTTTCCAGTTTCAGAGATTTTTGTAGTTCGTTCCAGTCATTGGCAGCAGAGAACTGGAAGGAGAGGCGGCCAAAGAAAGAATTGGCTTTGGGGGTGACCAGAGAGATATACCTGCTGGAGCGCGTGCTACAGGTGGGTGATGCTATGGTGACCAGCGAGCTGAGATAAGGGGGGACTTTACCTAGCAGGGTCTTGTAGATGACATGGAGCCAGTGGGTTTGGCGACGAGTATGAAGCGAAGGCCAGCCAACGAGAGCGTACAGGTCACAATGGTGGGTAGTATATGGGGCTTTGGTGACAAAACGGATGGCACTGTGATAGACTGCATCCAATTTGTTGAGTAGGGTATTGGAGGCTATTTTGTAAATGACATCGCCGAAGTCGAGGAAAGGTAGGATGGTCAGTTTTACAAGGATATGTTTGGCAGCATGAGTGAAGGATGCTTTGTTGCGAAATAGTAAGCCAATTCTAGATTTAACTTTGGATTGGAGATGTTTGATGTGAGTCTGGAAGGAGAGTTTACAGTCTAACCAGACACCTAGGTATTTGTAGATGTCCACGTATTCTAAGTCAGAGCCGTCCAGAGTAGTGATGTTGGACAGGCGGGCAGGTGCAGGCAGCGATCGGTTGAAGAGCATGCATTTAGTTTTACTTGTATTTAAGAGCAATTGGAGGCCACGGAAGGAGAGTTGTAAGGCGTTGAAGCTTGCCTGGAGGGTTGTTAACACAGTGTCCAAAGAAGGACCAGAAGTATACAGAATGGTGTCGTCTGCGTAGAGGTGGATCAGAGACTCAAAAGCAGCAAGAGCGACATTATTGATGTATACAGAGAAGAGAGTCGGTCCAAGAACTGAACTCTGTGGCACCCTCATAGAGACTGCCAGAGGTCCGGGCAACAGACCCTCCGATTTGACACACTGAACTCTATCAGAGAAGTAGTTGGTGAACCAGGCGAGGCAATCATTTGAGAAACCAAGGCTGTCGAGTCTGCCGATGAGGAAGTGGTGATTGACAGAGTCGAAAGCCTTTTCCAGATCAATGAATACGGCTGCACAGTAATGTTTCTTATCGATGGCGGTTAAGATATCGTTTAGGACCTTGAGCGTAGCTGAGGTGCACCCATGACCAGCTCTGAAACCAGATTGCATAGCAGAGAGGGTATGGTGAGATTCGAAATGGTCGGTAATCTGTTTGTTGTCTTTGCTTTCGAAGACCTTTGAAAGGCTGGGTAGGATAGATATAGGTCTGTAGCAGTTTGGGTCAAGATTGTCCCCCCCTTTGAAGAGGGGGGTGACCGCAGCTGCTTTCCAATCTTTGGGAATCTCAGACGACACGAAAGAGAGGATGAACAGGCTAGTAATTTTCCGTTCACCGTTTACACCTGTTGTTTTGGGTCACCCCATTTCTTGTATGTCATAATCCTTCTATTAATTGGTCTAGTCCCGGGCCAAGTCCTATCCTGAACGAGTGGCATCAATTTTGGCAGATAATTTTAGAAAGAAATGGTCCAGATTGTCTAGCCCGGCTGATTTGTAGGGGTCCAGATTTTGCAGCTCTTTCAGAACATTAGCTGACTGGATTTGGGAGAAAGAGAAATGGGGAAGGCTTGGCCGAGTTGCTGTGGGGAGTGCAGTGCTGTTGACCAGGGTAGGGGTAGCCAGGTGGAAAGAATGGCCAGGCGTAGAAAAATGCTTATTGAAATTCTCAATGATATATTATTATCAGCGGTGACAGTATTTCCTATCTTCAGTGCAGTGGGCAGCTGGGAGAAGGTGTTCTTATTCTCCATGGACTGTACAGTGTCCCAGAACTTTTTGGAGTTAGTGTTGCAGGAAGCAAATATCTGCATGAAAAAGCTAGCCTTGGCTTTTCTAACTGCCTGTGCATAATGGTTTCTAGCTTCCCTGAAAAGCTGCATATCACGGGGGCTGTTTGATGCTAATGCAGAACGCCATAGGATGTTTTGCCGACTCAGGATGCTTGTTGGACTGCGCGCAGCAGTCTCGTCTCAGGCTCCCATCCCTTCTCGACCATGGATTGCGGTCTGCCTTTTCGCCTTAGGATGTTTAAGGAGACGGCACAAATCATTATTGAGAATGTATTCAGAATTCATGTGTTGGTTAAGGGCAGTCAGGTCTGGGGAGAACCAAGGGCTATATCTGTTCCTGGTTCTACATTTCTTGAATGGGGCATGCTTATTTAAGATGGTTAGGAAGGCGTTTAAAAAAAATAACCAGGCATCCTCTACTGACGGGATGAGATCAATATCCTTCCAGGATACCCAGGCCAGGTCGATTAGAAAGGCCTGCTCGCTGAAGTGTTTCAGGGAGCGTTTGACAGTGATGAGTGGAGGTCGGTTGCCCGCTGACCCATTATGGATGCAGGCAATGAGACAGTGATCGCTGAGATCTTGGTTGAAGACAGCAGAGGTGTATTTAGAGGGCATGTTGGTTAGGTTGATATCTATGAGGGTGCCCGTGTTTACGGCTTTGGGGAGGTACCTGGTAGGTTAATTGATAATTTGTGTGAGATTGAGGGCATCAAGCTTAGATTATAGGATGACAGGGGTGTTAAGCATGTTCCAGTTTAGGTCGCCTAGCAGCACGAGCTCTGTTAGAGATTTGACACACTGCTCTTTGTTGGTGAACCCTCAATCATTTGAGAAACCAACCTGCCGATGAGGAAGTGGTGATTGACAGAGTGATAGAGATCTGCCAGAGTCCCCCCTTTGAAGAGGGGGGTGAGGTGCACCCATGACCAGCTCAATTTTGAGAGATAGAGGGGGCAATCAGTTCACATATGGTGTCCAGAGCACAGCTGGGGGCAGAGGGTGGTCTATAGCAGGCGGCAACCGTGAGAGACTTGTTTTTAGAGAGGTGGATTTTTAAAAGTCGAAGTTCAAATTGTTTGGGAACAGACCTGGATAGTAGGACATAACTCTGTAGGCTATCTTTGCAGTAGATTGCAACACCGCCCCCTTTGGCAGATCTATCATGTCTGAAAATGCTGTAGTTACGGATGAACATTTCAGAATCTTTGGTGGTCTTCCTAAGCCAGGATTCAGACACAGCTAGAACATCCGGGTTGGCAGAGTGTGCTAAAGCAGTGAATAAAACAAACTTAGGGAGGAGGCTTCTAATGTTAACATGCATGAAACCAAGGCCTTTACGGTTACAGAAGTCATCCAAAGAGAGCGCCTGGGGAATAGGAGTGGAGCTCGGCACAAAATAAGGAATTGTAAGATGGGAGACCAATTTCTTGCCTGGAAGTTTTATTTTTTCCCTGCAAAATGCAGGGAGCACATGGTGTGTTAGAAGGAAATAAGTGAATTTCTCACAATATGAAATAGATGGCTGTATTGTATTGGAAACACATATGAAATAAAGTTTTTTTCCTGTAAGAGCAAAAAAATATCTAATTTTCGATGACTCTCTCTACTTGATAGCCTATTGATAAAATCTACGTCATCAAGGAATTCTAGAAATGTACATAACAAAACACAGTTTTCAACATACTGTAGTTGTCAACATTATTTCTTTACTAATCTAGCTTGAACTAAAACATAAATATTGCGTACTTTGTAATATGCTCTATACCATTTATGTTTACATAGTCAATCGATGAGAGATTATTTTTTGACTAAACAATTTACAATGGATCAAACATCTGCTGCGCAACTTACACAAGAAATGGGAAATGTGTTTTTGCTCCCTCTTGTGGTATGATGGTAGAGGCACAACTGGTTGAGTTGCATTACAAGTGTCAGCTACCTGACAAGACGTGTCATTAACTGGACTGCACAAAATGGCTGCATCATAATAGTAAATTGTGGTAGGATTGCTATGTTTCCTAGATAGTGACAATAGTATAGACCATGTTGGTACTATAATCAGAGAATACACATTAAAAGATCTTGTGTGTGTTGGTGGAGTGGATAATACTTTAATCTCAGTTTAATCTCTCAGCCAGGTCAAAGAGTCCCATTATACACATCACTGGAAGCCTGTAACAATTTCCTTCATTGTGTCATGAGAGGGTAAATGGGAGACACATGCAAAGGCAAGCCAAGTCTCCACCACCCTCAGTGGGGCGGAGTAAACCGGAAATATCCGGTTTTCAAGGATACAGTATCTTCAACCTAGCTTCCTTTTATCCTGAAAACGGATGTGGGTACGCTGCTCAGGCATTTCTTTTAAGTATGCTAAATTAGTTTGTCTCCACATTCTAAATGATAGATAAAACATGGATTTTCAGGCGAACTAGCCTATTCTGCTTTTACATACACATTATATTTCAAATTGTGTGTATTCCTTTGGAGGGACTGAATCCAAACATGGAGCTGTAATTGTTCTATGATCATTCTGTAAACACAAGTACTGTATCATTACAATTCACCATATGTCATTCCTTCAATGCCACAGTGCCCTCCAGTGGTGGGAATGAACACTGCCTTTTATCAACCAAACTCCAGGCTAAAGCTAACCCCTTATGTCTAATGGAAATTATCTTATACAACATGGCAATTATTATCTATGTGAATCAAGAAAGCAAACATGCTTTCATAATTGAGTATAATTTGGTTGGGCATTTAATTCTCCATTTTGCAGTGCATCAGTGTTGGGGAGTATACTTCATCTATATAACTACTAGTTGACTATACTTTTCAAGTAACGTGATGGTATAGTTGACCTAATTTCAAAATCATGTTCCTAATTTGCTATACATCTAGGATACCTGTATCGTTGTTTTAGCTTAGTAGCTTCAGAGTAGTGTAGTGCAGTCCTCGTACTAGATCACTAGATGGCAATCTACTACCTGCTACTGTAAATCACCTCTGTTGTGCAAAACTGCAAAGAGATGGCACTCTAAATGTGGTATGATTACTAATCACATTTCATTTCTCAATGTCATCATAATAAATGTCATGTCATAGCCTATAAACACATGCTGCAGATTATGTTTATGCAATATTTACATAATGATAATATCTAAATTCCCACATAAGCATGATTCACTTATGGTAGATGATTGTCTGAACATAATATATTACTCTGACATGTAAGTATTTTATATATTTTACACATAGACTTTGCATGTCTGAGATTGGTACTTATGACTGAGACTTGACCTTCACTAGGAGGTATCCATCAGTGAACAAATAAAAAACTGTTCCCTCAACTTTTCACACCAATAATAACACACGTCTGTTATTGATGTTTCAATCGGGATCCACACCCACCATGTCATACCCTCCCTCTTTTTCCCCAACCTCTCAGCCAACACACTGTAGTAAAGACAGGGGAGTAAAACAGTTGGGGGATTACATACATTTCTGTAGTAAATCGTCTTTTTATGCATTATCCACTGTGCCATATCAAAACAAAGTCCTGTCTTGCGAAATGTAGTCTCATAGCTTGTCATATCCTTATTATGATGTGATGTGACAACCAATTCAGTTGAGTCAGTCAGTGCCTTGCTTATATGGCTCTGCTGCACACATGCTTTAGATTGAACAAACTCTGACAAATAGTGTAGTATACTACAAATTTGCATTTCCTGCTGTTTCCTAGAACGACAGGATGATCCAATTAAGATACAGCATCTGTAAATACATTAATGAATAATTGAATATGTCGGCACAAATACCATCTGAAAGGAGGGCATGACATGCTAAAAGCCAGTGACGAGGTGGGAAGGGAGAAAGAGGGAGATGGAAAGAATGTGTGAGAGGGAGACAGAGAGAGAAACACTGTGTAGATCCGGTTATTTCTAACTTCTGCCTCTTTTGACCTTCTTGAAACATGACCTCTTAATGGACTCTTTATGCTCTCTAAAACATTCAGTGTCTCACAACTTTACAGTTGGAGCACGCAAACTATCCATCTGATAGATTCAGCTCATTTAGGGTTGATGGTGTGGAAGTGGACATCCGAACAAAACAACCAAAAGCAGCACTGAATATTGTCAAATCTGATTTCATTGCCAGTCAGAAATGCACAATTGTGCTGTCCCCTTCTGAAAGGACAACTTGTCCTGTCTGCCTAAGGGCAGCTGGCTGGGAATACTGAACACGCATCCAGTGTCTCTGTCTCTCTCACATTATTACCTTGGAATTAGTCTCATTATTTGCTCTAAACTGAAATGACCCCCCTGACAAAACAATTAGGGGAAGTATTGTTCTCTATGTCCCTCTCGCCAAGGTCTTAATGTTAAACTTCCCAAAGATTGCGGTTTCCCTCCTCTCTGATAGCTCTGGATGTATATATGCTGATTCTAACAACCATACAAGTCCTACAACTATATAATAAATCATACAGAAAGTCAAAATCCACCTCATAACATTCTCATAATACATTGGCAGCTGAAGTTAGTGAATCACATTTTCCCTGAAAACAGGAAACAGCAGGATGAGTTGCTGCCATCGCTTTGTCGTCACATTGCTAATTTCTGTAAACACAGAAATGCTTTCAGCACTGTAATATTACAGTCTTTCAGGGAAAAGTCTACACAGTTGGTAAATAATCTTGTTCTTTGTCTGTATCTTCTCTTCACCTTTGATCTGTGAGCTAAATAAATCCAGACAGATGTGGAACACCACCATCCCCCCCAACCAGTCTTGTGTTGGCACTCCCTCCTGCCAATCCCAGCCATGCCTGTGGCCATGGTGATGGAGACTACCATCTGCTTCAACCCTCCACATTTGGACCTCTGGAGCCACTCCCCTACACCCCCTTTATAGGCTGGAGCCCCTCCCCTACACCCCATCTACACCCTCCCCTGCTCCCCCTTTATAGGCTGGAGCCCCTCCCCTACACCCCCTTTATAGGCTGGAGCCCCTCTCCTACACCCCCTTTATAGGCTGGAGCCCCTCCCCCACACCCCCTTTATAGGCTGGAGCCCCTCCCCTACAGCCCCTTTATAGGCTGGAGCCCCTCCCCTACACCCCATCTATACCCTCCCCTGCACCCCCTTTATAGGCTGAAGCCCCTCCCCTACACCCCTTTATAGGCTGGAGCCCCTCCCCTACACCCCATCTACACCCTCCCCTACACCCCCTTTATAGGCTGGAGCCCCTCCCCTACACCCCCTTTATAGGCTGGAGCCCCTCCACTACACCCCATCTACACCCTCCCCTACACCCCCTTTATAGGCTGGACCCCTCCCCTACACCCCATCTACACCCTCCCCTGCACCCCCTTTATAGGCTGGAGCCCCTCCCCTACACCCCCTTTATAGGCTGGAGCCCCTCCCCTACACCCCATCTACACCCTCCCCTACACCCCCTTTATAGGCTGGAGCCCCTCCCCTACACCCCATCTACACCCTCCCCTGCACCCCCTTTATAGGCTGGAGCCCCTCCCCTACACCCCATCTACACCCTCCCCTGCACCCCCTTTATAGGCTGGAGCCCCTCCCCTACACCCCATCTACACCCTCCCCTGCACCCCCTTTATAGGCTGGAGCCCCTCCCCTACACCCCCTTTATAGGCTGGAGCCCCTCCCCTACACCCCATCTACACCCTCCCCTGAGCCCCCTTTATAGGCTGGAGCCCCTACCCTACACCACCGCTATAAGCTCCATCAGCACAGGACAGATTTATGGAGAGATACAGATGAAAATAAAGATTGACCATGTTAATACTGTAATGTTATTGAAGTCATGTTTAACCTGCATGGAAAGCATAAGCCAAATTGGTTGATAAAAACAACACGAATACATAATTTCACTTTAATTGACTAATCATATTTTATAGCTACTAAGACAGTGGTCCTCTCAAACAAAATCCTGTTGTCCTTTGGTGGCTCGCTTCGGTCCTTTATTCTAGACCCTTGTGTCCACCCCCTACAGTACTTCCCTTTCCAGGCCCAAGTACAAAGCTTTAATTGCACTTGACTCATGTGGATTCGGTGGAGTAGTACAAACACGGCTGACCTTTTCCAGGTAACTGTTCTCTCTTCGCCTCATTGTGAGTGTATCCCAGGGCTGGAGTGCAGACAAACAGTGAAGGTTTGCTTCAGAGGGGCTAGAGGGAGACACATGTCAATTAATTAGCAGTCATACAGAGAGAGAGAGAGAGAGAGAGAGAGAGAGAGAGAGAGAGAGAGAGAGAGAGAGTGAGAGAGAGAGATGGGTAAACAGAAGTGATTGAAGTGGAGAAACAGACAAATATACTCTGGCTCCAAGTCGTCTCCAACCTCATATTGCTTATATAGTTCATATTGACTTTGCAATTTATTGCTGGCTCAACGCAATGTCTCTTCAAAGTTTAAGTAGGCCATATGGAAACCTATATATATTTATAGTATGTCACTATAACACTGTGTTCACTGTTCAGCTTGATGTATCTTGTTGGGTACTTTATATGATATCATAGTTTTTCACAACAAATGACTTTTCAGGACTATGCAATTAATCAACGGCTTAATGGGGTTAAAGCCCTCAAATAAAGGTTTATGTTATATAACAACTGCCTCAAGACAAAACACTAAGGAGTCACCTTGCTCCCTTCACTCACCTTGTTAACTTTAGATGGCCTTAACTACAGACAGAAGGCCCATTTATACCTGGTTCTAACATGCGTCCTTTATCCTGATATTGTCCTGATCTTGTCCTGATCTTGTCTGTTTACACTTATAAGATCATATCACAATCAGATCACAATACGCCTTTTAATCATCTACACCTGTCTAAAAGTATGGGCACAAGTATGGGCACAATGTGGACAAGATCCGGACAAAGGACACCTGTAAATGGGGCTTAATATCACTTACTTATCAGTGTCTTGGTGGTATTTTGTATAAAGGATTGTGATAGGAATTTCAATAATGGGTAATAAATTGACCTCATTAAGGGCTCTATTCAATCTTTGTCAGTTGAAGGCCCAAGAAATTGTCAAAGACTCCAGTCACCCAAGTTATAGACTGTTCTCTCTGCTACCACATGGCCAGCGGTACCGGCGCGCCAAGTCTAGGACCAAAAGGCTCCTTAAAAGCGTCTTCCCCCAAGCCATAAGACTGCTGAACAACTAATCAAATGGCCACCTGGACTATTGACATTAACCCCCCCCCCCCTCTTCCTTTTTACACGACTGCTACTCGCTGTTTGTTATCTATGCATAGTCACTTTACAGATTACCTCGACTAACCTGTGCCCATGCACATTGACTCAGTACTGTACCAGTACTGTATATAGCTTCGTTGTTGTTATGTACATTTGTTGTGTTATTTATTGATTGAATCCATTTTTTTAACTTCAGTTTATTTATTAACTCTATTTATTGAACTGTATTGTTGGTTAAGGGCTTGTAAGGAAACATTTCACAGAAAGGCCTATTGTTTTCGGTGCATATGACAAGTAAAATTTGATTTGTTTTGATCTAAAGTTCAGCTTTACAGAGTGATTTACATTTAAAGGCAATGTTCAATGACCTCTTGTTCTATAGATCACAGTGCATCTCTTTTACTGTGCTACATGTGACTTCCACACAGGTGGAATTTAAAGCTAATCCCTCATTTCTTTTTGATGGGGTGAAAGGGTCGAGTTGCTATTCTGTGTAATTACCATTCCCTATGTCTAGAAGCAGACAAGATACTGTCTGTTTTGGTGCAATGGATATGCAGTTAGCCAACTGAATGCTTGGATGCTCATCACTATGTCTTCCTCCCAAAGACTGAGGCGTGTGTGTTGCTATTCTTAGATTTTTATGGTCAGACAGCTAGAGATGTATCTCTGTCAATGTCCCTTATACAAGTTGTTAACGTGACACGAACACAAATCAGGACAGATTATGAGGCTGTGATATGACACTTTAGCTTCTCAGGGGCTGACAATCATTATATGGTCAAACACAGTTGATGTCGGAAGTTAACATACACTTAATTCGGAGTCATTAAAACTAGTTTTTCAACCACTCCACAAATTTCTTGTTAACAAACTGTAGTTTTGGCAAGTCGGTTAGGACATCTACTTTGTGCTTGACATAAGTAATATTTCCAACAATTGTTTACAGACAGATTATTTGACTTATAATTCACTGTATTAAAATTCCAGTGGGTCAGAAGTTTACATACACTAAGTTGACTGTGCCTTTAAACAGCTTGGAAAATTCATGAAAATGATGTCATGGCTTTTGAAGCTTCTGATAGGCTAATTGACATAATTTGAGTCAATTGGAGGTGTACCTTTGGATCTATTTCAAAGCCTACCTTCAAAATCAGTGCCTCTATGCTTGACATCATGAGGATATCAAAAGAAATCAGCCAAGACCTCCGAAAAAAAATTGTAGACCTCCACAAGTCTGGTTCATCCTTGGGAGCAATTTCCAAACACCTGAAGGTACCACGTTCATCTGTACAAACAATAGTACGCAAGTATTAACACCAAGGGACTACAGCCGGTATACCGCTCAGGAAGGAGATGCGTTCTGTCTCCTATAGATGAACGTACTTTGGTGTGAAAAGTGCAAATCAATTCCAGAATAACAGCAAAGGACCTTTTTTAAATGTATTTTTAATTTTATTTAAACCTGGTAGGCCAGTTGAGAACAAGTTCTCATTTACAACTGCGACCTGGCCAAGATAAAGAAAAGCAGTGCAACACAAACAACAACACATGGAATAAACAAACATAAAGTCAATAATAAAATCTAAAAAGTCTATATACAGTGTGTGCAAATGAGGTAGGATAAGGGAGGTAAGGCAATGGATAGGCCATAGTGGCAAAGTAATTACAATATAGCAATTAAACACTGGAGTGATAGATGTGCAGAAGATGAGTGTGCAAGTACAAATACTGGGGTGGAAAGGAGCAAAATAAATAACAGTAAGGGGATGAGGTAGTTGGATGGGCTATTTACAGATGGGCTATGTACAGGTGCAGTGATTGAGTGTATGTACATTTCTGACCCACTGGGAATGTGATGAAAAAAGTAAAGCTGAATTAAGTCATTTCTGATATTTCACATTCTTAAAATAAAGTGGTGATCCTAACTGACCTAAGACAGGGATTTTTTACTAGGTTTAAATGTCAGGAATTGTGAAAAACTGAGTTTAAATGTATTTGGCTAAGGTATATGTAAACTTCCCACTTCAACTGTATATAGACCTCGGGATCGGCCAACATTTTATTTTCAACTCCTTACCTTTAAGCTCCAGAGTTGAAACCACCCGTGTCCTTGTGCACACAGGCCAGTCTTAGTGTAACAGTATTGCTTCCGTCCCTCTCCTCACCCCTTCCTGGGCTCAAACCAGGAACCCTCTGCACACATCAAACACATCTGCCTCCCACGAAACATCGTTACCCATCACTCCACAAAAGCTACGGCCCTTGCAGAGCAAGGGGCACAACTACTTCAAGGTCTCAGAGCGAGTGACCTCACCGATTCAAACGCTATTAGCGCGCACCCCACCAACTAGCTAGCCATTTCACACCTGTTACATTAGGTGAAGCTAAGTATGAGGGGTGGCTCCTTTTACCACAGCAACCTGACCCTCCTCCATCACCTCCAATCCCATTGTGGGCCAGAAGGCCCAAACCTTCCTTTCACAGTGTTATCTGACGTTCTCTTTATTAAGCTGCTGAATTTCCTGTCTTGGTTTCCAGGTCATAGGATGGATAACTGTGACTCGGACTGTTGGCAGCTTAGTCACTTCCAGCACATACAGTATGAGGGGGTGAAAACATGTAGTATCAATTATACAGAATTTTATCAACTGCAATCATGTTCCATCTGAGAGACTCCGTTTTCAAGGTCATACAGAGAATGTGTGCTGTGCATATACTTGGAGGGACAATATAATATGTATGACATTGCAAGATTGCGTAAAATGACTGAAAACACAGAGATGATTGGATGTAAAATAATCTGTAATCTGATTAGTGTAGGAGTATCTATTGGTATGTGTGGAATAGAGGTCACTAGTGGCAGAAATACATCATCCTTAATCTTGAAGGACATACTACTGTTTCTCTAATGCCAATATGGGGCCAAAAAAGGCTGGTTCCAAAAAAGAGTCAATTAAAAAATTCCCTATTAGATCATATTACATTGTAGAGGAGTCAGAGTTGTAGGAGGAATAGCAGAGGAGGCTGGTGGGAGGAGCCATAGGAGAATGGTCTGACTATAATAGCTGGAATGGAGTATATGGAATGATACCAAACACATCAAACACAACAATGTGTTTGACACCATTCCATTGATTCCATTCCATACATTACAATGAGCCCATCTTCCTATAGCCAATCCCACCAGCCTCCTCTGAGGAATAGTAGTTGGAGGAAGGAGTCAGAGATCAGTTCACAGGGGCGTAGTGATTAGATGCCAGGTCCAGTTAGTTCAGTGGGAGAGGGAAATGCAAGGCAGAGATGCTGAGGGCCATGCTTCTCCACATCTCTCCCTCTCCCCTCTCCGTTCCCTCTTTGCCTTCCAAGAGCACCGGCCTCTGGCTGTGTAGCCATGACAACCAAATGAGGTAAATGGTTACAGGAAAATACTCATCATCAACACCACCCTCTCCGGGCTCTGTTCATTGGCTCACACTCAGGTGATAAACCCATTCCATACTATTAATGCCCCTTCCTCGCTGTTTGAGTATGGATTGCCCAGAGATGATTTTCTCTCTAACAGACACTCCCCCTGCTAAGTCTCTAGTTGGGGTTATGTCCTCTTTGCCTATATGGAAATGTTGTTTCAGTCAGTTCACTCTCCAGTCCTGACCTTTGCTTGAAGACATCCCCTGATTTACACTATAGTACATAACAGTGAGGTACCTGTGTTTGTGCCAGAACGTGTAGAAATCTTCAAAGGAAGAAACACATTCCTTTGTATAACCAATGAATGAAATGGTTTCCCCTAAAAGACACAGATGCGAGGCCTGATTTCAGCCAACTGACATGCCTTTACGACTTATGTTCACCTGAGCAATCGCAGCAACGCTGTCAGATGTGAAAGTGAACAATTTACACGTGCCATTCATTTGGAATAGTGCATTTCCTTGTGTGTGTTGAACTTTGCATCATAATATGTTTGCATCAACCTTTTTCCTCACAATTTTTAAAATTCCGTTTAAAAGATTATATCAATACCAACCAGCTCAAATACAGAGGAGAGAGAGATACAAGGACTTCTTAAAGTCTCTTACTTCTGTATATATCAGCCTTGCCAAAAATAGAACAGCATTTGCATACGCACTTTGTGCTAACAGTGTGTGGTAGATATCGAAGCATGCAGTTACTACAGATATGTTCACTGCAGAACACAGGATGGCTCGGGGACTGACTGAGCCCATCAAACAAACCATTATCGGTCTTCCTGACTGGTATCAGGAAATAATACCATGTACTAGCTCATTATCATCACAAGTTTAGTTTGTGAAAGTTAACGTGGAGCAGTGAGTTGAGAGTTGACCAAATTCAGTTACTCTAGTTATTCTATTTTTGTATTTTGCTGTATCCAGTGATCACAACAGGGGAAGAGAGTGTACCTCAGTATGTTATAAAAGAGTGGTGTGAGATTCTATGACCATGTATGCCTGTGAGTGTGTGTGTGTGTTGTGTGTGTGTGTGTGTGTGTGTGTGTGTGTGTGTGTGTGTGTGTGTGTGTGTGTGTGTGTGTGTGTGTGTGTGTGTGTGTGTGTGTGTGTGTGTGTGTGTGTGTGTGTGTGTGTGTGTGTGTGTGTGTGTGTGTGTGTGTGTGTGTGTGTGTGTGTGTGTGTGTGTGTGTGTGTGTGTGTGTGTGTGTGTGTGTGTGTGTGTGTGTGAAAAAACAAGACAGATAATAATTTCAAAATGCACCTTTTTTTTTTTTGCACACATACATTATACATCCTGCTCTGACAATGTTGCTCATAGCTTTTTTTGTTGGAATTACAAATGTAGCAAAATAAACTGTGCAAAGAACATAATTTTTCTAAATGCTGCCAACTGATTGCATATAGCCTACTGTCAGATCTATGCCAAATTTGATTGGATATGCCATTTGAAGTGTGACTTATTACCAGGTAATAATGTATAAGTGCATGTCAAAGATGAAGAGGATTTCCTGGCCATGTATCTATATGCTAATGATTTATGTGGTTGACACAATAGGACCTTTTCACAGTCTACGAGAATAATGCAATGACCTGGTCAAAATAGTATGTCCCTACGTGTGAAGGCTTACAGGTCTGGCAACAGAAATACAGAAGAAGCCTAATTGACTTTCTTTCCTATGATTTTAAACAGTTTTAACGCTGACAACCCAATGGTACTATCTTTATGACATGGATTCAGACAGCTCACAAAGGTCACACCATATGTTTCCAAACATGCTAATTGTTTTTAACAGCCTTGATTCAACGTTTAACTGTTTAAACATAAAGTGGAGTGACATCATATTATTTTAAGTCAAGAAAAACATCCAACAGTATCCATCAGCGACACGTGTTCTTCAAGGACATAGAACCATTGTCAAGGTGAACTGGCACAGACAGCCAGGAGACCTCCCATGTGATATGAGAAGACACAGAAGAGTTGCATCCCATAGACTTTAATAGAAAAATATACATATGAATCTGGAAAGCAGAAATAAAACCTAGGTTTACATGCTTTGTTCGTATCTAACGATAAATGAATTAATAACTTACAAATGATCAAATTAATTAAAGAAACGGCATGCTGAAAATTGCTCCAAGCGAACTAAAACATTTGTCATATAATTTCACTGTAACTACATAGTAGTTAGAAGTTATCTGCTGTACTTACTTGTATTTCGGTGTCTTTTAGGACCTGAACTTCCATTATGCTAACGATTCATGTAAGACATATTTGTTATTGCACACGGTTGCTTATTCATGGTAAAACCAATACCTGTCACATTACCCACTGTGATGGATGATTAGTCAGGATAATTAATTTCCTTTATACTGAATATTGTGAATGACACATGCTTGACAATTCATAGATTGCTATTATTGTTACTTCATACTCAATGCTATGTTCACAGGAAACTGCATAAACAGACGTGTATTTATCTCAGTGTCTTCATTATGGTTATATGTCTCAATGTTATGCTACACATACTGTATGATGGTCATACGAAAGGTTAACTGAAGCATTTAATCATTTTTCAAACAATAATAAGCAATTCATGTAGCTGTCCATCCTATGCAGCGTTGCCAAGAAAATCTATTAACTTGGTCTCCTCTGTAGTCATTGACAACCAGTGTTTGATATGCATCCAACACTGATGATAGATAACATCATATTCAGGGTATGAGAAACTATAATCTGTAGGCTGTAATATAAACTATAATATTCCATGAAAAGTAGTTTGTGGTTCATTTATTGCTCAAACTATCCCATTGAAAATGTTGGATGAAATCCAACACTAAACAATATACAGAACATAACGAGCAACCAAGGATAGTATCTGAGAGCTCTGAAGTGTCCCTTTTATATGACATCTCTGTGCATCAACTGTATGGTGTACATTGATTCCAAGACATGTAAGGCCACATTTGTCTTATTCTTTTCCCCACTGCGAAACACATCACTCGAAAACGCTGCACATTATATTTTGCCCTGTTCATAATGTAATTCCTACCCAAAACTATTTGACATTCATAAATGTTCTCTCTTTTTTAATAGAAAGAATCCAAGTGTACTTTTTTCCACTGTGGATGTTATTCTTTGCTCTGCTTTTTGCATTTTGCAGTTTGACATCCTCTCGTGAATATACCGTTTTTTTAACCATAGCTTTAAATGTATTTTGTTCTTGCCATGTGAGAGGAAACCAACGAGCTTAAATGATACATTTGACTAAGCAAGCTAATCAAGGTTTAAAGCTAATTGCAATCTGCATGAAGACCATAAGTGATTTTACAGTTACATCAATTCAATGTTATTTGGCTATACTCTGGATTCCTTTTTATTAAGGACCAACTCTACAACACTGTACACTACCTAATCCACATGGAAGTCCCTAATGCCCATTTCCTCTAAACCTAATCTTTGGCAGATATAGGCAACACTAGTCCACTCATTGGAGTTAGGGGCCAAACTCAGATACAACGGTCACCATTTAAAGTGTAGTATTTGACACATCAATTATATTTTGGTTCTACAACTTTAATTATCATTGTTTATTAGGTTATATGTATGGCATTTTACACAATTCACAATTCTCAATCTAGGGAACATGTATCATCTGGAAGATGTCAATCTTTTTCTAAAATTGTGTTTACTATATTTGTCACGCCCTGGTCGAAATATATTGTGTTTATCTTCATTAATTTGGTCAGGCTAGGGTGTGACATGGGTTTTTGTGGTGTGTTTCGTCTTGGGGGTGTCTAGTATAGTCTATGGCTGCCTGAGGCGGTTCTCAATCAGAGTCAGGTGATTATCGTTGTCTCTGATTGGGAACCATATTTAGGTAGCCATATTCTTTGAGTATTTCGTGGGTGATTGTTCCTGTCTCTGTGTTTGTAGTCACCAGATAGGCTGTATAGGTTTTCACGTTCCGTTTGTTGTTTTTGTATTGTTCGTGTTTTTGTCGTTCAATAAACATGTATGGAAATTACCACGCTGCATTTTGGTCCGACTCTCCTTCGACGGAAGAAAACCGTAACAGAATCACCCACCACACCAGGACCAAGCAGCGTGGTGACAGGCAGCGGCAGCAGGAGCAAAGTTTAGAATATACGACTTGGGAGGAAATAGACAGGTGGGCGGTTGACCCAGAGAGAGTGCCGGAGCCCGCCTGGGATTCGCTGGAGCACCAGTGCCAGCACCACGCACCAGGCCTTCAGTGCGCCTCGCCTGTTCAGCGCTGCCAGAGCCTTTCTCCTCTCCAGTGCTGTCGGAGTCTCCCGCCTGTTTAGCGCTGTCGGAGTCTCCCGCCTGTTCAGCGCTGTCGGAGCCTTTCTCCTCTCCTGCGCTGCCGGAGTCTCCCGCCTGTTTAGCGCAGCCAGAGCCTTCCTCCTCTCCTGCGCTGCCGGAGCCTCCCGCCTGTTCAGCGCTGTCGGAGCCTTTCTCCTCTCCTGCGCTGCCAGAGTCTCCCGCCTGTTCAGCGCAGCCAGAGCCTTCCTCCTCGACAGCGCTGCTGGAGTCTCCCGCCTGTTTAGCGCAGCCAGAGCCTTCATCCTCTCCTGCGCTGCCGGAGTCTCCTGCCTGTTCAGAGCTGCCAGTCTGCATAGAGCAGCCAGAGCTGCCAGTCTGCCTGGAGCTGCCAGTCGGCATAGAGCAGCCAGAGCTGCCAGTCTGCATGGAGCTGCCAGTCGGCATGGAGCAGCCAGAGCTGCCAGTCTGCATGGAGCAGCCAGAGCTGCCAGTCTGAATGGAGCAGCCAGAGCTGCCGGTCTTCATGGAGCAGCCAGATCCGTCAGTCTGCCAGGATCCGCCAGTCAGCCAGACTCTTCCAGATCTGCCAGTCAGCCAGACTCTTCCAGATCTGCCAGTCAGCCATACTCTTCCAGATCTGCCAGTCAGCCAGACTCTTCCAGATCTGCCAGTCAGCTAGACTCTTCCAGATCTGCCAGTCAACCAGACTCTTCCAGATCTGCCAGTCAACCAGACTCTTCCAGATCCACCAGTAAACCAGACTCTTCCAGACCCGCCAGCCAGCCAGGATCTGCCGGATCCAACTACCTGCCTGAGCTTCCTCTCGGTGCTGGTCTTCCTCTCAGTGCTGGGCTTCCTCTCAGTGCTGGGCTTCCTCTCAGTGCTGGGCTTCCCCTCAGTGCTGAGCTTCCCCTCAGTGCTGAGCTTCCCCTCAGTGCCGAGCTTTCCTTCAGTGCCGAGCTTCCCCTCAGTCCCGACTTACCCCTCAGTCCCGACTTACCCCTCAGTCCCGAGCTACCCCTCAGTCCCGAGCTACCCCTCTGTCCTGTGGGGTTCTGGGTGAGGACTACTAGGCCATGGTCGGCGGCGAGGGTGGACTATCCTAGGACGCGAGGAAGAGGGTCTAAGACATTGATGGAGTGGGGTCCATGTCCCGCGCCGGAGCCGCCACCATGGACAGACGCCCACCCGGACCCTCCCAATTGTTTTGATGTGCGTCCGGGAGTCCGCACCTTAGGGGGGGGGGGTTCTGTCACGCCCTGGTCGAAATATATTGTGTTTATCTTCATTTACTTGGTCAGGCTAGGGTGTGACATGGGTTTTTGTGGTGTGTTTCATCTTGGGGGTGTCTAGTATAGTCTATGGCTGCCTGAGGCGGTTCTCAATCAGAGTCAGGTGATTATCGTTGTCTCTGATGGCTCCTTGCTGTCCCCAGTCCACCTGACTGTGCTGCTGCTCCAGTTTCAACTGTTCTGCCTTATTATTATTTGACCATGCTGGTCATTTATGAACATTTGAACATCTTGGTCATGTTCTGTTATAATCTCTACCCGGCACAGCCAGAAGAGGACTGGCCACCCCACATAGCCCGGTTCCTCTCTAGGTTTCTTCCTAGGTTTTGGCCTTTCTAGGGAGTTTTTCCTAGCCACCGTGCTTTTACACCTGCATTGTTTGCTGTTTGGGGTTTTAGGCTGGGTTTCTGTACAGCACTTTGAGATATCAGCTGATGTACGAAGGGCTATATAAATACATTTGATTTGATTTGATTTGATTTGATTGGGAACCATATTTAGGCAGCCATATTTTTGGAGTATTTCGTGGGTGATTGTTCCTGTCTCTGTGTTTGTAGTCACCAGATAGGCTGTATAGGTTTTCACGTTCCGTTTGTTTGATTTTGTATTGTTCGTGTTTTTGTCGTTCAATAAACATGTATGGAAATTACCACGCTGCATTTTGGTCCGACTCTCCTTCGACGGACGAAAACCGTAACAATATTTCCATTGATGCATACATCTGTGGATATATACTGGATATAAAACCATCCGTAGACCTCGGAGACTACCTGCATATGTCAGATGAATTATATGTTCCATCACAGAACACTCCTTTTAACCCTCCTGCTGCCCTTAATCAATATTTCATTCTGCAACAGCAAAACCATTTTTGCAGAACGGTAGTTAACCTGTGAGGCAGTCCCAAAATAAAACATATTGAACTCCATGAGAAGGCAGGACATTCCATTATACTGGACGTAGCTCGGGGAGTGGCATTGGGTGCGGTCGGCTCGTCGGTGTGGCCATCTTGATGGTGTACAGACATTTGAGCATTTTTAAGCCAATTTACTGCAATTCAAATAAAAAATCCCTTGAGCTGAGAGAAATTTTAGCAGATTTAAAGCGAATTTCCTGCAATTCTATTCGATTTCGCCTTGGCTAATGCTGTGTTCTAATGCTCGAACATAATAACAAAATCGACACGGCTAAATGCATTTTTTTTGAAGTGTTCAATTCTCCCTGACTGCCTAGCTATTGGTGATTGTTAGTTCTCAAAGTGTATATTTAAAACATATATATATATATATAGCTTTGTTATCTTTTTTGCATACTTTATATCTGGTTTTAGTAATTTAAATTTACACTGAAAGTGTTTTTCAATCTGTTTTGGCCCAAAACAACGCTTAGGTGACCCGCCCATGGATGGCAATGGCAATCTAAGGCCCTGGTTCAATATGAGACGTACTGTATCCTTCAACAAACATTTTCACTTAGAGCCCAAAATGAGTATTGAGTATTGGCTAAGAGCCTGCGGCTACTTATAGCTACATCATTTCAAAATAAATCACAGTTTAATGACTCTGTATAAACGTCTGTAAGATGTAAAAATGTCAAATCAAATGTAAATAGTTTCTGAAAATCTGTATTACTTGCTTTTGTGTTATGTCTAATAATGTCTTTGTTTGGATAAGTCTTTGTTTGGATCTAGGCTGGGAACTGAAAAACTAACTGCAAAGTATGCAACTCTTTATAAACATATTATTTATTCTACATCTTGGTGTTCCTATCGAATCATCAACCACCAGTGAATTTGTGTGCATTAAAGAGCTATTCAGTATGCTTTTAAAGAGCAACCACAGCACACTGTCAACACCATAGACATAGAGAATGATCTATTCTATCTGTGACTATAACTCATTGGGACATGTTTATATATTTTCCACACATGCAGAGAGAACAGCATCTGCAGTATCAGGGCTTTTGGAAAACCCCACAAACCAATGCAAAATGTGTAACTCAATCCCTCTATTCCTCTCCCAGTTCTCCACCTGTGTGAGGCGGCAGGTTGAGCAGCATGTTGGGCAGCAGCCTGGTCTCACGGTCGGGCCAGATGAAGTGTCAGTTCATGCGTGCTCTGGGACACAGTCAGTCTCACTCCTCACTCTCCTCCTCATCTCCCTTAGTGGTTTTGCTTGTGCGCTGGAAACAGTGGACAATGGAGGCCAGGAAGAAGCTGGTCATGATGGCCACTACGGACACAGAGATGCCAGAAAATATGATGATGAGTAAGTCTGTTAAGGTAAGGGTGATCTGACACTCCCGGAAGCTGTCCTGTGATAGCTGGCTCAGGGACACCCGTCTGCCGTCCATGGGTAATGTACACTCCATGCCCTCCACTCCTACAAGGGGACAAGGAAGAGGAATAGGATTAGGACCACACAGAAACCCCAGACATAGTCCCCATTATCACATTATCATCATGTAAAACAAACTGTCCCCTCTAGCAGACACAATTATATTAACCTTCACAAATAACAGCAATTCTAATAACTATCGAGATATTGACCTCTAGATGCAATAATAACCTATAAAGAGTTTTTGTTATTCCAATACTCATTTTATTACGTCTTATTTACTAAATGGAAAGTCTGGATTGGTTTCTATGAATTATGATCCTTGGCGGTAAATAGAAGACAATTAACCAAACAAATCACTTGGAATAACCTCTGTTTTTTATTTACAGCATTGTCTGGGACAACCAGAGGTAAGGAGCACATTCACTGAACTCATCTCAAGATGTAACCATAATAAATTGGTCTGTCATGCTCGCCAGCGCCAAGTCACTTTGACATATCGTGTACAATGACAAAAACGACAACACATTGTGGATTTCAAGGTTAGTTTCCACTCATCCCATTTTGAGGAATGAACAAACCATGGGTATTTTTCCATCGTAATGTCATTAGTCTTAATTCTGAGTCCCAAGGTGACATGAGCTGTGGATCATAGCCTCACTGAACCAATTTGTTAGCATTGAGTAAATATTTGAAGTGCCGTTGACATGCCCTGTGCTGTGCTGATGGCATAACATTATGTGAAATGAGAGAGCTGGCTTGATTACAGGCTGTAGTAGTTCCACCGATTCTACCTATGCATATGGAATGCTTTGAGGTCTGCGCTGTGTGAGAGAGATCTTCAGGTGGCTTGGCTATATAATTCCCAAAGCCGAACAGATACAAAATGGAATGATGTATTCTGGCAACTTCAAACACCCTTATAATGCGTATGTACTTTCAATCCAGGACTAAATTGCCAGCTGAGCTAATACTGCATTCGTTTATCTACTACCTCATTGATTTTTATGCTGTCTAGAATAGAAATGAAAGTAATAAACAAACAAGCCTCTTGACATTGCCTGCTGCAATAATGTTGTTTGAAAACACTGCAAGGTTAAACAGCTGATGAATTGGTCAAATTAGCTCCTGTATAGTGTTCTGCATTACAATCATGGCTGTTTAGCTTGTAGAGAAACATATCTGACTCAAGTCCACATGATGAAGAGAATTGATTCGATACATAGTGGCTTTTTTGATTGAAAGGCATGTTTATAGTTGTCTTACACATGAGCTCTGCAGGGCACTGGTTAGTCCCCGACACTGACACTCTTATTGACTTCTGACCTCTACATTCATCACTGTACAACTGACCACATCCCTTTCTTCCCATTACATTGTTTCCTAGTTACAGCACAGGCCATTGTCAACACAGTGTGTGACAACACCTAGCAAGGGTATACATTTACATTTACATTTAAGTCATTTAGCTATAAAATGAGAACATTTTTCTACTCGAACAAGGCTGGCCGCTTGGGAGTCCAACCGCATACAGTAAATAAATTGGCTCTTTACACTGGGATGAAAAAGCTAGACATATCAATGAAAATGTTAACTCACAGGTGGGCAGAGAGAAAGCCTATTGGAGGTGGGCCACATGCCAAAGCATGCATGCATATATGTTTTCTCAGTCTCTCACAAACACACACGCACAGCTCATTATTTTCTGCTGTCAACATTACAATCCACTCTGCTTTAGGACTTGCCATCCATGCAGTGTGGAATGCAGCTGGTTTTCTCATATTTTTTAAAATAAATGTAAGGTGTCAAAGGATTATGTTACAGTTGATCTGCAGAGTTGTCCTATGGAGTTATTCAAGGAAGCAAAGAGAGGAAGGCTCACTTGATTATATTACCTAGTTATTTTCTGATAATCTCATTTTGCTATTTTGTAGCTTTGAAAAGTATGTGTGTTTCCCATCCAAGTTCGCTCCTCTCCCTTTAGGTTTTACAGACCCTCCCCACCCCATAGCTGCTATACTTCTAATTTATTGTACCCTGCGTGCACAACCCATGTGGAATTCCTAGTCTCCAGCAGCGTTTGGAACTGCTGATCTGCTGTCAATAAGGCTGAGTTCATCTCAGTCTATGTTGCCCTTTTTGGCCCTGATGGAGACATGTTTTTTCCCAGAGAACACCACTCCAGCTGCTCTCTCGTCATCTGACCATGTGTTCGCTCATAATCCGGGAGCATCTGGTGGCACAGGACTAATTATTTTCTTCTAAGGGAGTGAGGGTTACATGGAGAAAATTCGGACCTCTCTGAAATGAAAATGAATGGCCACTCATCAAATATATTTCACCTAAATCCTCCCTGAAAAAAAGCAAGTGACCCTCCCCTATATGTCATGTTTTGTCATATATTGTCTTGTCATTATGCTTTCCCTTCTGTTCGTTTCCCCCTGCTGGTCTTATTAGGTTCGTTCCCTTTTTTCTATCCCTCTCTCTCCCCCTCCCTCTCTCTCCTCTCTCTATCGTTCCGTTCCTGCTCCCAGCTGTTCCTATTCCCCTAATCAATCATTTAGTCTTCCCACACCTGTTCCTTATCTTTTCCCCTGATTAGAGTCCCTATTTCTTCCCTTGTTTTCCGTTCCTGTCCTGTCGGATCCTTATCTATTGTTCACCGTGCTGTGTTTGTGTATCGCCCTGTCGTGTCGTGTTTCCCTCAGATGCTGCGTGGTGAGCAGGTGTCTGAGTCTGCTAGGTTCAAGTGCCTTCCCGAGGCAACCTGCTGTTCAAGATCGAGTCTCCAGTCGGTTCTCGTCATTACGAGTGGAAGTTGTGTTTTTTGATTGTATTTTACTTTACTGGATTAAAGACTCTGTTTTCGCCAAGTCGCTTTTGGGTCCTCATTCACCTGCATGACAGAAGGATCCGACGAAGAATGGACCCAGCGACTATGGATTCTCTCTACTCTACTCTCGAGTCCCAAGGAGCCATGCTCGGCAGACACGAGCAGGAATTGTCTGCTGCTCGCCATGCCGTGGAGAACCTGGCCGCTCAGGTCTCCGACCTCTCAGGACAGTATCAGAGTCTTCGTCTCGTGCCACCAGCTACTTCCGGGTCTTCCGAGCCTCCGGAACCTAGGGTTAATAACCCACCATGTTATTCTGGGCAGCCCACTGAGTGCCGCTCCTTTCTCACCCAGTGTGATATAGTGTTCTCTCTCCAACCCAACACATACTCAAGAGAGAGAGCTCGGATTGCCTACGTCATATCACTCCTTACTGGTCGGGCTCGGCAGTGGGGCACAGCTATCTGGGAGGCAAGCGCTGAGTGTACTAACAATTATCTGAACTTTAAAGAGGAGATGATAAGGGTTTTTGATCGCTCAGTTTTTGGGAAAGAAGCTTCCTGGTCCCTGTCTTCCCTATGTCAAGGTAATCGATCCATAACGGATTACTCTATAGAGTTTCGCACTCTTGCTGCCTCCAGTAACTGGAACGAGCAGGCGTTGCTCGCTCGTTTTCTGGAGGGACTCCACGCTAAGGTTAAGGATGAGATTCTCTCTCGGGAGGTTCCATCCAGCGTGGATTCTTTGATTGAACTCGCTATTCGCATTGAACGACGGGTAGATCTTCGTCACCGAGCTCATAGAAGAGAGCTCGCGTTAACTGTGTCTCCCTCTCTCCGACACTACCGTCTTTCCCCACTGACTCAGGTGTTGAGCCCATGCAGCTGGGGGTATTCGCATCTCGACTAAGGAGAGGGAACGGAGAATCACCAACCGCCTCTGTCTCTATTGCGGTTCCGCTGGTCATTTTGTCATTTCATGTCCAGTTAAAGGCCAGAGCTCATCAGTAAGCGGAGGGCGACTGATAAGCGCTACTAGACGGTCCTCTCCGTCAAGTACATGTACTACCTTACCGGTCCATCTACGCTGGACCGGATCGGCAGCTTCCTGCAGTGCATTAATAGACTCTGGGGCAGAGGGCTGTTTTATGGACGAAGCCTGGCCGCGGGAACATGACATTCCTCTCAGACAGTTAGGGGAGCCCACGGTCATGTTTGCCTTGGATGGTAGTCCTCTCCCCAGTATATTATATGAAACACTACCTTTAACCCTCACTGTATCTGGTAACCATAGTGAGACCATTTCTTTTTTTATTTTTTGTTCACCTTTTACACCTGTTGTTTTGGGTCATCCCTGGCTAGTGTGTCATAATCCTTCTTTTGATTGGTCTAGTAATTCTATCCTTTCCTGGAACGTTTCTTGTCATGTGAAGTGTTTAATGTCTGCTATTTCTCCTGTTTGTTCTGTCCCCTCTTCTCAGGAGGAACCTGGTGATTTGACAGGAGTGCCGGAGGAATATCATGGTCTGCGCACGGTCTTCAGTCGGTCCAGAACCAACTCCCTTCCTCCTCACCGGTCGTATGATTGTTGTTCTGATCTCTTTAAGAAACGTTTTGCATCCGCTCCTATCCTTGTTGCACCTGACGTCACTAAACAGTTTATTGTTGAGGTTGACGCGTCGGGGGTGGGCGTGGGAGCCATTCTGTCCCAGCGCTCCGATACTGACGATGGGGTCCACCCTTGTGCGTATTTTTCTGCTTCTGCTCCTGGTCTTGCTGGGTCTCAGTCTGTTCCCTGCCATCGCATCTCTCCTGTTCTTGTTCCTGCCCTTGCTGTGTCTCAGTCTGTCCCTAGTTGTTACTCTCCTGGCCTGTTTGGTCCTGTTTGCTCTAAAGTTTTCAGTTCTCTACCCGTGTCTCATTTTTTTTTAGAGTAGTACCCTAGTTTCCCTTTTTTTTCGTTTTTCCGTTACGGTCCTGAGGAGAGGAGTTGGGTTCTTTCTCGGGACGTGCTGGACCGTTTGATCTATGATTTCCTCCGTTGCCGCCAGTGTTCCTCCTCGAGAGCGCCAGGAGGCGCTCGGTGAGTGGGGGGGGTACTGTCATGTTTTGTCATATATTGTCTTGTCATTATGCTTTCCCTTCTGTTCGTTTCCCCCTGCTGGTCTTATTAGGTTCGTTCCCTTTTTCTATCCCTCTCTCTCCCCCTCCCTCTCTCTCCTCTCTCTATCGTTCCGTTCCTGCTCCCAGCTGTTCCTATTCCCCTAATCAATCATTTAGTCTTCCCACACCTGTTCCTTATCTTTTCCCCCTGATTAGAGTCCCTATTTCTTCCCTTGTTTTCCGTTCCTGTCCTGTCGGATCCTTATCTATTGTTCACCGTGCTGTGTTTGTGTATCGCCCTGTCGTGTCGTGTTTCCCTCAGATGCTGCGTGGTGAGCAGGTGTCTGAGTCTGCTAGGTTCAAGTGCCTTCCCGAGGCAACCTGCTGTTCAAGATCGAGTCTCCAGTCGGTTCTCGTCATTACGAGTGGAAGTTGTGTTTTTTGATTGTATTTTACTTTACTGGATTAAAGACTCTGTTTTCGCCAAGTCGCTTTTGGGTCCTCATTCACCTGCATGACACTATACCCAAAATAATGAATGAAAGTGGATAGTAGAGAACGTGTCTACCGTTTACTCTCACTTTCTGTACAGACCAGTGCCTTGCCTTAGATATGCAGTTTTAGAAACTGTTCTTCATCCTGTAAGCATTACATGGCAACGCAGGACATTTGATGCGCAGGGCTGGCGGACGGAAGGTTGTGGGTTTGAAGAACACCGTGGACAAAGATCTCCTTTATAGTAAAAGTATTGCATGAATCTATCATTGTATTTGCATGTCAGATAATTTACAAAATTAATTTTACATTCTACACCATTTTTCATATTAGCAGTCTTTTTTAATAATTCAAATTCCACACAAGAATGGACAGAGAGATAGGCGTATGTGTTCATCTCATCATATTTCTGTGGGGTTTGGCACTCTTATGTAGGTTTCATAACCAGAAAAGAATACAATATATGTCACAACAGGTGGAAATATTGGTTTTGACAGTGTTATGACCATATTATGACAGGTTATGACAAGTTATGCCAGCTGTTATGACATATTATGACATGGTTATAACCTGTTACGACATGTTATGCCACTGGGTGTCAAGTAAAGTGTTACCTTAGTTTCCTTCCACTGTATTTTAGAGCTTGTTTCTAGCATTAAGCATTGCGGACCAAAGCACTGTTATATATCACTTTATATAATCAGATCTGTTTTATTTTCTTAACAATCTTAAATAACTCTCAGGGCACCCCCAACCTATTTTCCCACTAGCACTGGCTTTGCTGATAAATACTTTGTTGAGGGAAAATGTACATGATACTATTGTGATGTGTTGTTGTCTCACCTGGCTATCTTAAGATGAATGCACTAATTGTAAGTCGCTGTTGATAAGACCATCTGCTAAATTATTTAAATGTAAAACATCCACTCGTTTAAAATCATTGCTGTTCCGCATATAACTTTGAAGTGCATGACAACGTCACACACCTAACCATACTGTTAGCTTTTTCACTCCAGTGTAAATGTGCACCACCTATACATTATAGGCTTCCCATGTTACAAAACAGGTATAACATGGGATTGCATGGTCAGATGGAAAGTTCACCTGGACAACCCAAGAAAGTTTATAAAGAGGCTGCATATAAATTCCACTCAAAGTTGAGAGGAGTCGGATATAGTCTTGGGATCCGTTACATTGCTAAAACCAGCTGTATTGGCAACTTCAATAAGAGATGAATGGCCTCTGCTTTTCACATGGAACTTTGCATTGCAAACTCATGACCCAGGAGACCCAGCCTTAGGCTCTGAGATGGGCCTGTCTCTAGTAATTCTGCCCCAGCATCTCCCTACACTTTGATTAATGAGATTGGAGAGCAAAGTTTGCCTGCAGAGTCCTGTTGGAGTTACTGTATTTACGATATCCTGCTCCTAGTGGGGTACGACGACAGGCCCTATTTTCCTCCAGCACTAAATGATATCCCTGCTTAGGTGACAGTGGATATTTATTTTTTACCTTGTGCTGATTATCTTGTGGTTAACACATTATTTTTATAGATACATTATGCAGGAGGCCACAGACACTTTTTCGGTATGTGGAAATGACTGAAAAAAGGTGAAATCCGTTTAAACTGAAAACAATGGGCCTTGATTCTTGTGGAAATGGAGCAGTTTCATGCTATTACCATTTCTTTAATAGAGAACAAATAGGTTATATAACGCACCGTGGTCCACCCACAGTTTTCTCCCCCAAAATGGAGAGAGTTTTTCAGTGAGCAGAGCCTTGGATTAGGGCCACTGTGCCTCCGGTCATATGCAGTATTAGTGTAATTTACATACGCTAAGGGCTCTATTCAAGTGCTACAGATTCCACAATAGAAATGTAAAGGTAATTTCCGATTTAGCCGACATACGCAGCATTTAACTTGAATACAGTCTCTGATAAAGCAGGAATATTGCCTATAAATATCAAACACGCTGAAAAGCTTAACTTCCGCGATGCGGATTGAATAGAGCCCTAAGCTTCAGTGGACACCTGTTACACAAATCCTCCTGATTATATAATTCTGACATGAGAATTCTCACTGGGACTCTCTCCAAAATACTGTCTGTCTACCAGACAAACATCCTAGTTTGATTTCCTACACATGACAGACAGGTTCCTCAGTCCCTGTCACAGACTCTGTAGTTTCTCTTGACAGACTGTTTGGTTCTGGGTGCTGGGACGTGGCATCTACAATTCTTTCGAAATCTAAGAGGTTCTTTAAATGGATGGAAGACTGCAGATGTGTCCCTTAGCACACAGCAAATTGGCCAGTGTTAACGAGTGTTGATTTTTCAGTGTTGATTCAAGAGTTAAATTAACACTGTAAATAATTCAATGAATCCAGTGGTGTAAAATGACCCCAGTGTTGGTGTCAATAACCAGTGTTAAAGCAAAACCACACATCATTATCATGTGCAGGTCGATTTTTTAAATAGTTTGTTTCAATATATATGTTTTTGCAGGGTTATTCCAGTGTAGATGTTTAAGGTAGACTCTTATTTTAGTCTTCCCAACCCTGGCAGTCTTTCTGAATGCAGGTTGCGGGTTGTACATCCCCCCCACTTCGGCTGGATTCCAAAAGGAATTATACTGAAAATAAATATGAAACTATTTAAAATATTTTACTAAGTTACAGTTAATATAAGGAAATCAGTCAATTGAAATAAATTTACTAGGCCATAATCTATGGATTTCACATGAATGGGCAGGAGCGCAGCCATGGGTGGGCCTGGGAGGGCATGGGCCCACCCACTGGGGAGCCAGGTCCAGCCATGGGTGGGCCTGGGAGGGCATGGGCCCACCCACTGGGGAGGCAGGTCCAGCCATGGGTGGGCCTGGGAGGGCATGCTAATTTCACGCTCCCTCAAAACTTGAGACATCTGTGGCATTGTGTTGTGTGACAAAACTGCACATTTTAGAGTTTCATTGTATTGTCTCCAGCACAAGAGGCACCTGTGTAATGATCATGCTGTTAAATCTGTGTAATGAAGTTCGTCTGCTGTTTGAAGAGAGTCAGACCGAAATGCAGCGTGTAGGTTACTCATGACTTTTAATAAAGATAAAGCGGTACATGAAATAACTGAAAATATGAAAACAACAAACGAGTGAAACTAATTACTGGTGACTAACACAGAGACAGGTACAATCACCCACGAAATACAACGCGCACTCAAGCTACCTAAATACGGTTCCCAATCCGAGACAACTAGAATCAGCTGACTCCAATTAGGAATCGCCTCAGGCAGACAAGCCTAACTAGACACACCCCTACTAATACACACTCCCAATTAATACAAACCCCAATACGAAATACAACATATAAACCCATGTCACACCCTGGCCTACCCAAACATATAACAAAAACACAAGATACAATGACCAAGGCGTGACAATCTGCTTCTTGATATGCCACACATGTCAGGTGGATGGATTATCTTGGCAAAGAAGAAATGCTCACTAACAGGGATGTAAACAAATTAAAACACACAATTTGAGAGAAATAAGCTTGATTTCCATTATCTTATTTCAGCTCATGAAATATGGGACCAAAACTTTACATGTTGCATTTTGTTCAGTATACAGTACATATCACTTTGCAAGCCAGCAGAATGTGACTGGCATGCCTGGTATGGCCAGTAAAATGATGAGTTTCAGGGCACTTTATTAGGATAAAACTAGGCCCGTCAAGCATTATGATGAAACTGTCTCTCATGAGGACTGCCACAGGAAAGGGAGACCCAGAGTTACCTTTTCTGCAGAGGGAAAGGTTCATTAGAGTTATTTGCCTCAGAAATTGCAGCCCAAATAAATGCTTCACACAGTTCAAGTAACAGACATCAACTGTTCAGAGGAGACTTCGTGAATCAGGCCTTCATGGTCGAATTGCTGCAAAAGCCCTCTACTTAAGGATACCAATAAGAAGAAGAGAATTGCTTGAGCCAAGAAACACAAGCAATGGACGTTAGACCGGTGGAAATCTGTCCTTTGGTTTGATGAGTCCAAATTTGAGATTTTTGGTTCCAACCGCCGTGTCTTTGTGAGACGCAGAGTAGGTGAAAGCATGATCTCTGCATGTGTGGTTCCCACCGTGAAGCATGGAGGAGGAGGTGTGATGGTGTGGGGGTGCTTTGCTGTTGACACTGTCTGTGATTTATTTAGATTTCAAGGCACACTTAACCAGCATGACTACCATAGCATTCTCCACCGATACACCATCCCATCTGGTTTGCGCTTAGTCGGACTATCATTTGTTTGTCAACAGGACAAGAAAGAAAGTGATGGAGTACTGCATCAGATGACCTGGTCTCCACAATCACATGAGTTTCAACCCAAGTGAGATGGTTTGGGATGAGTTGGACCACAGAGTGAAGGAAAAGCAGCAAACAAGTGCTCAGCATACGTGGGAACACCTTCAAGACTGTTGGAAAAGCATTCCAGGTGAAGCTGGTTGAGAGAATGTCAAGCTGTCATCAAGGCAAAGGGTGGCTACTTTGAAGAATCTAAAATCTAAAATATATTTTGATTTGTTTAAAACTTTTTGGTTACTACCTTATTCCATATGTGTTTTTTCATAGTTTTAATGTCTTCACTATCATTCTACAATGTAGAAAATAGTACAAAATCAAGAAAAACCTTTTGTAGGTGTTTTCAAACTTTTGACTGGTACTGTATATGGGCAACGTAATGTTTGGAGTCATAGAATATGATGCAGCTAGAAACCAGTCAGGTTTGCCAGGAGGCACAGGTATGGGAAACCATATGGATATGTTACAGCTAGTGTCTGCTCTTGAGGGATTACAATCAGGATTACAGGCATCCTTGGGGATAGGCTGTCCTTTTGTAACCCACTCCCTGTCTCCTGAGGGATTTATCGAGCTGACTGTCGTAGGCTGATATTGGAGGCTTGTATCTCCTCCCACTTCAACACCACAGTGGCTGTAGTGATTGATTCCACTCTCGATACCAGAGAAGTGAGAATCATTAGATGGGCCCATGGAATAAAGGCACAAGTATCGTAATTTCCAATTAAACTATGGAATGGGCTTTGTTATTTGCTAACTTTCTAGGTATGTTTTTGGAATTTCCAGGTATTGTATTACTATATTTACAAGCAGATCAAGTGGTTGCTGGTGAATAAATGAAAGGCCCTTGCTTTATGGTAGCCTTAAGTATTGGGTGCACAAGCATCCGCCAAATCCCTAATTTGAGCCTGCCTGATTGTAAAGCAGACAGAAAGAGACATAATCACACAGACAGAGAGAGGGGGAAATTACTCAAAGACAATCAAAGAGAATAAATCTGAGAAGGAGAAGGACAGAGAGTCAGAGGGAGAGAGAGAGTGAGAAGAGACAAAAGGAGATGGGGTAGAGAGTCTGAATGCACAAATTGACAACCCTTCATGTGAGCGAGGCCAAGGGTGAATCATTCAAATCATGAAGGGATTTCCTTATGCACAGGGACTCAGTGATCTCATAGTTAAATGGGGATACTCTCAGCACAAACATTTAGCATGGCTCATTCAAAACACACATGCGCACACAATAACAGACACAAAGCCCACAACTGTATAGAGCACTGGTTAGATCCTTCTTTGGTGAGAATAATACACTTGCCATTTAGACATCAATTACTCACATAGCACCTTTTGATTGCTTGCTAACCTATACACTTCAATGTCAGCTTGCATTAATTTTTCAACATTAAATCAACATTAAATGAGTCCAAGGTCAAATACACTCTCTTCTCAAGTAAGGGATGGATCAACATTTACAAAATGGGTACCTGGAGGAAAATGGGGGAGTTTCGTGACTTTTCAATTTCAGTTAAATTGAGGGTTTATTATTATTTTAAATCTAGTCCAGGGCAGGGTCATGTAATTTGTAGATGATGAAATGTCAATATTTCTATTTTTTTAATTAGTTGCTTATTAGGCTATATATTGATGTGTGCACGATGCCGCCCCTTATCTCAAATGATCCAGAGCCTATGTGACCCAATTCAGGAAACTAGGCGTATGTCACAAGGATTGGTCTGCCATATAGAAGGCTTCTGTCTATTTGAGTTTGTCACTCTGTGTTGGTAATCCTGTCGAAAGCAACATTAAAATGTTTTTATTGTGTATTGGAGCTGCATAAGTGTTGCTCTCTACTTCCTGATCAAGTTTTGAAATCAGTGAAATTAGAGTATGATAGCTAGACAAAACACCTGTCTACAGATTGCATCTTCAAACTGAGGGCAATCGTGGTATGACTTCCTGACAGGGAGACATGTCCATCATGCATGATGACGTATAAAGAAAGTGCAGAGTTATCTAGCTACATTTTCAGATTCACACATTTCTAATTTTGACAGAAAATGGTTTAACTTCAAGCAAAAGTGTACTGTTAGCTAGATACACTGGGGCAAAAAAGTACTTAGTCAGCCACCAATTGTGTAAGTTCTCCCACTTAAAAAGATGAGAGAGGCCTGTAATTTTCATCATAGGTACACTTCAACTACGACAGACAAAATGAGAAAAAAAATCCAGAAAATCACTTTGTAGGATTTGTAATGAATTTATTTGCAAATTATGGTGGAAAATAAATATTTGGTCACCTACAAACAAGCAAGATTTCTGGCTCTCACAGACTTGTAACTTCTTCTTTAAGAGGCTCCTCTGTCCTCCACTCGTTACCTGTATTAATGGCACATGTTTTTTTGTGTTTTTTTCACCTTTATTTAACCAGGTAGGCTAGTTGAGAACAAGTTCTCATTTGCAACTGCAACCTGGCCAAGATAAAGCATAGCAGTGTGAACAGACAACACAGAGTTACACATGGAGTAAACAATTAACAAGTCAATAACACAGTAGAAAAAAAGGGGAGTCTATATACATTGCGTGCAAAAGGCATGAGGAGGTAGGCGAATAATTACAATTTTGCAGATTAACACTGGAGTGATAAATGATCAGATGGTCATGCACAGGTAGAGATATTGGTGTGCAAAAGAGCAGAAAAGTAAATAAATAAAAACAGTATGGGGATGAGGTAGGTAAAAATGGGTGGGCTATTTACCGATAGACTATGTACAGCTGCAGCGATCGGTTAGCTGCTCAGATAGCAGATGTTTGAAGTTGTTGAGGGAGATAAAAGTCTCCAAATTCAGTTTTATTTTGCAATTTGTTCCAGTCACAGGCAGCAGAGAACTGGAAGGAAAGGCGGCCAAATGAGGTGTTGGCTTTAGGGATGATCAGTGAGATACACCTGCTGGAGCACGTGCTATGGATGGGTGTTGCCATCGTGACCAGTGAACTGAGATAAGGCGGAGCTTTACCTAGCATGGACTTGTAGATGACCTGGAGCCAGTGGGTCTGGCGACGAATATGTAGCGAGGGCCAGCCGACTAGAGCATGCAAGTCGCAATGGTGGGTGGTATAAGGTGCGTTAGTGACAAAATTGATGGCACTGTGATAAACTGCATCCAGTTTGCTGAGTAGAGTGTTGGAAGCAATTTTGTAGATGACATCGCCGAAGTCGAGGAACGGTAGGATAGTCAGTTTTACTAGGGTAAGTTTGGCAGCGTGAGTGAAGGAGGCTTTGTTGCGGAATAGAAAGCCGACTCTTGATTTGATTTTCGATTGGAGATGTTTGATATGAGTCTGGAAGGAGAGTTTACAGTCTAGCCAGACACCTAGGTACTTATAGATGTCCACATATTCAAGGTCGGAAGCATCCAGGGTGGTGATGCTGGTCAGGCGTGCGGGTGCAGGCAGCGAACGGTTGAAAAGCATGCATTTAGTTTTACTAGCGTTTAAGAGCAGTTGGAGGCCACGGAAGGAGTGTTGTATGGCATTGAAGCTTGTTTAGAGGTTAGATAGCACAGTGTCCAAGGACGGGTCAGATGTATACAGAATGGTGTCGTCTGCGTAGAGGTGGATCAGGGAATCGCCCGCAGCAAGAGCAACATCATTGATATATACAGAGAAAAGAGTCAGCCCGAGAAGTGGAGCTGTTGGCCGAGGTTGGAGTAGCCAGGAGGAAGGCATGGCCAGCCGTTGAGAAATGCTTGTTGAAGTTTTCGATTATCATGGATATATCGGTGGTGACCGTGTTACCTAGCCTGAGTGCAGTGGGCAGCTGGGAGGAGGTGCTCTTGTTCTCCATGTATTTTACAGTGTCCCAGAACTTTTTGGAGTTAGAGCTACAGGATACAAATATCTGCTTGAAAAAGCTGTCCTTTGCGTTCCTGACTTCCTTGAAAAGATGCATATCGCGGGGACTATTTGATGTTATTGCAGTCTGCCACAGGATGTTTTTGTGCTGGTCGAAGGCAGTCAGGTCTGGAGTAAACCAGGGGCTATATCTGTTCTGAATTCTGCATTTTTTGAACGGAGCATGCTTATATAAGATGGTGAGGAAGTTACTTTTAAAGAATGACCAGGCATCCTCAACTGACGGGATGAGGTCAATATCCTTCCAGGATACCCGGGCCAGGTTAATTAGATAGGCCTGCTCGCAGAAGTGTTTTAGGAAGCATTTGACAGTGATGAGGGGTGGTTGTTTGACTTCGGGCCCGTAGAGGATACAGGCAATGAGGCAGTGATCGCTGAGATCCTGGTTGAAGACAGCGGAGGTGTATTTGGAGGGCCAGTTGGTCAGGATAACGTCTATGAGGGTGCCCTTGTTTACAGATTTAGGGTTGTACCTGGTGGGGTCCTTGATGATTTGTGTGAGATTGAGGGCATCTAGCTTAGATTGTAGGACTGCCGGGGTTTTAAGCATATCCCAGTTTAGGTCATCTAACAGAACAAACTCTGAAGCTAGATGGGGGGCGATCAATTCACAAATGGTGTCCAGGGCACAGCTGGGAGCTGAGGGGGGTCGGTAGCAGGCGGCAACAGTGAGACTTATTTCTGGAGAGAGTCATTTTTTAAATTAGTAGTTCGAACTGTTTGGGTATGGACCTGGAAAGTATGACATTACTGCAGTAGACTGCAACTCCTTCCCCTTTGGCAGTTCTACCTTTGGCAGTTCTATCTCCTCCCCCTTTGGCAGTTCTATTTTGAAGAAAATAAAACAGATCTGATTATCTAAAGTGATCGATAACAACGCTTTGTTCTGTGATGCTTTAAAATATTTGGGAAAATATCTGAAAAAGACTCCGTTGTATATGAGGATATCATTGATTCATTTATTTGACATTCAGAGACTGAGCTACAACCTTTTATAGCCGAGGAGACAAAAACTGCACTTGGCTTGGGAAGAATTTAAATCTGTCACTATCAATTGATTCAGCTATTCACTTTCTGTACAATAGAACGTGTTTAAACCCAGACAGCTTTTAGGGAAACACGTGTGACCTCTTGTTGGGTTAAGCCACGTGTCAAGCCCTGGTTTTAGTATTTTGTGTTTTCTTAATTATTTTGGTCAGGCCAGGGTGTGACATGGGTTATTTATGTGGTGTGTTTTTGTCTTGGGGTTTTTGTAGGTTATGGGATTGTGGTATAGTAGAGTTGTCTTGGTTGTCTAGGTAAGTCTATGGTTGTCTGGAGTGGTTCTCAATCAGAGGCAGGTGTTTATCGTTGTCTCTGATTGGGAACCATATTTAGGCAGCCATATTATTTGAGTGTTTCGTGGGTGATTGTTCCTGTCTCTGTGTTTGTTTGCACCAGATAGGGCTGTTTAGGTTTTTCACGGTACGTGTCTTGTCTTGTATCGTCATTATCTTTATTAAAAATGTATGAAGATAACCACGCTGCATTTTGGTCCGATCCTTGCTACACCTCCTCTTCAGAGGAGGAGGAAGAACCTTAACAGAATCACCCACCAAAAGAGGACCAAGCGGTGTGGTGACAGGCAGCGGCAGCAGGAGCATCCAGATTTCCAGATTTCTGGACATGGGAGGAAATCCCTGGGCTCAGCCTGGAGAATATCGCCGCCCTAAAGAAGAGCTGGAGGTGGCGAAGGCGGAGAGGCGCTGTGTTATGCTGTGGAGCGCACGGTGTCTCCAGTGTGAGTGCATAGCCCGGTGCGGTACATACCAGCTCCTCGTATCGGCCGGGCTAGAGTATGCATCGAGCCAAGTGTCATGAAGCCGGCTCTACGCATCTGGTCTCCAGTGCGTCTCATTGGGCCAGCGTACATGGCAACAGCCTTGCTCACAGTGTCCCCGGTTCGCCTGCATAGCCCAGTGCGGGCTATTCCACCTCGCCGCAGTGGCAGGGCAACCGGGAGTATTCAACTAGGTAAGGTTGGGCAGGCTCGGTGCTCAAGAGCTCCAGTGCGCCAGCACGGTCCGGTCTATCCAGTACCACCTCCACGCACTAGCCCTCCGGTAGCAGCTCCCCGCACAAGGCTTCCTGTGCGCGTCCTCGGCCCAGTACCACCAGTGCCAGCACCACGCATCAGGCCTTCAGTGCGCTTTTCCTGTCCAGCGCTGCCGGAGCCTTCCTCCTCTCCAGCGCTGCCGGAGTCTCCCGCATGTCCAGCGCTGTCAGAGCCTTCCTCCTCTACAGCACTGCCGGAGTCTCCCGCCTGTTCAGCGCTGCCGGAGTCTCCCGCCTGTCCAGCACTGCCAGAGCTGTCAGAGCTGCCAGTCTGCAAGGAGCAGCCAGAGCCGCCAGTCTGCAAGGAGCAGCCAGAGCCGCCAGTCAGCATGGAGCAGCCAGAGCCGCCAGTCAGCATGGAGCAGCCAGATCCGCCAGTCAGCATGGAGCAGCCAGATCCGCCAGTCAGCATGGAGCAGCCAGAGCCGCCAGTCAGCATGGAGCAGTCAGAGACGCCAGTCTGCCAGGATCCGCCAGTCTGCCAGGATCCGCCAGAGCCGCCAGTCTGCCAGGATCCGCCAGTCTGCCAGGATCCGCCAGTCTGCCAGGATCCGCCATTCAGCCAGGATCTGCCAGTCAGCCAGGATCTGCCAGAACTGCCAGTCAGCCAGGATCTGCCAGAGCCTCCAGTCAGCCAGGATCTGCCAGGATCTGCCAGAACCACCAGTCAGCCAGGATCTGCCAGAGCCATCAACCTGCCTGAGCTTCCTCTCAGTCCCGAGCTTCCTCTAAGTCCCGAGCTTCCCCTCAGTCCCGAGCTTCCCCTCAGTCCCGAGCTTCCCCTCAGTCCCGAGCTTCCCCTCAGTCCCGAGCTTCCCCTCAGTCCCGAGCTTCCCCTCAGTCCCGAGCTACCCCTCAGTCCCGAGCTGTCCCTCAGTCCGGAGCTGCCCCTCAGTCCAGTGGGGCCCTTGGTTATGGTTACTAGGCCAAGGTCGGCGGCGAGGGTCGCCAATCCAAGGACGCAATGTAAGCGGACTAAGACTTTGTTGGAGTGGGGTCCACGTCCCGCGCCGGAGCCGCCACCGTGGACAGACGCCCACCCGGGGGGGGGTTCTGTCACGCCCTGGTCTTAGTATTTTGTGTTTTCTTAATTATTTTGGTCAGGCCAGGGTGTGACATGGGTTATTTATGTGGTGTGTTTTTGCCTTGGGGTTTTTGTAGGTTATGGGATTGTGGTATAGTAGAGTTGTCTTGGTAAGTCTATGGTTGCCTGGAGTGGTTCTCAATCAGAGGCAGGTGTTTATCGTTGTCTCTGATTGGGAACCATATTTAGGCAGCCATATTCATTGAGTGTTTCGTGGGTGATTGTTCCTGTCTCTGTGTGTGTTTGCACCAGATAGGGCTGTTTAGGTTTTTCACGGTACGTTACTTGTTTTTTATTATATCGTCATTATCTTTATTAAAGATGTATGAAGATAACCACGCTGCATTTTGGTCCGATCCCTGCTACACCTCTTCAGAGAAGGAGGAAGAAACCCTTAACACCACGTAAGAAGAGTAGCCAGTAGTTAAAGCTTATATGTTTCTGCGTTGATAGATCTACTCTGTCTGGGGTGGAAAGGTAGGCCTAACTTGTTTTATTTATTGAATTAACTAGGCAAGTCAGTTAAGAACAAATTCTTATTTACAATGACGGCCTACCCCGGCCAATCCCTAACCCAGACGACCCTCAGCTAATTGTGCACTGCCCTATGGGACTCCCAATCACCGCCAGTTGTGATACAGCCTGGAACCAACCAGGGTCTGTAGTGACACCTCTAGCGCACTGAGATGCAGTGCCTTAGACCGCTACGCCATTCGGGAGCCCCTTTTGAAAGTACCATACTCATATTCCTAATGACATCTCAGATTTAATTATTTGCAAACAGGGACAGTTTCATTGCAAACAAGACTTATTGATTTGGCATTGGAGAAATATGATAAGATAAACACATAGGCCTATCTCTCTCTGTCCAATCTCAGCTTGTCATTTCGGTAATTTGTGTGGTATTTAAAAACATTCTGCTAATATGTAAAATTACATTTTTATAAAAGACAAATACAAGACAATTTTTATACAAGACAAATGAACCTGCAAATACAAATATATTTGTGTAATGCTTTTACTATAAAGGTGATATTTCCACCCCTACTCTTTTCCACTGTGGTCTGTGAACCCACAACCTTCCGGCTGGCAGCCCTGTGCGATATCAAAATTCCTGCGTTGCCATGAAATGCTTACAGGACAAAGAACAGTTTCTAAAACGCCATATCTAAGTCCAAGAAGTGAGGGTAAACGGTAGGCATGTTCTCTGCTATGCACTTTATGTTTTAATTATTATTTTCTGTGAAATATATTTTGCTGAAGGGAGGGCCATCCATTTTCATTTCAGACAGGTCCAATTTTCTCAATGTAACCCTCATTATATATAATGTTCACTCCCTACGTGGAATAATACATTTTTCCCTTACATCCATGCCCAAGGCAAAGACCGTTGATAATTGTGTAATGTAATGCAATGCTAACTCCATACTGTATATGCGACAGTGATGTGGAGAGCTAGTGAATTCACAGTGGCGTCATACTTAGAGAGCTGCTCATACAGTGTGGTGGATGCTCTCTGGGAAGTAACCTAATAGACTGTGAAGGAAAATTCAGGCTTTGATCTTGTCACATGAGCAGTGGATCATGAATGGTGTCGATAGCTGTGACACATTAGGCCTCAGACACTGGCCCAAGGGACCCATGGGAGCTGCTCTGCCCTGTCCTGCCCTGCTCTGTGTCTGTGGCTCCTGTTACCCGGCTGGCTACTGTGCTATAGAACTGTGTTGCTCTAAATGATGCATGGCCTTTGTTCATCCTTAACCCAAGAGCACTGGAGACAGGAGTGGATCATGTTTGCACTCATTCCCCTAATGAAACATTTAGATGCCTGATTAGTGGCACACAGGCAGACCTGCGTACAGGAACGTCTCCTTAGAGGAGTAGACTGACAAACATCTGACTACACAGACTGAATCCTTGGCAGGTTTATGGAGAGAGGTTGTCAATTGATATGCATTTTACAACAGTCACGATGATTTCAAATACATTATGAACAGTATATATGTGTCTTACGCATTTGTCCATTTTGTAAAACAGTCATCTGGACAGCAACACTTTTAATCCATAAAAGCCCAGGATTTTAGGCATACAACCCACTCAGCACAGTGACCCAATCACAGTTATGCAAACAGAGATATGCTAGTATGTAGTGCAGTGGACTGGTATCTAGCACATGGGAAATTAGCATGAGAGAACAGGCACAAAATGGCTCCAGAGCATGTCTACACTGCTGCTGCTAGACAGGGTCTAATCCATGATAAAATCATATCCACAACAAGAAACAACAGGATTAGGACAGAGGGAGTTTCCTGTATGGTAATTTGGGAATGATTTGACAGATACGGATAGAGGAATGTGTCCATGTTTTAATTATTCCATGTTTCCATGTCTATTCTGGTAACATAAACTGTCTGTTGATGCGGTTTGTGAATCCATCCTAACCACTACCATTTTAGCTCTGAATTAAAGGGTAACATTACTCTATGGCAAATCATACACCTAAGGAGGATACTGATCATGCTTCTGTGAAGGGTTGATACATATTCAGGAGCTTATCAAATCAACCTCATTCTATAAATGACTGTTCATCTGTCACTGCAGGAATAGTGGTGGTCAATAGCTCCAACCCCAAACACGCACGCACACATGCACACACAAAAATCACCAATCATGAATCAGGTCATTTCATAATACTCCGAGAATATTTAGGGTGGTTTGAAGTGTTCACACCAATGCATACCAACAATTCAGCAATACCAACTTAGTATTGTTAGCAGCGTGTAGGTGCGTCTGACTCTATAATTTGTCCTTGGGAACAGTTTCTGTAGGTGTGGTTCACAACAATTCCTTTACGATGTGAGCAGTTGAGAAGAGACTGGTTAGATCGTGCACAGATTTTCAGCAAACCTGTACAAGGATTATTTCTCTTCTGATATCCCAGACCCATGGGAAATTACATTGACTTGAAAAGGCCTCTGGAGCTGCAGCCAGGGACTTCAAATCATAAGTTCTCCTTTTGCCTTCAGATTTACAGCTTTGTTGACTTCATGTATATGCATCAGCAACATTTCTTATTTTTAATGAGCACAGAGGCAGTTCCAGAACACTGTGCCCCTGTGCTCTATGAATTGCTAAATTGCAAATGCATTCAGCAGTAAATATCACGCATATTCCCAATTCTGACACAAACTGCAAAGTGTTCTTCAGGTCTACGGCAACTTAAAGTACAGTGGGGCAAAAAAGTATTTAGTCAGCCACCAATTGTGCAAGTTCTACCACTTAAAAAGATTAGAGAGGCCTGTAATTCTCATCATAGGTACACTTTAACTACTAACTAAAAAAATCCAGAAAATCACATTGTAGGATTTTTAATGAATGTATTTGCCCATTCCTCCATGCATATCTCCTCTAGAGCAGTGATGTTTTGGGGCTGTTGCTGAGCAACACTGACTTTCAACTCCCTACGAAGATTTTCTATGGGGTTGAGATCTAGAGACTGGCTAGGCCACTCCAGGACCTTGAAATGCTTCTTATGAAGCCACTCCTTCGTTGTCCGGGCGGGGTGTTTGGGATCATTGTCATGCTGAAAGACCAAGCCACGTTTCATCTTCAATGCCCTTGCTGATGGAAGGAGGTTTTCACTCAAAATCTCACGATACATGGCCCCATTCATTCTTTCCTTTACACGGATCAGTCGTCCTGGTCCCTTTGCAGAAAAACAGCCCCAAAGCATGATGTTTCCACCCCCATGCTTCACAGTAGGTATGGTGTTCTTTGGATGCAACTCAGCATTCTTTGTCCTCCAAACACGATGAGTTGAGCTTTTACCAAAAAGTTATATTTTGTTTTCATCTGACCATATGACATTCTCCCAATCTTCTTCTGGATCATCCAAATGCTCTCTAGCAAACTTCAGACAGGCCTGGACATGTACTGGCTTAATCAGAGGAACACATCTGGCACTGCAGGATTTGAGTCCCTGGCGGCGTAGTGTGTTACTGATGGTAGACTTTGTTTACTTTGGTCCCAGCTCTCTGCAGGTCATTCACTAGGTCCCCCCGTGTGGTTCTTTGATTTTTGCTCAGCGTTCTTGTGATCATTTTGACCCCACGGGGTGAGATCTTGCGTGGAGCCCCAGATCGAGGTAGATTATCAGTGGTCTTGTATGTCTTCCATTTCTTAATAATTGCTCCCACAGTTGATTTCTTCAAACCAAGCTGCTTACCTATTGCAGATTCAGTCTTCCCAGCTTGGTGCAGGTCTACAATTTTGTTTCTGCCGTCTTTTGACAGCTCTTTGGTCTTGGCCATAGTGGATTTGGGAGTGTGACTGTTTGAGGTTGTGGACAGGTATCTTTTATACTGATAACAAGTTCAAACAGGTGCCATTAATACAGGTAACGAGTGGAGGACAGAGGAGCCTCTTAAAGAAGAAGTTACAGGTCTGTGAGAGCCAGAAATCTTGCTTGTTTGTAGGTGACCAAATACTTATTTTTCACCATAATTTGCAAATAAATTCATTAAAAATCCTACAATGTCATTTTCTGGATTTTTTTCTCATTTTGTCTGACATAGTTGAAGTGTACCTATGATGAAAATTACAGGCCTCTCTCATCTTTTTAAGTTGGAAAACTTGCACAATTGGTGGCTGACTAAATACTTTTTTGCCCCACTGTATGTGTGTGAGTGCCCACTGGACAAAAACTTAATTTCAACACGTCATTTCAACTAAGGAAATCTATGTGATGACGTTGAATCAATGTGAACAACTGATTGGATTAACAAAAAGTCATCAACATAAGAGCTTTTCATGCTTTTTTTTAACCAAACTTCTAACCTAAATCCAATGACATGGTGAAATGTTTTGTTAATTTCACGTTGAATTCGCGTTAGTTGGCAACTCAACCAAATGTAAATCAAAACTAGATGTTTAACTGACGTCTGTGCCCAGTGGGTGTGGTTGATGACGCTAAATAGAAAAGGTCACTATATTTTTTTATCTTTGGCAGGTGGTTTTGACCAGTCTTATGCTAAAGCCTTCTAGCCAGGTCACACAGTAAACACGCACTGGGTTGAATGTAAGTGCCTTACATGAGGTGAGAAGCTTCGCTGCTAACTCAATTTGAGAGTGCATCTCTCGGCCCAGTTGGCAGATATGCCAGAGGGGTTGGCATGCTGAGACCATGGCCTCTTGTTCACTGTTGCTGATGTGTGCTTGGCCAGCGTCTCTAATAGAATTCATTACAGCCTGCAGTAGACAACACTGAGGACCAGTGATGAATGCATTTGCAGTCTCTTACCACGGGAGATCGAGGTATTCCTGATAATTTATCAACTTCTCTTTCTCACACAGCCCCAACTTTTTGTGTTTGCTTTATTATTGAGAAGTAGGAGGGAGAGGAAGAGGGATGGCAATTACATGCTAATGCACAAACTAAACGTGTGAGGATGTTTTTGTTAGTTCTCAGCGATTTGCAATGTCCACCCACTGCTTGCATAGGGTAGAAAATATGATTAGAAATATTATTTTGTCTCCACACAAGCCTCTATAAAACATAACTACTGTTGCCCTTGCATTCCTATGATTAAAGAAGAACAACAATGTAAGGTTATGTCAACATTATGTCCATATCCACAGAGTAATGTATCACACAGATATAATGTAAAGGATCCCTGGGCAGTTGTCAGCTTTACCCAGTTTGCCTGAATTATAGATTGTATATCTGAGTTCATCTAAGTAATCCTTTATCCATCAAACCCAGTGAGGAAATCATATTTGCAAAAGGATACAGATACAGTAACATGAGATGGGTCAATGTTTTGTCATTACAATGTGTTGATGTCCCATATTTATGTAGATCATCATGTTACAGCATTTTCCCCTGTGAAACGACCTTGGCTCGGAGACAGTGACAGCTGTGCATGCTTATTTATGTACTTTGTCTATTGGTTCATATGCCGACTTCACGTATTCATGATGTTTTATGCTGTGAGGCTTTACCTTTGAACTGAATACAGTACACATATTTACATTCACAGTGTGGAACATATAATTTGGGGAGCTAGATTCAGCACACCTGAACTATTGGACCATAATATTCTAACAACAAAGTGTCCTACATGTTTGTGGTTCTATATTTTATTATCTGGTGGGCTATTCACAGTCTAGCTTGAATGATTATTATGAATAGACATCGACAGATATATAAGGACAATATTTGCATTTTCAAGGACAATATCTGAATACTATTCAAATGTGATGTCAAGCAAACGACATGTGGCTCGTTAGTTTATCTAAATACAAGAAATGGTGATTGGAGTAATGTGGAGTCAAATCTGAAAGTTCTAAAATATGAATCTATTGGATTGGATAGTTGGCTACGGTGTATCCTGTAGCCTGAGGTTTGTTTTTACGTTTCTACCTTGAAAAGAGTGGAAGAAATGCAAATCTCTACAATTAAGCTTTGTTTGCCTCTGCATTATAAACACATGAATCCCACAACAATAGCTGCTGGGATCGGATGTTCAGTCTAATCATCTCCATGTAAGCAGACGTTACCCTTTGTGTGATACACACTCCTGTGGGAGAATTGTAATCCCCTTTGTCTTTTGTTGTTTTTCCTATTCGTGTGCCGTGCACACATTCTGAGAGTGTCCCTGAGACACACAGAGAGAGAGGGGGCCCGCGCCAACACATCAGTGTCGTAACGTTACCTAACTCCCCCAGGCAGAAACACAATAGTAAAAGACTGGATGGGCTCCAGCTTCCACCACCAGGAAGGAGAGAGGGAGGGCGAGCTTGGTTACAGTGGTCATACAAACAGCACTCACTAATTGATTGATTTAGTGAAACATTGATAGACCACTGGCCTGAGGGAAGAGGCAGGTGTTTGGCTTGGACAGTACACTACACACACAACCACGGTAACATAAATCTCATGCTCAAGCAGAATTGTAAACGTGAGGTGTTGACTTTCTGTTGTTGTGTTTGTTTTGCTGATGTGGATGAAGCTGCAGACAGTCTGTAGTGAAATGTATCTGAGACCATCCCCCTGGAGGTTTCTCCCTAGAACTCATCTTTCATTGTCTTTCATTACTCTCCCTGGTACTGTGGGTTAGGGCAGGAAAAGAAAGAGGGAGCCAAAATTAGAGCAGAGGAAGGGGTTCCTCTTTCTACTCGAAAAATATAAATAGAACACACAGCAATGGCATGGCAGAGGATTTGCTGAGATAATATAATCTTAATGTTGCATGACTTTCCTTTATTTAGGCCAAGCCAGCTGTAAGTAAACTAACATCCCCCTGATGAAGACACTTACCATTTGGAAGCTTTTGACTGTTTTCCTCCAGCCATCCAAACAGGTTGGCAAAGTTGCAGTTGCACACCCAAGGGTTGCCCTCCAGTCTCACCACCCGTAAAGAGGGCAACTGGCTCAGCGCCCCCACCTGAAGGCCAGACAGGGCGTTACGCTCCAGCTCCAGTTCACGCAGGGAGGTGAGGCCCAGGAATGCATCCTCGTTGACCCTGCTCAGATAGGGGTTATTGCCCAGGCGGAGTTTGATCAGGCTACGGGACTGCCCAAAGGTCCCTGAGGGGATCTCTGTCAGGTTGTTGCTGCCCAAGTCCAGAAACACCAGCCTGGAAGAGGTGCTGAGGGTGCCCGGCTCGATGTGGGACAAAGAGTTGTTCCGTAAGTCCAGGTAGACCAGGTCACTGTAGAGCACTAGGAAGTCAGAGGGAATGCGGGGGATACAGTTGTCAGACAGAAGGAGCCTGCGGACGTCCAAGGGGATCTCATCAGGAAGACGGGTGAGTCCACGGCCGCTGCAGTCCACAGTGTGGGGGTCCGGGCACAGGCAGCTTGCTGGACAGTTTTCCCCCTGAGCCCGTAAAACAGAGGACAGCAAGACGAGGAGAGGCTGGAGCCAGCAGACACATGGCAACATGGTCAAGGGGGTAAGAGCAGAGAGGGGCAGAGGAGGCTTGGGGTGAGAAAGAATGGGAAGGGGTGTCGGGAAAGAGAAGCTGGGGTGAGGGTCAGAGGGCGGGAGATTAGGAAAGGGGAGGGGAAGGGGAGAATGAGAGGGAAAAGGGGGGGATCAATCCCTGTGCAGGAGCATCCTGCCGTTCTTGAGATTAAAATCTGAGACAGCTCCGGCATCAGGCAGCGAGAGAGCAGCGTTGAACGCTGTGTTCCGAGATATCATGTAGCAAGCATCCTGGATAGAATAGAGCACTGCTGGCTTTGAAGAAGCTAGGGGAGGGAGATGGCAAGAAGTGGGAGGGAGAGAGCGAAAGAGAGTGAGCGAGCTAGATAGAGGGAGAATGAAAGAGACCTTAGCAGAAAGATTAGGGTGGTTGAGCAAAGGTAAATAGAAACCATAACGAAGCAGGAATAGAGAGAAACTGGGGGCACAGACAGGGGGAAGGGGGCTAAGGAGGGGGCTCTGTCCGCCGGGTTAACCCACAGTCGATCTTGGGGGATTGACTGAGGAGGACGCCTGGGTCTCTGAAACAAAAGGATACACGCCGGGGTAAGTCAGTCTCAGGCAGATCAAGTGAAGAGGGAAATTGTTACATCCCTCCATTTGTCACAATGTTGCAAATGTCGGAGAGACAGACAGCAAGGTTTATTGCGTGGGAATGCCTGTCGATCTGATCTGCTGCTAATCTAAAAGGATATACAATCCAACAGTAACACGGCTGAAGTGTATGCAAGGTTTTTTATTCCTTCTCTACCTCCCTGTGCTCTGCAACTCGCCAGCAGAGCAGAGCTCGACAAAACACTCCCCAGCTGGGTCCCGACGCTCTGTTGCTATTGAGAGAGAATCCAAATGTCCGTGGAGAAGTCATATTCATGCAGATGACAATCCTGAATTTAGCACAGTAGCAGTCAATTGAATGTCTGTCTGTCTGTCTGTCTGTCTGTCTGTCTGTCTGTCTGTCTGTCTGTCTGTCTGTCTGTCTGTCTGTCTGTCTGTCTGTCTGTCTGTCTGTCTGTCTGTCTGTCTGTCTGTCTGTCTGTCTGTCTGTCTGTCTGTCTGTCTGTCTGTCTGTCTGTCTGTCTGTCTCAGAATGTGCCAAGGTTTATCTCATGCCCTCCTCATTGCTATGAAGGAGGCGTGCCTTTAGCATGTTGACAAAACATGATGTCACTTCCTAGTGTGAAAATATTTGGGTTGTTTCACTAAGATTTTTACAGTTTTTAAATCCCAATCATTTCTATTACTGATTGTCATGAATTTAGCAAATAAATTAATAATTAAATGTATGATTAATTAATATACATTGATATAAATATTGATATTACAAAATATTTTGTATCATTATGTATCGCTTTTTTAATTTGTATTTTATGGTTTAACCTTTTGATATCATAGACTAGTATAAAGGGCTTTATATAATGGCTTTGTTGAATACTTGTTTCTGATTGGCTTGAAGGGCTTTCTAGAGAATGCATTATTTCCGTTTATATAAAGGGTGGGTCTAATCATGAATGCTGATTGGTTAAAACCGCATTCCAGCAGATGTCTATTCCACAAGTTACCACCGGCTAAATCTTTGACATTAAAATGCCTATTTACTCTGTTACATCTGACTGCGCAATCCACTGTCTCATCAGCTTAGCCAGGCAATTTATAAACTTTATCTCCACTATAAAAATCATCTAGACAGTATCTCACATTTATTTTAGAATAACATTTAGTTTTCAACAGCGGAGATTTGTATAAACCTTGCTGTCTGTCTCTCCAACATTTGCAACATTGTTTCAATATTCAAATTCGATCTCCAGCTGTCCCATAGTAATGAGCAAGTCAGGAGTCGGGATGAGACAGACACTCCTTACAAAAAATTGACTGTGGTATTTTGGATGCAGTAATTGCAGAAGAACTACAGTGCACTCTGACTGCACATTTTTTGTGTAAGGGAGGCAGGCAGCTTTCCTCAGCCAGTCGAAATCATGAATCAGCACCGTTTTATCAAATAACTATCAATAAAAAACAGGTCAACGAATTTTTTAAAATGTTATTTCACCTTTATTTAACCAGGTAGGCTAGTTGAGAACAAGTTCTCATTAAGTGCAGCAATTATATATATCTTTTTTTCCGTAGAACACATAGCCCCTTACATAATCAATGAAACAATACAAAAATGACATCCAGGTTTAAAATTATTTATATCTGAATAATGAATGTCGCTTTGTTTTATTTGTCCTCCCTCAAACAGAATATTATTTATCTCTCCTACAGTCTTAATCCCCGAGTCTCTGAGAATGACGAGACAATGCTAGACAGCCTCACAGTAACGTCACCATTTTCAAGACGATCTTGTCCGAAGGTGACAGACAGCGCTACACAACCCGCCCGCGCTACAGTCAGACAAATGCTTCATTATTATTCATTATTATTATGGAATAAGTCTCAACTGTGACCTTGTCAAAAACTGCACGTATAACCTTCGCCCTTGTTTGCACTGCGAGCCAAACGTCAGCACTTTAAGTCAGCTCAGGTTATACAATGATCCTTTTGATGCACTGTCACAGTAGATTGCACTACAACTGCCTGATGGGAACAAATACCTTTTTTTTCATGCAGCCACCGAGCACATGTGTGTCTACAATCTATATCCTTAATAGTAAAACACAAAGGGACCAGTGACTGTGTCTCAAACCACAACAGTGGAACAGGTTTAAATTCAGAATCTCAATTAGATTTCCCCAATGGGATCTGTATCAACAGGCAAATGGAATTAGACCAAGGTTGTAGCACAGGGACAGAGTGGAGGAGTCCTGAGAGATGTGGAGGGAGATGGAGTAGTAAAAGGCTCTGTATGATGGGATGTAATGGGAGAATATGGAGTACATATCAATGGGTAAATAGAAGCCCCGCCTGCCTGAGCCGTTATTACCAGTAGTGACCCTCTATAGTAATTCTCAACCTCGGCATCACAACATAAGAATGTGTGTCTGTATTTACAGAATACATTGTGTTTGGCAATGCAAACAGCTCCAGTTGTCAGTGAATAACAGCAACGCACCTACATTATACCTCGTCATCCGTAAACCAATGTCTCACATCCCTGCTTTAGGGTGTGAGCTGAAGTGAGTTCTTTTCGCTAGAAAGCACACCTGTGATATCGCTCAGGGCAGGAGAGCAGCTTCTTCATCAAAATAACGTCATATTTTCGAACTATTCCAGCACAATGATAGAGCGTTTCATATTGTACTCTGCAAGGGAAAAGCACATCTCTATTATACCCTAACTGCCAGGTTTCATTACTAGACTTGTGACTTATGTGTTGCCAGGTAGAGGATCTATGAGCAGCATTACTCAGCCTGTGGTCGGCTAACCATCTCTGTATTTACACACAAGCCAGACATGGCATATTAATAATGCTTTGGTTCTTTGTTGGATTTAGCGCTGCTATGATATAAAACCTGTTACTTATAACACTAACAGGTTTTATATCATAGACACGGAATTAGCTGACTCACTGTAAGCTTTTTTGTTTTGTTTTGAACCAGCAATTTAATTATAGACAGACTCAAGACTCAAAGTAATATATTCTTCTAAATTGCGGAATCCAAGCACTGTAGGCTGTATGAGTGTAATTTCCAACTGTCATTTATTTTTAATCAACATGTTTAATTACTATATTCATGACTGTGTTTAAGACATCCCTTCCCCCCTTCCTGTTGTGGCATGTATGTGCCAGCTGAGTAATTGCCAAGCAGCTCAGAATGAAATGGACTGAGAACAGAGAGATTTGGTTAAAATGGAGAGGTTTCCAAATTGAAATGCATGTGGAGCACCGCTCTTAGCAGGTATGACGGCCTCCAACTCCCTGACGAGAGTTGTTCAGTCGGAAACGGTTATCTTGTGTAAATTCAGGTCTGCTGGCTGTCAGTGCGTAAGAGCCAGGGTGAGTAATAGGAAACTTTGAAGGGTTGATTTATGTTTGAAATGATTAACGATTACCATAAGATGTCAGTATAATTAGCACTAGGTATAAACAACACCATCAAAGTGGTCATTGAGGCCCATCTCTTCTCTATTTCTCAGTGTGAAAATGGTGGTGGAGTATGGTAACTAGAGAATGATGGGACGGGGCTTGAAGATCTTTATATCGGCTGCCAGATGGAGGGAGATGCTGGAGTGTATTTGGGGCAAGTCTACGCTAAAGTACAAATAGGCCATTCACATTCTGCGGATATAATTTGGCAAAGTCCCTACTTACTTTTCACACTATGAGTTTAATACTATTCCAACTCCATTGTATCTCTGTATTATGCTGTGTGTGCCTTGAGCATAGGATGATTCAGGATGATTCAGGATGATTCAGGATGATTCATGAAATACCTTTTGTGTAACATCCTCAATGGCTTCAAATCCCACTCCAAACCTAAAAGATGTGAGAGGCTATTTAGTCTGTCAAAAATAAAGGCTGCGTGAAACACCACTTTCCTGACAGCTGTTAGCACAAACCGATCCCTCAGTATTTAGACCAATGTCGAGTCACTGAGGTGTTCAAAGTAGTGTAAATACAACCTGAGAGAAAAATATAAGCTCGAGCTTCAGCTATCACTGACCTTGTCTGCGAGCACCAACATTGATCCAGGTTTACCTCGCTGCCCGTCCTGGGGGATTCATTTTGAGAAATAACAACCCGTGTGGATATCAAGAACCTTGCCATTAATGTCAGCCACATCTGTGCTACTGAAGACTAAATGTAACATTGCTATTGCTGCTTATGCAGATAAATCAATACCAAGCCAGATATATTAAAACAGAGAGGCTGTCTTGAGATGGTTGAAAACAATATGTGGTTGTCTGTACTGAATACAAAACATAATGTGAAAATACAATCTTGTCCATACCTGATCAAGGGCATTTTCACATTGACAAATCGTTGTATCTCTAGGAATTTGTAGTTCAGCATCTCTCAACAATGACATCTCACTATACTTCTCACTATCCAAGGATTAGACCAGAGGTTGTGCTTGAAGGGATCTTCAATCAGTCACACACCAATCAAAGCCCTCCTCTACTCCACTCAAAATTAGTGGATAATGACTGCACATCCTCCCTCTCAACCTATAAACTGTAAAGCAGATTGCAGAGCAGGGAGTAGTTAGTAGGGAGTAGTGAGTAGTGAGTAGGGAGTAGGGAGTAGCGAGTAGTGGGTAGGGAGTAGGGAGTAGCGAGTAGGGAGTAGGGAGTAGTGAGTAGTGGGTAGGGAGTAGGGAGTAGTGAGTAGTGGGTAGGGAGTAGGGAGTAGGGAGTAGCGAGTAGGGAGTAGGGGGTAGTGAGTAGTGGGTAGGGAGTAGGGAGTAGCGAGTAGGGAGTAGGGAGTAGGGAGTAGTGAGTAGTGGGTAGGGAGTAGCGAGTAGGGAGTAGGGAGTAGTGGGTAGGGAGTAGGGAGTAGGGGTAGGGGTAGGGAGTAGGGAGTAGGGAGTAGGGAGTAGGGAGTAGTGGGTAGTAGGGTAGTGGGTAGGGGTAGGGAGTAGGGAGTAGTGGGTAGGGAGTAGGGAGTAGGGAGTAGGGAGTAGTGGGTAGGGAGTAGGGAGTAGCGAGTAGCGGGTAGGGAGTAGGAGTAGGGAGTAGCGAGTAGCGGGTAGGGAGTAGGGAGTAGGGAGTAGCGGGTAGGGAGTAGGGAGTAGGGAGTAGGGAGTAGGGAGTAGTGAGTAGTGGGTAGGGAGTAGTGGGTAGGGAGTAGGGAGTAGGGAGTAGGGAGTAGTGGGTAGGGAGTAGGGGTAGGGAGTAGGGAGTAGGGAGTAGGGAGTAGGGAGTAGTGAGTAGTGGGTAGGGAGTAGTGGGTAGGGAGTAGCGAGTAGCGAGTAGGGAGTAGTGAGTAGTGGGTAGGGAGTAGGGAGTAGGGAGTAGGGAGTAGGGAGTAGCGAGTAGCGGGTAGGGAGTAGGGAGTAGTGGGTAGTGAGTAGTGGGTAGGGAGTAGCAAGTAGCGAGTAGTGAGTAGGGAGTAGGGAGTAGTGGGTAGGGAGTAGGGAGTAGGGAGTAGTGAGTAGCAAGTAGGGAGTAGGGAGTAGGGAGTAGTGGGTAGGGAGTAGGGAGTAGTGGGTAGGGAGTAGGGAGTAGGGAGTAGTGAGTAGTGGGTAGGGAGTAGGGAGTAGGGAGTAGTGAGTAGTGGGTAGGGAGTAGTGGGTAGGGAGTAGCGAGTAGGGAGTAGGGAGTAGTGAGTAGTGGGTAGGGAGTAGTGGGTAGGGAGTAGCGAGTAGGGAGTAGGGAGTAGGGAGTAGTGGGTAGGGAGTAGGGAGTAGTGAGTAGTGGGTAGGGAGTAGGGAGTAGTGGGTAGGGAGTAGGGAGTAGGGAGTAGTGAGTGAGTAGGAGTAGGGAGTAGGGAGTAGGGAGTAGTGGGTAGGGAGTAGGGAGTAGTGGGTAGGGAGTAGGGAGTAGTGAGTAGTGGGTAGGGAGTAGGGAGTAGGGAGTAGTGAGTAGTGGGTAGGGAGTAGTGAGTAGTGGGTAGGGAGTAGTGGGTAGGGAGTAGCGAGTAGGGAGTAGGGAGTAGTGAGTAGTGGGTAGGGAGTAATGGGTAGGGAGTAGCGAGTAGGGAGTAGGGAGTAGGGAGTAGGGAGTAGTGGGTAGGGAGTAGGGAGTAGTGAGTAGTGGGTAGGGAGTAGTGGGTAGGGAGTAGCGAGTAGGGAGTAGGGAGTAGGGAGTAGGGAGTAGGGAGTAGGGAGTAGTGGGTAGGGAGTAGGAAGTAGGGAGTAGCGAGTAGTGGGTAGGGGTAGGGAGTAGGGAGTAGCGAGTAGTGAGTAGTGGGTAGGGAGTAGGGAGTAGTGGGTAGGGAGTAGGGAGTAGGGAGTAGTGAGTAGTGAGTAGTGGGTAGGGAGTAGTGAGTAGTGAGTAGTGGGTAGGGAGTAGGGAGTAGGGAGTAGTGGGTAGGGAGTAGGGAGTAGTGGGTAGGGAGTAGTGGGTAGGGAGTAGTGGGTAGGGAGTAGGGAGTAGGGAGTAGTGGGTAGGGAGTAGGGAGTAGGGAGTAGGGGAGTAGCGAGTAGCGGGTAGGGAGTAGGGAGTAGGGAGTAGGGAGTAGTGGGTAGGGAGTAGGGAGTAGTGAGTAGTGGGTAGGGAGTAGCGAGTAGGGTGTAGCGAGTAGGGAGTAGAGGGTAGGGAGTAGGGAGTAGGGAGTAGGGAGTAGTGAGTAGTGAGTAGTGGGTAGGGAGTAGTGGGTAGGTAGTAGGGAGTAGTGAGTAGTGAGTAGGGAGTAGGGAGTAGGGGTAGGGAGTAGTGAGTAGTGGGTAGGGAGTAGGGAGTAGGGAGTAGTGAGTAGTGGGTAGGGAGTAGTGGGTAGGGAGTAGCGAGTAGGGAGTAGGGAGTAGTGAGTAGTGGGTAGGGAGTAGCGAGTAGGGAGTAGGGAGTAGGGAGTAGGGAGCAGGGAGTAGGGAGTAGGGAGTAGTGGGTAGGGAGTAGGGAGTAGGGAGTAGTGAGTAGTGGGTAGGGAGTAGTGGGTAGGGAGTAGCGAGTAGGGAGTGGGGAGTAGTGAGTAGTGGGTAGGGAGTAGGGAGTAGGGAGTAGGGAGTAGGGAGTAGGGAGTAGCGAGTAGTGAGTAGTGGGTAGGGAGTAGTGGGTAGGGAGTAGGGAGTAGTGAGTAGGGAGTAGTGGGTAGGGAGTAGTGGGTAGGGAGTAGGGAGTAGTGAGTAGTGGGTAGGGAGTAGTGGGTAGGGAGTAGCGAGTAGTGGGTAGGGAGTAGTGGGTAGGGAGTAGCGAGTAGGGAGTAGCGAGTAGGGAGTAGTGAGTAGTGAGTAGTGGGTAGGGAGTAGGGAGTAGGGAGTAGGGAGTAGCGAGTAGGGAGTAGGGAGTAGGGAGTAGCGGGTAGGGAGTAGGGAGTAGGGAGTAGGGAGTAGTGAGTAGTGAGTAGCGAGTGGGTAGGGAGTAGTGAATAGTGGGTAGGGAGTAGGGAGTAGGGAGTAGGGAGTAGTGGGTAGGGAGTAGGGAGTAGGGAGTAGTGGGTAGGGAGTAGGGAGTAGTGAGTAGTGAGTAGTGAGTAGTGGGTAGTGAGTAGTGGGTAGGGAGTAGGGAGTAGGGAGTAGCGAGTAGCGGGTAGGGAGTAGGGAGTAGGGAGTAGCGAGTAGTGGGTAGGGAGTAGGGAGTAGGGAGTAGGGAGTAGAGTAGCGAGTAGCGGGTAGGGAGTAGCGAGTAGTGGGTAGGGAGTAGGGAGTAGGGAGTAGCGAGTAGTGGGTAGCGTGTGGAGAGGGACAGGATAGGAAACCCCAGCTAGGCGGCAAGCAGGCAACTGAGTGTCAACAGGGTTATATAACCCCAGCACTGAGCACAGCCCAGCGTGCTGAGTTAGTAAGTGTGGGGCCGAGGCAGGAGGGCCATCATTCCCCACGGTTAACCACTGTGAGAGGCTCTCCACCTGCAATTAAAGCAGGGCACATCAATAAATGATGAATGTCAAGAGCAGCTTGTTATTTGGCTTTGCTGGTGCCCCATGCTGGGTCTTTGCTATTGCTATTGCTATTGCTATTGCGGCGGGGGGGGGGGGGGGGGAGTAAGGAGGAACAAGGACAGGAGGTAGGGGGTTCATAGGCACCACACAGCAAATGTCACCTCCCTTAGAACACTTCTGGGAATGTAATGGACAGACATTCAAGATGCAGGAGCAGCTGTCACGTCTTAAGCTATCTGTTGGCATTTGGGAATCTGGTATGCTTGCCCTGTGCCAGGCCAGGAAGGGAGGCAGGAGAGAGGGGTGGTCTGTCAGGCAAGGGCACAATGGACAGAGAACCCCGGGCACATCTGACTCCCCATCATGGTGTTATGAGCCAGAATCACCCTGATATAACTTGTGTCCTCAACAGTGTCTGGACAAGCTAACCCTGGTTGGCTGTCTGTCACTGTGGTAGACCCCACACAACCTAAAGCAGAACACAACAGAGCAATAAGGGACACCACAAACTGCCTGTAACCCCTCATCTTCTTAACTAACATGCAATAAGATATTGAGATTTGAACATACTGCCTGCAAAAGTAATGATTGTGAGTATTTGACTTGCGTGACTAGTGATCCTTGTGGCTGTGTGGTTCCTTCTTAAACAGATTAGCCAGCCAGCCACAGGCGTGGGAGACGACAGCCCTGCACCAGTTATTAAGCTGCTTGTTTCAGGCTCTTTATGATGAATGCAGTCAAAGTCTCTTGATCTCGGCCTGCTCTTTCAGATTGCTGATAGAAGAATATCCAGTCCAGTGCATCCAAGAATCTAAATCGTATTAGTCTATGCATACCAGCACCTCCAATCAGATGGTTCAATGACTCAACAATGCTTTCCCATGTTACTTTAACCTGAAATCTTGAGCTGTAGATAGGAAGTAAAAACATGATATGTGCTAAGTGGTACATTTCACTGGTGCCTTGAATCTGTTTTCTAACATACATAAATTATACTATATTGTTCTATGTTGATCTGTTGTTTTGAGCGCCAGGTATAACAGTTCTTGTTACATCACAGTCTAGATGATAGATGTGTGTACACATCTATTCACAAGTATAATTCATGAGAATATGGTGAAAAGGCACACCATCTGGTACATCCAGGACTCCAGTCAAGTGGAAGCAGGATCAGATGTTTATTGTAGTGCCAGTTTGACACACGCTGTACATTCCTCACTGATTTCCTACGGATTTGTGGGAGAGTATTATATGCACTATCATCCATTTGGTAAGCCGTAAAGATTATACCATATTCTATATGACTGGAACCTCTCTGATTTGTGCGCTTTTAGATTGTAAAGTGTGATGACATTTAAGAGCTGCTGCTATGTCACAGGGCAGAATAAAAGAGCAAAGACATTACTTATGCCTGCCTCAGTTATTTGTCAGAATACTGCATTGGATCAGTATCAATTTAGCTTCCCCTTTGTATTTTATAGCTACTGTACAACACACATTGTTCAATATCAATATTGCAGCTAAATGAACAGCCAGTGTGTCTGGTTGTGTGAATCCTGCAAGTATGCATGTGGGATCTGTTGGCAGTGCCTTTTGGACGGCTCTGCAATATGTAATCAGTCATTGCTCATCCTGCAGAGGTCACAGCCCCTGTCAGGTGGGCGTGCAAGCCAGTTGCATGCAAGCATGATGAAATGTACATTAAACACATATAATTAAACGGTTATCTGAGAAGGGTGTGGGTAGGTTGGTAAGAGCAATGTTAAGGTCTTGTGTTCAATTCCCACAGGGATCACATACACGTGCTGAAAAATATTGTCACTATACTGTCAATCGCCTTGGATAAAAGCTTCTGCTAAGTGGCATAAATTAATATTATTATACTATTTTCAGAATAATTAACTGCTCAATGAACCAGAAGGTGGCCTTCTGTTGCTCTCTAAATCAAATGTTTTTTAATTTATCTGTATTTTACTAGGCAAGTCAGTTAAGAACAAATTCTTATTTTCAATGACAGCCTAGGAACAGTGGGTTAACTGCCTGTTCAGGGGCAGAACAATAGATTTGTACCTTGTCAGCTCGGGGATTCGAACTTGCAACCTTTCAGTTACTAGTCCAACACTCTAACCACTAGGCTACCCTGCCGCCCCTGTAACTTCAAATAAAATATATTTTGGTATAAATCTTGTTATACTATAACTGTGATTTTTTTTTCATGCTTGGTAAACTTTTTCTGATGTTGTTGCGTACATGTACATGCCCTTCCAGCTCTACCTACCCAAGTAAACTGCTGAATAAGACAACTGTCTGATACTGCCATACAGCTCCTAAACCTATGATTTAGCAGGTTTTAAGTGCACATGAATATGCCCATGTTTAAGTCTTGCTGAGTCACAGCATTCTATCAATCATAACACTCTCATGACTTGTTCAATATATAGCATCTTCTGGGAAAATAATGCTTGAGTTAATGCGTATTACAGCACAAGAAAACTGAGACTGTGTAAGAATAATTGTGGTCCCTAGGACTCCATAAAAAGGTCCTGATCCTTTTGTAATCAGTGGCCATGGCAGACGTTAGTCAGGGGAAGCTACCGACACTCATACAACCCTATAATACATCCCTGTAACCTCAGGACGAGCAGTGAGTAACCAGGGCTTTCTAAGTGTGTCATCTCTCAGCATGTCTAGTACTGGGAGTGGGTGGAGATAGTGACTCTCGTCACCCTACAGGAACCCTGAAAACAGCGAGAAGTCATACTGTACCATACGGGGGAGAGAGGACAGACTATATCTACAACATTCCTTGCTCTCAACTCTGTCACGCTGTTTGCCACTCGTGGAAGTGTGCACAGCTCGCCTGTCAAAGGCCAACACACAACTACCTTTCTTTGCCAACTGCCAGGGCAGATGAGACAGTTAGTTTGGTCGCAGGGTAGTATTACCCCTACACAACAGAAAGTGCCTCTCACTCCCACTCAGCTGTTCTATTGGTGGATGTGTTTATGTGGTGATGATGTTTTAACTTTGGCCTCAGGCGTCAACGTTTCTCTAATTTTCTCCTCACTGTATTTTGTTACCATCTGCACATGGTGTCAGCACGAACTGAATGTTTTCTGCAATGTCACAGTAACCCCGTCGGTAAGGTAATGTGTAATGTCAATCATGGGGTGTTTTTAGTTCTCTCTCCCTGAAATAATAGTTTTTTTTTGAAATATGCAGTGAAAATAATTTGTTATTTTCAACAATGAATGTTGTACAGATCACATTGACCCCTTCTCCTGGAGTATGAAAAGATTTGGCAATGGTCCCCAGAACCTTAAAAAGTTCTACAGCTGCACCATCGAGAGCATGGTTGCATCACCGCCTGGTATGGCAACAGCTCGGCATCTGACCGTAAGGCACTATGGAGGGTAGTGCGTACGGCCCAGTACATCACTGGGGCCAAGCTTCCAGGACCTCTATAACAGGCGGTGTCAGAGGAAGGCCCCAAGAATTGTTAAAGACTCCAGTCACCAAAGTCATAGACTGTTCTCTCTGCTACTGCACAGCAAGCGGTACCAGAGTGCCAAGTCTAAATTTCACTGTTTTATTCGGCACATAAATAAAGTTTGATTTGATTTCATGTGATGGCTTACTTTGCATGACAGTGTTTCTAGGGATGCTCGTTGTGCTGGGTGGGTAGGTGGCAGGCAATCACCTTTATGCATCTCTTTATGATGGTAGTATACTTCAATCAGAGTCCGTGTAGTTCCTTTAACCTGCATGAGTTGGCCACAATGCCAAGTCATCCTTCATTTCTTCGAACAATGGGAAATAGACAGAATTGGAGAGAAAACCCAAGGACAGCTCTACTCCCATTGTCCTCTGGATCGGTGGACCTCACCCCTGGCATGAAAAGGAACAGGAAGTCTACATCTGATTAAATCTAAGAAGTATCGAAGGGTTTTATGGAGAACATTCAGTACAACTGTCGGTATCTCATTTCAACTCAAAACATCAAGAGGTTGCAATAACTTCTGGTAATTAGTCACATTAAAGCAAGGGTACTGTGGATCAGTGACATAACGTTTAATGACACTGTGTCCAACTGGAAGGACAGACTGACTGACTGACCCCCCCCAACAGCAATCCTGGAGGGCCAAGCTTTAGCTGTATCAATTTCCCGAATTTGACTGCCCCCAGAAGTCTCACCTGGGGAGTGCTTGATCCAGATTGGGCCACTCTAAAGACAGTACTTCTAACAGCTCTATGGTCACTGTCTTCCTGTTTTGACAACCCCAAGACAAATCACTGCTATTCAAACAGTTAAAAGTCAGATCCTCCATGTCAATGCCGCTACATTTGATGTCAAGAGTATTAGTCATCAGCCAACCCATCCATCCGTCAAGCCCTATCTCTATACATGCACGTATTTCAACAAGCTTGACTATTACTTAAGCTGCATTCATGTATATTTCATTAAATGAGCCCTGAGTTAAGTGTCATACTATCTCTACATTTTCCTGTTCATCCAAGCACACAAAATGGAAAAGGAAAGAACATTTTTCGAAGGAGAAACTATAAAGGGATGCAAACATGGCATTGGCAACCATTTTACAAGGCACACGGCTTCACACACACACACACACGCACACGCACACACACACACACACACACACACACACACACACACACACACACACACACACACACACACACACACACACACACACACACACACACACACACACACACACACACACACACACACACACACACACACACACACACACACACACACACACACACACACACACACACACACACACACACAGAGACAGACAGAAATGCAGAGAGAGCGAGAGAGAGAGAGATAGAAAGAAAGAAACAGATATAGAGAGAGAGAGAGAGGAAGAGAGAGCGAGACAAACACACACACATCGACATTGCTGATGTGTGCCACTACCTGACAAAAGGGTCAAGAGGTCCAGCTGAGAAATGGCTTAAAATGATGACATCGTTAGCATTATGCCACCAGTGATGCAGGCAGAGGGCATGCAGGGTAGCACTGCAGGGTGGAGGGACAGAAATAACAGCACTCTGTAAACATCATCATCCCCTCCAGCAACACAGTCACAGAGCGCCCTGCCACTCTGTCTCACTGTGACCATCCCTATCAGAACACATAGCTCTTCAGCATGACAATGGACATGTGACCTGTAAGAATACAAGAGTTGTTATTTTTCAACACAAATATGTGCTCCTGTTTCAGATCTCTGTGAACAAAGCATTAGAGAGGGACTCAGAAAAAAAGTGCTATCTAGAACCTAAAAGGGTTCTTCGAGTGTTCCCATAGGAGAACCCTTTGAAGAACCCTTTTTGGTTCCACGTAGAACCCTATTGGGTTCCATGTAGAATCCTTACCCAGATGGTTCTAAATGGAACCCAACATACTTCAACCTTCAACCTGGAACCAAAAAGGGTTCTTCTTTGGGACAGCCGAAGAACCGTTTTGGAACCCTTTTTGTAAGAGTGTATATCTCACTCAGATAGAATATATCAATCCCCTTATCAAAGGCACATTAACTTTGAAGCAGCTAATGAAAAAACATGTTCTCGACCATGGCAAGTTGAAGCAGGAAGATAGTTGCTACGGAGATAAGTCCTCTGAGCGTGAGGTGTGACCTACACGTCACTGATTTATTCCTCCCTCTATCCCCATTCCCCTCAATCCCTCTTTCACCAGCGTCACAGGTCATGTGACTAGGGTACAACACCAGCCACACTCCGTCACTGCCTGCTGTCAAAGAGGACAAAGACAGTGACATTGCTTTTTTTCAAAGTCATCCCTTCACATACGACGAGTGGGAGAAAATATTTCTGAGTGACACCAAAGACATCTACCTCCTGTTCGCAGCAAGTCAGCAAGTGTAAGAATGTTCTGTTAGTACATGCCATGGCCAGCATCCTTCCACACACACACATATACACACACACAAACACAGAAAGACACTTGTGAAGAAACGTTATGACATTTGAGCTGTGTATGGCATGTCACAACGTCCCCAAGCGGGTGAAAGCCACATCTGAGCAGGTGATGGATAGATTCAGTCCAGGGTGACATTCAGAGAGTCTGTCCCTGTGAGTGGATTAAAAACGCACCCACACACACATACTATAATAACTTGCACACAACCATACATATTTGTCTTGCCTTTTACTACGACCCACAATCACATCTTTAAGGTAGAATATCAGTGTGTCCAGGAAGTCTAACCCAGAAATGCATAATATTTTCCCTCACAGTGTAACAGTAAATCAGTGACGTTAAAAATAGGTTAATGAGGTGAGGCAGGAGTTACTCAATCAGTTATCACAACTAGCAGATAGCTGATGTCTCCCACATGACAAATACTGTTGTATACTATGGTATTAATAATACAGTATTAACTGTATTGTTTTTGCGGAATTTAAGTCCGCAAACCAACCTGGCAGTTATCAAAGAAAGGTAGTTGTTTGTTGGCCGTTGACTAGTCAAGATAGAGTCACAGGTTGACAGGCGCACCATGCACACTTCCACAAGTGGCAAACAATGTGACAGAGTTGAGGGCAAGGAAAGTTGTAGATATAAGCTGTTCTCTCCTCCGTAGAGTACAGTATAACTTCGCGCTGTATTCAGGGTTCCTGTAGGGCAGTGGTTCCCAAACTTGTTATTGTGCCGTACCCCTTCAAACATTCAACCTCCAGCTGCGTACCCCCTCTAGTAGCAGGGTCAGCGCACTCTCAAATGTTGTTTTTTGCCATCCTTGTAAGCCTGCCTCACACACACTGTACCAGGGCTGCCCAACTTTCTTCCTGGAGATCTACTGTCCTGTAGGTTTTCAGTCCAACCCTAATTTACCATATCTGATTCAGTTAGTTATTGAGAAGTTATTGAGAAGCTAATAAGTAGAATCAGGTGTGTAAAATTAGGGTTGGACTGAAAACCTACAGGACGGTAGATCTCCAGGAAGAAGGTTGGGCAGCCCTGCACTATACAATACATTTGTTAAACATAATAATGAGTGTGAGTTTTTGTCACAACCCAGCTTGTGGAAGTGACAAAGAGCTCTTATAGGACCAGGACACAAATAATAATATAATAATAATCAATAATTTTGCTCTTTATTTAACCATCTTACATATATAACCGTATTTGTTCATCAAAAATGGTGAATAACTCACCGCAGGTTAATGAGAAGGGTGTGCTTGAAAGGATGCACACACCTCTGCAATGTTGGGTTGTATTGGAGAGAGTCTCAGTCGTAAATCATTTTCCACACACAGTCTGTGCCTGTATTTAGTTTTCATGCTAGTGAGGGCCGAAAATCCACTCTCACATAGATATGTGGTTGCAAAGGGCATCAGGGTCTTAACAGCTCGATTTGCCAAGGCAGGATACTCTGAGCGCAGCCCAATCCAGAAATCTGGCAGTGGCTTCTGATTAAATAAACATTTTACAGAACTTGTTGCAATTTTGATGAGGCTCTCTTGTTCAGATATCTATAAGTGGACTGGAGGCAGGGCATGAAAGGGATAACGAATCCAGTTGTTTGTGCCATCCTTTTGGGGAAAGTACCTGCGTAATTGCGCACCCAACTCACTAAAGTGCCTCGCTATATCACATTTGAAGCTTGAGTTCATTTGCACAGAAAAAAATCATACAATGATGGAAAGACCCGTGTGTTGTCCTTGTTAATGCAGACAGAGACGAACTCTGACTTTTTAATCATAGCTTCAATTTTGTCCCGCACATTGAATATAGTTGCAGAGAGTCCCTGTAATCCTAGATTCAGATCATTGAGGCGAGACAATACATCACCCAGATAGGCCAGTCATGTGAGAAACTCGTCATCATGTAAGCGGTCAGACAAGTGAAAATGATAGTTAGTAAAGAACACTTTAAGCTCGTCTCTCAATTCCAAAAAACATGTCAATACTTTGCCCCTTGAAAACCAGCGCACTTCTGTATGTTGTAAAAGTGTTACACCGTTGCTGCCCATATCATTGCATAGTGCAGAAAATACACGAGAGTTCATGGGCCTTGCTTTAACAAAGTTAATCATTTTCACTGTAGTGTCCAAAACGTCTTTCAAGCTGTCAGGTATTCCCTTGGCTTCAAGAGCCTCTCGGTGGATGCTGCAGTGCACCCAAGTGGCGTCAGGAGCAACTGCTTGCATTCACATTACCACTCCACTATGTCTCCCTGTCATGGCTTTGCACCATCAGTACAGATACCAACATGAGGAGCAGCTACATTTGGCTACATACGGACCGTTAGTGGAATTCCCGCTAGAGAGTAATGGTTAATGTAATTGGATGTTAATTATTTGACTAGGCTACCTGTATTTGACATTGTGTTGTTATTTAGCTGAACACTAGATGGTTTAATTAATATTTTCAGCAGAGAAACGGGGATACTCAGGCAAGAAAAAAAACTCACCAAATGTATAGCCCCGTTGGAAAATATAAATGGAACGTTTGAAAATGAGAAGAAATTTAAAAATAAATACATGTATATATATATTTTTAATGTGAATCACATATTTATTTGGCATACCCCCGACGGCATTGTACGTACTCCTGGGGGTACGCGTACCCCAGTTTGGGAATACTTGCTGTCGGGTGACTAGAGTCACTAACTCCACCCACTCCCAGCACTAAACACGCTGAGAGATGACACACTTAGAAAGCCCTGGTTACTTACTGCTCGTCCTGAGGTTACAGGGATGTATTGCAGACCGTACTAAGCACTGTAGTATGCACTGTAGTGTTTTTACAGACATTACTGTAGTATATACTATAGTGTTGCTCCATCAGTCTGCTGTTCCTTCTCACTGCAGCCTCACTAAGCAGGCCTGATGGAGACGTGTAGGATAGATGAGGACTACATGATAAATGCAAACTGCAGAATTCTAGTTACTTGGATTTGCCTTTAGGATCCAAGGAGCCAATGCATGAAGCACTTTGCAATTATTAATTCACCTCCTCATCATCCCTCATACAACCATCCTTCCAGACAAATGTCACCAAGAGATGCAATAGTTTCTCACTAACAGAATCAAGATTACTGTAGGTGTGTGCATGTGCATGTGTGTGTGTGTGTTTGGGCATGTGTGTGTCTATGTGGGTGTATTTCTGAGAGAAGGGGCATATGATTATGAGTTAGATTGAAGCTGGAAGATAGAGGCAGCGAGATAGCAAGGGCAGAGAGGAGAACTTCCCTGGAAACTTCTCCCTTTGCCCATATCAGTCAAAGCAATTCAATCCATCACCTCCCCTCATCTCTTCTCCACCGCTTGTCTCTGTCTCCATTCTGTCCTTAGGGTGTGATGGATGGAGCAAGCTAGGCATGCTGTTTGTTCCAGCTCGTTACAGGCAAAGAGGGAGGAAGACCCCTCCCCCTTCCTCTGCCCTGCTCCAGCACCTATGGCCCTTGGTAAGTTCTCATCACATCCCCCCACCCCACCCTCCCCTCCACCCCATCCTCTCTTTTAATGAGCTTGCTGACAATTATCCTTTCTGGAAAGGTCCTCTGGGCCAACAGCCTCTCCTCATCATCCTACTTTCTTCCCATTTGTTCTGTTTAGTAGGAGAAGAATGGCTACTTTTTCATACAACAGATATTAAGGTACCATGTTTTTAGGTATTATTATGTTGTTCTGTTTTCCCCCGCATGGTTTCACAGAGTTAAGCTAACATGAACAGGATCATTTGTTTTTTGAGCTTGATACTACTCAAGATGGGCTAGTCCATGGGAGAATCTCAATTGCATACTTTTTGCATCCTCTCTCCTCAAAACCCATTGGATGAGAAAGCCAGAGGTCCCACCCCTTTGACCTTCTCCTTCAATGGGTTTTGAGAAGGAGGCGAGGAGAAAAGAGAGAGAACACGAGGAGTAATGCAATTGAAATTCTCACCATGGACCAACTTATGGGCAGTGGATATCTCAACATTGCTGATCAAATACATGATTATCAGCTGGGCAGCTTAAAGATTGAGATAATAAATCTTATTTTCACACCCATCTGATCTCCCCCTTATATAACCTAGAACAACTTCACCAAAGTCCTTCACCTGTGGTCAAGGATGCCCAGATGGGTGGCTTGATGTCACTGTTATATTTATAATGATTTATAATCAATCACCTGGCTGTACTCAATAATAATAACAAGTAATAATAATCGCTCAGGCCATTTTATATCAGAGGAGAGGAAATGTGACCTGTGACCTTTGTCAAATCATAGACGGGTACAATAATCTACTGGGACTTCAGGATACAGCTCACTGCCTCCTAAAATATTCTACCAGTGTCAGCACATGTCCGGGGGGAATAGGAGTTGAGGGGAGATATTACTTGGGTGGCTTGACATTTATCTGCCATGTTGATTGATGTCCCCCATGCCTTTCCACGTTTCCTTCAAGCCCAATGTTAGCTTCATTTTGTTTGCTGACAAATCTCATCAGATCAAACTTGACAATAGCAGGTAAACTGTGAAATGTTCTTGATATGCAATTAAACCAGAAACAGTTGTCTCTGCAATTTTGCTAAATGGAGTCAAGTTGCAAGATGTCTGCATTTTAATAGACATACCTTTGCTTTGAGAGAGAAAGAGAGAGAGAGAGAGAGAGAGAGAGAGAGAGAGAGAGAGAGAGAGAGAGAGAGAGAGAGAGAGAGAGAGAGAGAGAGAGAGAGAGAATGAGAGAGACTAAGGAGGGCCCACAGCAGCACCTTCTGCACAGATTCAGTCAGACCTGGGCCTGGGTAAGACAAAAATAATGGTGTTCCAAAAAAAAGGGACCACAAATACAAATTCCATCTAGACACTGTTGCCCTAGAGCACACAAAAAACTATACATACTGTACCTTGGCCTAAACATCAGCGCCACAGGTAACTTCCACAAGCTGTGAACGGGCTGAGAGACAAGGCAAGAAGGGCCTTCTATGCCATCAAAAGGAACATAAAATTCGACATACCAATTAGGACCTGGCTACAAATAGTTGAATAAGTTCTTGAACCCATTGCCCTTTGTGGTTGTGAGGTCTGGGGTCCGCTCATCAACCAAGAATTCACAAAATGGGACAAACACCAAATTGAGAGCAGAATTAGGCCGCTACCCTCTAATTATCAAAATAACCTTTAAATTCAACTACCACCTGAAAGAAAGCGATTCCCAAACTTTCAATAACAAAGCCATCGCCTACAGAGAGATGAACCCGGAGAAGAGTCCCCTAAGCAAGCTGGTCCTGGGGCTCTTTTCACAAACACAAACAGACCCCACAGAGCCCCAGGACAGCAACATAATTAGACCCAACCAAATCATGAGAAAACAAAAAGATAATTTAAATCAAATCACATTTTATTGGTCACATACACATGGTTAGCTGATGTTAATGCGAGTGTAGGGAAATGCTTGTGCTTCTAGTTCCGACCGTGCAGTAATATCTAACAAGTAATCTAACAATTTCACAACAACTACCTTATACACACAAGTGTAAAGGAATGAATAGAATATGTCCATATATGTCCATATATATATATATATATGGATGAGCGATGGCAGTGCGGCATAGGCAAGATGCAGTAGATGGTACAGAGTACAGTATATATGTATTAGATGAGTAATGTAGGGTATGTAAACATTATATAAAGTGGCATTGTTTCAAGTGACTAGTGATACATTTATTACATCCCATTTTTAATTATTAAGTGGCAAGAGATTTGAGTCAGTATGTTGGCAGCAGCGACTCAATGTTAGTGATGGCTGTTTATTAGTCTGATGGCCTTGAGATAGAAGCTGTTTTTCAGTCTCTTGGTCCCAGCTTTGATGCACTTGTACTGACCTCGCCTTCTGGATGATAGCGGGGTGAACAGGCAGTGGCTCAGGTGGTTGTTGTCCTTGATGATATTTTTGGCCTTCCTGTGACATCGGGTGGTGTAGGTGTCCTGGAGGGCAGGTAGTTTGCCCCCGGTGATGCGTTGTGCAGACCTCACTACCCTCTGGAGAGCCTTTTACGGTTGTGGGCGGAGCAGTTGCCGTATCAGGTGGTGATACAGCCTGACAGGATGCTCTCGATTGTGCATCTGTAAAAGTTTGTGAGTGTTTATGGTGACAAGCCACATTTCTTCAGCCTCCTGAGGTTGAAGAGGTGCTGTTGAGCCTTCTTCACCACACTGTCTGTGTGGGTGGACCATTTCAGTTGATCCGTGATGTGTACGCCGAGGAACTTAAAACTTTCCACCTTCTCCACTACTGTCCCGTCGATGTGGATAGGGGGGTATTCCCTCCACTGTTTCCTGAAGTCCACGATCATCTCCTTTGTTTTGTTGATGTTGAGTGCAAGGTTCTTTTCCTGACACCACACTCTGAGGGCCCTCACCTCCTCCCTGTAGGCCATCTTGTCGCTGTTGGTAATCAAGCCTACCACTGTAGTGTCGTCTGCAAACTTGATGATTGAGTTGGAGGCGTGCATGGCCACACAGTCATGGGTGAACAGGGAGTACAGGAGAGGGATGAGAATGCACCCTTGTGGGGCCCCAGTGTTGAGGATCAGCGGGGTGGGGATTTTGTTTCCTACACTCAGCACCTGGGGGCGTCCCGTCAGAAAGTCGAGGACCCAGTTGCACAGGGCAGGGTCGATGAACAGCATTCTTACATAGGTATTCCTCTTGTCCAGATGGGTTAGGGCAGTGTGCAGTGTGATTGCGATTGCTTCGTCTGTGGACCTGGGGCGGTAAGCAAATTGGAGTGGGTCTATGGTGTCATGTAGGGTGGAGGTGATATGATCCTTGACTAGTCTCTCAAAGCACTTCATAATGACAGGAGTGCTACGGGGCGATAGTTGTTTAGGTCAGTTACCTTAGCTTTCTTGACACATTGGAAAGAACTAAATAAACAGAGCAAACTAGAATGCTATTTGGCCCTAAACCGAGCAGAATACCTGACCACTGTGACTGACCCAAAATGTATTTAAATCTTTGACTATGTACAGCCTCAGTGACCAGAGTCTTGCTATTGCCTTTCAAGAGAAGACAGGCACAAAATTGAGGTGGAAGCTGAACTGCACTTCCTAACTTCTTGCCAAATGTATGACCATATTAGAGACACATATTTCCCTTGGGTTACACAGACTCACAAAGAATTCGAAAAACAAATCCAATTTTGAATAACTCCCACAAGCATTTCGCTACACTCGCATTAACATCTGCTAACCATGTGTATGTGACAAATAACATTTTATTTGATGATTGGGTGAAATATCACAGTGTGCAATCACAGCAGCAAGATACACTATGTGACCTGTTGCAACAAGAAAAGGGCAACCTGTGAAGCACAAACACCATTGTAAATACAACCTATGTTTATGTTTCTTTATTTTCCATTTTGTAATTAAACTATTTTCACACCATTGCAACACTATACATAGACAATATGACTTTTGGAACGTCTTTTAGAACTATTAATTTTGAATTTTTGTGAGTGTAATGTTTACTGTTAATTTTTGATTGTTTATATCACTTTTGGCAATGTAAAATTATTTCCCCCATGCAAATAAAGCCTCTTATATTGAAATTGAATTGAGAGAGTGAGAGAGAGAGCAGGTAGAGTTGGGATATACTGCCACCTTGTGCTCTACCACTGTATGGTTTCAGGCCTGTAATGTACAATGAACCTCTAGAATCTAATCAAATGAAAAATTTACATTAGCTACAAATTGGGGTATAATTATAAGAGGTTATAATAATCAGATCGGAGAACACACATCTTTGGTTTGAGGGACCATTTTAAGGTTTTGCAAATAACCCTGACACCCAATCACAACGGAAATGTCATTGTGCAAAATGGTACTCAGCATTCTCTGGATCTGTGCGCAACAAAAGTTCAACATTCACATTCTGCTACCATTTATGTCAAGGCATCTACACATACAATTTGATGCATACGTTCGATACATTTCTTTGTATGCACCACATAGAATGCACTGCAACTGCCTTTGCAACGCAATGCTGCAAGGCAAACAGCGTTCCATTGGCAATTAATGTACTTATGGTGTAAGTACTTATGGTGTGATCGAGGAGTAACCCTAGCTTCATGCCCACACCCTGGCTCAACCCTAATCCTAGCCATAACCATAGTCTTGGCTCAACCAAATCAAATCAAATGTATTTATATAGCCCTTCTGACATCAGCTGATATCTCAAAGTGCTGTACAGAAACCCAGCCTAAAACCCCAAACAGCAAGCAATGCAGGTGTAGAAGCATGGTGGCTAGGAAAAACTCCATAGAAAGGCCAAAACCTAGGAAGAAACCTAGAGAGGAACCAGGCTATGAGGGGTGGCCAGTCCTCTTCTGGCTGTGCCGGGTGGAGATTATACAGAACTTGGCCAAGATGTTCATAAATGGCCAGCATGGTCAATTAATAATAATCACAGTAGTTGTCGAGGGTGCAACAGGTCAGCACCTCATGAGTAAATGTCAGTTGGCTTTTCATATCCGATCATTGAGAGTATCTCTATCGCTCCTGCTTGAGAACAGCAGGTCTGGGACAAGGTAGCACGTCTGGGGAACAGGTCAGGGTTCCATAGCCGCAGGCAGAACAGTTGAAACTGGAGCAGCAGCACGGCCAGGTGGGCTGGGGACAGTAAGGAGTCATCATGCCAGGTAGTCCTGGGGCATGGTCCTAGGGCTCAGGTCCCCTGAGAGAGAGAAAGAAAGAGATAATTAGAGAGAACATACTTAAATTCACACAGGACACCGGATAAGAGAGGAGCAATACTCCAGATATAACAGACTAACCATAGCCCCCCGACACATAAACTACTGCAGCATAAATACTGGAGGTTGAGACAGGAGGGGTCAAATCCGTAATTTAACTCTTGAGGAATCCCATATTCAGGTTCAAGATGGCAGTGGGCAAACTACGATTGAAAGATTCCGTTTTTTGATGACATTTGGTACTTTGTCTAATTTCCAAGGCATTGAAGGCATGCCACCAGCACAAGAGTTTGCATCCTGTCTCCAGAAAATCCATTGTGGGTTTACTTAAACAAGTATGTAATTAATTTTTTTGTATTATTATTTTTTAAATATATATTACTGTAAAACACACATTTGTACAGCAAACTTCAGTAGAGGAAACATATATATTTTTTAATTCAGCCATTTAGCATTATGTTGGTTGAAAAGGAATTTGAGTATTTGCGGCTTATCTATGACTCATTAGTTACCCGACAAGCAATGCTGAACCTCTGCAACTAGATGGAGTGCAAACCTCTCTTTTCAAAAGAGCAGGAATCTTACACACTAAGCAATAAGTCTTACAGTGACTGGATAAGACATTCTATTCCTCAGTCAAATCCCTTGTTCACCACTAACATGGGTCTGACCTTGCATTTCACACTCAACTAAATCACAAAATCCACTTTTCCTTATTATTTGCATTCAACCAACTAGAGTGTGCAGAAAATGGCATCGGTCTGTAAATATGCTAAGCAGAGTCTGAGATTGGCCAGGCTGTGTCAGGTTGTCAGTGTGTGTTACTGTACCAGTGAGGTCTCAGAGTTCAGTGTTTATATAAGTCCTGTTGCACACCCAGCAGGTCAGACTCCCTCAGTCCTGTCACCTCCAGAGTGCCTCCCTCTCAATTATGCATTAAGGCTCCTCATGCATCCTCCTCAACACACCCACACCCTGCTGCGCTCTAACCAGAGCAAAGCCTCTTCCCCTTCCCCTCACACTGGACAAATGTTGTCTACACCAAGTCTGATGTGCAGTGCTACAGGGAGATAGTCCCTTTGCTCCAAGCTTTCCATGACCCAACAACACGGCATGAGTTTTACTGTAGGAGATGGTTGAACTGAAGGGGAAAAGTATAGTACACATGAAACAGCTTTCTCTGAGAGGCCAGATGTTTCTGTGTGACTTGAAAATGCTCTGTGTGTATTTGGATGTTTGAATTTAAGGTTGAAAGTGCTGAGCTCCCGGCTCAAACAAAACTCTGTTGCAACAGAGGCACTGAATCAGGGCTGCGGCAGTCTTGGAATTTTGTCAGCCTGTAATTCTCATTCAAATAACTGCCAGTCTCATGGTAATTTACGTTAATTAACATAAACACATTTAACATCTCCCGGGCTCCCACACATAGACTAAAGGCCACTGATGTGGACCTTTAGAACATCTACAGTACATTTTAAAATGTCTAACAAATTAACAATACATCCAAAACAATATATCCATTAGGCAATTTATTTTAGGCGGGTGTGAAGAAACATTATGATATGAAGAAATGTAGCCTATTTCAGAAGAACATACAGCATATTCTGAGTTGTCCTGATGTCAGGCCCTGATCTGGCCCTGTACTGTCCCGGGGTAATATTGCCGTGTTACTGCTTTTTTTCAAGCAAATGTTTTTTTTTAGGGAGCATGCTAGCACACTCGTTCGGTTCGGCTAGCCAACTTTGGCGACCCGACAGCCAAACTGAAGCGTGCTAGGCCCTGATCTGGCTATGCCATAGGCTGTGGGCAATAGCTAATTTAGAAAAAAGAGATTTGCTCATAATTCACATGGCATTGTTTTATATAATTGAATGGTAAGAAGAATACAATTGCATTGAATAAACTATAAAGTATATTTTTCACAAATGATTTTGAGGGAGTGCGCACATTCTACTATTATGTGTTGAGCGGTTAACAAAGTAATAATTTACTTAATTTTGAGTTATTTATGCAACTTTAGTTGTGATACAAACCTTAGGGTATATGTTTTGATTTCTAATACATTCTGAGGCTGCGTGATGCAACTCTAATGATAATTTTAAAAAGTAGAATAAAAGGCATGCGCACTAATCTGTTTTTTTTTGCTCAGGCAGTACACCCTTCATTAGTCTCTCATTCACAATTTGACAAGCACTTAATAATATTCTCACCCATCAGACTATTCTAAATTTAATCATGTCTTTACATATAGCCTACTAATGCATGTGTGCATGAAGAAATGTGGTCTAAAGCCTTGTTATAGATCACTTTACATCATCAGGTCCATTTAATTTATTTATATTCTTAATCTATCAAGGGGTAGGCCTATGCTTTCAGCCATTTTCTTTAACATTCCCTCACATTCATCCTGATTTTCTAGCTCTGGTTTTAACGTAACACACCAAGCTCTTCTTTCCCATGACACAGAGATTTAAGGAGTGTGTGGTGACAGAAAGAATTGGCTGACAAAATCTGTGGATAGTAGACTATAATTTCGTCTGTCAAACAGGTATGCCTACCTCTTATTTATTGAAAGGGAAGAAATAGGCTCCAACACAATGCCCTCCTGTTGATAGTAGCCTAAAGTAAAATTACAATAAAGACTTTAAATTAATTAGGCTTTCTCGAATTAGCCTACTTGAAGCACCCGAGCACTGTCCATCTCCACGGCTGCCGTTTTAGAGTAATGTAAGTTATGTAAATTACTTGAATATGGCTTATTGTGATGTCAATAATTCTGATAAATAGCTTCATTATGGGCAACAAAACATAATGTTTTTATAAAAAGAAATGATAGCAGTAGCAAGCTTACCTCCAGTCCTCTCTCTGAACAGGAGATCAGTAAGCCTAGTCCGTGTGCACAGAAATGACATTTTGTGGGACAAAAATTAAATTTTTCTTCCTGGATAAGGCTTTGACTCACTTCCTGAAGTACCATCATACACAGCACAGTCATTGGTTAGGCAGCACAAAAGGGTTAACATTAGCAAGAGCAAGGAAGGCCGGTGCTCATGATTGGGAACGCCTATCCATTGCAGTGTGTAATGCAGTTTAACTAGTTTGATATACACCATCCCAGCAGTAGCAACAAAAAAAAGTACATTTTCTCAGAAATATAACTTTACCCTGTGCTTCTCCGAGCATCCTCTTCGAGTACCCTAAGCCTATAGCCTATAGTAGGCTACGGATCATTTTATGGATACCACACGAGGCTTGATATTGCACGCCCAGCAGAGAATCAACAATGAGGGGAATAATCATGTACACTTCGAGATACAATAGTAAGCAACTTTTTCTCAAACACTGAGCAATATGATATTTACTCAATTACAAATTACATGACCCGCTTCTGAACTAAATTAAAAATACTAAACTCTCCCCCTGACTGAAATTGAAAAAGCATGACCCTCCCGCATTTTCCTCCGGGTAAATTGTTTGTAAATTTTGACCGCTCCCTAAGCTTTGTAGGCTATGGGCTGTCCAACTCTGTTCCAAGTCACCTAGTCCTTAGGCTACACTTATATTTATTTGGAGAGGGGCTGAGATCCCCTTATGGTTATTGTAAATGAACAGTCAGCTCATGTCAACTGTCAGACAGCCGGTGTCGACTGACAGTGTCCTACTGAGTGACTTGGAGGCACCGAGGTTAGGCTGGGGTCCATGGCTGAGATTTAAAATGATTGACCACTCTTTTATCGCCATAAAATGAGCAGCACCGCTCCTCTCTGTGTAAAGTAAAAGTGCTCCTGAATAGAATGGACCCCTCTTTTACTGTGACACAACCTACACAAAATTGTGTACGTTGCAATAATTATGTCCAATATGGATTCCATAAGAATAGAGAAAGGAGAACCTGATGAGGACGAAGAGGAGGCAGGAGGTGTATGGTTGCCAGCCAACATTCAGTGCCCAGCAGACCAGGAAGACTGCAGTGGAGGAGTAGCAGGCCAAGCAACAACAAAAAAGAAGAACACTTGAAGTCTTAGTCCAGACAAAAAGGAGGAAGGCTAACATGTGGGCTATAGGTGTAGCTGAGTCTAGGTTAGACTTGTGAGTGATAACATGTTACTGTTTATTATATTGACTCTGTCTGGTCCTCTCCCACGGTCAATTTTCCTGTTCCACTGAATGAAAGAGCAAAAACAAACTTCGCCTTGGAGAAGGTGGCTGCTTATGAGTAAGTGTAGACTAGATATGTGAGTGATAACCTGTTACTGTTTTGTTCTTTTACATAAACATCTAACATGGGGATTATGAGTCGTGTGTGTGTGTGTGTGTGTGTGTGTGTGTGTGTGTGTGTGTGTGTGTGTGTGTGTGTGTGTGTGTGTGTGTGTGTGTGTGTGTGTGTGTGTGTGTGTGTGTGTGTGTGTGTGTGTGTGTGTGTGTGTGTGTGTGTGTGTGTGTGTGTGTGTGTGTGTGTGTGTGTGTGTGTGTGTGTGTTAGACTGTCAGGTCAGATTTTACTAAGATGAGACTGGGTTGTGGTTAAAGTTGGCTGAAAATAATTTCAACACACACACACACAACTCGAGTGGAGCCTCTCTCAGTTTGAACATATGCTTCAGGGACCACTGTAGAACGATCACACCCATGTGTTTGCACATATCAAAAAGGCATACAATTATATTTGATTAAAAACCGTCTTATTATCTATGCCATATTATAAAATACAATAATTACAACAAATAATTAGAAAAATAATAGGCTTGTATTTACTTCATTTTGATATTTCCAAAAGATGTATAGATTTAAGGTGAATCAAAACAGCCTGACTTAAATGTAAATGTAATGTAAATATTACAGATAACCAACCAAATAAAAACACCAAATAACAAAACAAATCCTATATCTTACAGATAACAACCACACCAAATAAAAACAGCCTATATCTTAAAGATAACAACCCCACTAAATAAAAACAGCCTATAATCTTATAGATAACAACCACACCAAATATAAACAGCCTATATCTTACAGATAACAACCACACCAAATAAAAACAGCCTATATCTTACAGATAACAACCACACCAAATAAAAACAGCCTATATCTTAAAGATAACATCCACACCAAATAAAAACAGCCTATATCTTACAGATAACAACCACACCAAATAAAAACAGCCTATATCTTAAAGATAACAACCACACCAAATAAAAACAGCCTATATCTTACAGATAACAACCACACCAAATAAAAACAGCCTATATCTTAAAGATAACAACCCAGCCTATACTAAATAAAAAACAGCCTATAATCTTACAGATAACAACCACACCAAATAAAAACAGCCTATAATCTTACAGATAACAACCACACCAAATATAAACAGCCTATATCTTACAGATAACAACCACACCAAATAAAAACAGCCTATATCTTAAAGATAACATCCACACCAAATAAAAACAGCCTATATCTTACAGATAACAACCACACCATATAAAAACAGCCTATATCTTACAGATAACAACCACACCAAATAAAAACAGCCTATATCTTAAAGATAACAACCACACCAAATAAAAACAGCCTATATCTTACAGATAACAACCACACCAAATATAAACAGCCTATATCTTACAGATAACAACCACACCAAATAAAAACAGCCTATATCTTACAGATAACAACCACACCAAATAAAAACAGCCTATATCTTACAGATAACAACCACACCAAATAAAAACAGCCTATATCTTACAGATAACAATCACACCAAATAAAAACAGACGTTGACAGATGTCTTGGTCCACGACAATAAAATAAAAACAGACGTTGACAGATGTCTTGGTCCACGACAATAAAATAAAAACAGACGTTGACAGATGTCTTGGTCCACGACAATAAAATAAAAACAGACGTTGACAGATGTCTTGGTCCACGACAATAAAATAAAAACAGACGTTGACAGATGTCTTGGTCCACGACAAAAAAATAAAAACAGACGTTGACAGATGTCTTGGTCCACGACAATAAAATAAAAACAGACGTTGACAGATGTCTTGGTCCACGACAATAAAAAAAAAGCAAAGACATGACAATTGTGTAGGCATAGTGCCAGCAAAATGACATGGAATGCACAAGCATGCCCCTTGCGGCTTTGCACAATCATGGAAGAGTAGCATTCCGATGGCCGAATGTTACCATCGACAATGTAGGATGCCTATAATTCACGTGTCATAGGCCCTATCCTAAATCCAGTGAAGCCCTTTTGTGCAAAGCAATGATGACGGCACGTGTTTCTTTGCAGTTAACCATGATTGACAGAGGAAGAACAATGATTCCAAGCATCACCCTCCTTTTGAAGCTTCCAGTCTGTTATTCGAACTCAACCAGAATGACAGAGTGATCTCTAGCCTTGTCCTCGTCAACACTTACACCTGTGTTAATGAGAGAATCACTGACATGGTGTCAGCTGGTCCTTTTGTGGCAGGACTGAAATGTTTAATGGGGATTCAGTTCATTTGCATGGCAAAGAGGGACTTTGCAATTAATTGCAATTCATCTGATTACTCTTCATAACATTCTGGAGTAAATGCAAATTGCCATCATACAAACTGAGGCAGCAGACTTTGTCAAAATTAATATTTGTGTCATTCTCAAAACTTTTGGCCACAACTGTACATTTACAAACAGTGGATATGGCAGTCGGAGATTGCCCCTTATAACTTTAAGTTTAGAAATACAAAAACTGTAATATTAGGCAACATCATGGCACAACACCATACTGGCAGCAAATTAATTACTTTTATTAATTCAATGAAATTTGTGTAATGCAACAATCAAAACATGATTTACTCACCACCCACTCAATCAATTAGATATTTTCAACTTTGACATTTATTTGACATTTGTCTGCTGTATAGGGAACAGCTGGGAGCAGTTCTATAAAAGCAGAGTCCAGCAGATCTCTAATAAAATCCGTTTATTTGTCCTATGCACAGTATACGGCAAGGGTGTGTGTTTAGTGTGTGAGCGTATGTGTGGTGCAAGAGCGTCAGTGTAGATGAGGATAGAGTCTTATGAGTGTGTTTTGAGGTATTGCAGGTAGAGTCAGTGCACGTGAGTGTTGGTGGTCACCCATTGATTAGCTGTTCACCAGTGTCATTGCTTGGTGGTAGAAGCTATCTCTGAGCATGTTGGTAATACCTGATGGGTGGGCAGGACAGTCGGTGATGTCTACACCAAGGAACTTGATGTTCTTGACCATAGCCACTGCAGCCATGTTGATGTGGATGAGGTATCCCTCCTCTGCTTTCTGTGGTAAACAATCACCTCTTTGGTTGAGATCTGTAGTCTTGAAGCAAACTCGCCACCCTGCACACCTCAAGAGAGACTTGGTGGAAGACTAGAGACCAAGATTAGCAGAATAAGTGCTGGATTCCCAGCTGACAAGGTTGAGGTAAATTATATTAGCATAGCAACCTTTTTACACACAGATGGTTGAAAATGTTGTGTCTGGATCCCTGCTCACTGTGCCACTATGTCTAGGTGCAGCCGTCAGGATCAAGATTAGGCAGAGAGAAGGTCACACTCTTTTTGGGGGACACTGGTGTCTCTCTGGGCTGGTTTGCACTGCGTGGTGCACACAGTGCCCACTATTTCCATTACTTGGCACTACGCAGCACCACCCTCAGGAGATGACGTAAACTCTGTAGAGCACAGACAGGCTTGATAAGGTTACACACAGACACAGACATACACAAGCAGATAGACAGACACTCACAGACAAGACACACAGATTAATACACACACACACACACACACACACACACACACACACACACACACACACACACACACACACACACACACACACACACACACACACACACACACACACACACACACACACACACACACACACACACACACACACACACACACACACACACACACACACACACACACACACACCATCTATCAGAAAATGAACCACTGCATGCACACACAACTGCGCCTTGCTGTGCAGTTCTATGCTGACTTCTGAAGCTGCCCTCAGTAGCTGGTAAGATAATGGTAAAGTGTTTTTACAAAAGCTTATGCCTGTAGAACTGGGAGCAACCCTCCAGCACCTGGAATAGAACACAACAGGTTATTACATTTCAGTAATTGAACATATGCACGTATCCAGAGTGACTTACAGTAGTGAGTGCATATATTTTCATAATGGTCACCAGTGGGAATTGAACCCACAATCCTGGCATCACAAGCAGCATGCTATACCAACTGAACCACACGTGATCAACATCAAATCCTATGGTCAGGAGTTGACAAGACAGCACAAAAACATCTGGGACCAGACTATACATCCACATGGTCAGCTGCAGAGAGCATGCAGGAAAATGTATATGGCTCCACTACAGACAATGAGATGGATAATGTCCAATGGGTTTGAGTTGGGATGCCAGATGCTATTGAAACGTGTGTCCAGATGGTAACTTTGTCTGTAGACTGAGGGTCCGGGACAAACGCCAGAGGGACAGTTCTGTCTGCTCTACCTTCTGGGTGAAAAACACTGTAATATAACGGACAGGAACTAAACCCAACAGTCAGAGGTTCCACTAATATAATATGGAATTGTTTTACGATGGTCATACCATGGATCATTTAGCTATTTTATTTGGAATTGTAGAACCCTTTAGGTAAAAAAATATATATATTTTGGGGATAAAATATTGAATTTGGCCTACTACTATAGCCCATAGAAACGCATTGAATAACACAGTAATAAATGGAAAAAAAGAGTCAAAAAATTAAGTGTCTGTCCAATATCTACGAGATATAAGAATGCTCAGGAAATATTTGTAGTTTTTTTGGACACATATTTAACCCCTTATTTTTGATGGCACAACACTACCTCCATACTTCCATTCATTTGTATGGCTTACCTCCAGACAATTCCCTTGACCGTTGTGTGGGTCATAGAGCAAATGGAGAACACCATCGTGTTCATATTTCTATAGTGTGGTGATATTCGTTTGTTTGGACGCTACAGACATTCTCTTGAGAAGACTGACAAACACCGCTGTAGCTCGGCCACCTTCCACCGCAGATGTGGAAGGCCAACATAGGAGGATGCAGTGGATTGAGACGCAGCCGTTGCAAAAAGACAGATAACTCTTGCTTAAACTGACGGATTTTGATGGGGAATTTTTTTAATTACGTTACTTAGGTTGCCGCACAGAATTTCATATTAACAAAGTTGAGAAATAAATATAGGAGGCCTATCCTTTAGAAAGCTGATGGGATCCTCCTCTTTTTAACATGGGCTTATAAGAACACATTACATTCCATGCATCAACCAGCTATGAGGAGCTGGCTCTCGCTGAGTAACAGGTGATCCTATTGTGCTCAAACTGTGAATGGCAGGGCTCTCACGAAGTGCTTGATTTGATTTTCGATTGCATTTGCTTTGATGTCAGAGTGGTTAGTGGGACAATAGAATGCGGAGTGCTAGACCATTAGCCACTAGCCGTTAGCAAGTTTGGTAGGCTGCTAATGACCATCAGCGGTGTCAGAGGGCAGTTTTGGAGAAGCCTAGTTACTGCGATTCAACGGTCAAGTGGAATTTGACTGCGGTCATGACACTCGTGACTGCCAGTACTATGGTCACTGTATAAGCCATAGCACAAAACCTCTCTGTCCTCCATACCTGCTGGGACAGATTACAAGTTGTTCACTGCTGTCGTTCCCTATGAGACTGAACCCCCAAAGCCAGGTCCTACAGAACTCTCCAACCCCTACTGCAGATGTCCAGAATCCTTGGACACATAAAATATTTGTTTCTAAATAAAAGGCTTTTTGGCAGCCTGTATTACATTAGCCACTGTGTCATAACTCAGTGAAAATCTGCCTCCTGGTTGAAGCTTTCAGTTTGTTGTTGATTAGGAGCAGTTGTGTAGAAATCAGACCCAGCTCTCCCTAGCCCAGTGGAACCTTTATGGACTATTTCAGTCTAATGCCACATTCTATCATGACCTCAGGTGGGCCTGGGTTCATAAATCCTCTGCCTTCCACATAGCTGACCTTTGAACTCTAACCTATAGACTTAGAATGACCTCGTAAGAGCTTTGTATCTGCATATCGCTCAGACATTGTTTTGGAAAACCCTGCACTACGTGATCCACTGAGGGAGTAGTGACAATTTCAGCAAGGCAGCTTCATCAGTAACAAATAAACTGATGATTAATGATCATTTAGCCACACGCTGACACACAGAGAGAGAGGTTGGGCTGGGTTATATCATGAGATACTACTGTTGCTTCAACTCAAACACACAACATAAACTCAAGAAAACACAATTTTTGCTATTGTGTCAACATTGTTTTTACACAGACAACAATGACTGAAAGGGTTTTATCTGGGCAGACAAGATGTGAAATCAAACAAATGCTAATATACCTTATATTTTGAACAAATGTAGCAATCAATCACAACATTTTCCTCTAATTTCCTCTCTATAATCCCCCCCCCCACACACACACATACTGTCCATACATCTGAGATGACAGGCATTTCCCAACCTGCTCTCACGGTCGGCCCTGCTGGGTCCAAAGTCATCACAGTTAACAACGTGTAAAGATAGACTCGCGGGTGGTCGAGATTAGAAGGAGAACGGGTTTGGTCTGCCAGCAGGGTCTCGCCACTGAACTCCTGAACCCCCTCTCCTGCTCACGGGGTAAACCTTTTAGCACACACGCCAGTCTCAGTGAGTTCACACCGAGGTCTCTAGCCTTTCACACATCAACTGCTAATGAGGCCTCAAAAACTGAGAGGAAGGTGAAGAGATTCTGACCTCCATTCAGGAACGTCAGCTTGGGGGGGGGGGGGGGGGGGGGACTGTACAGAACTTAGTTCTAATGAATATAGACATGGAACCAGAAAAAATGTGTGGCGCTGCGAGTGAGTGAGAGATGTGATTTGTGAGGTGGCCCAAAAAAGAAATTAATACAATTAAAAAAGACACTTACATGTTCGTATGGAAAATATATAGTTACGTAAAATATGCTGTATTTTACTTCACAGATGCCCTTCCCTCTAACTGAAAATTAAAATAGAATCCTTTCACAACTGCATTTCCCATAATTGTAGGTCAATGTGGTTCAAAATAGCCCCTCGTCATACAGCGTAACAATTACATAAGTACTATGAAGGGATGCCCACTGTAGGTGAAATTATTTCACATGGTCATACAGAGGACGACAGTGAAAATATAATCATTTCCATAATACAGTGGTATAACAGATCTCATTTTTTTATTGAGGAGAGTCAAGTTGGGCTTTCCATTTTTAGAAAATAAACCAATTACAATATTACAAATAATGAAATTGTTACATCATTCACAGGGTTACAGTCAATGTACATTTATACAGAAATACAGGACCTCCCACATCAGTCACAGTGGTCAGGGCCGGCACTGTTCTACGAGGGCTACAACAGGCCAGGGGAGACAGGGCCATCTTCAGCCTGTCTTCACCAACAGCCAGAGAGGTGAGAACATAGGGGAGGAAGGGGGATGTGGGGGGATAAGACAACGTAAGGAACACAAGGAAATTTGTCACAACTAGACTGCTATTAGCCACCATGTCAGCAGAGGGGGCTCTGACGCTTTCCGTAAGAGAGTTATCCACAGGAGCCATTTTCTATACACACAGAACTGACTGCCACAAAGGCAGGCAGGCAGACTGCTGCTCGGGGCATATTTGGATGGTCCACAAACACAGACCAATGAGTACGAGCCGGCACAGCTTGTGTTTATGCACACTGTCATGTAATTGTAACATTGAGACATAATGGTTTTCCTCCGTCCTACAAAAATCAGAACACAGTAGGGGAAATGTTCTTTGCGCCCGCAGTGCATTGAATCAACATCTCAGATACATTGATTTTGATTTATAAATAAAAGATTGTTATGCACTAGTTAATAACATGCGCATTGACAGTGAAACATCAACAGTATCTGCAGATACAAGCCATTGAAACAAAGACAAGCGTTTTAGATGTACAAAACCGCAGAGGACAGAGTTCTGTGATACTGGAGCAAGTTATCTTGTTTATTCCAAACAAAGAACCCTACTGCAAAACAAACACAGTTATATTCTGCTCTCAATGTTTAATCATAATGCATCTATGCTCCTTTATTTCTGATCTGTCGCATGAGCCTGGACATTGAAAACGGAGAGTATGAAGGAGATTGCCCCGCACTGTTAAATAATTGTAGTGATGGTAGCCCAATATTTTATGTTTGTGAAGCACATAGTCCATCAAAAATAAAAAAATAACTACAGTATATATTTCATTTTCTTCTCTTCAGAAATGGAGCAGACATTTGAGACATGCTCTTACTCATGCTCTTATGCTCTTACTCATGAAAAATGGAAACTCATGAAAGTGTAAAGTTGCTGTCTTGAATATGCCTGTTATTTAAGTGGCCTTGGGAAGAAAAACACACAATCATTCAACAGAAAGCTATATGTGTGTGTTTATACCTTTTTAGCTTCTCCTCGTCTTCAACTAGCGGAAAAATCTCAACAATCTAAAAATATCCTTGATTCCATCTATGTATAAAGTAACCCATATGCTACTGAGTGAGACATCACATGAGATATTGTGGCATAATGACCATCATGGATTCACACAGGGAAGTCTAATCCTCACAGTGTGAGCAGAATCTATTCTGAACCCCCCTTCCCCCATCAGAATCCCATCAGATCGATTAATCACATACTACAGGTCCATTACAATGGGCCCAGAAAGGACCACTGTGCCAAGGGGTTTTATCAGAAGGCACTTTGAAACAGTACCACAGAGCTCTACTGGAGGCTATCAATGTGTTAAAAATAAAAGGAAGAGGGACGACAGCTTTTTCTCCGGCGAATAGCAAATGATAGCTCTGGATGAACTATGGGTGAATAAACACGGTTTCTTTCTGCCATTAGGTTCAGATACAGAAGAAATAAATACTTCACACAGTGCTTTCAGAAGTCTCCATAGCTCCACACTGAGCAACCAATAAAAGTGTTGACTCAACTCCTTATGAATCTATATTCTCTCAACAAAGTAACACACCAAAGCTACTCCTCCAAGAATAATTCAAGAAAATAAAAACACTTTCTTAATACCTATATTTACGTTCCTATAACTCTAAATACAAGTCCACCACTACTGTGTGTTTTAGTTCATCATTATAACATTTCTTCATACTTTATTTTGATTGAATGTCACATGGGGAAACATAGTTCGTTTAACCACCCCCTGCTTAATCACCTTAATATGACACTATCACCAAACAGCTCAGAGAGCATGAATGGTGACATTTGCAAGTGACACAAGACTCCGTCTGTCTGTCTTCAGCACAAATATTAGTGCTGTACTGCTGAGCCTGATTTCCTGAACAGAAATTGCCCTGACAGTGGGATATCTGTCTATATCTTGGGAAGACTGACTCCGGCTGCTGGCTCTTTACTGAATATCACTGAGGTGCCCTCAAATATTAGAGTGTTTTGAGATGGAAAGGAAGATTTTTTAGCAATTTATTTTGTAAAGGAAACAGCACGGTGGCATCAGTGACAGTTGGGTCACAGAATAATTGACCCTGCAATGACTAACAGTGAGAGTGATGTACTTCCTACTGTTTCGTCTGTCATGGAGTCTGCACTGGAATATGCACGGTGACACAGTACTGTTGACAGAAAACTAAAGGGAGGATGATGTTACAGAAGCTGGATGAAAACCCCAATGCTCCTGCCCAAGGTTTGTAAAGACTCTGGATGGCCATATGGGTTAGTGGGTGGAATAAGATGGGGACTAAGTGACAGATGAGAGCTAAGGTGGGATTTCACTCCTTTTGTGCTGAGGGGTCAAATGCTAAGGCCTATATAGGACACCTCTCCTGTTCTGTTCAGACAGCAAAGTGCCTCAAAACAGACAGCGGACACCCGATGATGCTTAAGGAAGGACAACCTTTTGTGGAAGAACCTCCGCTTACATAGCCACCTGCTGTGAGACCAACACGGGGCCCTCAGGTTGTGTGTTGCCTACATAAATTCTGTCTGTTTTTTAAACAGACCTGGTCTGTCAACATGACAACATGCAGAGTCACAAAGTCATGGATCTGAGAAAGCAGAGCACAGAGGACAGTGGGAGGAGAAGAGCAGGGGATCTGAGGCGTGTGTTTAGCTCTGAGGAGAAAGAGACAGAATCACTGCCTGGTCAGCGGGGCTGTGATCAGGCTGTGGACCCCTACTAGGAATGAACATGTCTGAGCAATTGGCTCCAGATAGAGATCCATGTCTGGCTCCTCAGTCTATATCGAGTACTGGGCCTGTCTCAGTGGATCTATCCATTAGCATCTCTGCAGTACTGATCTCATTTGCCTGAGTTTGTAAACTGTGTGATCTACCATCTCTAGGAATCCATGGGTTTGACTAACACAGCACCCCCCAGGCTCCCTAACCCCTCAAACAACACATCGGCCTCAATGGCATTGATAATGATAGATAGCTTTCCATTCATCAGACAGCTATTCACATAAGCCATACAGTAAATGCATTATGTATGTATAAAATGAAAATAGAAGTCTCAAGGACTCCACTTATCAGAAATTTTTGTGCACCAACAATGATTTCCTAAAATTCCACAAGGGCATGGAGGCCCATTGTATCGTACGATCTGTGTTCACACACCCTGCCAATAGACTACTTGGAAAAGCTGTCACAAGTGCTCCCCATCATCCATGATGTACAATAATTATAATAATATGCGTAAAATAATCCACTATCCCATGCTAATTTTACTTACTGCCCAGTCGTGAAAAGATTTGTCCGTGACCATACCAATGTGAGATAACCATATGTGGTGTTAAAACCCTAACACTTCAATATAATGTTACTTTAAATAAAAAAAGAATCTGGAAAAAAAGCTAAATATAATGTAAGCACATTATATTTTGTAAAGTGTATCAAATCCAAGCGCTTACAGGACAGTGTTCTGTAAAGTGTAACATATCAAAGCTCTGTGAAATCAATCATTAACTCAGCATGCTATCAAACACTAGCCCTTCAGCTTTGGGAGCTGTTGCTTTGTAACACAGAGCACATTTAGCCACGCACGCACGCACGCACGCACGCACGCACGCACGCACGCACGCACGCACGCACGCACACACACAGTGAAGTTTAAAACACGGGGGTAAACTCTACACTCTTAGAAAAAAAGGGTTCCAAAATGGTCCTTCGGCTGTCCCCATAGGAGAAGCCTTTTTGTTCCAGGTGGACCTCTTTTGGTTCCATGTAGAAACCTCTGTGGAAAGGGTTTTTACATGGAACCAAAAAGGGTTCTTCAAAGGGTTCTCCTATGGGGACAACTGAAGAACCATTTTAAGTTCTAGATAGTACCTGTTTTTCCAAGAGTGCAGATAATGTGACAACCAAAACATATGTGCCCTCCTATGTAAACATTATAGGGAAAACACCCATAATATGTCATTTTTTTCCATACATCCATGGAGGAAGTACTGTATGTTTGCTGTTTATTACACTGATTCTTCAAAATCCACAACTAACATTTTGCAAAAATGAAAATGAAATGAATAATAACAAAGAAAAACCTCCCTCTAGTCACCCAAAGAAACAATTTAAATCCATCACTTCCAGGTCTTAGTAACTATGTCCGGCTCATAGTGATGACATCACAGTCCCATTGTCAAGTGCATCTGATATGTACAGGATCATGACATCATCTGAGGTACACAGGGAGGATGTTCCACTTGGCAGGTTGTGATGTTTTCATTGAAAAAAATATAAACTTTCCCACGGTGAGAGGAAGCATGGTGAAAGAAAATCTTCAACATTTTCACACAGAAAAATGAAATGACTTGTTATGAGAAAAGGTATTTTGTTTTAATTTTTTAAGTGTTGCTATAAGTTGGTTGTTCATGGTAGTAGTTTCTACCAAAAGATGTCCAAGTCAACCATGGAGTGTAGATAAAGTTCCTCAGTCTATTCTGCTGTTTGCTTTTGGGGAGGCAGCAAAGATTTATGTTTGTTTCCTGTTTCTGAAGTTAAAAAAAAAACATATAATATTTCATTTTCTTTTTGAAAGTGATGGTCTTGAAATCTCCCATTTTTCATTGTCTTCTTGTCTGTTGCCCTTTTAAAGGGTAGTCTTTCTAGTCAGTTCACCTAGTTTACATCTATACTTATAGACTCCTTGAGTTTTCTCAACTTTTTTTTCTTTACAAAATTATTTACAAAATTCTTAAATCAAACAAACCAAAAAATGTAAGAAAAAGGTTCACCGTAAAAAAAAAACGAGGTGGAAGATGGAAGTAGAAATATGTCGCTGGTCAGTAACCTCTCATGATCCTGGTTCCAAGAAGGAACCTTGTTGGCCACATTGATTGATGTCTGGTCATGTAGACCCGCTGGCCACAAACCTTCAGAGCTGATCCTGAAAGGTTATGGGGACTTTGGATGAGGGGATAGAGGAGGACAGGAGAGGGATTGAAAAAGGGGACCGTGGAAGGACGGTAGTTTGTAGGAAGACATGTTTCACAGTCAAGCAAAAACACCTCCACTCCATCCATGAACCCAGAGCCTTGCATCCCAATCCCCTCTTCTCTGCTCCTCTCCTCTGCTCTCCTCTCCTCTGCTCTCCTCTCCTCTCCTCTGCTCTCCTCTCCTCTGCTCTCCTCTCCTCTCATCTGCTCTCCTCTCCTCTCATCTGCTCTCCTCTCATCTGCTCTCCTCTCCTCTGCTCTCCTCTCCTCTGCTCTCCTCTCATCTGCTCTCCTCTCCTCTCATCTGCTCTCCTCTCATCTGCTCTCCTCTGCTCCATTCTGGATGGTCAAACTTCCACAGACTGGATCTGGTTAATGGAGGCACGCATCATCTGCACACTGTTCAGGATCTTCTTCTGGTGGCCTGCTAACGTCACGCCCACGCTCAGGATGTCACTGTGGCAGGAGACACAACCACAGGAGTCAGGAGTAAGCCATCACAGACGACACAACAGGTTTTATTGCACAAGTCACATGGCATAAGCCAATGTAAAATCAACAAGTTAGATCAAGGCTAAATACTGGGCCCCAGTCTGACAAATTCCTAATTCAGTCCAAGGCATGACTGTTTACAGTAATTACTCTGTTTGTTGAACAACTTCTTCCATTCAGGAGACAATGGTCTTTTTTTGCTTCCTAACTCCATGGACTGATGAGCCTTATTTTTGAAAGTATTGTAACCAGTGTTGTGGCTGGAAAAGAATTTCAAACAGAATTGTGCTGATATCCGACGTGACCTTAGGAGGATATTCAGAGATATAGAGACAAGAGATAATGAGCAGAATAATGTGTGTCTTACTAAACAGACATCTGAATGAGTCTATCTGCTAATAGATGTCTTTATTAAGTCTACTGAGGCAGGAATGTATTCCTAAACATCACAATGTCTGTTAATTCTCCTATATCTTTTCTTTCTTTAAACTGTTGTATAAGAAACCTGGCAGCCACATGGCCAGAGTCTCTACGCTCTGTTCTAGCTCAGAGCAGTTGTGCTGCACAGTTATTATCTCCTAATGACATACAGTGAGAGGCATATTTATGATGAGCCAGGGGCTGAGCCTGGCCGTCATCCAGGCTTTAAGGTATGATACTGTCAAGGAATAGCCCACCTCCTCCTCATCCTTATCATCCTTATCAGAAACACAGGTCTGGGGTCAGCACTTACTCCATGGTCATCTGGGAAACCACATCAAAGCTGGCGAAGTCAGCATTGGCAAAGTTGTCTTTGTACTGGCCCATCTTGATGGCATCTAGCCACTCGTCCACAGTACTGAAGCTGGAGAAGTCTGGAACACTGCGGTCCAGGAGAGGAAGATGGACACTGGAGGGGGACACAGACACAAAGAGTCAAACACAGCTTTAGAGACAGTGTCAGTACTCTGTCACTTCTATGATGGCAATCAGTACAGTACACAATAGTGGAGGGCCTACAATAGACTAGTCAATAACCTAGCCTTCAGGACAAAAGAAAGTAACAGTGGACATTTTCCTAATCGATTTTGAAGAAAATTCTAATTGAGGACAACAGATGGATACTGGCAGGATTAGTGCCAGTGTCCACACAGTGTTTCTATTCCACACACCACCAACAATGTAAATATAGAGTAGGATATACGGAATTCAGTATATTTTAACATTCATAGGAAACTGACACCCAGAGAAAATGTGATTGGAAATGTTTTATTTTAAAATTGTGTAACTGTTTCAAATCATGATTTGCTTAAAGCATTCATGGAAATTACTTGATCTATCAAACCAAAGGGGATTTATTTACATAACCACTTGGCGCCAAAAGAAACAGGAGACACAATGTTCGGTAGAAATAAATTGTACCATGAATATCAAAACTGTAACCCAAAATTGAAAACATTGAAGGAATCATGTCCTTTGAAATGTCAAAGTGTTTTCCCATCTTTGAGGTCAGATGCATTAAATGATTTTGGATTATATAGTATCTATGGAAATAGGAAAGTAATACTGGAACACAGTCCTGAATATTGAGATGACTGGCAAGGAGAGACAGAGGGACACTCGTCTCAAACACACTAATACACAGACAGACAGACAGACAGACAGACAGACAGACAGACAGACAGACAGACAGACAGACAGACAGACAGACAGACAGACAGACAGACAGACAGACAGACAGACAGACAGACAGACAGACAGACAGACAGACAGACAGACAGACAGACAGACAGACAGACAGACAGACAGACAGACAGACAGACAGACAGACAGACAGACAGACAGACAGACAGACAGACAGACAGACAGACAGACAGACAGACAGACAGACAAGACTAATAGAAAGATAAACTGACAGAGATCTAAGGAGAGCGTGCTAAGTGTTCCACTCACCCTGATGACAGAGGGGTCATGGCCTTCAGACTGTTGGGGTTGCGGATCATCTTGTCCAGGTTGTTGACAATTTGGCTGAACTTGGGCCGGTTGTTACGGTCCTTCTGCCAGCAGTCCAGCATGAGCTGGTGCAGGGCCGAGGGGCAGTCCATGGGGGGGGGCAGCCGGTAGTCCTGCTCGATGGCATTGATCACCTGCAGGGGGAGACACAGATCTCTAAGGGTTGCTATGAGGCTCTAAAAGGAGGAGAAGGGAGAGGAGAGAGACAGAAATCCTATTGGAGAGCATCCTCTCACAATTCTCACAAACTACTTCTTCTATGACCAGAGTGCTATTTGGCTAACATGTTGATTAATATTTCAGTGATTTCAAATGAGAACTATGTTCTTGAAAAACAGTATGCACTGAAAGATAAAACCATAGCAGCGTTACACAAGTAAAAACACATGCCCACACACAAAACATAATCCTGCAAGCAGTATTATTATTATTATACTTCTCTGGGATATCTGGGACACTATCCCACCTCAACAACAGCCAGGGAAATTGCAGGGCGCCAAATTCAAAACCACAGAAATCTCATAATTAAAATTCCTCAAACATACAAGTATTATACACCATTTTAAAGATACATTTCTCGTTAATCCAGCCACAGTATCTGATTTCAAAAAGGCTTTACGGCGAAAAGCGCACCTTGAGATTATGTTAGGTCAGCGCCAAGTCACAGAAAAACATATAGCCATTTTCCAAAGAAGGAGAGGTGTCACAAAACTCAGAAATAGCGTTAAAATGAATCACTAACCTTTGATGATCTTCACCGGATGGCACTCCCAGGACTCCATGTTAGACAATAAATATCTGTTTTGTTCGATAAAGTTAATCTTTATGTCCAAAAACCTCATTTGAAATTGGTGTGTTATGTTCAGAAATGCATTGTCTTAAACAAACATCCGGTGAAAGTGCAGAGAGCCACATCAAATTATAGAAATACTCATTATAAACATTGATAAAAGATACAAGTGTTATGCATGGAATTATAGATAAACTTCTCCTTAATGCAACAGCTGTGTCAGATTTCAAAAAGACTTTACGGCAAAAGCACACTTTGTGATTATGTTTGGTCAGCGCCAAGTCACAGAAAAACATACAGCCATTTTCCAAAGAAGGAGAGGTGTCACAAAACTCAGAAATAGTGTTAGAAATATTCACTTACCTTAATGATCTTCATCGGAATGCACGCAATGCACTGAATCCCAGTTCCACAATAAATGTTTGTTTTGTTCGATAAAGTCCATAAATTATGTCCAAATACCTCTGTTTGCGTGTTTAGTTCACAAATCCAAATTCACATGGCGCAGGCACTTAGTTCAGACAACAGTTCCATTACAGTTTGTAGAAACATGTCAAACGATGTATAGAATCAATCTTTAGGATGTTTTTATCATCAATTTTCAATAATGTTCCAACCGAACAATTCCTTTGTCTTTAGAAAGGAAAAGGAATGCAGTTAACTCTCACGAGCACGTGCATGACTGAGCTAATGGCATTCTGCCAGACACCTCACTCAAACAGCTCTTATTATCTCCCCCTTCACAGTGGAAGCATGAAACAAGGTTCTAACGACTGTTGACATCCAGTGGAAGCCTTAGGAAGTGCAATATGACGCCATAGACACGACTTGAAAAACTACACACCTCAGATTTCCCACTTCCTGGTTGGATTTTTTCTTAGGTTTTTGCCTGCCATATGAGTTCTGTTATATTCACAGACATCATTCAAACAGTTTTAGAAACGTCAGAGTGTTTTCTATCCAAATCTACTAATGATATGCATATTCTATATGCATATGGGCACCTTATTCATCCAAGCTACTCAATACTGCCCCCCAGTCCCAAAGAAGTTAACAAAAACAATATTTTTTTAAAGGTTTTGGCTTGGCTGCATACTTACTGTACCAGTTAAGCATCACAGTAAAGTATCAGGCTAATAGTAATGGCTCTCCACATCCATGCAGATTGTGCCAGCAGTGATTTAATCTTAGTCAGTCTGGCCTTTAGAAACTGTGTACAGTAATGTTCCTGCTATTCAAATATCTACGTTTTGCCAACTCTATGGTCATTGTTATACCAAAAAGGTCTAGTCTGACAGAGTTGCCAGTGGTGTTGTTGGTGGTGGGAGAGGGTGTGGGGGGAGTGTAAGTAGCTCTGGATAAGAATGTCTGCTAAATGACTCAAATGTAAATGTGAAAAAATGGGGGAGGGATCAGGGAGGAGTGGGGAACAACTGGCCCAGAGGAGGGTTCTGACAAGGACCCACGATCCCCTGCTCATTATCACCACCATTATGTATCTCCATTCAGGCCCAGATTAATCTCATTCAGAGGCCTCCCTCCCAACCAAGACCCAGATGGAGTAGAAACACTATCTAGAGCCCATAATAAGATAACCGTCGAGCTCCTCAGTCCCTCTTAGCGCATTAGTGTTCACACTTTCAATTTGAAACTATTTTCATTATCTCTCTCCCCATAATTTGCTCTCTTCTCCACCACCCAGAGGGAGCCTGGAAACAGAGGCTCCAGTCAAGTCAAGAGCAGGAATAGTCTGCGGAGCGTTGCCTAGCATTCCAAATCATCTTATTATCGCTCTGTGGTAACTGGGTGGCTTTCATATTAAACCCGGGTTCGAAAGCTGCTATGTAGCCATGGGAAGAGAACCACCATGACAAAATGGATTCAGGAATAACATTCAGGAATAATCAGACGTCGTTCGAAATGATTTGTAAGCATTTGATGCCATGCTTAAAGTGGTTCTGTTTGACAAATGATATACAGATATATAAAGGTCTATAAATACATACGTCTTGATTGGTCATGTCCCAGTAAGGTCTCTCTCCATAGGACATGACTTCCCACATGACGATGCCGTAGCTCCAGACATCACTGGCGGACGTGAACTTCCTGTACTGGATGGCTTCAGGGGCTGTCCATCGGATAGGGATCTTCCCTCCCTGAGAAACACAACACAATGAGGGAACAACCTTATAGATGGAAGTGAGACGGAAACCTGATCGTCACAGTGTCCTGGCTCTGCAGAGAGATATTATTCACAGCAACAATACTCTGTAATCCAAACTGGGAGATGGATATAACTAAACTCCTGGGAGTGGATGTGTGTGACATGGAATAACGTAAAAATGGAGGAGAGGGACAGGTGAGGGGCCTTTGTTATGATGGGTAATGTGGTGTGTGAGGTGTGTGTGTGTGTGTGTGTGTGTATGTATATGTGTGAGTGTGTGCGGTGACGTCATGGTACTCACCAGGGCGCTGGTGTAGGTGGGATCTGACGTGTCGTCCTCCAGGAATCGGGACAGGCCGAAGTCGGACACCTTGCAGACCAGGTTGCTGTTGACCAGGATGTTGCGTGCGGCCAGGTCGCGGTGGACGTAGTTCATGTCGGCCAGGTACTTCATGCCAGAGGCGATGCCACGCAGCATGCCCACCAACTGGATCACTGTGAACTGACCGTCGTTTTGCTGCAAAACAAAAGGATCACAATATGATACATCCCCAGGTCTGAGACGTCCCTCTGTGGGATATGATTGAATAGATATGGCATAGACTAGGCAGGGCTGGGCTCGGTCTGGCAGGCTGCAGCTGTTCTCCCTGGATTGGCCAAGGCTTTACCCCATACATGTGGAGTGTCTGGATCTGGGCTGCAGCTGTGCCTCCACCTGCACCCTCACCACCCACCACGAGGACCAGAGATCAACTAGGGAATATCCGGGAGGATCATGACGAGAGATGAGAGAGTATGAGCGTAGACTGACAGGGATGGGGTGGGGACACAGATGGACCACAGACGGACTAGGCCCAGCTGTGTATTCCTCTAGGGATCTTCCCAGTTTATGGTTAGCCAGATCCTCTATGCCTGTGTCTCTGAGTCTCCTCTGAACTCTTCGTTGCTCATTAGCAGAGCAAGGAGTTCTCCTCACGTCCATCAGCTCCTCATGCACCTCATGCACCACAGCAATTAAGTCTTATGCATTATTCATGAGGCTGAATTCCCTAATAAATACACAGCTCCTCGTAATCCCTGCATCCCTGCACTGTGTTTGCATATACTTTAATTGGGAAGATTCTTCCACCAAAGTAATTTGGATCGGGTTAGCAGACAGAGAGAGGCATCATTTATATCATATAGATCTATGGCTAATACATGCTCTATGCAATTTATGACTCAATCCCAATTCTAGTCATAATGGTAGAGATAATTGTTTTCTGAAGAAAGCTTTCTTTTTGATCGTTATATGGCCCCCCAGCATTTGATACTTCCTCTGCCCGTTGTTGTCTCCATCCATCTATTAGCTGTGATTGATCTAGTCCTCTCTCCCTTGCAGATGCTTCATAGAAGAGGGGGCTGCACCAGGTGATCCTTCAGCTGGCAGCTCCCATCTAAGGTGGTCTCCTCTGCTGCTCCACCCTCTTTCACAGAGCGCCATGTTCTAAAGCGCTGACGTGTTCAGACAATGTTGTCAAAAGCTGTCACAGTGAGGTGCCACAGTGACACTGTTGCTTGGAATACAATGTGCTGTCAAATATGCTTAACACACAGAAACACACAGACACATACACACACAACCCATCAACTTCAAGAGTGAGTTGGCACACAGTGTGTCAGAGGTATGAAGCAGAATGCTAATAAAGTTAATGTTTTGCTTCTCTAGCAGTAGACAGAGCAGCAGTCTGCTGACAGGCGGCTGGCTGGATCCCTTTTTAAAGGCAGGATTTTAAAAGAAGAGTTTACGTCTCAGGTTTATAATATCCTCCCATAGCTCAGAGCTGACACTTGTCAGTGTGCTTTCTGCCCTGAGTCGTGAAAGCCTTACTCAGTATGATCTATGTAGAGGTAGACAATCCCAATGTGATGAGGAGTGACAACTAGGCTAGGACAGAGGTGGTGGAGGGAGGTGTTATCCATATAGACACAGTAGAAACATCAGACATTTACAAACATAAACATAGTGATTCATATCAAACATGAAACCCTTGGCCCTTATTGAATTGATTTGTTTTCCATATTTAATCATTCACTCACAATAGATTTACAGTGAAGTAACTCTAATAAGAAAAATGGTAATCCTTTATTTTTGTGAAGATCAGACATGTCCAATTTCCATTAATCCCTAGCTCTTTCCTACTCAGTTTTTTTCTCACTCACTTCAAACTGACAATGAGTCCAATTAGAGGATATGAAAGCTTGTGGACACACAGTCACATGCTCCCGTTCAGCTGAAATGCTACAGACAGACGGCACAGGACTGGCTGACAACAGACAGCGGCCTTTCACCTACAAGCCAACTTCATTCTCTGAAAGATGGCATGTTTTCTTCTTACAGCGCTAATCATTCGAAACCCTCCCAAAGGATGAGGTGAGGTTAGATATCTGGAATGTATGTAGACGGTACTATAAGTTCATAGGTCCTTGTCCTTCTCTGTGACTCAAACAGAAGGAGTGAATGTGGGTTAGTATGATAAATACAGAATGAGAGCATAACTAACTGAACTGAACTGCTGGACTCTCTTCCTCACTAGTGCCTATAGTGAGCTACAGTACTGTACTTTTTACTGTAGTCAAACATGGAGATCAAGGGGAAATGCTGAATAACAGGCAGCACAAGTTGTAGCAGAGTGTAAATCAATAATTGGACTAGACAGACCCTCAGGGAGCATTAAGACCGCAGCCTGATTGGGTAGAGAATGATCTCTCTAAGGACTTGTGGTGGACACTATGCTAAGTAAAGAGGAGACTCATATGATTAATGTTCTGCATGTTATTCACTTTAACCTGGATGGGTTGGCATTAGTGTGTGTATTTAGCAGTCATTTCCCAGAGTGTGTGTGCGTATGTGCCTGTGTGTCTACCTGTTTATCTGCACAGCCATTAGTGTTAATATTTGACTCAGATTCAAACACAGCGTAACTCACTCTGAGGAAAGAGTCCAGTGATCCGTTCTCCATGAACTCAGTGATGATCATGACGGGGGCGCTCTTGGTGACCACACCCTCCAGGTGGATCACGTTGGGGTGGTCAAACTGACCCATGATGGACGCCTCAGACAGGAAGTCCCGCCTCTGCTTCTCTGTGTAGCCCGACTTCAGCGTCTTGATGGCCACAAACATCTCCCTCTTGCCTGGGAGCCTCAGGTTCCCACTGCATACCTCTCCGAACTCTCCTACAAGACACAACATAGAGGCAGAGAGACAGTTAATGAGAGGAGATGTCTGACAGAGGTTACAAACATTAAAATGATGAGGCAAAATATGATTAATTGGAATACAGGCAGCATTCAAAATCATTATTTTGTAAAAAATGACTGGCCTTTCTCTTTACCTGCGCCAATGACTTGCTCAATCTTCACACAGGAAGTGTCAATCTCCTTAGCAAACTCCCTCACCGCCTCGTTGGGGTCCTCATATGTAAACGGATCAATATATATCTTCATTCCTGGAGTCACTTGGAAAAAGAAGAGGCCGATGTAATTTTTTGTTCTGACACACACACAAACAAACTCTGTCTGCCTTTAACATTCAGAGTTTGAGTAGACAATGCAGTGTATTACTATGAGTCAGAAAGGTTAGTGTTAGTACAAGGTAGAGGAATGGTAGGTTTGGCTTGGGGCCTCAGGACTGTAATAATCAATGTGCAATGACATGGCATTTCTAGGTAGTCTTTAGCAGTGATAAGGCAGGTTAATGTATGTATCAGCTCCAGAGTCAAAGCAGACCATTAACACCCAGGAGAGACAGCCAGACACTATATCAGTATCACTCTCTGCTCCAGGAAATAAATTGTCTCTCTTAAGCTCTGACGCCAGGTAAATTGGCTTAAGGTGGCCTTTAAGTGTTTGGGGACTTAACTGTCCCAGGTTTTAAATCGGAGTACTCTGACTCTCACTTCCACATCTGGCCTGAGGCTTCTTTAATGGTTATTGTGTTCATGCACAGGCAGTCAGTGAAGCTGAGATACCTGCTTATAGAAGAGTCATGAAACCTGCATAGCAGACTGAACTGAAAAAGTGTTAAGGAACAGATGGAGATTCTCCTTTAAGGCAAAAAAAAGAATCCCCAGTCAGAACCTCCTATCTCTTCCCAAACTATGGAGCAATCCAAAGACCACCCACCAGAACATGGCAGAGACCACCTGATATAGGGGAGGACAGCCAGTATAACTGTGACCATCAGTGTTGGGATGAAAACACACACAGGGGAGTGGAATGATATTAATAGCTGTGAAATGCCCTCAGCCTCTCTGGCAAAAGTCCTCACTGAATTACACCCAGGCAAAAATGAGTTCTGTAAATACAGCATTTACTGCAACCTGATACTATTGATTACACATGGGAAAGCTGTCTCCATTGATAAGCCTGACTAGAGAAAGAGCTAAACAGAAAAATATATAAATAAATACAACTGAAATAAGCTCAGAGAGGAAATATATCCGAGCATTTCTGTTTAGCTGAGTGAAGGAGGAGAAAACGATAAGCCATAAGCTCCCAGGGAGAGCCAAACTAGTTTAAATCACCACGCCTGGCTACATCTTGAAGATTTAGTTCTATATCATGGAACTCTGGGCCAACGTGCTTTACATGGAAAACAAAATGATTAATAAAGGACATTCCTTCACAATCTCCTTTGAATTTTTCAAAAATGGCAAATGGTGTGTGTGGTATTAGCGTGTTAATGAACTTAACAAGCTAAAAGAAGGCTAAATGCTATTTCCACAACAATGGAATCAGTTGACTATGAAATGAGACCCTACAGGGAACACACACTTGTACACAGGTTATGTTGTGAGTAAATCCTAGCATTAAGACGGTTGAGGAAAACAAGAGAGAAGATTACCAATGGAGAGGTGAGAAGAAGCACAAGGTTGGGAGGTAGCCAAGGACACTAGCGTGTCAGGTGGTAGCCACGGAGACAGGTATGTGAGGCAGCAGAGGGTTGAATGTTAGGCATGGAGGCTTCTGCATGAGCCGGTAGCCATGGAGACAGGTGTGTGAGGCAGCAAAGGGTTGAACGTTAGGCATGGAGGCTTCTGCATGAGCCGGTAGCCATGGAGACAGGTGTGTGAGGCAGCAAAGGGTTGAACGTTAGGCATGGAGGCTGCTGCGTGAGCAGGTAGCCATGGAGACAGGTGTGTGTGCGTTTGGGTGTGTGAGCATGAGTGAGAGTGTGTGTATGGTGGGGGAGGTGCAAACAGACACTCTTGAGTGAGGGCTGGGTTACTCACTGTGGCCGCTGGTGTAATGCTGCAGCTTGTCTGTGTACTCTGAGTCTGCCCTCTCAAAGCCACGCCTCCTGGGAGAAAGACAAAGAGCTATAGCGCTGGCCCAGAGAGGGGGTGTGGTCTATGTACCAGGCCTACCCACCCCACAGCTGACCACTAAACACAACCAGCCTATAAACTATAAACCCCACCTTAACAAGCCACAGGACCCATTAAAGTACAGTAACGAAGTAGGGTGGAAAACAACCACTAAAGCGAATGTGTCTAATCTGGCTTGTTTGACAGTTTCTGCGTTGGGTCGCAGGCAGCATTGGTTGGCTGGACTGGAGCAGGAATAACTCACCGGTTGCAGACGATGACAATAACAACCACTGCAATGAGGAAGACCAGACCTGCAGCTGCAGAGCCGATGATGAGAGGCAGCTTCTCCTGAATGCTGGTGTTGTACTCCTCTGTGATTAGACAAACACACACAAATACACCATCACACACTGAAACATATGGGCCAGGCATCTGAGCTAATGCATATGGAGAGAGCAGTGGGTGACAGACAGACAGACAGACGGTTGGAGAGACCAATGGGCATCTTGGCTGGCAGCACAAGAACTCTCTCCAAAGCCCACTGAGCACATTCAGATACCCGCAATATGGTCGCCCGCTCATCTGGAACTGAGAGATCATTTTTGGGAGAGACCCAGCTCCCTTCCCTCAAGAGTGCTGCCAAACACAGGGAATCCAGCATGGCAGTGGGCACACAATCTCACTACACCATCTCAGGTCCTGACTGCTCTTTCCGAGGTCTGAGGATAGGGAGGGTTGTGTCCCATGGTGGTGGTACTGTACTGTATGCAGCCTACTGCGATACTGGGTTTTCCTTTGTTTGGCAGTGTGCTGGCTGCTTGCAGTGGAGGAGAGCAGAGATCAGGCTAATGATGGCCATCGGCACTGCAGGTAATAAGATGTTTAGAGAACACCCAGGTCGCTGACATTATCCAGGCCAGGGGAGCCAGGAGCCAGCATTAGCGGAGCCAGGGTAGAAGTTAGTCTGCCCAGCAGTGTCCTTCTATACAGATTAATACACTTTAACCTGATCTGTGACTGACGATAGTCTACCGCTAATAAAGTACAGTATACTACAGAAAATATCTGCATTCATACATAACATTAATAATCTTATTCATTGGGAAAAAAATAAGTTTCACACGACTCATGAGCTCTGCTGAGAAGAAAATGAATTAAATCCACATAAATAGAACAATGGGTGTACACATTGTTAGAGAGTTGTCTTGTCTTGTCTTGCATCTCAGACCATTTCCCCATCCACATCCTTGTGTCTGTTGGGCCATTGTGTCCATGTTGTAATGGTCCATGTTAGGTTGACGGGCCATGCATGGGATGTGATAACTCTGCATCTCTCTATGCTCTATTTGAGCTGAGGGAATGTTGTCTGTACCCTCACCTTCAGTCATGGTTTGGAAGTAGAGCTTGCCACTGTAGCGTCCAAATCCGGCCACGGTCCTGGCGCGAACCAGGAACACATAGATTGCCCCTGATTTGAGACCGCGGATGACCACTGTGTTGGTCTGGCTCTTTATGATGGTTGAGTTGTACTCGGTCTGGTCCTAAGAGAGTATTAAGGAAAGAGGGAGAAATACAAATCAGTGCCATCCACAGAACAATTACCATACACATGTATTAACTTAGTGCCTTATAAAAATAGGCTGATGTGCAAAGTAGGATACAGACTCAAATGTTTCTAACACTGGTGTATCTATTTAACCATGCAGAATGAAGAGAGAGGTAAACGCAACAGCCATAGGCAGAAGGGATGGCAGTTTCAGGTCTGCTAGTTTGTTTGGGTTGTGAGTTCGGACGATTAGTGTAACTTTTCATTGCCACACCGCTTCTCTCTCTCCACAAAGCTGACAGGTCTGTCTGGAAGAGGAGACTAAAACTGTGCCGGCTGCAGCCTTCAACCAATCAGTCAGCAGCATGAGCACAGTTGCGAGATCTGAGCCGCGGCAGGGGCCGAGACAATTGTTTTGACAGCTCTCCTCAGCAGCATCTGAGAATAGAATTAAACTAAAAAGTGGAGCAGAGTGGCGCGCAGTCACAGAGAACTGCTAAATGAACTTTGTGTGAGCTTGTGTGTGTGTGTGCTCTTCTCTGCCCGTATCTGTGTGTGGGAGTGTTTCTTCTGAGAAAGTATGCTGATTCTGAGGAGTCTGTCTGTTGAATACTGTTTTTTTATGGCAGTCAACACAGCATTGTTTCAACCGCAAATATCTCTCCATCAATCCCTAGTGGTCTGACTGGAGGGCTGAGAGCAGTTTCCTTTCCCAGTGACCGACCGTGATTAGAATTGAAAGTGATTGAGCAGAAGTTGTATGTTCGATTCAGAAGCTACAGCATGCCTGACTCCCACCGTGATCATGCGGTTCTGGACTCCAACATTCTTCATTTCAATGTGCTAGAAAATTGGAGATATATTTTACAGTCATTGCATACCTTATTTAGCCCTGCTGAGATGAAAGAAAGCCTGACACACTCAATGGTGTCTTTACGTGTGTGTCTGTTTGTATGGAGGTGAGACAGAGCAGACTGTTTGTTAATGGGTAGTGTGCAGTGGGTACCTACCTTCTCGTAGTACTGCAGTTCATAGTCCAGAATGACTCCATTGGGCTGGTCTGGTTGAGACCAGGACAGAGTGATGCTGTCCACGGTACGACTGACCTGGTGCATGATGGACACCGTCGACGGAGCTGCAGAGAGATAGATCGATAGAGAGATCGATAGAGAGATAGATAGATAGAGAGAGAGAGACAGAGATGTACAGACAGAGAGAAAGAAGGAAAATGCATAACACATACAAATTCAGAATCACAACATTCAGTCACTGTGATTAGTTCCCAATCATACATCCGAATCATAAAATCTCATCAAACAGATATCAAACAGATGCCTACTTCACTGAGCTATGTAACAGTGATGGTGATATATTTGTTTCTATCATCCTGGGCTGCATGTAGAAAAGGCACACCTCTGACTAAACCACATACATCACTTGAAGGGACTTTCCAGCACTGACTTTTGTATTATTTCCATGATTCATCTGTGCTTCCCACATTGTCAGGGTGTGAGGACCCTATCTGTCTGTGTCTGACTAGCAATCATTCCCCTGGCCGCATCCTCCTCCTCCGGACAAATTGTGGAGCAAGCCCATTTTGTATGGCTCATAAAACCAGAGAAAATCATCAGAACCACAAGTATGCCATACACAATCGCCATTTCGTTTTTCCAGCCTTCTATTTTTGTAATTGAGGTCTATGTTTACAGATATTTTTTGGTGGATGACAACTTCAGACACATCAGTAAATTGTTTGAAAGTGCAAGGACAAGAGTCATGGTCATGGTGGACAGATATAGAGAATTATAGCATTTACATGTGGTAATCACAGTGTAGCAATAAGCCAGATCCTTTCAGAAGGCATTGAGCCAGAAATGAGTGATGAGTGGGTAGGGTTGTAAGCTGCCTTTAGTCTAACAAAACCAAAGGCCCAGACTTGCAACTTTCTTTTTAGTAAGGCTAAAGGGTCAGGGAGGGGCATGCTCTCCACGCGCCCTCATACATCCATTAACATTAGTGCATGGTGCCGTGGGTCACAGCGAAGCTAATGCAGGAGATAAAAGCGCTGTCTGGGGCTTGGAGGGCAGGATTTATGGGCCCCCGGGCCCCAGCCTCGGCCCATGGTCCCATGCTGAATACACACAGCCCCCAGCCAGCAGCACAGTGGCTCCCCAGAGTTCCAGCCATAAAGCGCTCCACCGGCACGCGCTCTCCTTGGAAAATCCACTGACTGGAAACCCCTCCCACCCGCGCTCCCTCGGCCCCTCCCACCATTATCAATGAATCTGGGGGAGTGTGTGTGGTTAATATCTCATATATAAATCTAAGTGTTCATTTTATGTAGTTCATGTAACAACATTCTGGTAATATCTGATGCTATCTACCACACCACAAAGGAGCCTTTCAGATGGGGTTTGGATTCAAATACACATGTTCAGTACTGTAGAGTAAAGCCCGAAGCAGGTCCCAGAAACCAGTGTGCTCTAAGACATGATGACGGAGAGGCGGTTTTATGGCGTATTCATTCTCAACAGTGAGTCAGCCTTGCCTCACATGCCCTCTGATCCCAACAGAAGCCTCCATCCGAGGACACTAATCATGAGATACTGTCTAAACAGGGAGGTCCCGGAGCCTATGTCCCCATATGCCGTTGGCCTTAAAATAAATGTGTCTACAGATAATGAATAGGCAGTAGTTTCATCTCCTGCAGCATTTGCACTAAGATGGCCTGTGATTCTGCCATGAACATAAAGTGCATTTGGAAAGTATTCCACAATTTGCTACGTTACAGCCTTATTCTAACATTGATTAAATGAAATGTTTTTCCTCATCAATCTACACAAAATACCCCATAATGACAAAGCAAAAACCCAAAAGCACATTTATTAAAAATAAAGAACAAAAATATCACGTTTACATAAGTATTCAGACCCTTTGCTATGAGACTCGAAATTGAGTTCAGGTGCATCTGTTTCCATTGAGCATACTTGAGATGTTTCTACAACTTGATTAGACTCCACCTGCTGTAAATTCAATTGATTGGACATGATTTGGAAAGGCATACCCCTGTCTATATAAGGTCCCACAGTGTGTGTCAGAACAAAAACCAAACCATAAGGTCGAAGGAATTGTCCATAGAGCTCCGAAACAGGATTGTGTCAAGGCACAGATCTGGGGAAGGGTTCCAAAAAATTTCTGCAGCCTTGAAGGTCCCCAAGAACACAGTGCCCTTCATCAATCTTAAATGGAAGATGTTTGGAACCACCAAGACTCTTCCTAGAGCTGTCTGCCCGGCCAATCTGAGCAATCGCAGGGAGAAGGTCCTTGGTCAGGGAGGTGACCAAAAACCTGATGTTCACTCTGACAGAGCAACAGAGTTCCTCTGTGGAGATGGGAGAACTTTCCAGAAGGAGATCCATCTTTGCAGCATGCCACCAAAAGGCCTTTATGGTAGAGCGGCCAGATTGAAGCCACTCCTCAGTAAAAGGCACATGAAAGCCCACTTGGAGTTTGCCAAAAGGCACGTAAAGGACTCTCAGACCATGAGAAATACAATTCTCTGGTCTGAGGAAACCAAGATTGAACTCTTTGGCCTGAATGCCAAGCTTCAGGTCTGGAGGAAACCCTCCACCATACCTATAGTGAAGCATGGTGGTGGCAGCATCATGCTGTGGGAATGTTTTTCAGCAGAAGGGACTGGGAGACTAGTCAGGATCGAAGGAAAGATGAACGGAGCAAAGTACAGAGAGATCCTTGATGAAAACATGCACCAGAGTGCTCAGAACCTCAGATTGGTGCAAAGATTCACCTTCCAACAGGACAACGACCCTAAGCACACAGCCAAGACAACGCAGGAGTGGCTTCGGGACAAGTTCCTGAATGTCCTTGAGTGGCCCAGCCGGAACTCGGACTTGAACCCGATCCAACATCTCTGGAGAAACCTGAAAATAGCTGCGCAACGACACTCCCATTCCAACCTGAGAGGATCTGCAAAGAAGAATGAGAGAAACTCCCCAGATACAGGTGTGTCAGGCTTGTAGCGTCAAACCCAAGAAGAATCGAGGCTGTAATCGCTGCTTCAACACAGTACTGAATAAAGGGTCTGAATACTTATGTAAAGGTGATATTTCATTATTTCATTTTTTATAAATTTGCTAAAATGTATACAAACCTGTTTTTGCTTTGTTATTATTGGGTATTGTGTGTAGAGTGAGGAGGGGGGACTATTTAATCAATATTAGAATAAGGATGTTACATAACAAAATGTGGATAAAGTAAAGGGGTCTGAATACTTTCCGAATGCACCGTACATGATCCCCTTCACAGAGACACAGAGGTAGTGTATACAGAGGTACTGTATACAGAGGAAGTGTATACAGTAACCAATCCGGAGAATAGACTACTCACAGGCATCTCTTCAATCTCACTGTTCGTTGAGTTTGTTTACTGTGACAATGAGGCAAATAGTCACTCTACGGGGAACTCACAAGTATCCCGTTACGGATGTACATATATTCAGGACTGCATGCCACATGCTTTTTGTGCATAGCATTTCCATTAAACAAGAGGTGTAGCCATCTCTGGTAACCTAATCCCGGGCAGGGCATACAGACAAAGGCAGTGCATGTCTCATTGTACAGAGGATGGTACACATGCCAAGATGAAAGCTTTCCACGCAGAACATTGTGGTTTACTCTAACAGACGGGACGTCTTCCGGACTGAAGCATGAAGAACACGATGTCTGTATCACACCAATAATAACTATTGAGGAAAAAATAAACAGTACAACAGAGATCTAAGAAGATGGAAGCATTACTGTTACTGCTGCTATGGAAAAATGTGTGTAGCGTGTCGACTGTACTGCAGTAATTATATAATTTTCCACTTGATACTCCAGCAGAGAGAGGGCTAACAGCAGAGTCCCTGCCACGAGGAGACAGGGTGATAATCACTGCTAGTAAAATATTCTAGTCATGGTGGAGCATTCCAGCTTTCCAAACGATTGCTCCTTGCAACGCTACAGCGACGAGGACTATTTATCTAGAATCCTAGGTGTTTAACTTTTTCCTGGCAAGGCTTGTACTCGACACATTGGAACAATCATCCAGCACAAAGGAGGGTTCCGAGAGAGCGTGAGTCTATGAACAAACTCATCAGAAACAGATAACGTTTCTATTCTTTTATCTTAAGGTCATCCAGGCCCAGAAATTCTGAATAACATCCAAAAATGTTTGGAAAGTAACTCAATACATTACTGAGCTCTCTCTAGATGGGAGGGTTGTGGACGGTTCAGAAGAGAAACCCTAAGTAGTGCATTACTGTAAATAGTATTTGTCAGTGCTGTTTAATGTGAAGAACTCCTGTTGTTGTCACAGAGTTAAGTTACAGTCTCAGTATTAATACAAGGTCTTGGATCTGATAAAAGACATTGGGGCTTTGTTCTCTATTCTAGCATAACGCTCTGGCTTGGGCCCAGCAGCTGAATATAAAAGGCTCTATTTTGTGCAAAATCCCAATAGTCATTTTACTGTTGTGTTTGAACACCTAGTAACTTCCATAATCAATCAAAGATGGGCTTAAGAGTTATTTCCACTGATTTCAATCCATGGCGATTTAATGGGGCATACTCCTGCAAACACAGAGAAGCAATTTACTGAGCCCCCTGATCTATCCCATTTACATCCTCGACCCAGTCTGTAAATAAATATCTCTGCTGCTATTGTTCTGTTCTCTTCTATTCTGCTACACTCGTTTGGTGGGCATGGCCTCCCTCCCTCTCTTTCCCCTCCTTGTCTTCCCCTAAGAATGCTGGTCTCCTTTCAGCTCAGCCTATTGATTCTCTTCTCCACAGAGCACCCTTCTGAGCATGATGGCATCTTCATTAAGCGAGCTGGTGGACTGAAACCAGGCTGGCCTTTGATGACTGGCAGGCAGGAAAGCAGGTGGGGAGAGGGCCCCCATGCCTGGACAGAGCCTGAGTTTGGGCGCAGGACCACGTGGGCCAGCTGGAGTTCCAGCCACCATAAAAAAAAAGGCAGACAGCAATTACAGAGCCATACTCCGAGGGGTGGGAGGCAAAGTTATTATAGTAATCACAATTTGGGGTTTGTGGTTGGGAGAGACAATGCCACCTCGAGTGATTTCCCCTTTCTCCCTTTGTTCCCCTTCCCATCTTTAAAACCCTGCACTATTACAACCAAAACCAAATTAAATGTCAAAGTCTGCTGAAAAATACATGATTGCAGAGACAGAAGAGTCAACCATTCATCTTGGCTGTTGAATCTGTGAAAGTGACTTGGATTTAGGACTTCTCTTTGAATATCTGACTTGCCTATGTGCAGCGTGCTCTATGACCATGTGGCTCTGATTTGAGGTTCTGGTACAGGGAGCAAAGCTATGATTTGGGGGAGGATGGGGAAGGAAGCGAGAACAGGTCAGCACTCGTAAATCCCCATCCCCTTTCACAGTAAAAATCTGTTTCCCCCACAGCACCGTCTCTCCCAATGGGCCCAGCCAGCTGCTCCTCCACTATGCAGCCAGGCAGCCTTCTAAACAGGCTGTTGGTGCTGCCTTCACTCTCTCTCACTCCGAATGCTCTCCGTTTACGAGCCGCACATCGAGAGCTCTTAAAGGCAGAGGCCTGTATTTGCATGTACTTTTAGCACACTGGCAGACGGCCCTGTTTCCCCATCTGCAATGGATTGTGGGTTTTTACGTCTCCAAAGAGTTTCCAATGCAGTAAAGCTACACAAGCAAGATTTCAGTTCATCAAGCTTTAAACCATCTGCTCTTGAAAAGATTGGGGACTTAATGCACTAGTATACACAATATAAGCTAATTCTAAAATAGGCACTCCAAGGGCTTAAAACGTTTGCAGAACCTTACGGGAGGTTAGGTCTAATCTAAGCAAGTAGTTCTGCTCGCCCAAGAGGTCCAAAGCAGAGATATGAGAGAAGTGAGGGAACAGTGGTGAGGGGCAGGGTGGGGACTCTCTGCAGTCACTTGTAATAATACAGATGCAAACTGTTGGGCTTGGCCCCGATTGGTCATTCAGTCTGGACAATTGTTTTAGCAGTACGCTACAGGGATAAGCCTCAGTGCTCTGACTCACAGGCTCTAGGCTAGCCACAATTAGTTTATTTAGATTTTCTGCATCTGGCTTCTAAAGCAGGTTTTCCAGGGAAATAGAGGAGTGAGGAAGAATCACTGAATCTGAAGGACTGCAAATGTGGGTTTTATTACTACTTTACTACTTTGATTGTCCTTGAATGAGTTCTATGAATCTCTTTGTCAAGTGGATAAGCCACTGTTGACCTTAAAAGGTGTCTTCAGAAGGGCTTGAGAAGATAGATGTTATAATACAAAACTATTGTCCTGGAAAGTCTATTGTATACAGGACACTGGAAGACTGGATACAGAACATCTGTTGTAGTAACACTGCATAGAAATTAACTTTTGATACCCATTGATACATTGCTTATCTGCATTAACAGATAAGGAGTTACTATATGACACAATGGTCAGGATAAAAAAAAGATGATCTCATCTTGAAAAGCTCCTGAACTCAATTAAAATATACAAACTCGGAGAGAATCATGGGAGAGACATGTGCATGTCACTCAGAGATTCATGCTTTTGACCTCACCAATGTCACATGATGCATTGAAAGGGAAGACAACCTGTGAAAGGACACTAAGATTGTTGAGGCAAAGAAAGCAATCCTCCCAACATAATCTCACTGAATTCAAGCAAATATGTACCAAGAAATATTTCAGCAGATTTCATGTGTTTTTGTGTGGCTTATTTCGTGTGAAAATACACACATTTGTGCGACTTCATTCATAGGAAAAGGTATTTTTTGTGGGGCAAACTTCAGATCAATCTTTTGAAAGTTACTGGAGCAATGCATTTTGGGCAATGGTGTTCTACACTGCCTTTTTTGTGTCCCACATCTTTAAAAAAAAAACCTTGTTAAAAATCCAATATTATTAATCAACCAGGTTGTCATCAAAATACTTATAATATAATAGTAGCCTTACGTTTTAAAAATTGGATTATTAATGCCAATGCTTCTTTCTATGCTTGTTTTCCCTTAATACATCGGGATACTGGTGCTATGTCAGATTTTATGAGGGTTGCCAGATTGGAGTAAAAACTGAATGTCATTTTTTTTGTGGTATCGATGAAGGTATTTGATTGGGGAACGGGGATACATTTTCATGATGGGAAATTAATAAATAAAAAATTGGGGTAAACAGAACACCAGCAACAACAAAAAAACAGTTTGGTTTAAATTCCCCTGGTGATCAATTAAGCCATAACAATGCAGTTAAACAGGTTCATGGAAAATATTGAATTATGTTGGCTTACACTTATGGCACTTCCAAGGCCGTTTCATTATATTTATTATGGTCGTGCCAATCATGTTATGTACTTAGGCTATTGTAACAAGGCATATGTCAGCATTGTAGGCTAACTGCCTCTGCCCAGGATTTCATGGCAACGGCCGTTAGAGCTCACCTCGCCACATATGAGCCCTGGTTAAAGTCCCTGTTGCAGCTTTCACTTTGTTACGCTACATTGGTGGCTGCGTTGGGATCACGTCCAGCTCACGTCTAGTTATGTGATCTAGTGGTGGGAAGCATTCTGTTTTTCCACATTGTGTTGGGTATATCTAGTGAACAATGGATAAGCAGCAATGGGCATGACGGATAGAAGTAGTCACTACAGGTGTGATCAAGCCTTACATCAAAGTTGCCTGAAGCTGAATGGAAAGTGTTATGCCCTTACCAGTTATTCAGAAGAAAATCCTCTGTGATTGTCTATTTGAAATAAATTAACTTACCAGTGTGGACCCAACACAAACACATTCTACACATTTACATACGACCTGTTTAAAGTGTTATTACAACCATTGTGTTCTTTTGTTACTGAAGCTTAAATATAAAATAACCTGACAATGATCCACATCACATGGGTAGACAAATTATACGTGTGTTATGCAAGCAAAAAACAACTATCCTTTTTTAGGATGTAAACCAGTAATATGAATAACTTTTGATCCATCATGTTCTGATCTAATTAGATGGACCAAGCCTGACCTGCTGAGGAGTGTCGGACTCCATCTTAGCTAGAGGGGTGCTCTCATCGTATCTACGAACATAGACAGGGTGCTAACTCCCCTAGCTCCACAGTGAGATAGGGTGCAGGCCAGGCAGAAGGCTGTTAGCCAGCCTGCCAGCTTAGTGGAGTCTGCTATTAGCACAGTCAGTGTAGTCAGCTCAGCGATCCCCATTGAGACCGTGTCTGTGCCTCGATCTAGGTTGGGAAAAACTAAACATTTCGGTATTCGCCTTAGCAATCTCACTGGAGTAAAGACCTCCTCAATTCCTGTCATTATTGAAAGAGATTGTGATATCTCACATCTCAAAATAGGGCTACTTAATGTTAGATCCCTCACTTCCAAGGCAGTTATAGTCAATTAACTAATCACTGATCATAATCTTGATGTGATTGGCCTGACTGAAACATGGCTTAAGCCTGATGAATTTACTGTGTTACACTAGTGACCATATCCCCCGCGCATCCCGCAAAGGTGGAGGTGTTGCTAACATTTACGATAGCAAATTTCAATTTACACAAAAAAAGACTGCATTTTCCTCTTTTGAGCTTCTAGTCATGAAATATATGCAGCCTACTCAATCACTTTTTAGAGCTACTGTTTACAGGCCTCCTGGGCCGTATACAGCATTCCTCACTGAGTTCCCTGAATTCCTATCAGATCTTGTTGTCATGGCAGATAATATTCACATTTTTGGTGACTTTAATATTCATATTTGTTTGTAATCACCAAAAAAATATCTGCTCAGACCGCAACCAAGGATCATCAAAAGCCGTGCTATAAATTCCCGGGCAACAAAGATTCCAAGATGCCCTTCTAGACTCCCTCCACCTACCTACAAAAATCAGTTAACCACCTAACTAAGGAACTCAATTTAACCTTGTGTAATACCCTAGACGCAGTCGCACCCCTAAAAACAAAAAATATTTGTCATAAGAAACTAGCTCCCTGGTATACAGAAAATAACCAAGCCCTGAAGCAAGCTTCCAGAAAATTGGAACGGAAATGGCGCTAAAACAAACTGGAGGTCCTTCTGTAGCTCAGTTGGTAGAGCATGGCGCTTGTAACGCCAGGGTAGTGGGTTAGATTCCCGGGACCACCCATACGTAGAATGTATGCACACATGACTGTAAGTCGCTTTGGATAAAAGCGTCTGCTAAATGGCATATATTATTATTATTATTATTCCGACTAGCTTAGTAAGACAGTACCGTGCAGTATCCCACACTGCTGCTCTGTCATCCTATTTTTCAAACTTAATTGAGGAAAATAAGAACAATAAAAAAAATGTTTGATACTGTTGCAAAGCTAACTAACAAGCAGTAAACCCCAAGAGAGGATGGTTTTCACTTCAGCATAAATTCATGAACTTCTTTGATCGAAAGGATCATGATCATAGGAAAGTAAATTACGGACTCTTTAAATCTGTGTATTTCTCCAAAGCTCAGTTGTGCTGAGTCTGCACAACACTGCCAGGACCTAGGATCAAGGGAGACACTCAAGTTTTTTAATACTATTTCTCTTGACACACTGTTGAAAATAGTAATGGCCTCTAAACCTTCAAGCTGCATACTGGACCCTATTCCAACTAAACTACTGAAAGACCTGCTTCCTGTGCTTAGCCCTCCTATGTTAAACATAATAAGCGGCTCCCTATCCACCAGATGTGTACCAAACTCACTAAAAGTTGCAGTAATAAAGCCTCTCTTGAAAAAAGCCAAACCCTGAAAATATTTAAAAACTATCGGCCTATATCGAATCTCCCATTCCTCTCAAAACTTTTACAAAAAGCTGTTGCGCAACAACTCCCTGCCTTCCTGAAGACAAACAATGTATATGAAACACTTCATTATTTTTTTAGACCCCATCATAGTACTGAGACTGCTCTTGTGAAGGTGATAAATTACCTTTTAACCTTTTGCGTGTAGGGGGCAGTATTTTCGTTTTTGGCTAAAAAACATATCTATTTGAAACTGTCCATTTCTCAGCCCCAGAAACTAGAATATGCATATAATTGTCATATTAGGATAGAAAACACTCTAAAGTTTCCAAAACTGTAGAAATATTGTCTGTGAGTATAACAGAACTGATATTGCAGGCGAAAATCTGAGGAAAATCTAATCAGGAAGTGCCTCTTATTTTGAAACCTCTCTGTTCCTATGCATGCCTATCCTCCATTTAAAGGGATATCAACCCGATTCCTTTTCTATGGCTTCCTTACGGTGTCATCAGTCTTTTGTCATAGTTTCAGGCTTTTATTTTGAAAAATTAGCGTGAAAGATCACATTGCGTAAGTGGATAGGTGGGGGCTCTCAGAGTGAGTTTTGCGCTATAGAGTAAAGCGGCCAAGGATAGGACCACTATTGTTTTCAATATATATTTAACCTCTTGGTGATGTCATTCGGAAACATAAATGCTAACTTTCACTGCTATGCGGATGACACACAGCTGTACATTTCGATGAGACAAAATTGCCCTTCCTGGAAGCCTGTGTTTCAGACATAAAGAAGTGGATGGCGGCAAATGTTCTACTTTTAAACTCAGACAAAACAGAGATGCTAGTTCTAGGTCCCAAGAAACAAAGAGATCTTCTGTTGAATCTCCAATTAATCTTGATGGTTGTACAGTTGTCTAAAAAAACTGAAGGAACTCAGCGTTACTCTGGACCCTGATCTCTTTTTTGAGGAACATATCAAGACTGTTTCAAGGACAGATTTTCTCCCATCTACGTAACATTGCAAAAATCAGAAACTTTCTGTCTAAAACTGATGCAGAAAAATGTATCCATGCTTTTGTCACTTCTAGATTAGACTACTGCTACTAGACTACTCGACTTTCCGGCTACCTGGATAAAGCACTAAATAAACTTCAGTTAGTGCTAAACACGGTTGCTAGAATCTTGACTAGAACCAACACATTTGATCATATTACTCCAGTGCTTGCCTCTCTACACTGGTTTCCTGTTAAGGCTAGGGCTGATTTCAAGGTTTTACTGCTAACCTACAAAGCATTGCATGGGCTTGCTTCTACTTATCTTTCAGATTTGGTCCTGCCGTACATACCTATGGTCCTATGCTATAGTCACAAGACTCAGGCCTCCTTACTGACTCTAGAATTTCTAAGCAAACAGCTGGAGGCAGGGCATTCTCCTATAGAGCTACATTTTTATGGAATAGTCTCCCTATCCATGTGAGAGACGCAGACTTGGTCTCGACCTTTAAGTCTTCAGTAGGTCCTATGATTCAGTGTAGTCTGACCCAGGAATGTGAAGGTGAACGGAAAGGCACTGGAGCAACGAACCGCCCTTGCTGTCTCTGCCTGGCCTGTTCCCCTCTCTCCACTGGGATTCTATGCCTCAAACCCTATTACGGGGGCTGAGTCACTGGCTTACTGGTCCACTTCCATGCTGTCCCTAGGAGGGGTGGTCACTTGAGTGGGTTGAATCACTGACGTGATCTTCCTGTCCAGGCTGACATCTACTCCTGAGGTGCTGACCTGTTGCACCCTCAACAACCACTGTGATTATTATTATTTGACCCTGCTGGTCATCTATGAACATTTGAACATCTTGGCCATGTTCTGTTATAATCTCCACCCGGCCCAGCCAGAAGAGGACTGGCCACCCCTCAGAGCCTGGTTCCTCTCTAGGTTTCTTCCTAGGTTCTGGCCTTTCTATGGAGTTTTTCCTAGCCACCATGCTTCTACACCTGCATTGCTTGCTGTCTGAGGTTTTAGGCTGAGTTTCTGTACAACACTTTGTGCCAATAGCTGATGTAAGAAGGGCTTTATAATTCAATTTGACTGATTGACTGATGTAGGATTTTCTACGGCCTACAATCGAGCCCTTTCCCAGTCATGAAGGACGAAGTTAGGCCCCTCTTGATTCTCAATTGTGAAGACTGAACTCAAGTTAAGGGTTTTACGTCAGACTCTCCTATACCACTTTGCCCAACATGTTATACCCCAGAGGTTGTAAATAAACCCTTTATTTTCTAAGGTGATCCAAATATGAGGGATCATTATTATAGGGCTGTGAAACCCATAGCCGAATGGCTCCAGACTGAGTATTTCTCACCATTTATTTACGAAGAGCAACTTCTGTTTTATGGCAGGTAGTGTCAATTTATTTACAGTAGTGTGTTGATTATTTATTGCTTTTTTCATTGGAAACACGGAATATGTATAAAAATACCAAATACATCAAAAGCTAAATCAAGCAGAGATTTATGACTATTTTACCATGTTAATCATTACTAAAACATACAAACTACAAACACTTAACCAGTTAAAGATAATGAACACATGACAATTAGATAAAAAATATTGAATTAAAAAGAATTGATACAAAAGTCAAGAGTTGGCTATAACATGAGTTCAATCAAAGTGAGTGTGTGTATATGTGTGTAAGTGATTGTGTGTGTGTGTGTGTGTCTGTATTATGGAGTGTATTATAATTTCACAAAATAAAAATTCCCCAATCAAATACCTTCAGTGATAACCACAAAAATTATAATCTGTCTTTTTTCCCCAATCTGGCAACATTCTTAAAATTTGACACAATCTTGTATAAAATACTTTTTTTAGCAGACGCTTTGGATAAAAGCATCTGCTAAATGGCATATATTAAATACATTATGAAAGAAATGGTGAAATGTAGGCTCCACGAAATATGAAATGCCATATGAAAAAAATCGTGTAGATCTACTTTTGCCTACACATAAAAAGGGCCATTCTGACTATTAGTGCACCAATATTCCAAAGTATTAAGTGACAACAAGCACAGAAAAACAGTGTTGGCATTAAAAAAAACTACGTAAGGCTACTATTATGTAATTATTTCGGTGACAACCTGGTTGATTAACAATATTGTTTTATTTTCATTTTTTATGTATAAATAAATGTGTGACACAAAAAAAGGCAGTGTAGAACACCATTGAACATCATGCATTGGTCTAATAACTTTCAAAAGATTGTTCCGAAGTTTTCCCCCCCAGAAAATGTATTTTCCTCTGAATGAAGTTGCACAAAAATGTGTGCATTTTCCTACGAAGCGGCTCATAAAATGGTCTTTTCCCACAAATTAAGCTCCACGAAAACATAAAAACGCACGAAATCTGCTGAAATACTTTTTGTACATATTTGCACAAATTGAGTTTGAGATTGTGTTAGTCCTTCAGAATCCGAGAAAAATATTTAAGTTTAAATTAAACAACAGAGACTTTGTTTTGTTGCAGTGTGATTCATTATGTCAATATTGGATTTTCTACACTTTTCATTATAGTTATCACGCTTCTGTAAACATAACAGATAATTGCACGTCAACATCTTTTAAAGTGGTGTGCCTGTGGTGTGTCTGAGTTGACACAGACCTGCCCCTCGTTGTGTGAAGTGTGTGTGTGTATGTGGATGTGTGTGTGTGTATGAGTCAGTGTGTTTACTATATACCCACATCTCATCTCTCAGTTGTACATTTGCTTTGAGAAGACACTTCATTCCTCGTCTGCTCCGGCTCATAAAAGCAGTCATTCTTATTACATGGCTCCAGAAATAGAAAATAAAGCAATTCCAAAAATATCAGCCAGAAATGTAAAACATCAATATTTCTGAGAGCATCTTTCTCTCTGATATTTCAACAACCAGGAGAGGACTGAGACCAGAGGTGGAGAGGAGAGAGGCATGGAGGAGGGAAGGAGAGGTAATACAACCACCTTCTTACTGTTTCCCACTTTCTTCTCAAACAGAAAAACATAAACTGAACTGGAGAAATACATGCAATAACAGAATGAGCCTGATCATTTAGCAGCATATCCCTTAGCACAATACACTTGCTTGCAGAGGGGTATTTACCCAAACACTATAATTTGTATTACAGATATATAATTTGCTATTGGCATGACATTTAATTTACACCCCACCGTGGTTGTCTTCATTCATAAATAGAAATGCCCACTTTCACTCACAAGACACATTACTTATATATTTTTAAACTGTGAAAAATCTGAGCACTTCAACATGAAAATCAGAAAGAAAATCTCGTTGTGCACGATCCCTTTTGGAGTCAATTATTCTAACCAGTCATATGAGCAAATTCCTAACAAAGATGTTAAAAAGGTCGTTACCTATGCTTTGGGGGCAATAACAACAGTGTATAAATGACTGCATTAGCACAATTTATTTGCGCATTTCAGCATCAATCAGAGCTAATGTGGCCTACAACAAGTAATTCCAGCCACACAGTCTTACTAAACAACCCTTTAAAGTCCACTGGCCCAAAACGGCCTGATCTTCTTACACAACTTTGTCCTCATGCAATGTCTATCGCCAAGTTCTTAATTCTTTCTTCTTAAGATATTCGGTAAAATTAGATCTATGATAAAACCAACTGCACGTACCCAGTAGAATGGCCCCAGTATTTATTTATTTAGGCAAGTCATTTAAGAACAAATTCTTATTTACAATGACAGTCTAGGAACAGTGGGTTAACTGCCTTGATCAGGGGATTTGGGATTTGATTTAGCAACCTTTTGGTTACTGGCCCAATGCTCTAACCACTAGGCTACCTGTCACCCCAGTATGAAGTATATGACTTTTGCTTTTCTATTTTTGTTTTGCCAAAACACAGTCATACATTTCTCATTTTGTTTGAATAAAATATGTAGCTTTGTATAAAGCATTGCAACATGACCCTGGTATTTCCAACGCAGTAAAGCTACACAAGCGAGTTTTCAGTTCATCAAGCTTTAAGCTGCCAGTTTATGCTCTAATTCTTTTAGCAAGGGCATTAAGTAATTAAATGCATATTGAATGGGTAGTTCATCTAAAGTCATCTAACCCTACAGTCAGCTAGCTCCGCAGTCTGCATACCTAACACCATATGCAAATCACAATCACACAATCTCTGCTATCTCTCCTTCCACTAGTTGGTCTCAAGTAGTAGCCATAGTATGTGCTTGCAGTGCTGGCCGGAGCCCCGGTGTATAGAGCTGTGCCACTCTGTCAAGGCTGGGCTGTGCTCCAGGTGTCTACAGAAGCCTCCTGTCTGTCTGGCCACCTGACCCACACTGGCACCTTCCATATGTGCCCTTCCTGGCAACTTCTGTCACTGTCACACGTCCTGCATCCTACACTGGCTGGCCTGGAGGTATCTCTCTGCCTCTCTCGAACCAGTGTACGTTATGCTGGACACGTCAGCAGCACTACAGCAGAGGAGTGGAAAACACCCTCCCCTTATTCAAAGCTGGTGTTTAAAAGGCATGAATATAAAGGCCAAGCATAAATTATTAATGGCGAGGAATGGACCTTCGAAGAATCAAGTGTATAAAATCCTCACAGTAGATGTGTCAAAATACCCATAAAACCGAGCGGTCAAACAGGGAAATGGTCCAGGTTATCAATAGTTAAAGTGCGGTAGCAGCAACAATATTCACCCCTCCCTCAATCAAAAAAATGTGCATTCTGCGTGGAACTTCCATGGAGCCCTGCAGTCGATGACGAAGACCTCCATATACCCATCTATGCTTCTGACTATGTTCTGTACAGTGTCTAGTTCTATTAAATTGTAGAGGACGTATCTGTTTTGGCGTTTCATTAGCCCAAGGCGAGCCAGGGAAGCTAGTGGCCTGGTTACAGTTCGTCTCTAGAGGACTGGTTACAGTCCGGCCTGGCAATTTGGGGGATAATGAAGTGGTACATCTTCCCCAGTTGTATGATAGTGGTGCACCAGATTACAGTCCCACAATGAGCTATTCACTTGATAAGAAACCAATTCCGTCTCCCCTTCCTCCCCATATTAGCAGCAGCTTCCCTGGCTCGCCTTGGGCTAATGAAACGCCTAAACAAATACGTCCTCTACAATTTAATAGAACTAGACACTGTACAGAACATAGTCAGAAGCATAGATGGGTATATGGAGGTCTTCGTCATCGACTGCAGGGCTCCATGGCAGTTCCACGCAGAATGCTAATGGTTTTGATTGAGGGAGGGGTGAATATTGTTGCTGCTACCGCACTGTAACTCCTGATAGCCAGGATAATCACTATTGAGCTGAAATATGACTACCCCTGCACCTACAATAAACGTGATTCACTGCCTGTTAAGACAACACAAAATGGGACACGACATTCTATGTGCTCATCATCTTTTTGTGTGAGTCACCCCAAACATATCTTTTTGTGTGAGTCACCCCAAACATATCTTTTTGTGTGAGTCACCCCAAACATATCTTTTTGTGTGAGTCACCCCAAACATATCTTTTTGTGTGAGTCACCCCAAACATATCTTTTTGTGTGAGTCACCCCAAACATATCTTTTTGAGTATTGTCAAAGACTTTCCCGTCAGACATGACTGACACAGTGATAACAGTAATCCCTCTCATATCGGTCACTCATTGACAGCTCTGGTGTTGGGCTTGTTGTCTGTGTTTGTCGTTCAATCAAACAGCCCTTCAGAGTGTGTGTGATTGTTTGTGCCTGCACGTGCATGTGTATATGTCGGACCAGGGTAGTGAAGTGAACTTAGACCAGCAGTCACTCTGTCCTTTCGAGCTCAGGACAAAATTACATGCTGCCAGTGAGCTGTCGGGGATGGGTCTGATTAAACAATCAGAGGGGAATGGTATGGTTTTAGCAACCATTTTATCCCCTAAATGATGGATGTGGGCCAACAGAAAGAGAGAGACAGCGAGTGAGAGAGAGATTGGGTACTGTATGTGTGTGTGATGAATGATTAACCTTCATTTGTACCACAAGGTTCAATTATCGGGCCGACTCTTTTTTTCTGTATATTTCAACGATGTCGCTCTTGCTGCGGGTGATTCCCTGATCCACCTCTACGCAGATGACACCATTCTGTATACATCTGGCCCTTCTTTGGACACTGTGTTAACAAACCTCCAAACGAGCTTCAATGTCATACAACACCCCTTCCGTGGCCTCCAACTGCTCTTAAAACGCTTGTAAAACCAAATGCATGCCTTTCCACCGTTCGTGCCCGCACCCGCCCGCCCGACTAGCATCACTACTCTGAACGGTTTTGACCTAGAATATGTGGACAACTATAAATACATAGGTGTCTGGCTAGACTGTAAACTCTCCTTCCAGACTCATATTAACATCTCCAATCCAAAATCAAATCTTGAATCGGCTTTCTATTTCGCAACAAAGCCTCCTTCGCTCGCGCCTCCATACTTACCCTAGTAAAACAGACTATCTTACAGATCCTGGACTTAAGCGATGTCATCTACAAAATAACTTCCAATACTCTGCTCAGCAAACTGGATGCAGTCGATCACAGTGCCATCCGTTTAGTTAACAAATCACCTTATACCACCCACCACTGCGACCTGAATGCTCTGGCCCTCGCTACATATTGGTTGCCAGATCCACTGGCTCTAGGTCATCTATAAGTCTATGCTAGGTAAAGCTCCACCTTATCTCAGCTCACTGGTCACGATAACAACACCCACCCGTTGCATGCGCTCCAGCAGGCATATCTCACGGGTCAACCCAAAGCCAAAACCCCCTTTGGTCGCCTTTCCTTCCAGTTCTCTGCTGCCAGTGACTGGAATGAATTGCAAAAATCGCTGAAGCTGGAGACTTATATTTCCCTCACTAACTTTAAACATCAGCTATCTGAGCAGCTCACCGATTGCTGCAGCTGTACATAGCCCATCTGTAAATAGCCCACCCAATCTACCTACCTCATCCCCATATTGTTTTTATTTACTTTTCTGCTCTTTTGCACACCAGTATCTCTACTTGCACATCTCCTCATCTATTACTCCAGTGTGAATCTGCTAAATTGTAGTTACTTTGCTACCATGGCCTATTTATTGCCTTACCTCCTCATTCCATTTGCACACACGGTATGTATATAGACTTTCTTTTTTTCTATTGTGTTGTTGACTGTACGCTTGTTTATTCCATGTGTAACTCTGTGTTGTTGTTTGTGTCGCACTGCTTTGCTTTATCTTGGCCAGGTCGCAAGACTAAATTAGAATTTGTTCTCAACTAGCTTACCTGGTTAAATAAAGGTGAAATAAAAATAAATAAAAATATATCATTATGAATGGAAGGTAAAGGCTAGCTTTGTCTTTAGCCGTTTGCACCCTATACATGTGTGTGGGTGTTTTCTGGGCTTTCCCACAGCCCAGGGGTGTCATTCCAGCCCCAGAGGAGACAGCCTCAATAAAACATAGTGTTTTTGCTCAATAAGTCCTTGTTAAGGCTGCTCCCATGCCACACAGCAGATAAATCACTAAAGCAATATAACCGAGGCAAGCAACTCCTGTATTAACATTCCAGATCTAATAGTATTACCAGAGGGTTGCAGAAAGTATTCTGTGTATGTTGGTAGGCTGAGGCATCACTGCTCATCTGAGGGCTTGTCAAGTCATCATCAAACCTTTGTGTCTCACAAAACACACTCCGCAGTCTGTTCTGTCGCCCCTTCTCTGCCACAGACATGCTGCCTCAGGGTCACATCAAATGACCTCTATCGCCCTCCCCCTTGCTTTACTCTACCTACCCCCTTCTGTTTCTTTATGTCTCTCTCTCTCTCTCTCTCTCTCTCTCTCTCTCTCTCTCTCTCTCTCTCTCTCTCTCTCTCTCTCTCTCTCTCTCTCTCTGTCTCTCTCTCTCTCTCTTATCATTGTTTATAGCTGTAGTTATGTGCTGATTGGGGGTGGTGAATGACAACTTTTACCTTCGTCTCCTCACACCTTGTTAATTTTCCCCTCGTCAACAAGTCCCAACAGCTGAGGACGGGAGCCATTCACATGAGAGGAAAACACTCACATCCAATAAACTTTTTTATTTGTTTCTTTCAAGGAACACCCGCCCCCCCGAAAATCAAATCAAATCAATGTTTATTAGTTGCATACACAGTTTAGCAGATATTATTGCGGATGCAGCTAAATGCTTGGTACAGCTTTTGGTCCAAACGTGTCTGATTAAAAAAAAAACACACACACACACTTTCTCTCTCTCTCCGTAACGTAAGGGGGAGGTACGACGGCAGCTCTGTTAATTAGGGGTGACATGATGTTTATGTAACCTCCAAGCCTCCCAAACCAGATGCAATTACAGGCCCCTGGTCCCATTGACCCCAGCCCACTGTGGAATCACACAGCACTCTGCCTCTCTATCCCAGGCAAGAGCCCTGCTGGTCACAGGGCAGGAAGAGGGGGATTGAGCCAGAGTTCAGTCTCTTTCACAACTCTCTCTAACGGTAGCCCTGGCGCTGTAATCCAAAGTGACGGCCACTTCAGTGGATACGGCGCAGGGCCCCCCAATTTCCGCCAAGACCCCACGGCAGGGGAAGGTGGGTTCAGGAGGGGTAGTAGAGAAGGCTGGGGCAGGGGCGGCAGACTTAATGTGGCCCAGTGAAGGAGAGTTGAGGCAGGGACCTCATTAAAAGGCTTTACTGAACTCTGAGGTCCCTCATTAACACACATAACAACCACTCACGATCACACTATCAAAAAGAGGTGGTTCTTTCAATACAAACATTAAATTAGCCAGTTATATTAATTCATCTGAGAGATGCTTTCAATAATTATTAATTGACTGACTCTAAAGGAGGCGGCATAGTATTGTATACTGTTTTCAAATGTGTCAAAAAATGTGCTGTAAGAGGCACATATCAAATGAAATCAGATTCAACTTTATTTGTCACATGCGCCGAATACAACATTTACATTTACATTTAAGTCATTTAGCAGACGCTCAGGTGTAGTAGACCTTACCATGAAATGCTTACTTACAAGCCCTTAACCAACAGTGCAATTCAAGAAAGAGTTAAGAAAATATTTACCAAATTAATGTAAAAAAATACAAATAAAAAGTATCACAATAAAATAACAATGACGAGGCTATATACAGGGGGTATAGGTCAGTCGACGTAATTTGTACATGTAGGTAGGGCTGAAGTGACTATGCATAGATTAATAAAGAGTGAGTAGCAGCAGTGTAAATAGTCCGGGTGGCCATTTGATTAATAATACATATACTGTATTCCGCAAAATGCATAACTGTTTCTGCCTCTTTAATACCTTAGATCTTCCTTGCATCTCAAATCAAATCAAATGTATTTATATAGTCCTTCGTACGTCAGCTGATATCTCAAAGTGCTGTATAGAAACCCAACCTAAAACCCAAACAGCAAGCAATGCAGGTGTTGAAGCACGTTGGCTAGGAAAAACTCCCTAGAAAGGCCGAAACCTAGGAAGAAACCTAGAGAGGAACCAGGCTATGAGGGGTGGCCAGTCCTCTTCTGGCTGTGCCAACTCCCTCGCTTGAAACATAGGGAGTCACATCAGCTTAAGAACTAAAGGAAGAGGTAAAGGAGGAGGAAGTTGTATAGTTGAACACAGCCAATATGTCCACTTTAATAATACACAGTAACATAGGGCTTTGGGGAGTCCAGCCATAGAAGGCTCCCCTCAGTCCAGTCAGATGATGAGAGATGACAGGCACTTACGCATATTGCCAACAGGACACAAAGCCATAGCGTAGATAAAGCCTGTAGCTCGTATCCCCAGTCATCAGTGCACAGCCTGGCACACCAAATGATGCGTCTCATACAGACAATTAAAGAGCAAATCAATGCTGCTGCTTGGATGAAATAATGGAGGTGCAGTCATCTGAAACCACAAAGCACACAGTGGAAAACATGCACAGCTACCATAGTTACAGGAGACAGCCAGTGATTGGAGCATGTTTCTCCAAGATCCCAAAGATGAAAAAGGTAGGCCAATCACACAGACCTGTTTTTGATTAAATGTTATTATTCACTGGAAAGACAGTGGTCTCTTACTAATTGTCCCATTACTGTTTTGGGTGCAGTTATAATGTAACTCATAGAGGGAATGGGGATCACAGTGAATTCAAGGCATATTACCAAAGACTTTATAAGCTTCAAAGTAAGATTAGAACTGAGTGGGTGGATAAAGTGAAGGCCTGAGATGTTACGACTATAATCACTGAGCAGCAGTCAGGGGAGGGAAAGTAGTGCTCACTCAGCTACTCTGTCTGAGAGCCCTGATGAGCTCACACTCTGAGGACCAACAGGCCATCAAACCCTGCTTGAGACATCAGCAACAGTCCTCTCACTTCCATTTAGAACAGATCTGCATACTGACTCCACACTAGAGAAAAGTTAGACTGCATCATTGTGTGTGTGTGTGTGTGTGTGTGTGTGTGTGTGTGTGTGTGTGTGTGTGTGTGTGTGTGTGTGTGTGTGTGTGTGTGTGTGTGTGTGTGTGTGTGTGTGTGTGTGTGTGTGTGTGTGTGTGTGTGTGTGTGTGTGTGTGTGTGTGTGTGTGTGTGTGTGTGTGTGTGTGTGTGTGTGTGTGTGTGTGTGTGTGTGTGTGTGTGTGTGTGTGTGTGTGTGTGTGTGTGTGTGTGAGAGAGAGAGAGAGAGACAGAGACAGAGACAGACAGAGAGAAGACAGGCTATGTGCCCACTGCCCACAAATTGAGGTGGAAACTGAGCTACACTTACTAACCTCCTGCCAAACGTATGACCACATTAGAGACACATATTTCCTACAGCTCACACAGACTCGCAAAGAATGTGAAAACAAATCAAACATTGATAAAACTCCCATATCTGTTATGTTAAATACAGCAGTGTGCATTCACAGCAGCAAGATTTGTGGCCCATTGCCATGAGAAAAGGGCAACCACTGGAGCAGAAACATTACAAATACCACCAATATTTATCTGTTTATTTATTTTCCCTTTCATACTTCGACTATTTGTACATTGTTACAACATTGTACATAGCCAATAATATAACATTTTAAATGTCTATAATATTTCTTTACTTTTGTGACTGTAATCAATGTTCCCTCAAATTGTTCTCGGCACTGAGAAAATTTCAGGTCCGCTGAGCGCAAACTTGAACATTGTGAAAATCTGTGCAACTTTCAGCAAGCGTTTACTGTGATCACTGAGGCTGTACCCGCTCTGAGTTACAGTTTTAACAGTGGCCAAGTAGGCTACTGTGGCTATTTGATCATAATGTAGGCCTACCAGAGTGGCCTACCATCAACAACAATGGAGAAAATGCATCTCATAACATTTTAATATGGACATATCTGTTCCATCATTCAACCTACAGTAGCAGCCAATATGTGGTGTTAAATGTAGGCCTACATTCCATGAGAAAAAACATGCAGGGCTGAACATTAACCTGTTTATCCACTTTTCCTTCAGACAAGGAGGTGACTGGAAATGGGGTTGATGCAAGAAACCACTTTACAAAATAACATGCATTATTATTCCCATACCATTATTACAGTGAATCAGACAACTGATGCTGCCCTCTGCCTATTGGCTACTATTCAAGCATGTCTCTCTTATTCAACACTGCCCCTTTAAGACATCAAAAAAACGTCTTTACCTGACTCGATTTCAAAGATGTCTAGGAATGTACATGTTTTATGCTCTTGTAGGAAGCATTCACTCCCCTATCGTTGACTACAAATGATCTATAACTGGGATAATAACTCAATAACTAGCAAAGGATACGAACAAAATGTGCCCACGTGGCTACATGCAGCTCTTGCTTTGATCTCAGAACAAGTGCATCTACTCAAAACCACAGCTATAAACACAGTCCAGTTCCAAGTAAATGGCACAGATCCATATGGCCATGGTGCCACGATCGTTGTTACAATCAACAGACCAAGGCACAGCGTGCGTAGAGTTCCACATGTTTCATTATTGAAACTCACCGAAACAATACAGAAACAAACTAAATGTGAAGTAATGGAGTGCTCACAGACACTACACAAAAACAAGATCCCACAAAAACCCAGTGGGAAAAGGCTGCCTAAATATGATCCCCAATCAGAGACAACGATAGACAGCTGCCTCTGATTGGGAACCATAACAGGCCAACATAGAAATGAAAAAACTAGACTACCCACCCTAGTCACACCCTGACTTAACCAAAAGAAAGAATAAAAAGCATCTCTAAGGTTAGGGCGTGACACATGGTCTATTTGTATATAGGCCTACTGCAGCTCTGATTGGTGATGCCGCTCCTGTCTGTGTAGAGTACCGGTTGAGTAGTGTGTGTCAATGCAATAGAATCCTACTCTGATGCGTTCTGCCTACAACAAAATATCTTGCATAGTTTGTTTTGTTTCGATATGTGGCATTGAAAGTGGCTAATATTGCATTGATTTGATCACAATTGCCACAGTAAAGGGAAACGTTGATAGTGTTAACTAACAGGCAAAACCTGCCCATCCCATGTGAAGTTCAATCTCGTGCTTCTCTCTATGGGCTGATACAGTATTTGTTCCGCGCAGCAGTCCCGGGGGAGTCTCACGACTACTGCTCGCCTGCGCACGTGCATAGCTAAGAGAGAACATGTTTACTGATGGTTTATTTCCCTTTTGTTTATTGTCTATTCCATTTGCTTTGGCAATTTAAACATATGTTTCCCCAGCCAATAAAGCCATTTGAATGTCATTTAATTGAGAGACAGAGAGAGACAGAGAGAGACAGAGAGACAGAGAGAGACAGAGAGAGACAGAGAGAGACAGAGAGACAGAGAGAGACAGAGAGAGACAGAGAGAGCATAAGGAAGGGTCTACACACCAGCCTGGTTGGTTGTGATGTTGACGGAGGAGTACTGTGGTGAGTAGGGGCTCTGGTCAGAGACACCGTTGACGGCCTGCACCTCGAAGGTGTACTGTGTGTGGGCCAGCAGGTCACTGATGTAGACCCGGGGCTCAGTCAGACCCAGCTGGCGGGGTACAAACTGGACGTTGTCGCCACAGCGCGTGCAGCCTCCGCGGCCCCCTCCACAGCTCTTACAGATGATGTTGAAGACCACGTCTTCACGACCACCTGACTCCCTAGGATGCTGCCACTCCAGCATCAGAGACGTCTCATTCACGATGGACAGAACATTCTGAGGAGCAGACGGCACCGCTGGAGAAACACAGACAACATACAGTCAACATCTTAGTTGGTTTCTGTGTGGAATGTGAGAAGCATTGACAGAAGTCTCATATGTAGACTATGGTTTGCCTACAGACTTGAGGTGAAAGACAAAAAAAATTGTGGAGAAATGGTATGGACTCAATCTACTCTAGTCAGTTCAAAAGCACTACTTCATGACATTTAATTTAGATGTTGGTAGGGGAATTATGTTTCCTGTGTCCTTGGAGTTCTGGGGGGTGAGAATACCAGAGCCAGTATCACTCTACTCAAAAACCCACTCTACTCAAAAACCCACACGCCTACAAATACAGTACAGTCTCTTTGAGGTCTTTGCCTGGTATGCTCAATTTAATAGGATGCCCATTTAAACACACTGATCTTCAACATGAGGTGACTTTTGATGTCCATTATGCCACATGTCTGTTTCAATCCGTTAGTTATGTACAGCAGAGCACCAAGTAGACGTGACTGTTCCTCAAACACAGCCACCTTTTATAGAGGCATCACTGGTTGAAAGTAACATTCCCCATGGCATCACATTTGACTGAGAGCCCAAACAAATGCACAATGAGTACTGTTTATCTTTTACGGGCATGTGCAGCTAATTAGGGAGGATGCTCTCTCCAGGGCTAATGAGATAAACAAGGAAATTCCCCCCGCCCACAAACTCCTAAACCTGAATTGATCACTTATTTAACCGCCCTTTTAATTGGCTCCCATTAAGAGACTTCCAGGCCTGGAGCAGTGCCCATCGAGGCCCTCTGTCTGTCTGTGTCTCTCTATCCTGCGAAACAGCCTCGTAAACATCATCTCCTTCCCGGGGAGGGTTGGGATGGGCAGCTAATGGCCCCAGTTAGCTCGCGGGCCACTCGAATGGGCCCATTTCCCTTCTTTAATCAGCCCGGGCCCGCTGTGTTTAATACCAGCAATGTGACGCTGCTTTCTCATTCAGCTGCTCTGCTCCCAGAGCCGGGCTTATGCAAATCTCCTTTGTTGGAAGCGCTCAAATCTTTCGCTCCGTCTCCCTTTCACAGAGGAGGGAAGATTTTTTTTTTAACTGCCAGGGTGGTGAAAGGAGCTGTCTCTCTTCTCTTCCTTCTCGCTCACTACTTCTCTTCCCCCTGTCTCTCATCTCTCCCCCTTACTCTTTTCTTAGCACACTGTATATACTGCATCTCTCTCTCTCTCTCTCTCTCTCTCTCTCTCTCTCTCTCTCTCTCTCTCTCTCTCTCTCTGTTTCTGTTTCTGTATTTCTCTCTTTCTCTCTTTTCTTAGACCCTCTCTCTCTCTCTGGCATGACAAGAGGAATATTCTCTATTCTCTCCGTCTGTTCCCCTACAATCTCTGGCCCTCTCTGCTTTGGCTGGGGACAGCAGGGTTCTCTGTGTGTTGGGCCAGACCTGTTGGCATGGGCTCTCATGTCAGTGCTGGGTGTATGTGAGGGACTCTGTTCCTCTCTCAAAGTGGGTGGGGTTATATCTCTCTCTCTCTCCTGACCCCTCCTCTCAGCCTCCAGTATTTATGCTCTGTTTCTGTTTCTGTATTTCCCTCACTCTTTCTTTCTCTTTTCTTAGACCCTCCGTCAACCACAAATTCCAATTCAAATGGCTTCATTGGCATGACAAGAGGAATATTGGCCCAGTCTATTCTCTCCGTCTGTTCCCCTACAATGCTGCACGGCCTGGCCCAGTAACCTCTGCTTTGGCTGGGGGCAGCAGGGTTCTGTGATGTGAGGAGGGGAGGGTGGCCTGTGTGTTGGGCCAGACCTGTTGGCATGGGCTCTATGAGCATGTCAGTGCTGGGTGTATGTGAGGGACTCCTCTCTGACCGGACTGTTTGTGCTCAGAGAGGCTGTGGTATCCTTTGATTTCTGATTCCTGTCAGTTCCTCAGGGTGTGTAATTAAAAGAGTGTGAGTGTGCGAGCGTGCGTGTGCATGTATGTGTTTCTGTGTGTGCATTTAGTTGACAGTACGTACTTGTGCAGGGCATCTGGATGGGATCTGAGTCGGTGCGATAGTAACCGTTGCGGCACACACAGTTAGTGGCTCCTTCGTTGGTGGTACGGCTGTTGATTGGACACTGCATGCAGGATGCATCACCCTGTATAGGCTTGAAGAAGGCCGATGGACAAGCTGGAAAAATAACAAGAGAGAGAGATGAGATATGAACATATGACCATTTACACATTTCATGTTTGGTTGGTTTTAATCCCTGTTTGTCTGCATCTCACTTTACGAGATATGCCATCCAGCCGCCACAATGCAAAAGAATCTCATGTAAGGAGGTATGTGGGGATGACAACTGTGTTTTTCTTTCATCATTCAGCTTGCTGACAGCACGCTAGTTGCCTGAGATCTTCTGGAGTAGTCTACTTCTTGTTAAGTGCAGTTGTTAAAGTCCTGAGTGGGAGGAGAATATACAGCCATGGATAGGGATGACGATGATCACACACCACTGCATCAAAACTGTGTGTGTGTTCGTGCACGTTCAAAAAACAGTGAAACTCACTATTTCTGAATGATCTTTATCTTTACCTCAGATCCACCTGCCCTGCCATGCACGCAAATGCACACGCACTGTGGAAACCTTCCCAGAATGCACAGCAGCACCTGATCGAGCACCATGTCAAGAGCTGTTTTTGTACTGGGGCCAAACCAGCTGAGGTTGGTTCAGCTTGATATAATCACCACCCACCTCTCTCTCTCCATCCGGAAGAGGATGAGATGGAGTGGTGTGGGGACGAGCTAAAGCAACGAGCTAAAGCAACACATGACAAATTGACACACAGGAGGTGCCACACTTATGAATGACCTCCACAGTGTTCTGAATGTCCATATACCAATGCTACCAGAGAACTATCTCTGTTGTCATTGAATGAAGTTTAGCTGCATCAATGTGATGGTAGTATATAGCTTGTTAACAGCATCTTCTAAAATGTGTTCACAAAACAATAGCAACATAATTTAAGAACATCTACTATAGATGCATAGGCTATTCCCATGAAACTGAGATCAAATGGTTGGCATGCAGATGCAGCTTTCACCCATAAAACGTGGAGAATTATCATTGACGATTGGCAGTGATGATGGCATATTTCGTTGTTTGAGGGTATTAAAAAGAAGAACATTTCTAGGCATAAGCAGATTTTGCATTTGGAGGATGCATTTGAGCAATAAAATAGCCCAATATTATTCAATAGACTACATCAGTCAGTACACACTGACTGTAACGTCATTTACTCTTTGTTTTGCCCTCCGGCACCTACAAAAATACATCTACACCACTGAATACATTATGCAACATTGGAATCGGTCAGGAACCCACAGAGCAACAACAAAAAAACTATCTGGAGGGATCCTTATTCTGTTGAATACTCTGCATCATATCCCATCTCACAAATTCACACTACTTTCCATAATCTCACAAACTCTCACTATGTTCCATATCTAGTCAAAATAAAACAATCATATCCCTATCCATCTCTGGTCTGAGCTGGCAACTACAGCTGGGTTAAAATATGTGCTTTATTGGGAGAAGGTCAAATCACAAGGCAGAATAAATCTGGATTCAATCCCACTGTTTATACTAGGAAGACAGATCCCAGTTCCCAGTCACCATGCTGGAGCACCATGCTGGAGCACCATTCTGGGGCACCATGCTGGAGCACCATGCTGGAACACCATGCTGGAGCACCATGCTGGAGCACCATGCTGGAGCACCATGCTGGAACACTATGCTGGAACACCATGCTGGAGCACCATGCTGGAAAACCATGCTGGAACACCATGCTGGAGCACCATGCTGGAGCATCATGCTGGAACACCATGCTGGAACACCATGCTGGAGCACCATGCTAGAAAACCATGCTGGAGCACCATGCTGGAACACCATGCTGGAGCACCATGCTGGAGCACCATGCTGGAACACCATGCTGGAGCACCATGCTGGAACACCATGCTGGAACACCATGCTGGAGCACCATGCTGGAACACCATGCTGGAACACCATGCTGGAGCACCATGCTGGAGCACCATGCTGGAGCAAGATTACTGCTCTTTTCCAATCCCAACTCCCCACAAACTCTCTGTAGAACACATCTCAATCATCATCCTCCCTTCAAAACTGCTAAACACAATAGTGCATTTCTGCGTTTTAGTAACCCTGTCCCAAAAAACTGTCTCACACGCACATACACACACAGAGAGAAGACAATGTTCCGTGAAGCTGATGCATCTTGTGGATAGCTAAAGCAAAAATAAATATTCAGCGAGAGGCTCTTGACATGGACGAGATCGTAGTCATAAACGTCAGCCGCAGGAAACGGTATTGGATATAAATACTGAGAAAATCTGATCGAGCTCTTAAATAAATATTAGTCTTGACATGTTTTTTTTCTCACGTGATTGATGAAGGAAAGTGGCCCAGTACAGAGTGAAACATGAGGCCGGCACATTCACACTGCCAGTCACCAGAGTCACAGAATGAGGCCCCAGCTCTGTGGATTGGGACTGGGACTAAAGGACACAGTGAAGTCTAAGGCAGTGAAGAGGTCAGAGGAGCACGATACCAAAGGAAATAGCAGAAAGGGCCAGTGAGAGGGAAAGGAGAAGGGGTGGAGCAGAGGAGAGAATAAGAGAAAGACAGAAGGCAGTAGGCAGTGCTTAGGATTGAATGAATGAGTGTGTTAAGGAGTTTAGGCCAAGTATGTTTTATATGGAAGAGAGAGTTGGGAAGGGGGCACAGTGTCAAAAACGAGCTCTATTGTTTGGTAGCCAGATATGGCCAGGAATGGCCAGACAGACATACAAACCAGGCTGTTTTAGATGTGGGCTCAGCCTGTCACCGCCAGGCAGGGACGACTCTAGCCTTTTGGGGGCCCTAAGAAAGATGTGGTAGGGGTCCTTTCACCAAGCCGGCAAAATGTTTTAGTGGCACTTGACGGGTCATTTTGCCATGGGAGGATTTATTTGTGTGCAATTCTATAACAAATGTCATGTAATTCTCCTTATTTTCTATGGGGCAGATATTTACAAATAAATCATCTATACATCTAGCCATAGGGAGGAGAGAACATTCAGTATTTTTATAACAAATTTCATGCAATTATACTAATTTTGCCATCGGGCAGCAAGACAGTTTTGCTGTTTAAAATGTAATTCCCTGCAATTCTACACATTTTGCCATGGGATGAAGATACATTTTTGTAGTATGAAAGCTGTTTTCCTGCAATTTGACACATTTGCCATGACTATGGTACAGTATCTGAGTGAGAGTGACTGACAAAATCAATGGGGGCCCCTTGGAGGTCAGGGCCCCTGGGCACATGCCCTGCATTCCTGGTCGGTATTTGGCCATGTTTAGATAACTGCCTGGACTAACTTGCCAATCAAACAATTGTTATGGCTATTGAGTGACTGCCAGTGACAAGAGAAAACAAAAGAAAAACTGCTGATGCATAAACACAGTTTTTACTTACACCTTGAGTATTCTACTATTTTAACACTCAACAGTTGAGAACCTGACTGAGTTCCTTTTTCTGGGTCAGGGGCCCCCTAAGCGATTGCTTATGCCTGGAGCCGGCCCTGCCGCCAGGGCCTTTATTTTTTGGGGTGGGTGGGGGGGTGGGGGAATTCCACAAGTCTTTCAAGAGGCTGTGTTGGAGGGCTGATGAGCTGCTTGGTGTCAGATGTAGCCTGCGGAAGAGTACAGAGCTCTGATTAAAAAGCAGATCAGCACTTTGATTCCCTCCTTGCTCAGATTGGTACTGTTGAGCTGTTTGATCACAATCTCCTTCGAATCCCTCAGTCGACATGTAAGGGCGAAAGTCTTCTTTGGTTGTAGCTTCCAACTTCAGACATCCCTCTGGCAAGGGGGAAGTAATATGAGGGAAATATTCATTGCTGGAGTTTTATATTCCCTTCTCTCTTGTATTCTTTTTAAATACAGTACCAGTCAAACGTTTGGACACACCTACTCATTCAGGGGTTTTTACTTAATGTTTTACTATTTTCTACATTGTAGAATAATACTGAAGACATCAAAACTATGAAATAACACATATGGAATATTGTAGTAACCAAAAACGTGTTAAAGAAATCAAAATATATTTCACATTTTAGATTGTTCAAAGCAGCCACCCTTTGCCTTGATGACAGCTTCGCAAACTCTACTGTATGTCTATTAATAACATTAGATAAATAAGCATTTTTTTTCTCAGCTCTTAGAACCCATGGATTTTGACAGAAGTGATGAAACACCACATTAAGTCAAGAAGAAAAGGCAGACAGAAACATTCTAATGGAATTTATAAACACTTCGGATTTAATTTAGTGGCAGCCATGTCAAAGGCTCCAGATCACCTCAAAGTGGTTCCAGGCACACGTCAGAAAAGGAAAGGCTTGGCTGTCACATCTCAATGACTGCTGTTCTCCAGCGCAGAGGCAACACAGTGACTGGATAGAGGCCAACCCATTCTGTCTGTGTTTATGACTTCTAATAACACATCCTGACATAAAGAATTTAATTGGAAGTACTGTAGGCCCACTGTAAAAAAAAATGTATTGTGAGAAGTGAGTCCTCCGTGCCAGGGAGCCAGTCAGGTTTTACAGCAGGTAATTTGCTAGTTGTTTCAAAAGGTTCCTGTAAGTTTTAGCCAGTCAGGCAGATTGATGTCAGAGGAAAGGAAAAGACACTGTATCCACCCTAGTCTGTATTTGTGTGTGAGGTGGGCCTCCATTGTTTTCAGTGACAATGCTGATTATGAAGCCAGCCACTCTACTGGAAGCATTCTGAGCTGCTGGTACATCTGGCTTCTCCAGCTCAGTTAGCTTACACACAAAAACGCACACACGCACAGACGCACACAAATACATGCAGGCAGCCCAGCAGCAGAACTATGAGCCCAGACAGCCAGGAGGAACAGAACAAAGGCTGGGCATTTTCTATTTCCATCATGGCCGTCTGAGCTGTGCAGTGCTTCACCATGGCCGGGGAATCATCTGGCTGAAACAGCCACTAATCCAACCAGAGCAGGTCTATTGAGAAAAACCCATGACCTGTTCCACACCTCCCTCCACCATGTCTCCCATCCCCCAGCAACCCCGCCCGACAGAGAGGTCCTTTGTCCAGCAGGCCGGAGGACTGCAGCAGTGACGGTGACCACCCCCCACCCCCTCTCCTGTTTCCCCATTCCTCCTATTCAGCTGCTCCACAACCAGCCCCAAAAACTGCTGCATTTAATGAAAGCAGCATTAAAAAGAGACAAGGGAGAGAAAGAGGGGCAAGGTGTGTGTGTGTATGTATGTGTGTGTCCAATGCTCGCGCGTGTCTACGTGCGTACATGCGTGTGTGAGTGTTCATTACATGTGTGTGTGTGCTTCTGTGTGTGAATCAGGGATGTGTGAAAGAGAAAAGGTTGGAGAGAAAAAGAATTGGAGGTGTGAAGGTTTGTTAGCACAGCAGAAAAAAGTGCTGAAAGCAGTGAAAATGGCCAGTCACAGGATATTTCCAATTGCCATTGAGAGGACCACTGTAGGGAGAAACGGGCTTATGCACGGCTTTCCTGCTTTCTGTCTACTGTCTCTGTCTCCTGTATAAACAATTTGGATTAATTACTGGGAACTAGATATCAGATGTTATCCCTTAATAAGGATAGACCATAAAGAGAGAGGACTGTTTTGTGCCATACTTATGGTCCCGCGATGGAGCAGATCAAATCCAAATTAGATTAGGAAAAACAGCCAGCTATAATAGGGACAGCACGCAAATATGAATGATTTACTCTTTGCCAAAAGTCTCTGTAGTGGTGACATGTGAGGAGAAGCTAACCTTGTGATGGGCCTAAGGACAGTATCCATAACGTAGGTAGGACGTGTTTAGTACAACAGCCAGTCTGTCCCCTCGATGTAACCTTTCCCATAGGGAACACAATCTTTTTGGCTGAGCGGCGACGCAGGGCCCTGGAATTCAATTAGGGCCCGGGCCTCGCCAGCTAATTCAATCAGGACGGTGTGAAAGCAATAGTACAAATGGCATTCGCTTCACCCCACACATGGGCACAATTTAGATATTCACTTCCCTCTCTATTTTTCCCTGTCTGATGCAATTAGCGTGCCTGAATCTTGCCGTGGCTCGCACTGGGGAGCAGGGTGTGAGGCTGACCATCAATGATCTACTGGACGTAAATGAAGCTTCTCTCCACGTCCTGGATAGGACAGGAACACTTCCAGCATGAGTCGGATGCCCACTCTCACTACTGAGGAGAGGGCTGGACTGATCAGGTGATTCAGAGGCTGGGGTCAGAACAGCAGCCCTCCCCTCTACGCCCAGTGATGGCTGGGCTCCTGTCATCTTACATTCTATGAATGTGTGTGTACACTACACATGTATATAGCCCTATTGGGTGTCTGTGTTTTCATTATGAATTAATGTGTGAGTGTGTGTGCCTGCAGAAGGATGTGGAACACGGAAAGTGACTATTCGTCAGTGTCCCTGCTCTAAGCCATGTCCCCTCTACAGTTGTCAGTGAGCTCTCCTTAGACAGCATCCAGCCCAAATCTACCCAGCGGGCGCCATGGAGACAGATTAGGTGCTCCGGTGGAGCCCATGTGAGCAGGAGATTAGTAAGAAATGTGTGAGACACCTGGGAAATGGTCTCTCAGTGGGCAGGCTCAACAGCTGGAGAGGGGAGGGCCCAGTTTTACAACACAAACTAGACATACAGCACATGTCCACACGCACGCACGCACGCACGCACTCACACACACACACACACACACACACACACACACACACACACACACACACACACACACACACACACACACACACACACACACACACACACACACACACACACACACACACACACACACACACACACACACACACACACACACACACACACAGTATAACTTTATAAACAACCCCTGTCCACAGCCCACAGGTCAATTTCACCTATCTATATGTCTCCTACAGTAGGTGCCAAGTACGAGGCTCAGATGTACCCAGGTTTCCCTCCATGTGTATACCTACAGCATCACTGTGTTATGGTTAAGCAATCAAGGACAAAAAGAACATGTGACAGGCCAACATAGAAGCTCACAAAAATTCATCTGTTGGTGGATTAAAGGTGTTGTAACCTGATAACACCAGTAAAGCCAAACATCCCCATTCATTATGTCCATTTCTTCAGCCTTCTGCATGCTGGCGCCTAGCTTGCTCGCATACCGATTGACTGTGCTCGCATACCGATTGACTGTGCTCGCATACCGATTGACTGTGCTCGCATTCTTCGCTTGAAAAACAAGAAAAAAGCAGCAATACTACTGTTTGTTCATTTTGAGACGCTGTAGCCAATATACACTTCCTCAAAATAGTCCGAATTAATCTAAGATAGCTCAAGAAATATGTCATTGATTTTGACGTTAGTTGTGTAATTTCACATCTAACTAAGATGTTTGGTGCAGTATTTTATATGGTAAAAACGATTTGTCTCTCGTTGAACAAACCCTTCATTGTTGAATCCCTACTGTTGACCAATCACAGACGATGGGGAATACACTTCGTCTACCGACTTCGGCTTGCCTCCAGAAAAATGTTTGTGTGCACAAGCAGCCAAATAAACAACTTTCCATAGACCAAAACGAACAAAAAAGTCATAATATATGCACAAACTGTTACAAACCTTTTCGGAAGGAAGCACACGGACGCCTTCAGACATAAAATGCAAACACAAACCAACACACACCTCTGAACGCACTTGGACCATCTCCCGATACTGTATCGTTCACATGTGGCAAACATTATCTTTCTAATTCAAACAACATAGTGTTCCTTGAGTTGGAACACAGCACAGTCATCAGGTCATAAAATACCCCAAAAATGTGAAATCAGCAAAGGGAAAAGTATCTTAACCGCAGTATTTCCATAGTGTCTGATAACTACCATGTGTCTATAGATGAAAAAGAAAGATGAAAGGGGAGAATCTCTGGAGCCATACATTCAGCACGGTAATAATGTCTGGAATTTTCACTGCATCTTTTTTTCTCTCTAATTTTTTTGAGAAAAGAAGCAGATATGGGGAATGGTAAAATTACAGGCATCTGAGCAGACAGATACACAGAAATCGCGAAGGGTCATTTCATGCAGGCAGATCACTTGACAATTTGGTCTCTGGACGGTACTAGGGGCCAATTAGGTTGGCGGTGGACCTCCATAGTACATGGGGCTACAGATGGTTGGGGTGTGGCCAGGGAGAGTCAGGCTGACCCCTGTGAGAGAATTACTCTCCATTAAAGATGCCCTGTCAACCTCAACCTGCCTGCGGCTACATCTCCTGGCTGAAGTCACAGGAGCTATATCTAAAACCAACCTTATCTCTGAATATGATTAGCACAAGATATAGCTGAACAGGAACATGAATACAGTTTATACGCTGAATAGCCTGTAGAGATGACCATTGTCACACATACAAAACCCCTTTTTGACACATTGAGTTACACAATGATACGTCCAGTGGAATGTAGGTGGTATAACTCCCCAACTAAAGTGAAAGCAAACATTATACAACATTATACTCACTGATGTCGCAGTGGTAACGAGGACAAAATAGTCTGCTCCTGCCATTATCCACACAAGGCTTTTCTGACAGGTGCTAACAGGAGTTACTGTTTGTAGTCATCATCTCTACTGTCTTTGTACGACAACAGCTCACACTGTGAAGGGGTTACATAAAGCACATATCTCCCAGACTGAAATTTGTTAAAAAATATTTAGCCTTTTTCTCCCCAATTGGTAGTTACAGTCTTGTAACATCACTGCAACTCATGTACGGACTCGGCAGAGGCGAAGGTCGAGAGCCGTGCCTCCTCCAAAACACAACCCAGCCTAGCAGGACTGCTTCTTGAAACAACACCCACTTAACCCAGAAGCCAGCTGCACCAGTGTGTCGGAGGAAACACTGTACCCTGTGTATGCTAGCTAGCTAGCTTATAAAACTATAACCCATTGTTGATGTTATTAAGCATGGATGAAGTGGTGATACATGTGCACAATTGAACTGCTGTTCTTATGGATTTTCTAAAAGTCCTTTCATGACTGTTGAAGAATGTTAGCACATCATATTGTACTAAGAGTCATTTATTGATCTTGACTATTGCAATTTCTTTTTACTGGCTTCATGGGGGAGTAACATTACATCAGATTGATTTTGCATTGGTCACCAATATTGCAAACCTATTATTATAGGTTCATGCATTAACTTCTCCAGCTTTACATTATGGTTGTCAACATCGTGTTTGCTTTGTCGTGTAGAGAGGAGAGCTACATGTCTTTATTTCAACAGCTACAGGTTTTGGAAGATACTTTTTTTTCATTAACGACACTAATACATAGTATTGTATGAACTGAACAAAACATTTGGAATTTATAGTTTATTATACACCTCACTTTTGAGAAAATGGCCTGAATGTTTTGGTACCAACTGGAGAGCTCTTCCTTGTCCGCACCCATTCAGCATCGTTCACACCCTCTTATGCTTCATCCCGACCCATCTATTTATGGGGTGATCTGAGTGTTTTGTACAAACAACAGCAGTCAAGCACCCAAGCTAACTGGCTAACTTGCTAGCTACATCCAGACACAAATGAGAGAACAGCTCATTGAAAATTACTCTCCCTAGCAGAGCTGGTTAGGCTGTTTTATGTTATCCAGAGCTTTGGTGACTGTAACTGTGCTACTGGCAACAATTCAATGACGATTTTTCCCCTATGTTTACTGACACCGGCCATATTCAATGCTGTTGAAATTCAATCAGTTATTTTGCTTTTGAACAATCATAAGAGAGTGCTCTGAACTCGGAGTAGATGACCAGACTGAATGTATGAACGCACCCGAAATGGTTACTTGCATAGTGGAGTCTTTTGTTAAGACATGTAGCTAGCTAGCTAGGTAAGCAATGAACCATACTCGTTACTACCCTGCATGAATCTGCAGGTAGCTAAACAACCAGGTTCCATGTTAACTAGCTGACTTTAGAATATAACTAGCCAAGCAAATGACTCTGAGATACGAATAATAAGATCATACATGTGGCTAAACAAACTAGGCTCATAATTTAACTATTTTATTCGTATTTACAGATGGCATACAAGTTTGTTATTAAGGCACATGAAAGTTCACAGAAGGCATTTCTGCCATTTTGATAAATATAAAAAGATTACGTTCAAATGGCTCTCGTGTGAAGTAGTGACCTACGACATACGCCTAGTTTCCTAGGCAGAATAATTAGCCTTTTGGTGGACTACAATCAAGTTGTAGTGGCATCTCAAGGATGATCAAAGGAAATTGGATGCACCTGAGCTCAATTTGCAGTGCCATAACAAAGGTGTGTGAATACTTGTGTAAATGAGATATTTCTGTATTTCATTTTCAATAAATTTGCAAATACTTTTAACTTTGTCATTATGGGGTATTGTGTGTAGATGGGTGAAAAATATATATATATATTTTGAATACTATGAATAGTATGAATTAATACTTTCTGAAGGCACTGTACGGTACATATCATTGATTGGAACACTAATCAATGTCTTGGATAATGAAATCATGCTTGTTGCTTTATGAAATGTATTGTCGCATCTGAAATAGGGGGGAAGGGGAATCAGACAGAGCATGCACGCACACACACACACACACACACACACACACACACACACACACACACACACACACACACACACACACACACACACACACACACACACACACACACACACACACACACACACACACACACACACACACACACACACACACACACACACACACACACACAGCTATGATGATACATGTGTTTATTTTAGGGAGGCGTGTCTCCACTCTTTATGAGTTTTGACTGTGCGTGTCAGATCTCTAAACTCCCAAATGTGCCCTTTTCTCAAGGACAGGTTGTTGCCTGGGCAACATAAGCCCCTACCATGAAGGACCACACCGTTCCGCATGCTGCATCCAGAGCCCCGATCTGTGATCTGACACACTGTCTAGAACAGGAGGAGGTTGTGGGAGAGGATGAGCTGGGAGAGGAGGAGGACCTCCAGGGTGTTAGGGTGTACAGAAGTAGGATCTTAATTGACCTATGACCTATATTGTCACAGCAAAATAATCCTGCAGCAACAGGATTTGCACGTTAAGTCATTAATGCTGCTTGATGACAGTTAGGCTATTATCAGGCCAAAAGTAGGCTACATGAAAAGTGGAATACTGTTAACATAACAGTGTGTTACTGTGGATTTTCAGTGAATTTATGAAATTTATGAAAATCACAAAGCTCATCTGCATTTCCTGAGGTGCAGAAAAATTATATATTATACGACTATACTTTATGATTAAATTACAAAGGGACTCTCTAAAGATCTCAACGTTTCAACACATTGCAGCTTGGGCGACATTCATTGAATTCTAGTCAATGATTTGTTAATTGAAATCATCCGTACCAAAATCACTGGGCAGTATTTCTCTACCCAGCGCTTAAGAAAACAAACTGGATGTGGGTATCCCGGGTAGGTGAGAAGCATGCAGGGATGGATCTTTTGTTGCCCAGAGGCAGATGCAGGAAATAGCTGACAGAAGCTGTCTGTACTGTGTGCTTGGAGGAGGGGAGGAGGGGCTTCTCTTTATATATTTCTCTCGCTCTCTCCCTCTCTCCACCCAAACAAAGCCAGTGAGCAGTACCAGCCAAGCCCAGCCCTCAGTGACAGAGGCTCCCCAAGGTGGGGTCTGCATGATGGACAGGTGGCATAAAAGGACTGTGTTGCCCGTCACTGGAGACAAGGGGGCGACACAGGGGAGTGGGAGGGAGGAGGGGCCACATTTCAAGGAGCAGCTGGCGTTGAATCCTGTCACTGTCGCTGTGTAACCCTTCGACAAAAACACACGCACATACAAGCGCTCGCGCTCACACACACACACACACACGCACACAAAGACACCTCAGGCAAAGGACAAAAGATAAGCAGTGCCATGAGCAAGACCCTGGGTCGCATGTCCATAAACTGTCTCATATGTGAAACCTCCTATCCCTAGAGTGTATTTATTAGAGATTATATAACTTTTGACCACAAGGATTTAATGAGACGATGGGGAGTCTGAATTCTATTATCCATTCAATCTTCAACAGAAAAAACAACAGCTGCACCAAGCCTACACACACACACACACACACACACACACACACACACACACACACACACACACACACACACACACACACACACACACACACACACACACACACACACACACACACACACACACACACACACACACACACGCTAACATGCATGCAAAGTGTGTCCCATAAAAAAATATAGATATTTTAAGTCGTGGTCATCATGCTAGGATGTACTTCCTGCATAGTACTTCCCTGTCCACCTTCAATAAATACAGGTAGACCTGTCCAGTTTATACATATCATTTTGAAGTATTATGTTGGCAAGGAACCATCTTGGCCTTTTGGAGAGCGAATCCAGTTCTCAGTCATGGACAAACAACTTTCAGGAATGAACCCTCCTGTACTTGATATTGCATGCATAATGTCAATACAGGATCCAAGCCTCACAGAGCTAAAAAAAAAAAAAAAGATCCCTATTCCACCACTGCAGAACTCAAAACGTCCCCTATCATGTGTCCCATATGCACTTTATTAGATACTTTCATTTGTCAAATGGGTGTTAAAATTATCCAGTGATTCATGAAAATATGTGTAAAAAAATGCAACACAAGAGGTAACCACCAAAACAAGATTCCACCTGGTATCTCATCTCACACTGAGACTTTAAACAAACAGTGCAGCAGGAGACACGCGCACACACACACTGTTAAATAACAGCTAGCTCCCCTAGGCCACTACACCTGCATCTGTCTCAATGGCTGAGGATTGTTCAGAGGTGATTCAGTTGAAAGGTTTAATGGCGCCTATTTATGGGTGGAATACATTACATGGCCCAAACATGGATCCAGAGTGAGGTGGTGCCCTGGCAAATTTACACTGAATGAATGGATCAACTAATTAGCCTTTAAATATGTCATTAATTCATGTAAAACAAAGGAAGCCTCTGCTATTCATCTTGGTGCTCTAAATGTCTTCCACCCTCCATGACCATGTCCTTAACCCAGTTACAGAAGGGGCCGGGCCAGCCGGGCATCCCTCCATTTGTCCTAATCAATGGAGCCTGTTCAATCCAGACCTAGGGGGTCAGTGAAATGAAGTACCCCGCTCGCACTGCAGAAGGTTGGGGCCAACATAGACTGGGCATGAGGGAGATGAGCATGGCCTCTGTTGTCATGGTAATGCTGGCTAGCCGAGCCACCACCACTGCTGCTGTCTCTCCCTCCCTGTCCCCTCCTTCTTTATTTGGCAGATCCAAAATGGCTGCACAGTGGAACAACGACACTCATCCATGACACTGGAGCAAATATACTCCAAAATTAAATATACACATTTTCACTCTTAATTTTCACAGAGAGGATAAAACCCAGATGGAATGGGAGAAGGGGTGTCCATGTCGGAATTGTTCCCACAGACAAAACAACCCATACGTCTCATAGCCAACTCATTACGTAACATAGCAAGCATCAACAATGCATGCAATCAGTGGTTTGAGGTCAGTGCAGTAATCACTGACCTGGGAAACAGAGATATGATACAGAGGACCATTCCCCAAGGCTGGGAGAGCCCCTAATAAAATGCCTTCAGAAAGTATTCACACCCCTGGACTCTTTCCACATTTTGTTGGGTTACAGCCTGAATTTAAAATGGATTAAAAAATGTTTTAAATTCACTGGTCTATACACGATATCCCATAATGTCACAATGGAATTACGTTTTTTATTTTTTATTATTACAAATTAAGAAAAAATGAAAAGCGGAAATGTCTTTGTTAAGGGAAGACTAAATAAATTCAGGGGTAAAAATTTGCTTAACAAGTCACGTACTGTAATAAGTTGGATGGACTCTGTGTGTGATAATAGGTTTTAACATGCTTTTTGAATGACTACCTTATCTCTGTACCCCACACATACAATTATCTGCAAGGTCCCTCAGTTGAGCAGCGATTTCAAACACAGATTCAACCACAAAGACCAGGGAGGTTTTCCAATGCCTTGCATTAAATATGGATCATGGTGAAGTTATCAATTGCACTTTGGATGGTGTATCAATACACCGAGTCACTAAAAAGATACAGGCGTCCTTCCTAACTCAGTTGTGTTATTTCATAGTTTTGATGTCTTCACTATTCTGCAATGTAGAAAATAGTAAAAAAAAGAAAAATAATAAATAGTAAAATTTGAAAAACCCTGGAATGAGTAGGTGTCCAAACTTTTGACTGGGACTGTAAATCTACTTGAAAAACTAATGACAAGACCTGTAAATCGTTGAGCTTGAAGAATTTAGAAAATAATAAATGGGCAAATGTTGCACAATCCAGGTGTGGAAAGCTCTTAGACACTCATAGCTGTAATCACTGCCAAATGTGCATCTATAAAGTATTGACTCAGGGGTGTGAATACTTATGTAAATGAGATATTTCTGTATTTAATTTTCAATACATTTGCAAACATTTCTAAAACATGTTTTCACTTTGTCATTATGGGGAATTGGGTGTAGATGCATTTGATCCATTTTTAATTCAGGCTGTAACACAAAATGTGGAATAATCAAGGGGTATGAATGCTGCCTGAAAGCACTGTAAATAAGCTAGATGGATTTTATTGTAGCTATGGATCTAGAGATGACCTACTGCATTGATGGGTGTAATAAATAACCACCCACTGCTATAGGACACTGTAGACCTGCTGTTTAATGATCAGATATTGCATAATAGAGAGATTGGGTATGGTGGGAATACACAGAGTGGAAATGAGCTTCAGACTGGCAGGGAGGCCTCCTCCTGCACCTGGGTGCCTCAGAGATGGGGGAAGGGAGAATTGGGAGTAACCATGCCTGCCCAGCTGCTTATCCCCCAGTGTCACCATGGCGACTGGTGTTGGAGGATGATGTCTGTCATCATAAGGAAAACAGAACATGGCTCATTACCGAAACAAACACATTACCTCCCCTGACGCACACATGCATCGCACACGCACGCACCAACCCACACACACACGCACACGCACACGCACACGCACACACACACACACACACACACACACACACACACACACACACACACACACACACGCACACACACACACACACACACACACACACACACACACACACACACACACACACACACACACACACACACACACACACACACACACACACACACACAGTACAGAACCCATATCCTCCACTGCTCTAGGGTTAGCTAGCTTTCCCCTGGCACTCCTCTGAGCATTCCACTGTCACATACCTGACATATGCATACAGGCTGATACAAATCTCAGCTCTTACATTAATACTGAAGTGATGAAAAGGTTATAATACAAATATAATGTGGATTTAGACAGGTGCATTTCCCAGAGGTTGGCCTACTGTATCTTTGCTCTGCACTGGTGATGCTGGTACACTTACATCAGCTACAGTATGTGTCCCTTCTGAAGAGACAAGAGCATTGTACATTTTCTGCACCAAAAAACAGCAGTTGGGTGATCACAGACGACAAGTCATGTACTCAGACAGCACACGCACACACACCCACACCCACACATACATCAATACAAGTTTGCTTCAAAAATCCTGTTTTTGTGACAGTGAAAGGTCACTAAACCAAAGTGGGGAGTAATAGAACTCCGGGCGATTTTGAACTCAGCGGTGGCCTGTCTGCTTGTGTCGAGTAGACTGGTGGATTAGTCTTGGGTTCCTGGAGGCAGCGGGATAATCTAAGAGAGGCTGGTGGGGGTCGGGAGAGCATTGGGCTCAGAGACACAGATCCTTGTCCGGAGTGTGAGAAAAGATGGGAGGGGTCAGGCACGGGGAGGCTGGCAGTATGACAATTACGTGAAGGGCATCCATCCACCACACACACACACACACACACACACACACACACACACACACACACACACACACACACACACACACACACACACACACACACACACACACACACACACACACACACACACACACACACACACACACACACACACACACACACACACTCACACACAGCCTTTCACAGATAGGGAAATACTGCAGGAATGAAAAAAACAAACAAGCAAATCCCTCTTTCAGACCAGTTTATAGACAATTTCATGGCTCTCTCCATAGATTGCATCAGCAAGCTTTCATCAACATGTTGGAATTTTAATACCGAAAAACTCATCTAATTGGTGTCACAGGAAGAATTTGAGTGTTCTGCAACCAAGTAATACCCCAACCCCCTGCACTCAATGTCATTTTGTTGCTTGAGAATATAAGTAAATATTGAGGAAGGCTGAATACTGTTGCAATGGCAACACAATGTTTATTGCATTAGATTTGATTTATTTAATTAATTCTCGTAGTCGACAAGACTGAATTATGCAGAATGCACAGTTACATTTAGACAATCCGTTTAAAAAATACTACATTCAATTTAAAAGGTTGTAGCTAACAATAAATTACAGTTTAAAAGTCACATTTGGTTACACATTTTGAATGTGTTTGTCTCTATTTGTCCTTGCATTGAAGCTGAACAGTTAGATCTGGTTTCGGAGGATGCCAGTGCTGTCTCCTCATCTCTGTGGTAGGAGATCATGTAGACAGTGGTCAGGTTAGTGCATGTCACTGACCAATCTTACTTTTGAGCTGTAATAACATATGAAGTACACTTGGAAATTAGTTTTGGGTCTCTTCCAGGATTTAAATGTTTTTCCTCTGAAAGGCCCTATTAAGAAGCTGGTTGTAGAGGCAAGAACTAGGGGCCTCCTGAGAGGTCAAATACCTGCTTATCAGCACACTTACAGTTTCTGCCCAGACAAGCTCAATTAGCCAGCACTTAGACTGTGTATGAGAGGGCCACGTTCTCAGCACGGGGACTATATCAACAGAACCAGGGCGATGACAGACAAGCCGGGCCCACAAAGACCTGATTGTGACTGGCTATGAAAGCCCTGAGTGTGGATAGAGAAGAAGGGTGTACTTGCTCATAGGGGACTTAAAGAACAAGAGACAGATCTCTGTCCCCTCAATGTCTTTAGTTGATACACTAACAAAGTAAATACAGTAACTTCAGGATTAGGTCAAAATTCAAGATTCAGATGAGAAAAATATTAGTTAGATTATAAAATACATGAACGAGATGAAAATACAACAGATCCATATTTCTTCAGCCTGTAAGAATAACCAGTGCTCATCCATCATCTCTCTCTCTCTCACACACACACACACACACACACACACACACACACACACACACACACACACACACACACACACACACACACACACACACACACACACACACACACACACACACACACACACACACACACACACACACACACACACACACACACACACACACACACACAACTACTGAGCAAAAGCCCAAACTCTCTTCACTTCACTGTCAGCCAAATCAAGTGCTTCCCAGAAGGCTTCCAGCAGTCATTTCACAGTGGAGCTGCTTTTCAGATGAGCAAAGATGGCTGAGTTGTCTGAAGCATCTGGGCTTGTAGGTCTCTATTGCTCTTATATTTCACTCATCTTCTTATTGTCTGTACAGATCTCAGGTGCCCAGGACGACATACAAACATTTGTGTTGAAGCTTGTCCCCGCTCCTACAATCTCTAACATAGCCATCAATGAAGTCCAAGGGGGAGCCCCTATTAGGGACACTGCACTGTCTCTGTCCTCCTCCCCAAGTCAGGGAACTGAGGTGGCCCAAAGGCCCCTGGTCTGAACCTATGCAAACTGATTGTGAAATAGATTGTTATGTAAACAACGTTTGATTGACGCACTGCGTCCTCAAATCAATAGGTGACATATTGGTAATATTGGTATATTGGTAACAAGGTCACGAGGAGGTTTCGGCCAGGCTGTATGGTGAGCAAGTGACATCATCCCAATCCTGCGCACAAGGGCGTTTATTTTACACGAAGATGACTTCCAAACGTGTTCTCAAGTGAGAGCTTCTTTCCACGGAGAGTGAGATGTTCCCTGCTGCATTTTAGAATGTCACACTTATACAGTGTCAAGGTCACATGAGTGCCCGAGGCAACACACACCACATGATATTCATTGTGATCGCATAATTATTCATAGAATTTAGGGCATTTATATTTCAGCAAAATGAATGATATGTTTAAGCTCTAGTATGGAGATTGAGCGAGTGAGAAAACCTTTCAAAGTTTTGTCTTGTCTTAGCAGTGTGTGAAGCATCTAATCTAAAGGTATGAGTCCAGCCATTCGGTTCCCAGTCGGATTATCCTTGCTGTGTGCTGTGATCAGAGCTGTGGCTGGTCAATAATGTTAATGTGTCTAGTCCTGACTGAGTTCAGCAAACACATTCATCAATGCTCTCCATTAGCACTGAAAAGAAAACAATGTGTGGTGTGTGTGTGTGTGTGTGTGTGTGTGTGTGTGTGTGTGTGTGTGTGTGTGTGTGTGTGTGTGTGTGTGTGTGTGTGTGTGTGTGTGTGTGTGTGTGTGTGTGTGTGTGTGTGTGTGTGTGTGTGTGTGTGTGTGTGTGTGTGTGTGTGTGTGTGTGTGTGTGTGTGTGAGCGTGCATTCATGTGTGTGTGTGCGTGCATGTGTAACCCATGCTATTTTAGACATTCACAAACATTTTCACAAAACAAGTCAGTCCCTAACTTCTTTACACTATGGGTTGGGAGTTTGTTGGTGACTCCTAGAGTCTGAACCTCTTTCGCTATGTCTCTGATCTCGCTCTTTTCCCTCTTGCCTCTGGAGAGCGCCCATGAAAGAAACCTAGAAGAACCCTAGAAATATTTAATGTTTTTAACTTAAATAACTTACTGGAAACAATGTTGTGGAATACATATTTACTACTACAGAAGAATCGATCGCTAAGATAATCAGAGTGATCTGAACCAGAGGGGAATTGGGACACATTTTCATTTGATGTTTATGAAAAGAGAATACTGATGAGTTAGCTTATGCTAGCTAAATTCTATGCCTGTCTTGATGAATAACTAAAGTGTACATGATATTTACGATCCTAAAACCAGTCAGGATATTGACAAAAGCATTTATGCTTTTGAGAGTGACAATTTTGGACCATTTAGCATTTGCTATCACTACATGTGCATTTCTTTGTAAGAGAGTGATTGAACAGTAATGGCGGACGGCTGTAGTTGCCTTGTCGCAGTGGAGAAGAACGTGGGTTTTGAAACACAATCTGTAAAATTATTTTGAGACCGCTACATGTAAAAAAAATATTATAACAGAAGAGTTAGTAAAATGTTGTTGTTAAAAGTAAGAGTTCAGTGCAGACTGGTTTTTGTACCCCCCTTTGATTGGACGGCATCAGAGTCACCTGATATCTTGTACAAACTACTTCGCCATCTACAGAGGCTCATCATCTACAGCTTCAACAATCATCATCGTCGTCTCATTTTTATTGAGGGACATTTGACTGATACATCGTGGTAGGAACTGAACTGAGATAATTACGTGCACTCATATTTCATTTTCACTGGGTACCCAGTTTGTAATATTTTTGATTACTGTATTGACATTAATGTATTGTTGTGAATGAATGGTCATTGCAGTTATGATACTCTGTTGATGTGCAATGATCTTTGAGCATAAAATATTTCAACAGATTTCAACAGAAGATAAACTTGAACTTCAAATGTATATCACTGTGTCCTTGCAGTATTGTTCATTTAGTAGATGTTGAATGGTTTATTTCCTTGCCTTATTAGATGACATTGCTTTAGATACCGGTCTCCTTTCAAACATGAATAGACTGTTTCCACATCGTACCTGCTGTAGCATTTCTAAAGTAGTGTACTTCCTACAGTGTGTTACACATGCATGAGTGTGTGACTGTGAAAAAAGGGTTCCAATGTAGAACCCTCTGTGGAAAGGGTTTTACATGGAACCCAAAAGAGCTCTATCTGGAATATAAAAAAAGGGTTCTTCAAAGGGTTCTCCTATGGGGACAGCAAATGAACCGTTTCAGGTTCTAGATCGCGTGTAGGACTGTAGGACTGTCGCAATAACAGCCCAGAGTCAAGTTTTCCAATAAGTTGAGATTGATCCACTTGACTTTTCATTATTGCACTGTGTCTACATGCAGAGATATAGCAGAGATATACTATATTCAAAGAGAACACATAATGATGTGGCACCATGATACTGTAGATAAAACAGTTTAAGGAATTATCAGTCCTATCCCCAGTTGATTTATAGGATAATACAACACCCTTGATTATCAACTGAGCATATCCTACTCTGTGTCGTTATCATACTGGTGATAACCTTAAACTGTGGGATACTTAACAAACTTAAACTGGATCATAGCTCACTGTAAGAAGAGAGGAATCCAGTCCACTGCCAAGTGTGGTTTAAAGATACATTTATCATGGGCACATCCTCTACAGACTCCTCCTCAGAGTTGACTAAGCGAAGCTGAGCCTAGCCTGTTGGTTTCACCAAACGCCTTAGCATCACAGTCCTTTTCATACTTGGCTCAGAAAAGTAGAGGGGAAGAAGAGAATCAAAACAACCTCATTAATAACCAGGACTAATATTTTCCAGACGCTAGCTGTTGTAAGCAGGGTTATTTCACGAAGAAAGGATGCCCATGCACTGACAAGAAGCAGGGCAGTCGTGGTGCGTCGAGACGGTGCCACACAGTGTCTGCTGGCACCAGGAGGAAACAAAACAACCCCCCTAATTGCCAGTTAACAGGCAAAGACCCTCCCCCATGCACGCAGCCCAAAAAACTCTGCAAGTATAGCAGCCTCCCAGGCACCGATACAGTAACTTGCCAATCCAGGCTTGATGGTAAACAGTTGGTTGGTGGTTCATGTCCAAATGTCGTGACAGCATGGGAGCGTGGTGAGAGCAGAGCAGTGTGTGATACAGTGTTTACCCAGCAGCCACTCTGGCTCACCTCTGAACCTCTGTCTCTCCTCAGCCTGAAGCCAACGCCCTGTGGCCTTCACACTTTACACGCCACGGTGTTACACCATACACATTAACTCGCAGCACACACAATGGCTGGTCTGGCTGGGCAGCTTTATTCCGAGCTGTGTTGGTGTTTGGAATACTTCATTTCATATGAGATAAGTACTGATTGGTATGGGGTATTGACTGGTATGCTACAAAGAGGTAAACTACCACAAAGATGCATTGTCCTATTTTTGTCCTACATTGTCCTACAGTCAAATGGACACCCAATATTTACAGTATTGACACACATACTGTAATTCACTATGAAGGATTTCCCCTCTCTTAAATTAAAGATGCACTACGCAGAAATCGCTCTGCCATGTCCTTCCTTATTGCCAAAATTGTATTAGTTTGTGACAAAACAAGCAACTATCGTGTAGAGAATCATTGCACCATCTAAACCGCAGTGAAATATATTTTCCATAACCAAAAATAATGTATTTTCAGATGTTTGAAGCTGGCGTGCAAAACTGGTCGAAAAAGAAGCAAAAACAAAACTTACGAACGGAAAGCATAGAAATAGCACACATAGAACAAATACGGCTTCTTAGAATTCCGTTCAAAGAGAGTGGTGTATCTATAACTCACATTTCTATGTGAATTTGGTCAGGATGCCCAAAAAGTTACATATTGCAGCTTTAATTAAAGCTGCTGTAGGCTAAGTCGCTCTGGATAAGAGCGTCTGCTAAATGACTTAAATGTAAATGTAAATGTAATGTGAGACAAAACATTTGTGTAACAAATAAAGGCACATTTTTAGCAAATCATTTTATGGGCATTAAAACAAGCACAGTCTCCTAGCATTGTGTGTAATTTTGCATGTAACTCATGCTGGAAAACTCACAGAATGAAAAATATCACACTATTCATGTCATCCGACTATTTCTATCATACCTCCTGCAATGTAGGTTGTATAAACAGAGAATCCCAGAAGGTAATTATGGTGCACAGACTGAAAAGAGAAGAAAAGTTGAACAAAGAAATCTGGTGAGAGAGAATTCCCGTTCGTATAAACTAGGGCGCTCAATGTGCTGGCTAAAACATCCTAACTGACTAGATAAGGATTACTGAATTGTGCAATTCCTTTCATCCTTCAAAGAAGGGATGAAAACATTCCTGTATCCTTTAGATGAACCCATTTCTTCACCAGAGTCGTAAGACAAAAAATGTGTATTAGCGTTATAGCTTCCAGCCAGCAGCTACGGGTTTGCACAGGGGAGTGGAACAGCTCATTACATTGGGTAATTTATTTGCTTAGTCGATGCCCGAGGGCAACTAAAAAAAGTTGTACATGTTGAATATTCTGTAACTAAAGCATTTACACAGCTGGGTTGTCCCCCAGAGCTAATGCAGTAGGACTCCCCTCAGCGGGAGGCTGAGCGCTTAACCAGGCTACTTTCCCAACCCGGAGCCCAGCAACATGTAGACTACCAAAGTTCAGACGAACACCCATTGCTCTTTGCACAAAGATAGAGTAAACTCTAGACTCTGTGTCATGCAGAAGGCACAAGCTAACTCTGCTGGGACAATACAGCAGGCCTATGTGCTCGAGAGCGTCAAATTGAAGACATCGCTACCTGCCATGGCCAAGTGGAGTAAGCTGAGTCTGAGAGAGACTTTAATACAGCCTGTTGATCAGAGAGTAATCTGACAAAGCAAATAGAGAGTAATCCTCCTGAGGTGTGTTTCTGGGAGATTGGAGAGAACTTTTAGATGAGTGTATTCAATTTCAAACTCAAACACTGCCGGAAAGTCTCATGGGAGTGATGACAGAAACTTTGTTATGTCAGTCCAACTTTTGAGTTTACACTAGCAGATGAAATTCTAAACATCTTGGAATCTAATTCCCAAGAATAATAAAGCCCTATATAAACGGCTTGATTTTTCGGAGGGTTCCTCAAACACTGGGATAAGCCAAATCTGTCTTTAGATAAAAGAGGTGGAGGCCATAATCACCCCGGAGAGATTCAGTGGGGTTATGGAGAGATGATGCCCTTGAAACCAAGGATACTACTCTCCATCTGTTGTTGTTTTCCTGCTGGGCTGTAGCAGTGAAATTAAATATTAATGGTACATTTTATTTTGGTCTTCCTTTGGGTATGGCTCCTCTTACTCTACGTCCCATCGCTGTTCTCAACCCTGTTCTCAGCCGGCACCATTACCAAATATAGGTTCAGCATTGTTTGGCTGTATACATCAAACAGAATACACATCTCTACCTAAAAATGTCAGTAGAGCACTTAACTCTATAGTGGAGAGGAGTAGCGTTTGCTCTGTAAGATGTCTTCATTTTATCCTGCTCTTCAAGAAGAAAGTGCACACATGCTCTGGTTATTAGTGATGTCACAGAGCAGTGAGGTGTCCAGCACTGATAACCCAGCCAGGAGGTTTGAACCATCCATAGCTTTTCATGTTTCCCGTCTCTCCCCTCACTCACTCCTGTGTTTAATCTTTAAACACCTATTGAACTTTAAAAGAGGGGAGATCTTTGTTGGAGGGCTGACATTCTAATTTTAAAATCCATTATAGTTTGAAAACTGTCTCAACGACCAAGGAAGATATTACAATTCTCTGCTCTACAATACTGTATTCTATAGCAGAGTTTTCAAAACTCGGTCCTCTACATTGAACGCCTTTATGTTTAGTGTAACATCATGCCATGAAAGATGTTCCATGAGATTGGATGACAGCACGGGGTGAAACACAATCTGGGGTTTACCCTTCAGTAAGCGACTGGGGGTCAATTGTGTGAGAACAACTGGGTTAATCTCTGCGACACTATGGCCACATAACACACCTGGTACATTCATTAGCCCTATGTCAGGAATGGAGAGCAGGTCTATGTCAGGAATAGAGAGCAGCTCTATGTCAGGAATAGAGAGCAGCTCTATGTCAGGAATGGAGAGCAGGTCTATGTCAGGAATAGAGAGCAGCTCTATGTCAGGAATGGAGAGCAGCTCTATGTCAGGAATAGAGAGCAGCTCTATGTCAGGAATGGAGAGCAGCTCTATGTCAGGAATGGAGAGCAGCTCTATGTCAGGAATGGAGAGCAGATCTATGTCTGGAATGGAGAGCAGCTCTCTGTGCACTTGTTAGAACAGACCAACTGTATACAAAGTATTCTGCTTGAGTTACTGTATACTGTATGTCTACAGTAAAGTCTGTTAAAATGTTGACCCGTGTACTTATACCTAACTGACAAACAAGGTTGCTTTAACTGTAGATTTTGTCAGTCAGACACACAATCCATCCCACTTCCTAGTTGTTTGCTGATGGAAATCAGTGAAGCCTCTAACAGGACATGAATGAAGACATCTGAAGGAGCACATGGGGGCTGTATGGAGAAGGCGCCGTCCTGTCTCAGTAGCAAAATGGCTTGTCCAGTAGGAAGGCTATCTGAATCAGGGGTTGTAGGGGTCATTCTCCTATACCTCTCTCACATCAGACCACTGTCTGAAGCATGGGGGACCCAGGGCCAGGAGGGGTCACAGTGTCGAGGTGTTCAGAAGCAGAGCCAGGCACTGGGTAACCCTACTGCAGGGTCAAGATAAAAGGAGCGCTGTGCAGAAAATGGTCTGGACACATTGCATTCCAGAGATGGTGTGGGATAACAAGGACAGACGAGGGATTGGAACCACCGCATGAGAAGCCATATCGGGTAGGACCCAACACGTGCACGGCCATATGGAACAGGTTTACATGGCGAATAGGCCGTGATCTCTGAGCTGGAGGCGATTCGCAGACATCTCACCTGGAGTTATCACATTCCTATGTGATGGATGTATTTGGAGAAAAGGGGTGATACCCTCTGTGTTTGTGTGTGTGTGTGTGTGTGTGTGTGTGTGTGTGTGTGTGTGTGTGTGTGTGTGTGTGTGTGTGTGTGTGTGTGTGTGTGTGTGTGTGTGTGTGTGTGTGTGTGTGTGTGTGTGTGTGTGTGTGTGTGTGTGTGTGTGTGTGTGTGTGTGTGTGTGGGGGGGTAAATGGTTACTGCCCTGTGTAGTCTGCTGTTTAGATGTGTGCTGCGCTCAAAGAGACAAAGAAAAAGACAGAGAAAACACCTGGTCAGGCTGAAATCCCATCACAGTTGAGAACAAGGAATAAAGGAGTGTGACTGCTCCACAGAGTCTCTGTGGTAGTCTAAGACATGTCCCACAGCTCCAATGTTCCCATTCTTCTGCTACACTATCTACCTCATGTTCACAGACCACACCATCGACCTACAGTATAACAGCCCCTCAAATCATGAGACAGACCTTCAATTGAAGCATCCATTTGAAAAAAATAAACCAGTATTTTCTATGTCAGTCAAATACTGTGATGAATTACAGTACATACTGAGTGGATGTAAATGTGGATTCCTTACGAACATACTAAAATGATTTAATCTGCGACAGTATAATCACTTTATATGTAAAGGAAACGATTTGAAAGATTTTCCCGTCTCTCAGAATCCTGTGCCTTTGTTTGCACACAGTGCAGTAAACGCCTTGAGGGGGTGTGTTTGTTTTGCATTTGCCTGGATCTAGAGCGCAGGGGAGAGGTGTCTACGCGTACACATGGCTGTGTATTCCCCACATGTGCTGTTAGTCAATTAGAGCTATTATTACAGGCAAGGGCATCCTGGGAAAAGTAGATGCAGCAGAGGTGCGTCTGTGCTGATTTCCACCATTAAACCCTCTCTGGATGCAGAGCCTGGAACTCTGTCAGTGGGTTAGGGAGTCATTTCCTGGCTTGAAGCTTCCCCCCTACTCTCCTTTTCTTTGTCCATGCAATCATGCTATGCCATCCCAGGGCCCAACATCCCACTCAATCCCCTCTAACTCCCTTTATCTACCATTATATTTGACTGAAGGATTACTAAAGCTCTCCTCGTCAATCTTCTTGCCTTGGATGTGGAACAGCAGAGCTAGCATCAGGCAGCTCAGCCCACACTACTGACAGTACAGAGGAGACCTCACCACATCCAAGAGGAGAAAAACACCTTCCTGTTCCTCCACAATCAGCAACCAAGCTCACCATTACTATGAGGAGAAATGGTACATTTTAAAACTAATTCTTGATACCGACTCTTTCTGATGGTGCATTATTGAATGTTTTGAATCTGTGAGCTGTGCTGAACGTAGCATGTCCATCCCGTTTCGTCATGGCCTCAGTCTGTGACAGTCTGTGAGCTGTGCTGAACGTAGCATGTCCATCCCGTTTTGTCATGGCCTCAGTCTGTGACAGTCTGTGAGCTGTGCTGAACGTAGCTTGTCCATCCCGTTTCGTCATGGCCTCAGTCTGTGACAGTCTGTGAGCTGTGCTGAACGTAGCATGTCCATCCCGTTTCGTCATGGCCTCAGTCTGTGACAGTCCGTGAGCTGTGCTGAACGTAGCATGTCCATCCCGTTTCGCCATGGCCTCAGTCTGTGACAGTCCGTGAGCTGTGCTGAACGTAGCATGTCCATCCCGTTTCGCCATGGCCTCAGTCTGTGACAGTCCGTGAGCTGTGCTGAACGTAGCATGTCCATCCCGTTTCGTCATGGCCTCAGTCTGTGACAGTCCGTGAGCTGTGCTGAACGTAGCATGTCCATCCCGTTTCGTCATGGCCTCAGTCTGTGACAGTCCGTGAGCTGTGCTGAACGTAGCATGTCCATCCCGTTTCGTCATGGCCTCAGTCTGTGACAGTCCGTGAGCTGTGCTGAACGTAGCTTGTCCATCCCGTTTCGTCATGGCCTCAGTCTGTGACAGTCCGTGAGCTGTGCTGAACGTAGCATGTCCATCCCGTTTCGTCATGGCCTCAGTCTGTGACAGTCCGTGAGCTGTGCTGAACGTAGCATGTCCATCCCGTTTCGCCATGGCCTCAGTCTGTGACAGTCCGTGAGCTGTGCTGAACGTAGCATGTCCATCCCGTTTCGTCACGGCCTCAGTCTGTGACAGTCCGTGAGCTGTGCTGAACGTAGCATGTCCATCCCGTTTCGTCACGGCCTCAGTCTGTGACAGTCCGTGAGCTGTGCTGAACGTAGCATGTCCATCCCGTTTCGTCATGGCCTCAGTCTGTGACAGTCTGTGAGCTGTGCTGAACGTAGCTTGTCCATCCCGTTTCGTCATGGCCTCAGTCTGTGACAGTCTGTGAGCTGTGCTGAACGTAGCATGTCCATCCCGTTTCGTCATGGCCTCAGTCTGTGACAGTCCGTGAGCTGTGCTGAACGTAGCATGTCCATCCCGTTTCGCCATGGCCTCAGTCTGTGACAGTCCGTGAGCTGTGCTGAACGTAGCATGTCCATCCCGTCTTCGTCATGGCCTCAGTCTGTGACAGTCCGTGAGCTGTGCTGAACGTAGCATGTCCATCCCGTTTCGTCATGGCCTCAGTCTGTGACAGTCCGTGAGCTGTGCTGAACGTAGCATGTCCATCCCGTTTCGTCATGGCCTCAGTCTGTGACAGTCCGTGAGCTGTGCTGAACGTAGCATGTCCATCCCGTTTCGTCATGGCCTCAGTCTGTGACAGTCCGTGAGCTGTGCTGAACGTAGCATGTCCATCCCGTTTCGTCATGGCCTCAGTCTGTGACAGTCCGTGAGCTGTGCTGAACGTAGCATGTCCATCCCGTTTCGTCATGGCCTCAGTCTGTGACAGTCCGTGAGCTGTGCTGAACTTAGCATGTCCATCCCGTTTCATCATGGCCTCAGTCTGTGACAGTCCGTGAGCTGTGCTGAACGTAGCATGTCCATCCCGTTTCATCATGGCCTCAGTCTGTGACAGTCCGTGAGCTGTGCTGAACTTAGCATGTCCATCCCGTTTCATCATGGCCTCAGTCTGTGACAGTCTGTGAGCTGACCTGCTGTCTTATGTTTCACACTGGGCTTTTTCTCTGCATGTCATTGGGAGAGAGACCATGTAGTCTCCTGTTCCTCACATTCTACACCCTCAACTGTCATAGATGTCAAGCAGAGGTATTTGTTGTGGTGTGTTGAATGCTTCCTTTTATATCTGTACAGCGGGACATGCCTGTGTACACTACGCTGGTGACTTTACAGCATTCCCCTTCCTCAAACAGCACTAGTTAAATAACTACTGGGTTATTTAGTGCTGTTAGAAATTATGTTACTGTAAATGTGACTTTTGCGTCTCTAACTGAACCTGCATAACTCAATAATATGAGACACACTCCCACAGTCAAGACCATTAAAGCCACAATGGCATGGGTTAGATGATCAGATTACAATAAAAAACACACATGGGCATTGTTAGGAAGTTGTCCACCCTTGAACATGGCTCTTATTGTATCCTTCTAGAGAGAGATGGAGTATTTCAACTGAAAGGCAAGGACGAACAGAACCCCATGTGTGTCTCTGTGGTACACCATCTCCTGGAGCTCTGAGGGAAATCAGATCTCTCATTTCAGGGCCCATTCTGTTCAAAGACCCTGGTGCGGTTCAGGTTCATTTACTCCCGGCACTTCTATGAGAAGTAACTTAATCTGGTTAGTAAGACGATCACGGAAAAAATGCCCTGCAATTTAAGCAATAGCACTGTCTATTGTCAATATTTTGACCGATTTCATGTCAAAGTGTGATTATTTGTGGAGGGCCCTGCCAAGGATTTAATTGATACATGTGTAATTCCAGGTTTTGTTGCTGAGGTATTGGAACAAAGGGTCACATTATTAATAAATGAGCAGGACAGCTCTTTCATCTCGGCTGTTCTATTATTTTCTGTCTGCAGTTCCATAATCCCCTCTGAAAGAGGATAGTGAAGACTCCCTGAGAGGGCATCTTTCACAAATCAACTCATTATCTAAACATGAGCAGACAAAAGTGCATCTTTCATGAATGAAGTCATCACTGGCCACAGTCTCACACTACAATATCAACTTTCAACGTGAAGAAAGATTACACACGTCGATTGATTGCAGGGCTTGGTCAAAAATCTGAAAGGATTACCATACAATGGGCACACCGCAAGTCATAATTTAATCTTTAATGATTTGATTTTCTTCTTTTGCAGCACATACATTTCTCCTTGTATGCACTGAGTCTCATGACTATTGTATTGGCTCTGCCAACGTTTTGCTGCCTGCCACGGCTCCTGCTCATAAAGCTTTAATAGTTCGCTGAGTGTGGCTATGTGATCGGTGAAGACCTAGTGACACAGAGAAAAACGTCTGCTTGTGAACACTGGGAAGTGATGTGTTTGTGTGAGCTTTGACCTCACACACACTCTCTCAGTACAGCAAAGGGGATGATGAAGATGAAAGACTGCAATGAATTAAGCTTTTCTTCAAAGCAAAGCACCTTGGATGGCTAGCCTCTGTGATTAACTCGGATTCTTCCCCTGTTGGAGAAATAGGAGAATGATAAGGAACTGGAAGCTGAAACACTTCCACCGCCCAGCATTCTAGTAGTGAGTGATTGAAAAATGTGCATTTCCATTGAATGGCCATCAATTTAATTGCATAATCCAGTTTCACACAAAAGCACAGTGATTGAGAATGCCCCGGAGACATTCCAATCCGCCAACGCAGTGACTTACATGTAGGTCAAAAAACAACCAGATTTGTGTAATTATGCAGGTGTTTCAAATTAGAGCAGCTATCCTCCGTGTGCCTTTTATTGGTGCGTATTCCTTAAGGAGGGCCTGTGCATGTCCTCATTAGCAGTCATTGATCAGAGGTACTGTTTGTGAGGAGGAAGACAGGCTATCGCCCATCACCTTCCCTCTCTACAGAGCCAGAGCTGCTGGGGGCTGTGGGCTAATTACAGAGGCAGCAGTACACCGGCGGCTAGAACACAGGTGGGTGTTTTAGTGTGCCTGCCGGCTGGCTGCATTGCTGTGTCAGCGTGGGCCCTGTCTGCAAGCTGCAGGCTGATACTGCCCCGTTCTGCTGTTAGTCATCAGGCTCTCTGAGCACGTCCAGCCAATACCACCTGCCGCGGAGCAGACGGGCGTAGCAGCACAGGTGAGGTTGAGCACAGTGATGTTGTGAAATGGTAAATCGATCTGGACCTCGAGTGATTCCAGTCGAAGAGAAGAAAGGTAGGAGGTAGGCGTTTGGAACAAATCTTCTCTTGTCCTTGTATATGAAAGACATACATTTTTGGTATACCCAGTGGGTGTGTGTGTGGTAGCTTACTGACTCAACACTGCATTGCACCTAAAGCGATAGATGCTACTATTCAGCTTTGATCTTATTTTGGCTGTTTGTGTATTCTTTAGAAACAGTACCACTATGCTTATAAACTCAAATCAACTTCAGCCTCCACTGTGAGAAAATGAAATATGAACCTCTTTAGAGCCTTTTCCATCAGAGCTGGAATACGGAATGAGAAGACCTGTGACACAATGATTCAATGTAATATATTCACACATTCTACATGCATTAGCATTACAGCTTCCCATGAGGTAAAGTCATGCATTTAATAGAATTCTCCCAGTCAGGGAAATGGTTTCCATTCGGTGTAGATTTGAATGGACATGTAAAATGACATCTACTGCACTGTGTAGAGCAGGGTTCCCCAACTGGAGGACTTCATTAGGCCCCCAAGTTTTCTGAGCAAAATAATAATATGATTTTTTAAAATGCTTTTATTGTTGGACATATAAGACTGTAAAAACACCAGTAAATCAGCTGCAAATTATTTTAATTTTGAAAATCCCCTGGATAATAGAGAGATATGCAGTATGTGATTGTGTAAGCATGGTTTGAAATTATTAAGTTTTAGTGAAGTATTATATCTGTTTGGGATTCTTGCGGTCAATCTGCAGTCTATAAATGATTTGTAATCATGTTCTGGCCCCCTGACATCCGCTCAAGAATAAATTGGCCCGGGGCGGAAGCTAGATGATGATCCCTGGTGTAGTGTTGAAAGTAATACATATTCTGAAGGAAAAGTCTCTCCCAGCTATGACAGACCTATGTGATTGGAGTCCAAACACCTGTGATCTGACAGTCCTCTCCTTTAGAGTGCTTTAGAAATGAACAAGACATGTTCTATATCTGCCCACTTCAAAAGAAAAGCCATATTATGTCAAACAGTATATAAGCCATAACCTGAAGCACATCTGTTACATATGTGAAGTAATATTCACTCGTTTGTTATTGGAAAAACTGTGGAGTGATCATTCAAATGAAAATGAGACCGTAAAGCCAACATGTACTATCCACTGTGATGTGTGATCATCCCATCCTCCTGTTTACTTATTCAATATACATGGCCATAGGGAATAACCTGATCCCTAGAGCAGCATGAAGTGCAGTATGCAGACAGGTACGGTATTAAGTACAGCATGTATTCTCTGCTGTTTGGATGACTCTGTTATGAATCTACAGCTGACTAGGTTTGTAAGGGTAGAATGTCCATCTAGTCTGGCTAACAGTGTTAAAGAGAGAGGGATGAGGGTGGCCCTTACCTCTACACACAGTCCCGTTCTCCACAGCCTCGTGGCCAGCCTTGCACATGCAGCGCCCAATAGGCACCATCCACTCGCCATCCCCGTTGCAGTAGAGCTTGATGGGCACGTCCACCTCCTCCCCGTTGGGGATACACACGCCACGCGATGCCACTAGAGAGGTGCTCTCCGCCCCCGACAGGGTTTCCTGGAACACGGCCCCGTTCTGGATGACGCGGGCACACTTCCGGTAGAAGACTCGCACGGCGATGAGTGACATGCAGCCGCCGTAGTCCTGAAAGGCCAGGTAGAATCCGTGTTTGGACACGGGGCCAAAGCTCCGCACCTCTGTGTTGATCTTCATCACCCGGCCACCCAGGTCCACCTGGGAGAAGCTCTCGTCGGCTGCGATGGTGTCCACCTTGATCCAGGGGTTCTCCATCCAGGCCGGGGACACCTTGTTGGCCGTGTCCGAGTCTGACTCATAGTAGTACAGGTTAAAAGTCTCTTTACAGGAGCCGGGCACGTTGGGAATGGAGCTGCAGTCTCGCACGGAGAACTTCATCTCCACGTGGATCCGCTGTGCACCCCGGCGCCGGATGTACTTGGTGCGGACCCAGTTGTTCTGGTTGTTGTCGAACACGTTGCACACCTGGTAGGTGCGGATGGTGTTCATGTTCTCGTCGTATCCACTCACCTCCTCCCACTGTGGAAGAAGGACACAGAGGTAAAGTGTTACTCAAATGTAGACATAACATACACTTTGATAATATGTCCGTGTGTTGACCACATGCTGACCGTATATTTTGAATGGTAGGTTTAGTAACACATCAATACCTCCAATTCTTTACCTCTACCTCACACCCAATGGCAAGTGTGCCCAGCATCATGGCTACACGACAACCTAACCATAGATAAAGACAGGGCCATCCTGAGCAGCAGCGGTCCCAGTCAGAGCTGAGATTACTGTGCAGGAGATGGGGAGTGTACATTATGGTCAGGGTGTAATCTGCTCCCTAACATTGTTTCTGCTGGCACAGAGGGTTGTTGGCAGTGAGGGATGTCATCTGTCAGTGCCTGATGGAGATCCCACTTGGCTCCCTGTATGAACCTGGCCTGTTTGTTTCTCTATACTCTACTCTAGGACAGGACCATGCATTATTTAGGCAGTAGAGAGCAGGTGTTAAACTCATTGCTCATTACACAGCCAGCAAGGCATTATAGTGCCGCCTCCTCTCTGGCTCCTCTATGTCCTCTGGCCAAATACAAAAAAGGAAACTACTTGCATAAAGTCACTGTCGGAAGAAGCTCTTCAAGGGTAACAAATACAGGAAAAACAATCCCCCGGTCTAAATACTGAGAAAAAAATCCTCCTCTCCAATGCATGGGTGATGCACCCAATTTTCCTGTTTTTGAAATACAATGTGTTATTGAATACTACAATAAGCAAATCTCCAAATTAGTCCAGCACCAACACATCAGTTATTGTAAATGAAACAGATCAGTCATTGTACCGAAACACATGCATGACATGAATTTAACCCTAATCTGAGTCACACTCCAATAAAACATAGAACTGGGCTAATCACATTACACAGGTAATTAGCAGATTTCACTTTGTGTGCTAGGGATACTTTTCATTTCAACACACACACACACACACACACACACACACACACACACACACACACACACACACACACACACACACACACACACACACACACACACACACACACACACACACACACACACACACACACACACACACACACACACGATATAGTAAAGCGTTCATATGCAACCTCTGCTGTTACTGCAAAGGACTCCAACCACTGTGACCTTGACCTGACAAGTTCATCTGAGGAGGAAGCTTTTCTTAACACCAACGCCTCTTCACACTAGTCAGCTGCACCCCGTGCTGCCTTTACCCCAAACCCCTCTTATCCCTCTTCACTCTTCACTTCACAGCTGACATCATTTCCTAAATGAGTACCCACTTAACAAGGATTCTGACAGAGGGTTGACGGGTAAGGAGGAGCGAGTCAGCCCTCATGTTTAAGACCCACATTCTATCAAACACTCACAGACTAATTAGAGCTTTTCTGCTTTATTCCCATTTCCATATTATTCTCTCCAGACAGACATCATACCAAATATGTACAGTTCATTAATAGCAGCTGATAGATGTAAAACATTTAGTAACTGGAGGGATTTGAAGGAGAAAGGTATGAAGAACATGTATTATTGTAATACTGGCGCTAACTCAAAACTATTAAGATTGTGTTTGTAGACAATGATTAAAGAGACCTTGGATGTGATTCAACCAGATGGTAGCTATATGTCTTCATTTTGATGACACACATCTACAAATCTTTTATGATTCTGAGAATGTATCAGATATGGTCCATTAATATGCAATAAAAGATACTCATTAATACTGTAAGTGTTGACCAAAATGGGGGCCTTGATTTACAGTTAAGAGACATTCTGGGAGGGGCAATATGTTGGTCGTCCCATCTATTCCCCATCCAAATGGACAGAGCCATCCAGGGTCATGGGCAGCCATTGACCTTTCCACCTCCATTCACAGAGTGACACTCTTTTCAGACAGAGGTCGTGGACCGATTAAACAGGAAAGGACAGAGTGTGACGTTCTCTTGTTCTGAGCCCCAAGCATCGCTCCATCAAACTTAAACAATGTGAACTGGGGTTGGGGGTGGGGCAGTAGCCACTAATGAGAGATAGTGTCTACGGGAAGGGGGAATAGGGCCAGGCTAAAAAGACCCCAAACAAATGTGTTTTGATGGAGGGCCCCTTTTAGTCCTGTCACGGCTTTGCTGCCCTGCTTTCATCAGAGCCAGTGGAGGGAAGCAAATGGGACATAATAAGAGGCCAGCGATCAAGCGCCGAGTGTGAAATAAGAAGAAACGTCTTCATTTTCACAGCTTTTCCTCCCGGTACTATAGTGGGGGTGAGGCTGCAGGGCGGTCATGTGTTGGGTAAGGTGGTGGAGTTGATTGTGGTGGGGGGGGTGGAGGGGTTCATGGTGGGGTTGGTTAAGAAGGATGAAGGGCTCTTTGAGGAGGCTGGGAATTGTAACACTAACTCTCTCTCCTTTGAGATTGTTTTTTTTACCACACACAGACTTGTTTATCTGAGTCCAGGTCTATTGAGAGGGGGACCATCACGACCACCATGTAGAGCATCTTGACTGGATGTACTGTTGGCTACGTAGCTGGATGTATGCTATAAAGCAGGAGACAATTTAAAAATCAAAAAAATTATTCGTTTTTCCTGTTTGCTTGATAACTGTCAAAGGCATCATTCAAATAATAATTGAATTCACAGTTACAACATCTGTCCTACGTGAACACACTGTCAAAACAAAGGAAACACCAACAAAAAGTGTCTTAACCTCTTAAGTCGACCCTCTACTTTTTCGAACATTCTGTTAAAAATCGCGCAACATTTCAGCGCCCTGCTACTCATGCCAGGAATATAGTATATGCATATGATTCATATGTGTGGATAGCAAACACTCTGACGTTTCTAAAACTGGTTAAATCACGGCTGTGACTTTAACAGAGCGTGAGTTTCATCGAATAGCGCAGGAAAACCTGATCACTGAAAATGGAAATAAATATCCTTGCACTTACTTCCAGGAATTGTTCAAAGTGAACCGAATTACATGAGACCGAGGTTTCAGCGCCTACAGCTACCACACGTTGTCTAGAGTCTTGTCATTTGATTCGCAATTGATTCTTGGTCTAACCGGTTCAAGGGAACTCCTTCCCTTCGTTCTCCGACCGGATGTTTTGGTCGAGCTCTCTCGGCCATGTTTTTTTCCAGACGACACCTATAGAAGTTACATCGCCTCCTGATGAATTTTATCGCTTATTAACGTGTACTAATACCTAAAGTTGCATTACAAAAGTATTTCGAAGTGTTTTGTGAAAGTTTATCGTCGACTTTTTGAATTTTAAAAAACGACGTTACGTTATGAAACGCTCTTTTTTTCGTTTATCATACAGTCTACATAGAACGATATCTAGGCTATATATGGACCGATTTAATCGAAAAAAAGACCCAATAGTGATTATCGGACATCTAGGAGTGCCAACAAAGAAGATGGTCAAAGGTAATGAATGTTTTATATTTTATTGTGCGGTTTGTGTAGCGCCGAATATGCTAATTATTTTGTTTACGTCCCCTGCGGGTCTTTTGTGGTGTTACATGCTATCAGATAATAGCTTCTCATGCTTTCGCCGAAAAGCATTTTAAAAATCTGACTTGTTGCCTGGATTCACAACGAGTGTAGCTTTAATTCAATACCCTGCATGTGTATTTTAATGAACGTTTGAGTTTTAACTAATACTATTAGCATTTAGCGTAGCGCATTTGCATTTCCAGAGCTCTAGATGGGACGCCTGCGTGCCAGGTAGGAACAAGTGGTTAACGCCACGAGCAGCCAGAACAGATTCAATGTGCCTTGGCATATATTTGACAAGTGTCTGGAACTCTATTGGAGGGATGTGACACCATTCTTCCACAAGAAATTCCATAATTTGGTGTTTTGGTGATGGTGGTGGAAAACGCCGTCTCAGGCGCCACTTCAGAATCTCCCATAAGTGTTCAATTAGGTTGAGATCTGGTGACTGAGACACGCACACACAAACACACACAAACACTTTAAACCCCCTATGCTCCTTTGTGACCCCTCTTAAAGTCACTGAGATCTCTTCTTCTAGTCATGGTAGCCAAAATAATAGGCAATTTGGCATTTTTATAAATAACCCTAAACATGATGGGATGTTCATTGCTTAATTAACTCAGGAACCACACCTATGTGGACTCACCTGCTTTCAATATACTTTGTATCCCTCATTTACTCAAGTGTTTCCATTATTTTGGCAGTTACCTGTATATGTCAAGGTGAAACACACAGAATCAAGGTATTCTTTCATAGCACTGCATGAGCTTCCATCTGCTGAAACACAACATTAATTTATGGACATAAAGAGCTCACAGACTGAACAAGTGAGAACTTGCAATCAACAACACGCCAGAGGAGCTGCTCTCTTCAAGGTCCTGTGTTCTGGGGTCACAGGCTCACATAAAGGAGCTCCTTCTAATGGGGTGTCTTTGGCCCTTAGTGCTCAGAGGTTGGCACCCAAACTGCTGCACTTCTCTACTGAGTGTGAACGGGATGTACAATGGGTTAGGGAATTGTTGGCCATCTTTTCATTTCAGCTAAATAATGAGTTTAAATGCCACTTATCCTTATGATTCATATGAATGATAAATGACCTTAGAATGAAATCTGATGAATGTGCTCTGTATAGCTATGCAGTTCTCCTTAGTATGCAGTTTGGAAAAGTACACAATGTGTGAACTGCCAGCCACTTCCTGTAGCTGTATGCAATTATAGAACATGCTGGACTCAGAGAATGAGGTTCTGGATTGTTACCTCCCAGTGCTGCCAGCCACTCCAGGATGGGGTTAAAATTCAGCTGACCTTCAGTCTCCCTGACAATGTGTCTCTGCTGTAAAGCCAAGCAGAACACACTGTCAGAGATGAGTTATAGAGTAGACTATCTCCAAAGCACAAACTATTCCCAAAAGGAAGCTTTTTGCTACATTAAATGATCCAAAATAAAGTCTTTATGATCTCTAGGATGGAATTTTGTGTCTAACTGAACCTCCTTCCTGGGGTGGAGTGGGCTGGCAGGGTGAGCGGTCTCCTGAGCCATTTACATCATTCAAAGGCCACAGTGGCATGCATGACACAACATGAAATGTGAACTTCATTTCTCACGTCTGAGGTATGAGGATCGACCCAGGATGGCTGAAGCATCAGAGAACAGCTACACACACACAAAACATTCCAGCACTCTGTCACTGACAACAAGTAAATAAATAATTCACATGAAGGAGAAAGAATCCAATGGAAATCTCCTGGGGCCAAGTTGTCCAATTTGCAGTTGTGGGAAATCTGTTAGAGTAAGAGTGCTGTGCCCTAAGGGGACAGGGCAGGACAAATGACACCCAGTCCCTGCATTGAGTTACAAAGAGGGGAACAAAACGAGCCAAGTACTGCAGGAGTCCCAGCCAAATGGAGGGCACAGAGAGAGAGACACACAGAGAGAGACACACAGGGAGACATGAGTGGAACGGTCTGCTGCAGTCAACTTCAATTACCATTGTCCACTTGTTATGTACAACATGTAAAGTTAGACAAACAAGCTTCTTATTGCTGCTTTAATCCCCTTCAATCTACATAAGGATCGTATTTACATTTTTACTTTGGAGTAAATTAAAGACATGACAATATAATGCATGCCAAGTTGCCAACCCGGGATTGACATTTCAGTGCTCATATAAAGTTATAACCACACAAAGATGTTTTCCCCCATGATGAAGAGGTCTTAAAAAGGCAGGATATAGTTTTACAGACCAACTTTAATCGACAATCATACTAAATTAGGGGTTACTCTATTCTAATGAGTTACATATACTTAAATATGCTTTAACATTACCATTTAGGTAAGGAAATGGCTATATGCAAAGTCATAACCAGGATATGTCATAACCAGGCTTGTTTTATGCTGAGTAAACTCTTTAAATGACAAAACCTGACATTTAAGGAAACTTGTTGTGAATTGACATGCATGGAATATAGGATCTTATAAAAGACTTCCATATTTCATATTGCAGTCACTGAGTTCATTATAGCCTGGCTATAGAGAATGTACAGATCTATAGATCCCTCAAACGTCTCTAAGAAGTAGAAGATTTTAACTAGTCTAGTGCCAAATCCACCACTCAGTGCATTCGCAAAGTATTCAGACCCATTGACTTTTTACACATTTTGTTACATTACAGCCTTATTCTAAAATGGATGAAATAGATTTTTTTTTCATCATCAATCTACACACAATATCCCATAATGACAAAGAAAAATCAGACATATTCCGTCTACATACGTTTTCAGACCCTTTACTCAGTACTTTTGCTGAAGCACCTTTGGCAGCAATTACAGCCTCGAGTCTTATTGGGTATGACGCTACAAGCTTAGCACACCTGTATTTGGGGAGTTTCTCCCATTCTTCTCTGTAGACCCTCTCAAGCTCTGTCAGGTTGGATGGGGAGCATCGCTGCACAGCTATTTTCAGGTCTCTCAAGAGATGTTCGATTGGGTTCAAGTCCGGGCTTTGGCTGGGCCACAAGCACATGCAGAGACTTGTTCCCGAAACCAATTCTGCGTTGTTTTGGCTGTGTGTTTAGGGTCATTGTCCTGTTGGAAAATGAACCTTCGCCCCAGTCTGAGGTCCTGAGTGCTATGGAGCAGGTTTTCATCAATGATCTCTGTACGTTGCTCCATTCATCTTTCCCTCGATCCTAACTAGTCTCCTAGTCCCTGCCACTGAAAAACATCCCCACAGCATGATGCTGCCACCATCATGCTTCACCGTAGGGATGGTGCCAGGTTTTCTCCAGACGTGACAATTTTGGTTTCATCAGACTAGAGAATCGTGTTTCTCATGGTCTGAGAGTCTTTAGGTACCTTTTAACAAACTGTCATGTGCCTTAAAGGCCTGATTGGTGGAGTGCTACAGAGATGTTTATCCTTCTGTAAGGTTCTCCTATCTCCACAGAGGAACTCTGAAGCTCTGTCAGAATGACCATTTGGGTTCTTGGTCACCTCCCTGACTAAGATCTGTGCCTCGACACAATCTTGTCTCGGAGCTCTACGGACAATTCCTTTCGACCTCGTGACTTGGTTTTCGCTCTGACAACTGTTGGACTTTATATAGACAGGTGTGTGCCTTTCCAAATCATGCCCAATCAATTGAATTTACCGCAGGTGGAGTCCAATCAAGTTGTAGAAACATCTCAAGGATGCTCAAAGGAAACACGATGCACCTGAGCTCAATTTCAAGTCTCATATCAAAGCTGTTTTTATTTTGAATAAATTTGCAAAAAACAAAAAAAACATTTAACTTTGTCATTATGGGGTATTGTGTGTAGATTGATGAGGGAAAACATTTATTCAATCGATTTTAGAATAAGATTGTCACGTAAAAAAATGTGGAAAAAGTGAAGGGGTCTGAATACTTTCAGAAGGCACTGTATTAATGACGTATTACTCTGATTCTGAATCCACTCACAAGTTGACATAAAATAAATGTTTATCATTACTAAAGCAGAATATTAAATCAAAGTATTGCACCTAGGACTAGAATGCGCTGTGGCCAACATACCTTTACAACCACAATCCAGTTCTGTGTTATGGAGTCAGACAGAATATTTCTTTACTGAGCCCACAGGCCACATCATTAGACCTTAATATATAAAGACCTCAACATCCTCTCCACATAATGGGTGTTTTTAGTGCAATGTCTAGATTAATTTGTAACTGTCTGCAAAGTCCGGAGGGCCGCACTGAAAATTGGTTATATTTCTTTGCCATCAAAATTTCTATCGTTTTTTGAATTTTTGATGCACCCTGACTGTCTAGTGATTATTAGCGAGCTGGACAATCATGAAACTGTATGAATATAGGTCCATTATCATTTCTACACAGTATCAATTTGGTTTTAGTCCTTTTAAAGTTCACTTTTTTTTTTAAATATCTACTCAAACTGCCAGCAGGCCGGATTGGACCCCCTCGCGGGCTGGTGCTGTATGTTTGACACCCCTGGGCTAGAGGCTAGAGGTGATATTCCACAGCAGCTCTGTGAAGGTCAGAAGGCCTGGTGTTCACAGTTCTCTCAACTCCCACTTAGGGGAAACACTGACCACTTAAACTCTCCGCTACTCTGCTTTGTATCAAAACAGCCTCTCCTCCCACTGCCCTGCCCTGTGCACAACAGACCTTCCCTATTCTGCCTGAGGCAAGTCATGTGTTATAGTTGACTAAATATTACATGGAATCTTAATCATAACATATTTCAGGTCTTGGATGCAGTTTCAGCTGCTGCTTTAGTTGAACTGTTATTCTAGGTAATACAGGGCTGCAGCCGCCACTATAATAAGGGGTAAACTGACTGTGCAACAGATGGGAACACACCTGGTGAGCACACATAAAAGTTGGTTTGTTCATGTTTCACTGGAATGTTAGGTTATGTAATGCTACCAACACCTGGAAAGTGAAGAACTATGTATTTGATTTTTTTTTTAAATGTATTTCATTCAATGTCCATTAATTCAATCTTGGGAGAAAAATGTAAACCATCTAAGTGAAATGGTACCAGCGATTTTGTATCCCTATTGTACAGTTGACTATGTAACACCTTATGATATATTTCATGAAGCTCTACAGAGTAGTGAAAGGCCAAGTGCTGGTGTGGTGCAGTGCTGAATGTTACTGATCCGTCAGTTAAGCCCGTAAAGCCATGCATGTGTAAGACAATAGCTACTGTAAAGCATCTATGACTTGCATATTGAGCAAGTCCAGTAATCACACCTGTTCCTTTTGTGCTGGTCCACTTGGGAAAGCGATAGCCACATGAGACTTCACAATGGATTGCGTCCTCACCCAGTTCCATAATTTCCCCATAAAACCCCAACGTCTGAATCTGATAGGTCTCGTTTGTACCTGACCAATCAGGGCCTGAGAGGTACTTTGGCTCTCCAATCACAGGGAAATAAATAAGAGAATCCTCAACACGGACATCGCATAATGTATCATCTGAGGTTAAAAAAAAAAAGCTTTTCATAATCTACCTGTAGAAGCGTGCCCCTTATAAACTCGTCTGAAGCTGCAAGAGTAGACAATTCTAGACTTTGTGTCTAGCATAAAGGGATACAGGACACTAAAAGCTGACTGGGGCTTGTCTTTGATGTGAGAATTGAGGCCCTAAAGCATTGATACTGATTAATAAATCTAATCAGGGCAGATATTTAAATCACTGGCCTTTTCAAATGTTTGATTTTCAAGTCTGAAGTTCTGACTTATTCATATAGATAATTAAATATACTTTTCTGATTGTTTTGCTAAACCTTACATTTTGTAAAGATGAAAGGGAGACGTGACGCAAACTACCTGTAAGATTCCCAGCCTCGTTAAGGGGGAAATGGCAGTGCTGGTTCTGTTTAGATTGAATCCAGAGCTGGTAGAAGAATACACCAGTCCTCTTTGTTCTCTCATATTAATTGTAAGAACGAGCAGGGAAGAAACAGCATGCCCTCAGGTTGAGGGAGATGTTGAGCTCAATTATTGCAGAAGATCTTTGAAGTTGCACCAGTTGACTGTTGAAGCCCTTTTTTCTTCTTCCTCCTACTTTTTTCGTGCTTAAAGACACACGGCATGATACAGTATAATTCAACCCAGCCTGGATACCAACCACAGAAGCATAAATAATTGAATAAAATAGGGAGTGGTTTTCTGAAATGCACCAGCAAATAAGTCTACAACATATTTCTCTGTGTTTTGGACCCAGTCTGAGGAGACTGGATCATGTGGTGAGGGAAGAAGTGTAGGAGGCTGAGGTTCTGGTTTCGGCTGGCCCGGAGAGGGCTCGGCTTGTGTGTGGCTAGATGAAACCAATGCCTTGGCACACCGTGTGGAAATAGTGTGCATCAAACGCTGCTAGAGTCCATATAACACACAGCTTCATGCCTTGCATATGAACAGAAGTAATTAGCAATGCATTTATGATTGTACAATATGACATTCATAAGGCTAGATTGTGTGGTGCAGTGGGGGCAGTTCAGGTCAAAGTGGAGAAAGTGGAGACCATTAACTCAAGGTAAACCTAACCAAGCATGTAGCCAGTTAATATTAAAGACCACCGCAATACTATGGGTCTCAATTGACCTCTACAGAACTTCTTTCTTTTTAAAGCACCAGTAGGCAAAGTTTAACACCAACTCAAAACCTCTCCCCTGCAAAGAGAGGGAGGGAGATCATTTTTCAAAAAGCTTGAAGATGTTTTCTGAAAGAGCCCAAAAGCCCACTGTTAAATTTGGATTATAGTTTCTCTCGTGATTTCTGCACAGCTTTACGATGTGTTCTTTCTTACAAAGACTTGGCTCACTGTGAAGAGAGCTTTCTGAGATATTACTGGCCTTTGACCTTGACGTGAGAAATGAAAATACTACCAGTACCACATCTGTCACAGCAGTCAGGGCAGATTTACTGATAAACTTGAGTTTGACACCCAACAGTAGGGAGAAATAATCCTTTCTTTTGGGTGTTAAAAGTCCAATGCAGTTGTTTTTGTCTTAATATCAAATCTTTCTGAGTAACAATTAAGTAATTTACTATGATTGTTTTCAATTAAAGTGGTCAAAAGGAAACAAAAATAACTTCTTAAAAAAGAGCAATTTCTCAAGCAAGAACTTTGCTAAGATTGTCTAAGAGTGGTTTGAGTTTGGAGCAGAAACCTGAAAACTAGCTGTTATTGGCAGAGGTTTCGAACTATTTCCTATTGGTCTATTAACTAATTTAACACCTAGTGATGTCACTCCATCCCATCAAAACTCCATCCCATCAAAACTTCATCCCATCAAAACTCCATCCCACCAAAACAGATTGAAATTTCAGGTGGTGGTTCCAAACAGTTCTTACACTAAAAGGGTATTATCATAATTATTTGTACAATTTCACAGTATTATTCCAACCTCAGTGTGGAACTATATGTAAAACACAAGAAAATCACATTTTTGACTGCAGTGGACCTTTAAAACCAAAGTCCATCTGTAAGGATCTTAAATTAACTGAACATGTAGTGTACTGTAGTATTGCTGCATCTGCTTGCAAATTAATAAATCAGCAATCGAGTTAATTAAGTAACTCAAATGAAAATTCAATGACATTAAGTAGATGATGAGGTAACACTCACGCTGTTGTCACTGGAACCTGACACGGGATAGACTGTCCAGCCCAGCTCAGCTGTCGCTGTGGTAGAGTCCATTAGTGTTTCTGTGGAGGAGAGAGAGAGGGCAGTCAGACAACTACCTTCAAACAAACAGTATACAGTCGCAGCAGTGCAGATTTACAGCAGCTGAGCATAGGCGAAGATGGGAGCCCATTAATGAGTCCATCCATTCAAACCCTGATTAGATATTATTTCGATTCATTGCAATGAAAATATACTTCATTTTTCAGTCTCAAAAATACTCCTATTGTAGATGGTATATTTCCAGATACTGTACCTCCATTATCCCCTCTGTCAAAGATGGCAATGCTTTTGTTTGAGACCCGGGCATATTTGGCTACATGCAGTAGTAGTAAACAGAGGGGCATAGTGTGACCATCCACATGGAAAAGAACAGATCACTGGGTTCACTGGAACCTGGTCAACTCTACCACAGCCACCAAGCTACTACATGATAGGTCAACTTCCACTCAACAGGCACATGCTTCTTCAGTTCTACCCCCTGGCTTTGAGGGGCAAGCGCACTAAACGAGCTGGATTAGCTGGTGGGGAAAAAACACCTCTGGTAATTAGGGTCAAAGAGATATGTCTCCTGTTTGTCATGAGGTCCTCTGTGGCCAGCCAATGAAATTTCAGAGGCAAGCCAGGCAGGCTGTCCTTCAGAGCCTTCTCTCTGAGGGACACAGAGGGGAGAGGGAGGGGGGAAGAAGGAGGGTGCTGCAGGCCTAATGAATTTCCCCTGCTTATTAGCCCCGCAGCACCAGTGTTGAGCTGGAGCAGATGGAGACAACATTCATCAGGTGTTAGGCATCAACTCCGACTCCAAAAGGGCAAAGAAAGATGTATGTAACTCCTCTCGATAAGCTAGCTACTAACCATAAGTTACTGTTGGTGATTGGTAGTCTAAAGCTATTTTTCAAAGATGTATTTGATATTCAGTAAAAACTATAAGTATTTTAAAAATGCATTCTGGATGATGTCAGAGTTCCCTTTCGGAAATTGGATAAAAGAACTATCGGACTAATGATCCGGGTGGTCTGATTCCACAGTGCAGTATGGCTAAACTCACACAAGAAAGAGAAAAGCACCCGATATAATTTAGAATGTTCCCGCATTTCATAACACGTGGATTTCCTCTTTATATTCCAGAGGAAACCAAAGCTTTTAATTAACAGGCTCCACATGCCGCAAATGTATTTTTAGGAACTTGCAGAATCTCAGAGCCTCACCAATATACACAAAGCATAATAGCACATTTCACATCCAATTCAGTTATCACAAAGCCCAAATCGTATAATTAGGCAGAGGAGGCTGCGTTTGTGCTGCCATTGATAACCTTGCGCGACTCCGCAGTCTACATGGGTGTTAGGCAGTGAAATGGTAATTATCCCCCGTAATGATAATGATAATTAGCTGGGGAGTAAAGTGAGAATGATGAACCCCTTGGTGGTGGTTTAGGGAGTGTGGTGGTTTAGAGAACAGGGAGGGAAGGAGTGGATTCCCCTCAGTCAGGCTCACACACACCTGCTTCCTTCCATCAGAGACCCACACGCTGGACAAGTAGGACCTTACCCAGAAAGACTGATCACCTTTCTCCCTCCTGCTGACTAGACTTCATAGCAGGCAGCCACACCAATTCATTACCTGCTGCAGTACTGAGCGTACCTCACTGAATCACCACCAGCACTGTTCAACCCCATCATCCGTCCTCAAGCTCCCAACAGGCAGCACAGTGGAAGGGCATGGCCACTCAGCCAGACACACTGTCCATTAATCAGGGAGATGAGGTGAGAGTGGCCAGTCAGAGTGGAGAGAGGCCTCTGGGCCAGAACAGGGAATGGTGTGACAGCAATGGAGCCTGGAGAAGCCAGCAGACCAGGACTGACTGTTTATACTGAGGTCTGGAGGTGACTACACATTCCAGCCTGGGCCTCTGGCTCAGCTGGGGGGTCAAAGGTAACTAGCTATATTTCAGAGTTATATGAGCACATGGAGGATGTGAGACCTTCAACTTTTCAATATGGCTGTCTATTTTTACTAGACAGAATCGGCCTCAACACGGAAGGTGCATGAATATGCAATGAGACCTGGGAGTTTTAGAAATGCTTACAGACCTAAGAGCGCTTCCTAGAACACTTCCTGAGAGTAAGCAAGGAGGGTTTTGTCTTGATCTGAATCCTCCCTGAGAGAGCTGTTTGAAGTTACAGAGGGGCCAAATGGGAGGGGCCAGCGGTGCTTCAACAACACTCAGTTTTCTCAGAGCTAGGAGTCGATGCAGCCGCAGCCTCTCAGCTTTCCACAGAATGCCATCACATTTTACATTAAGATTAGAAAGAGCAGCTGTTCACAAGCCCATTAACAAAATGAGCCCCAGAACACATACGCACATTAATTGACATGGATCAAGACGCTTTTAGGCCTGGGATTATTGCAATGTTAATTGGTTGGTCGGTAGCCATATTCTAATTACAAAAAAAGGAGGAGTACCTGGTATAACTTCAATTTCTAAGAAGTGTAGGAGAAGGTTATTTGCAGAGCAGTGTGTTCCAAATGTATTACACGCCTCGTTAGCAGATGGTCAATACACAATGGTGGTGGATGAGAAAGCTTCCTGCACACACAGTAAAGTGCTTTGAGACCAAGTGAAAATACAATTAATTTTAATTCATAGAGTAGGTTTTCAAGGTATGTGAATTTGGTACATTGCCAACCCTTTTAATCCAGGCACAGTGATTCCCCTCCAGGTCTACAGAACAGGGGATGCAACAGAGGACAGGAAAGAACAGGACAGGACAGGTGACCCGCCATAGAGTTATATGTGTGTGTTTGACCACACATGTGCTTGATTTGGGTGGGTACAGTGAGTATGCTTTAACTTGAGGCAAGGTGGTCAGGCTTTGAGAGATGGATGGCCAATTAGTGTGTAGGGTTGAGCATGGCAGTCTGACTGATGGATGCCAGGGAGGGAGCTCTCCTTATCAGCTCCAGGGTGTACCATCTCAACTCCCAGCTCCCGCTGCCCTCCTTCAAGGTGGACCATCTCATCTCCCAGCTCTGACTGCCCTCCTTCAAGGTGGACCATCTCATCTCCCAGCTCCCACTGCCCTCCTCCAGGGTGGACCATCTCATCTCCCACTGCCCTCCTCCAGGATGGACCATCTCATCTCCCACTGCCCTCCTCCAGGGTGGACCATCTCATCTCCCAGCTCCCACTGCCTTCCTCCAGGGTGGACCATCTCATCTCCCACTGCCCTCCTCCAGGGTGTACCATCTCATCTCCCACTGCCCTCCTCCAGGGTGGACCATCTCATCTCCCAGCTCCCACTGCCCTCCTTCAAGGTGTACCATTTCATCTCCCAGCTCCCACTGCCCTCCTCCAGGGTGTACCATCTCCTCTCCCACTGCCCTCCTCCAGGGTGGACCATCTCATCTCCCAGCTCCCACTGCCCTCCTCCAGGGTGGACCATCTCATCTACCAGCTCCCACTGCCCCCCTCCAGGGTGGACCATCTCATCTCCCAGCTCCCACTGCCCTCCTCCAGGGTGGACCATCTCATCTACCAGCTCCCACTGCCCCCCTCCAGGGTGGACCATCTCATCTTCCAGCTCCCACTGCCCTCCTCCAGAGTTGACCATCTCATCATCCAGTTCCCACTGCCCTCCTCCAGGGTGGACCATCTCATCTCCCAGCTCCCACTGCCCCCCTCCAGGGTGGACCATCTCATCTCCCAGCTCCCACTGCCCCCCTCCAGGGTGGACCATCTCATCTTACAGCTCCCACTGCCCTCCTCCAGGGTGGACCATCTCAACTCCCAATTCACACTGTCCTCCTCTAGGGTGGACCATCTCATCTCCCAATTCACACTGCCCTCCTCCAGGGTGGACCATCTCAACTCCCAGCTCCCACTGCCCCCCTCCAGGGTGGACCATCTCATCTCCCAGCTCCCACTGCCCCCCTCCAGGGTGGACCATCTCATCTTACAGCTCCCACTGCCCTCCTCCAGGGTGGACCATCTCAACTCCCAATTCACAATGTCCTCCTCTAGGGTGGACCATCTCATCTCCCAATTCACACTGCCCCCCTCCAGGGTGGACCATCTCAACTCCCAGTTCCCAATGCCCCCCTCCAGGGTTGACCATCTCAACTCCCAGTTCCCACTGCCCCCCTCCAGGGTGGACCATCTCAACTCCCAGTTCCCACTGCCCTCCACCAGGGTGGACCATCTCAACTCCCAGTTCCCAATGCCCCCCTCCAGGGTGGACCATCTCATCTCCCACTGCCCTTCTCCAGGGTGGACCATCTCATCTCCCAGTTCCCACTGCCCTCCTCCAAGGTGGACCATCTAATCTCCCAGTTCCCACTGCCCCCCTCCAGGGTGGACCATCTCATCTCCCACTACCCTTCTCCAGGGTGGACCATCTCATCATCTCCCAGTTCCCACTTCCCACCTCCAGGGTGGACCATCTCATCTCCCAGTTCCTACTGCCCTCTTCCAAGGTGGACCATCTCATCTCCTAGTTCCCACTTCCCTCCTCCAGGGTGGACCATCTCATCTCCCAGTTCCTACTGCCCTCTTCCAAGGTGGACCATCTCATCTCCTAGTTCCCACTTCCCTTCTCCAGGGTTGACCATCTCATCCCCCAGTTCCCACTGCCCTCTTCCAGGGTGGAGCATCTCATCTCCCAGTTCCCACTGCCCTCTTCCAGGGTTGACCATCTCATCCCCCAGTTCCCACTGCCCTCATCCAGGGTGGAGCATCTCATCTCCCAGTTCCCACGTGCCTCTTCCAGGGTGGAGCATCTCATCTCCCAGTTCCCACGTGCCTCCTCCAGGGTGGACCATCTCATCTCCCAGTTCCTCCAGGGTTGACCATCTCATCTCCCAGCTCCCACTGCCCTCCTCCAGGGTTGACCATCTCATCTCCCAGCTCCCACTGCCCTCCTCCAGGGTTGACCATCTCATCTCCCAGTTCCCACTGCCCTCCTCCAGGGTTGACCATCTCATCTCCCAGTTCCCACTGCCCTCCTCCAGGGTTGACCATCTCATCTCCCAGCTCCCACTGCCCTCCACCAGGCAGGAAACAGGCAACAAGTGCAGACTTCCAAACAGATGCAGATCCCTGTCTCTACAACACTTATACACAAACACATAGGGGTACACACACACACACACACACACACACTACTCACTGTCACAAATTCACTGACTATACTGTAAAAAAAAAAGTTTAAAAAAAGAATCTATTCCTGTACTTTCATGTCATAAAGTATGAATATTCAGCAAATGTTGTCAAAATTGTGCAGAACAACAGCGCAGAGCAGCCATGTAGAATACTGTTATAGTTCTAGCCAGCTTCAATATGGGCAAAACCCGGCTTGTATCAAAACTATGACTATAGTTTACTGAGGGTATTTATGAAGAAGCGATTGACCTCCAAAACACAGCATGTAGTGGCTTGCAGGGGTGATGTTCTTTTATCCTCCTCACCAGGAGCACTGTACTATAGCCTAGCCTCTATGGAGCAAATCATTCAACATTGACTTCTACATCAAAGCCGCCACTTATACTTTCTTTCCCACCACGGTAGAAATAGCAGGTTACAGCACCACAGTGCTTTTCTCACCAAATCTGTGGTGTGTAAAACTCAATGAACTTCTATGTCATTAAACACCTGGAATCATAGGCTATATTTAATGGTAAATGTGGATTATAGATGGCGGTACAGCTATATCTTAACATGAACAATATGTCTATAAGCTAATACCATAGACCACAGAGGGCAGTCTTCTTGTGGACAGAGCTAAGAAATGTGCCTACATTCATGGGCACTGGCATTGGAAAAACTGCCCGTGCTGAGGTAAGACTGATGCCCATAATGATGGACGCAGACTGCTACTGTATGGCATTTTGGACAGAATAACAAGTAGAGTGCTCGGTTTCATTTGAGCCCGAGCCATCTCAGAAATCTTTCAACACAAGGAGGGTCCATTAGGTGGGGCTTCCACCACCACATTACAACATGTCCTTGTGCGGTAAATGAATCAGTAATCCTGCATTTACAATGAAACAGGCTTTGTGGATGAGGTGGCATCAGCCCAAACCCCAACTTTTTTCAAAGAGTCAAACTGGGCTTGGCATGCCGCCCTGAGTATCCGGTGCACTTTAACATGTGTCTTTGGAGAGACATCACTCTATCAGGGAGATTTATGGGTAACTGGAGGTTATTGTTGGGTCTTGCAATGCCCGGTTCTGGGGTTCTGATGATGATGTAGGGGCTCGAGGAGTGATGAGGTGGGACTGAGTGGGACACGGCTGAGGCTGGGGATCTCGGGCCTGCTCTGAGGGAGAGAGAGGAAGTTGGGCAGTTGATTTTGGCAGCAGACGGTGCCCTGTGAAATATGCTACCACACACAGTACGTGGAGCACTCTGACTGCTGACAGAATGATACAGCATAGCATTCCCCTGGGCTTCAGGCAGGATGTTCTACAGTAATCCTTACAGAGCTCACTGTGTTATCATTCAATATAATAACCTGTCAGCCTGGAAAAGGAGCAATGACCAAAAACGAAAAAGATAATCAAGCAGAAACTGTATTCTAGGTCAAGTCCTCTATGCACTCCTTTGAATCACTCATCCAAACACTCTCCAGTCGTAACCCTTTTCTAAAAAAGCCAATTTAAATCACAAGATTATCTAATCAAAAATACTTGATTGTTTCCGTAAGTAAATGTGTCAAACTACCGCATGACAAAAATAGTAGATACTCCTGACCCTTTTTCAGTGTGTCCATTATACCACGTCACTTTATAGGTCAGTCACGGACAAAAACGTGATTTCCTGTGTTTTATATATATTTCCACACTATGAGGCTGGAATAATACTGTGAAATTGTGAAAATGATGATAATGACAACACCAGGTGGTAAATTAGTTGCTAGATCAATGAGAAAGAGAGTTAAACATCTCTGCCAATAACAGCTAGTTTTCAGTTTTACCCCTCCCCACTCCCAGACAGTCCTAGTAATTGCTCTTTGCTAAGAAGCTATTTTTGTTTCTTTTTGACCACTTTAATTGAAAACAGTCACAGAAAGATACTTAATTATTATCCAGAAATGATTTAATATTGAGATAAAAATGGCTGCAAACTTTGTAAACAAACTTGTAAACAAAGTTTGTCAACACACCATCAGTGATTTTTCCAACTATTCCAAAATAATATACTAAATCATTTTCCAAAACCTGTCTTACATCATCGTGGATTACAACACCCCTGTGCGCTAGCTTGCCAATCTTTTCAACATTTAGTATTCTTTCAATGCATCCAGAGAGTGTGCTATTGCTATTAGCAGTAACTGTAGGCACATCATTAGCACACAGTTTCACTGCACATTACAATGTAGTTAGTTCTGAAAGACACTATATTTCACAATGATTTGAGTGCTACACTGTGAATTGAGAACCATCAACCTCAACAGTAAATGGGGAGGAAGAATGGTCACCACCTGATCAGTCAAGTGAACCAGGGCTGTCTCCCCTTCCACTCCAAGTCTGTGACCACCTGATCAATCAAGTGAACCAGGGCTGTCTCCCCTTCCACTCCAAGTCTGTGCTTATGAGCACACCTCAGAGACTAAAGAAAACCCATCTCTGTTTCAACATTTCAGATTCAAAGCCCTGCCAGAAAGTCAGCTATGTATGTGCAGGCCTGAGATGCATTACATCAGTGAAATGGCTCTGACACTGTCTGTGTAGGTGACAGAGAGATGGGTAAAGTACTCCAGATTGACTCTGGTTGATTCCTGACCCCTTTAAAATGCCTTCACATTAACCAGTCAATGTCACTCCGAGCCATTAGACTGACAAACAATTGAGTTTACTGCCTACTCCACATCCTTTAAGAGCTTTTAAAGTAGTCAAAAATTATCATTCTGAGCACCAGGTTTACTCCTGATCCTTATCAGTTAAGGAGTGGAGACCTGGTGACCTGGTCCTGTCTTCCATGTCACTGGGCTGGAGCTGGGGCTGGGGCTAGGGCTGGGGATTGGGCTGGAGCTGGGGCTAGGGCTGGGGATTGGGCTGGAGCTGGGGCTAGGGCTGGAGATAGGGCTGGGGCTAGGGCTGGGGCTAGGGCTGGGGTAGGGCTGGGGATTGGGCTGGAGCTGGGGCTAGGGATGGAGCTAGGGCTGGGGATAGGGCTGGGGATAGTTCTGGAGCTGGGGCTAGGGCTGGGGTTGGGCTGGGGTTGGGGATAGGGCTGGAGCTGGGGATAGGGCTGGAGCTGGAGGGGCTGGAGCTGGGGCTGGAGTTAGAGCTGGGGATGGTGCTAGGGCTAGGATGGACCTGGGGCTGGGGCTGGAGCTAGGGCTGGGGCTAGAGTTGGGGCTGGGGCTGGGGCTAGTGCTGGAGCTAGGGCTGGAGCTGGGGATAGAGCTGGGGCTGAAGCTGGGGCTGGGGAAGGGCTGGGGAAAGGGCTGGAGCTGGGGAAGGGCTGGGGCTAGGGCTGGAACTAGAGATGGGGCTAGAGTTGGGGATGGAGCTGGGGCTGGAGTTGGGTCTGGGGCTAGAGTTGGGGCTGGAGCTGGGGCTGGAGTTGGGGCTGGGGCTAGAGCTGGGGCTGGAGTTGGAGCTGGGGCTAGAGTTGGGGATGGAGCTGGGGGCTGTGGCTTTATAGCCTGGTGGATAGAGAGAAGGAAGTCCAGATGAACCATTTCTCTGGCTGTCAGAGAGTAACCGTTGTACTACAACACCCTACTATGTCCCACAGCTCTCTGCCTGACCTGAAATATGCATGAGATGGAAATGTGTGAGACTAAGCTTCTGAGCTTCAACTCTCCTCATATCAGGTTGAATATGTATTTAAATCTGGGCCATGCAGGATGTGAGTCACTGTCCTGGACATTAAGGGTTAAATGTGATTAATTTATGATACTCTGATGTTTGTCTCTAGGCACAAGTCCCTTATTTATTGATTGGTTAAAGCGATTGAAGCAGGTAATCTTAAAAACAAATGTATACAGCATGCTGTGAATGCTTGACACCTACAGTAGTTTCCTAGATTCAACATTGATATACAAAATGGTGTATCATTTCTAGGTTAAGTGCTACATGAACTGTAAATGGGGCTTCTGATTTCATGTTGTTTAATGATATATGTGACTCACCCGGACATGTGAATTATTCATGGTATGTAAAATAAGTCATTGCCTCTCACGCAGAGACGGGCTTGCTTCATTGTGGCCGTTTATCAATCGACTTGGGGAAAAATTACGTGGGAAATAAGGACACGTGAAAATAACATTGAAATTAAAATTACAGTGATTTTACACACCATTATGTAACGGTTGTCTGTGGTGGAAGAAGGTGAGGACCAATGCGCAACGTGGTAAGTGTTCATATTCTTTAATAGAACTCAGAACACTAAAATACAAATCCTACAAGAGAACGAAATGAAACCGAAACAGTTCTGTCTGGTACAGATACGAAACAGAAAATAATCACCCACCACTCAAGGGTGAAAACAGGCTGCCTAAGTATGGTTCTCGTCGCCGACCTTGGACTGGGGACTCTTGCTGCGGGTCCTGAATGGACGGGAGATTCCGGCAGCACCGGATAGTGGGGAGACTCCCGCAGCTCAGGAGTGAAAGGCGATTCCGGCAGCTCCGGAGTGAAGGGCGATTCCGGCAGCACCAGAGTAATGGACGGCTCTGGCAGCACCGGAGTAACGGGCAACTCCGGCAGCTCAGGACAGACGGGCGACTCCGGCAGCTCAGGATAGACGGGCGGCTCCGGCAGCTCAGGACAGGCGGGCGACTCCGGCAGCTCAGGACAGACGGGTGACTCCGGCAGCTCAGGACAGGAAGGAGACTCCGGCAGCTCAGGACAGAAGGGAGACTCCGGCAGCGCTGGACAGAAGGGAGACTCCGACAGTTCAGGACAGAAGGGAGACTCCGGCAGCGCTGGACAGAAGGGAGACTCTGGCAGCGCTGGACAGGCAGGAGCACCTGTAGGGAGGAGACGGAGAGACAGCCTGGTGCGGGGGGCTGCCACCGGAAAGCTGGTGCATGGAAGAGGCACCGGATAGACCGGACCGTGGAGGCGCACTGGAGGTCTCGAGCACCGAGCCTGCACAACCCTACCTGGCTGGATACTCCCTGTAGCCAGGCCAGTGTGGTGAGGTGGAATAGACCGCACTGGCGAACCGGGGACACCATGCGTAGGGCTGGTGCCGTATTACCCCGGCCTGAGGAGACACACTGGAGACCAGATGCGCTGAGCCGGCTTCATGGCACCTGGCTCGATGCCCACTCTAGCCCGGCAGATATGAGGCGCTGCGATGTAACGCACCGGGCTATGCATACACCGTCCACCTCTCTCCACGGTAAGCACGGGGAGTTGGCGCAGGTCTCCTACCTGACTTAGCCACACTCCCCGTGTCCCTCCCCCCCCAATACATTTTTGGGGCTGCCTCTCGGGCTTCCTTTATCGCCGTGCCAACTCCATTCGCCGGTATCCCTCCTCGCACTGTTACAGAGAATCCCAGGCGGGCTCCGGCACTCTCCCTGGGTCGACCGACCACCTTTCTACCTCGTCCCATGTTGTCATCTCCTCCAGATAGCGCTGCTCCTTACCACGCTGCTTGGTCCTTTGGTGGTGGGTGATTCTGTAACGGTTGTCTGTGGTTGAAGAAGGTGAGGACCAATGCGCAGCGTGGTAAGTGTTCATATTCTTTAATAGAACTCAGAACACTAAAATACAAATCCTACAAGAGAACGAAATGAAACCGAAACAGTTCTGTCTGGTACAGATACGAAACAGAAAATAATCACCCACCACTCAAGGGTGAAAACAGGCTACCTAAGTATGGTTCTCAATCAGGGACAACGATTGACAGCTGCCTCTGATTGAGAACCATACCAGGCCAAACACAGAAATACCAAATCATAGAAAAAAGAACAGACTGCCCACCCAACTCACGCCCTGACCATACTAAAACAAAGACATCACAAAGGAATTAAGGTCAGAATGTGACACATTATTAAGCCTTGCCTCCAAAGTCAATACTTTCTTTTCTACTTTCTCCAATTTCCTGTGCCTTACCTGGCATGTGCTTTAAATGGGCACAGGGGAAATAAAAACACATCATTATGTGTAGCTTGTATCTACAACAAATACCATAACCAGTGTTGGGGAGTAGTGAACAACATGTTATTCAACTAGTAATGTAACTACATTTTGCAGTATCTTGGTGGTAGTTCAACTAAATTAAAATCTTGATAGTTTTTCCAGTAGTTAAATACCTTTTTGCTATGCAGCGGAACAGCACACCACTTCTTTTACGGAAATAAAATATGGGTGAATGTCTGTTATTTTTTTGACATCAAACCTGCCAATTCTCACTTGAAACCATTTTTTGTGTTCAATAGGGTAAATGACACATTCTGTTAACATCTGACCCCAGAGTGATCTGTTCTTGCTATTAACATCTGACCCCAGAGTGATCTGTTCTTCCTATTAACATCTGACCCCAGAGTGACCTGTCTTGCAATTTGTAGTCCATGACATTTCAGATTCAGATCATTTAGACTATCACAAAGTCATTTGAATGTAGTGAACTTATTTTTCGAATGAATTTAAAGTATGTTTTTCTTAATGGTAGCCTTAAGTGTAGCTTAACTTCTTCCAGTGTGAAGTAATTGGTAGCTTGGTAAACTATACTTTCAGAGTAGCTTCCCCAACACTGTAATGTGTAGCTTCCCTACCGTAACGTGTGTTTAAAAGATTTATGAAAGGGTGGGGCGGGAATACAGGCATTGGCCCCGTATCCTACTAAGAGGCTTCAAAAGAACAAAAGACTTGACACAAGAGTGGGAGATTATCATGGCCAGCATATTGAGTTCACATACTGTTTACTCTCACTGTTTGAGACATTGGCAACAAACCAAAACATTGGTATCCGGATCCATAAAAAGAACACATATCAGGGAACAGAGATTAATAAGAAACTTTGCATCCTGCTGTTTGAAACCCCTAGGCGTGTTTGTGCCTGCCTGTGTTAGGGATTGGCAACAGCTGCCCTTGTCTGTTGTATGGCAAGGAGCCTCCAGGAAAATGTAAAAGCTAAATATCACAGGGGATGATTACCAAGATCTGGGGACTCAAATAACCTCAATTCATTTCCATTACCATCCCACCAAGTATAACTAATATAATCTGGTAGCACAACTATTACAAGATAAAGGATACAAGAATATCTCACCACTCTGTCCTTAAATCTCATCTCAGTAATATGAATCACAAGAATTGCATATGCCCTAGATTGCCATGTTAAACCTTCAGCCCTTTCTGTGTAGTTTCAGTGCTGAGGAATTTGAGCAGTGACATTTGATGTGTGAGCATCACAGGGTCAAACTAGGGGAGTTGATCCATTGCCAGTCAATGCAGTCTGTCTGCCAGGAAAGCCATCAGCTAGATCTCTGTCTGCATGATATCTCCATCCCCACCTTCCCTGCTGCATAATCAATAGCATGGTCTAGCTAGCCTATATATTTACTCACCCCAGTGTGGCGTAATCTTCAATAGAGGAATGTTAATGGAGACTTTAATCAAACATGAAAAGGGGACAAGACTGATATGAAATAGTAAAGATGTGGGGAGGCCTGTATGAATCACCTGACAGACAAATGGCTAGAGACGGATAATGACCATAGATCCTCCTATAAAGAGAGGGGGATTACAGTGTGTCTGTGGGGTGTGTCTAATGGATTCCTGTGTGTGTGTGTGTGTGTGTGTGTGTGTGTGTGTGTGTGTGTGTGTGTGTGTGTGTGTGTGTGTGTGTGTGTGTGTGTGTGTGTGTGTGTGTGTGTGTGTGTGTGTGTGTGTGTGTGTGTGTGTGTGTGTGTGTGTGTGTGTGTGTGTGTGTGTGTGTGCATAATTGATTGTGTGCCTGTGTGTGTTTGAGTGCACGCCTTTGCATGGCTGGTGTAGTGACTGAATGATGAGGCCATGCTTAGCAGCAGACAGACTCCAGAAGCTCCAGGTGGATAGCCCTTCCCTCCACCCTCCCTCCCTGCATGCCTCCTAACACTCAGGCTTGTTACGGCTCTCTGAGACGCTCCATATCCAGCCCACCTCCCTTAAGTTCCCTGAACCGAGTAGGAGATGAGTGTACCTCCTCATGGTCATGACCGTTTTACCAGGACCCCCTGGACCTGGGGACCACACGTATCAGGGAACAGAGGAATGGCAGACCTGCTTCAGATTCCTGGCCTATGAGCTACTCGTCCACTTGTCTGTGGAAGAGTTATGACCGGTCACGCCTCCCAGGGTTCTTTCTATAAAGCTCAGGCTCTGAGACAGGCTCCACAGTGGGTCTAGTCCTGCACTGCTGGGACCATTACTCCTGTCTGAGGAGCCTAGCGTAAAGAGACACAGCCAGGACATGCCTCTACACTAACCCAAATATGGCACCCCAAATCCCTGCCATCAACATCCTCTCCATCACTGAATGCATAGCACAATGGAAAGTGTGTACCATTAAAGACTTTTAAGGCCCTCCTAACACTAAACTAACATTAACTACAGCTATCCGAGACATTGGACACCTGTGGGCCAGAGATGGAGAGCTAATGGGTTCATGGTGGCCAGCTCTGAATGGTTATAAACAGGGTTAAGTTGAGCTGCCTGGGACAGCACAGCAGCACTCCCTTCAGCTGGACCCGGCTATGTTTACAAGACACAATACTCACCAGACACATTTTTCCACTTAAAGTGTCTGTACTCTCTCACATTACTGAGTGCTGAGAACTCCAATACACCTACACACCAACTGGGCCGGTGCTGTACCACAGCAAAAAAATAGAGTAATCCCAGACCAGAAAAAACACAATTTCTCAATAATTCTACACTCTAGCTCCTCCACACAACCATTTTCTTTGAAAACCCCAGTGTCATATCAAATTGTATTTTTCACATGCGCAGAATACAACAGCTATTCCTTACGGTGAAATGCTAACTTATGGGCCCTTAATTTGGTAAAAAAGTAAGTAAGAAAAATGTGCTAAATAAACAAAAGGAAAAATAGTAAAACAATAACTATAACAAGGGTTAGTCAAGGTAATTGAGGTAATATGTACTGTAGGTAGGGGTAAAGTGACTATGCATAGATGTGTGTGTGTGTGTGTGTGTGTGTGTGTGTGTGTGTGTGTGTGTGTGTGTGTGTGTGTGTGTGTGTGTGTGTGTGTGTGTGTGTGTGTGTGTGTGTGTGTGTGTGTGTGTGTGTGTGTGTGTGTGTGTGTGTGTGTGTGTGTGTGTGTGTGTGTGTGTGCGGACGTGTTTAACTATTCTTGTGGGGACCAAAATTCCCCCCAACAATAGTAAGCAAACAAACATTTGCCCACCTGGGGACATTTTGTTAGTGCCCACAAGCTCAAATGCTATTTCTATGGGGTTTAGAATTAAGGTTAGAATTAGTGTTAGGGTTAGGAGGTTGGGGTTAGGGTAAGAGTATGGGTTAGGTGTTAGGGAAAATAGGATTTTGAACGGGACCGAATTGTGTGTCACCACAAGGTTAGCTGTACAAGATTGTGTGTGTGTGTGTGTGTGTGTGTGTGTGTGTGTGTGTGTGTGTGTGTGTGTGTGTGTGTGTGTGTGTGTGTGTGTGTGTGTGTGTGTGTGTGTGTGTGTGTGTGTGTGTGTTGGAGTGTCATTGAAGTATCAGTGAGAGTAGGCTCCCGAGTGGCGCAGCGGTCTAAGGCACTGCATCTCAGTACTATCACAACTGGCTGTGATTGGGAGTCCCGTAGGACAACGCACAAATGGCCCAGTGTCGTCCGCATTAATAGAGGAGGGTTTAGCTGGGGTAGTCCGTCATTGTAAAATAAGATATTGTTCTTAACTGACTTGCCTAGATAAATAAAGGTTCAATAAAAAGAGAGTGCAAGAGAGTGTAAGAGTCAGTGCAAAAAAATAAATATGAAGTCGGATGCCAAGTAGCTCCAGACCAATCCGTGTTGCAAGCAGTCAGGATGCCAAGTAGCTCCAGACCAATCCGTGTTGCAAGCAGTCAGGATGCCAAGTAGCTCCAGACCAATCCGTGTTGCAAGCAGTCAGGATGCCAAGTAGCTCCAGACCAATCCGTGTTGCAAGCAGTCAGGATGCCAAATCTTTTCAGACTCCTCAGAGGGAATAGTCGTGAAAAGGGCACGACAACACCTGTCTTGTGTTTGGACCATGATAGGTTCTTCGTGATGTGGACACCAAGGAACTTGAAGCTCCCGACACACTCCACTACAGCTCCGTTGATGTGAATGGAGGCGTGCTCGGCCCCCTTTTCCTGTAGTCCACGATCAGCTCCTTTGTCTTGCTCACGTTGAGGGAGAGGTTATTGTGCTGGCACCACACTGTCAGATCTCTGACCTCCTCCCTATAGGCTGTCTCATCAGTGATCAGGCCTACCACCATTGTGTCTGCAAACTTAAGCACGCACACTTGAAGGGCCCCCGTGTTGAAGGTCAAACTTTCCACCTTCTCCAGTACTGTCCCGTCGATGTGGATAGGGGGGTGTTCCCTCTGCTGTTTCCTGAAGTCCACGATCATCTCCTTTGTTTTGTTGACGTTGAGTGTGTAATTATTTTCCTGACACCAGACTCCAAGGGCCCTCACCTCCTCCCTGTAGGCCGTCTCGTCGTTGTTGGTAATCAAGCCTTCCACTGTCGTGTCGTCTGCAAACTTGATGATTGAGATGGGAACAAGGAGTACAAGAGAGGGCTGAGAATGCACCCTTGTGGGGCCCCAGTGTTGAGGATCGGCAGGATGGAGATGTTGTTTCCTACCCTCACCACCTGGGGGCGGCCCTTCAGAAAGTCCAGGACCCAGTTGCACAGGGCGGGGTCGAGACCCAGGGTCTCGATCTTAATGACGGTTTTGGAGGGTACTATTGTGTTCAATGCTGAGCTGTAGTCGATGAACAGCATTCTTACATAGGTATTCCTCTTGTCCAGATGGGTTAGGGCAGCGTGCAGTGTGATTGTGATTGCGTCGTCTGTGGACCTATTGCGGCGGTAAGCAAATTGGAGTGGGTCTAGAATGTCAGGTAGGGTGGAGGTGATATGATCCTTGACTCGTCTCTCAAAGCACTTCATGATGACGGAAGTGAGTGCTACGGGGCAATAGTCGTTTAGTTCAGTTACCTTAACTTTCTTGGGAACAGGAACAATGGTAGCCCTCTTGAAGCATGTGGGAACAGCAGACTGGGATAGGGATTGATTGAATATGTCCGTAAATACACCAGCCAGCTGGTCTGCACATGCTCTGAGGATGCGGCTAGGAATGCCGTCTGGGCCGGCAGCCTTGCAAGGGTTAACACATTTAAATGTTTTTCTCACGTTGGCTGCGATGAAGGAGAGTCCGCAGGTTTTGGTAGCGGGCCGTGTCGGTGGCACTGTATTGTCATCAAAGCGAGCAAAGAAGTTGTTTAGTTTGTCTGGGAGCAAGACATTGGGGTCTGCGACAAGGCTGGTTTTCTTTTTGAAGTCCGTGATTGACTGTAGACCCTGCCACAAACCTCTCGTGTCTGAGCCGTTGAGTTGTGACTCTACTTTGTCTCTATACTGACGCTTAGCTTGTTTGATTGCCTTGCGGAGGGAATAGCTACACTGTTTGTATTCGGTCATGTTTCCGGTTGCCTTGCCCTGATTAAAAGCAGTGGTTCGCGCTTTCAGTTTTGCGCGAATGAAGGTCAGCGTGGCGGATGTGTTGTGGCCTACCCTCACCACCTGGGGCGACCCGCCAGGAAGTCCAGGATCCAGTTGCAGAGGGAGGTGTTCAGACCCAGGGTCCTTAGCTTAGTGATGAGCTTGGAGGGCACTATGGTGTTGAACACTAAACTGTAGTCAATGAATAGCATTCTCACGTAGGTGTTCCTTTTGTCCAGGTGGGAAAGGGCAGTGTCGAGTGCAATAGAGATTGCGTCATCTGTGGATCTGTTGGGGTGTCATGCAAATTGGAGTGGGTCCAGGGTTTCTGAGATGATGGTGTTGATGTGAGCCATGACTAGCCTTGCAAAGCATTTCATGGCTACAGTTGTGAGTGCTACGGGGCGGTAGTCATTTAGGCAGGATGTGGTTGTAGTATTTGGTTGCATGCATGTTTTTTGTCTGTGACTCTATGTGTTTGTCTATAAAGCTCTTCAAATTGGGGAAGGCAAAGCTGTGGCTCTGGGAAATAAGAGGTATAATGCCTGTATGTCCTTGTCCATTGTAACAATCAGAGGAGAGCATTCAACCCCCACAAACCAGACGAAGACTCAGGGTTTACTCTGAGGGCGGACCAGACCAAACGTAGAGTGAGGTTCCTGTAGAAAAACAGGCATGGCCTGCTGTTGGCCTGTTGAACAACACTTCTGTCACCTAAAATCTGCCTTGGAACACGGCGGTGGAGGCCAGACACCGCTGTTGGCCTTACAATGTAGATAAAGGGTTATTGTAAAACCTGTGAGGTAAACAAACAGAGCCTGGCTCGTCCAAGGTCCAGAGTAGCTCTGTGGGTTTTTGTGTTGTTTCTGTTTGGAATGTGACATGCTGATTGTGAGATGTGCAGAGCCCTGTCGTCTATTTGCTTTCAGTCATTACAGTCACTTAAGATGACAGAGCAGTTTGCTTTACTTATCTCCCAAACAGCTAAAACACATAAGTGTTTTTAGTTGTGTTTCCCACCTGACTCAAAAGCTCAAAGACTGATTGGTTTAGACCAGGGGTTTTTAACTCTTACCCTACGAGGCCCAGAGCCTGCTAGTTTTCTGTTCTACATGATAATTAATTGCACCCACCTGGTGTCCCATGTCTAAAATCAGTCCCTGATTAGAGAGGAACAATGAAAAAATGCTGTGGAACTGGCTTTGCGGTCCAGAGTTGAGTTTGAGGTGTTTAGACTGTGTAAGCAGAACAGAGCACAGGCCAGTGTTCATAGACCCTCTCACGCCGTAGAGGTTTTACTATGGAGGGTAAAGGCAGGGATGTATTTCACACAAAAACCTGACTCTGATAGGTGATTTCAAAAGAGACGTCTGCTCTTCCAGACTGCTGTCTGAACGCAATGACATCAGGAAGTATTGGCCGGTAGACAGAGTTCATCTGTTTGTTCAATCTGTCCAGGCCTCTGGATGGAGGACGGTTTTGTAAGTCATCATACATGAGGCCACAGAAGACCTGTCAAAGTCCCAGAACCAGTCAATCTTTAGTTTCTATGGTTACTGGCACGAAAGGCGCCAAAGTTGACATCAACAGAAAAGGATTGTTCATTCTCACTGTTGTAATAACTTTCTTTGTTGTGTGGGGATTTACAGAAGATGATCTCACGAAAGGGAAAAACCTGCTGAGCCACATTTTCATTGGTTTATATGTCTCGGCTTCAAGGTATTCAAATCACTGTAATGCTGGCAGAGAGACTGAATTGCTATCCAAACTTCACCATCTGGAAAACATTGTAGTCAATGGCAACAATGTAATCCATGGTTGTTCCACCTGGTTTAGCTTTGGCACAGATGAGAACTCTAAAATCATATCTCATTTTAGAGATGTAAACAAGCAATCCCCTTTCAGTCTTAATTCTAACCCTCAAGCAAAGGCAATTGATTGACCCTCGTCTGAACAGGATGTTTCTCTGGTACTCACCCTCTATAAAACCCCTCCCACAAAGACTTATTTTGTCTTTTAAAAAAGGCTATCCACAACAACGAGAGGAATAGGTATATGCTCTGTCTTAGAATGGAAGCACATAGTGGGCCTTTCAGAGAGAAGATTTCTGCAAAGCACATCTTTAGTCATTGTTCCTATGAAGGGAAGGCCTTGACAAAAGGCCTTAACAAAAGCTGACAATACTGCACAAGTAAAACATTGTTATGTTTGTAAGGCACGCAGAAGCCTTCTTCCACAGCCATTTCAAAGGTGAAGAGTTTCTTAAAAGCCATCAATGCCAACGTTCAATGAGAGAGATAGAGAGGGAGCTGTGTGTGTGTGTCTATTAATTGCTGCTCTATCGGGTGTTCTGTCATTTCACTCTGACAACCTTTCTTACAAAGGGCCCACAGAATTCTGATAGAGGGACATCAACAGGTGCCAAATGAAGGCACAGGACATGTTTTTGTTCACTGTGTACAAACTAAACCACAAACACACACACAAAATTACAAAGAAAGCTAATGTCCTATAACATATTAGACAGAAGCTGGTCATATTATTAGAATTAGTGTGATAAAACAACAATCTGCTTCTTTGATAGAATACATCTCATGAATCATGTGCAGGTACTTTGTCCATCAGCTGGTGAGAGAAAGTGACAGAGAGAGACAGAGAGAAAGGGGAGGGAGTGGGGACTGGAAGAAAAGGAGAGATGAGATGGGAAAGATGGGAAAGAAAAGAAGAAGGCGAGCGGGACTTACAGAGGAGCCGATTCACAGGCTTACTGGGCAATGCCCTGTGAAAAGACTGAGAGAAAAACGTATCAATTGGCATGCAAATCAGGCCTGTATCTGGATGAAGGGGGGAGGGGCTATCTGGGCTTCAGAGGCAGTGATTTGCTGGTATTCACCTCCCATCAATATCAGGGCCGATTAATGAGGAGCTAGGGGGAGAGGGGGGAGAGGGGGAGGGCAGTGGCCAGGTGTCGGAGCAGCTACAGAATGGGAATAAAGAGGGCGCAGGCAGTGATCCGCGAGGAATTCCAGCAGAGCGGCAAGCAGGCCAGGGGGGTCGGAGGGGGCTGCTGGAACACAGCGTAGGGAGGGCTGGATGCATAAAGCCTTGAATGTTTGAGACACAGGCTTAAGGGATCAACTCATGTTTGGACCAGAGAGAGTGTCCTCCCGGAAGAGGTTCTCTCTAAAGATGACAAAGGCTCATATTCTAATAAGTGTTTGTGGTTGTGAGGACATGTGGCAAATGTGTTTGTGCAGATTGTGTGAAAGTGTGTCTGAGGCAGTGTGCATGCATGCATGCGTGGTAGTGTGTATGTGCAAGAGTGTGTGTGTGTGTGTGTGGGGGGGGTGTTGTGTACAGTTTGTCCTGTGAGTGGCTGAGCGTGTCTAAGAATGGAAAGGATCAGGATGGGGGAGTTCCCCCTTGTGCCCCTCACGTTCCGTGACTAGCCTGGTCATGTGACCAGCGGTTCTCACAGGGTCACTGGGTCGTCAGAAACTGGAGGGCACGTATTAAGGCTGCATGCCTATGTCATTGTTTGTGTGCCAGGTGCCTCTCTGCTGAACACAGGCAAATCAATCCTGAAACATCAGCATCAACCGATAAGAACAGTCTGTCCTAGATGGGACAGAGGGACTATTGTGTCGGCTTGTCACTGGCAACAACTGAATGACTCAACCACTATGGGTCTATTTATCACTCCAGTGTTAATCTACTAAATTGTAATTATTCGCTCCTATGGTCTATTTATTGCCTACCTCCTCATGCCTTTTGCACACACTGTATATATACTTTTTTCTACTGTGTCATTGACTTGTTTGTGTTATTGGCTTGTTTATTGTTTACTCCATGTGTAACTCTGTGTTGTTGTCTGTGTCACACTGCTTTGCTTTATCTTGGCCAGGTCGCAGTTGCAAATGAGAACTTGTTCTCAACTAGCCTACCTGGTTAAATAAAGGTGAAATAATACTACATCTATATAGTTCATTTATCCCGCTGTTCTCTCAAAATATGCCTACCAGAAAACAGCTCGCAATTTGTTTCTGAATCAGTGTTAGTGTGTGGAGGAAGCTGTAAATCCAACACGGAATAAAAGCACTACATGTAAAATGTGAAACGTGAGTGTAGAACTACAAAGCACTAATTTGATATCCTCTGTTACAAGCATCTTTGGTCTGTCGCCCAGGCTGCTGCATTCCTTCCGTGACAGAGCGCACGCACATGGACCCAATACTAGATGGGATCTCATATGCCAAGCCAGAGATGAAGAAACCTCTGAGAGGTGTAGGCTACTAAGTAGGGTCACATATGTTTTAAAACCACCGGGTTATAATTCAGAGCAGTACTAATAGAACGTTCTTCTGGTAGAACTTTACATTATAACCTGCTTATAAACTCCTTTCACACCAACAATCAAGGCCATACAAATCTAAAGACAACAACAAATCAAGGCCAGACAGTGTAAGTCTCTCTGGATAAGAGCGTCTGCTAAATGACTAAAATGATATGTAAATGTATCAGTGTGTGTCCATGCATGATCATAGCCGCAGGAAGTAGAACAAATCAGAATTAGAAATTCATAAAAAATGAAATGTGTTCTCACAAAAGTAGTGCACTGGGCCTTTAATAGTCCTGTATTAGCTGAAGAATCCGTCTGTAGCGCCAGCAATAACATCTGTCCTTAAACCCTCCCCCATTGAAAAGAAATGTTACAACACCCCCCAAACTACTTCCCGCGGCTATGTGCATGATCCATAAAAGATCAATTGTATGTTGTGACAAGTGATGAGAAAGGGTGTGGAGAGATGAGAGGGCCTTGTCAAACTCATAGACTAATATCCAGGATGCCTCGTATTGTGAGGCAGTGAGCTCAATAGCAGAGAACTGATGCATCAAATCCTAGCATTGATACTGCTCATCACATACCCACACAGCCCTGTTTGGTACTGATCCACATACAGAGGAGTCCTTGGCTATGATACCCAGCACTGCTTCCTGATTTCTCCTGGGAGAGGCTGTGTTGGTGGGTAGGTGACAGGGTCAGCTACAACCTTAAACTGATTAAGGAAAAATCTTACAACAGCTGGGGGTTTCTGAAAAATCTGTGAGAAAAAGGGCAAACACAAAGGATACAATTCTTTAAGGGTCAGAGTAGGCCTTGTAAGATAAAAAGTGGGGAACACTTCGCTCTAACACGTCTGCCTTTCCACCGGGTGCCACACTCTCCCCTGTGACCTGAGAGGGTGTCGGGCTCTCTGCTGAATACCAGCACCATCCGCAACATTGAGATGAAGGCTAAAAGGTTAATTGAGTCTCTGTGCTGCGCCTTCTTTTGTGTAATTTACTGTGATTAATGCATGGAGGTTACTGTCAGACACATTTACTAATTGTCCAAAGCACCCCATGATTAACCACATCTGCACAAATGTGTATGTCTCTCACTGTACCATGCTCAGAGAATGGGAGCAGTGTCCAACCATCATGACCCATTTAGTCAACATGTTGATGTGAAACACGAAAGGACCTCTGATATCTCATGGTGTCAGCCAGGGCAGATACAGTAGATTGAGTATTCCATATCTCTTTTGGAGCTGCAGTCCGTATGAATCTGGCGTTGAACCTTCTATTTAGTTACACATTGCCTCTGCTTTTCTCTAAGAAATGGAGCTGCTGAAGCAGGGAGAAAAGGCTTGCCTCGGGCCACAGCTAAGAGCAAGTATGCCAAAGGTTGTTCATTAGACAGAATGGATCTGGGAGAATTCAAACTACAACTCAGAACCTTACCACCCCTGTGAACTGCTCCTCGCTTGAAACTTTCCTGATGAGAAAAACTTCAGTCCAAGAGAAAATTTCAAAGCTCAGAGATCACAGTGTGCTCAATCCAAATATGTTCCTGAGTAACAATGTGATATTCAGAGTAACCGTTTCAAGCGTGTTCTCTCTGTCAATTATTTCCTGGGAAGCTCTTGCCAGGCTGCCAGACAGTTCTCATATTCAATGCACCTTACAGAACAGAGCCAAAGGATTATTTATTTGATTCATTTATTAAACTTTTATTTAAAGGTAGACTCAGCGAAATGATGTTGCCATGAGCAGCATCGCAGATATTGAGAGATGAGCGAGATGCAAGACTTCACTCTCACACAGTCACACACAGTATCTGCGCATGTGCACGGGTACGCTTTGCGATGTTACAGTGTGGTAGCCACGGGACCAAAACAGCGGAGAAGTTGAGCCTCGTGCTTCAACGCTCTTAGTTGTTGTGGAAATTGAACCACTATAATGTTTACTTTCTGCATCTCCGTCATATCGCTGAGTCCGCCTTTAAGCAAGGAATTCCCATTGAAAGAAAAGGTGTTCTGACAAGAGTGAAAATCATAGTGTTGTTTTCAAAGAATTACTTGACTTTACTCTTTGGTATTGCCGTTAGTATTTGCACAACGATTATCAAGAAGTGACAGCGTTGGAAAACATTATTTCCTGGACATTGTAAATATGAAGCATGTGTTTTGGAGTGGCACTAAGGAGAATCCTCATTTGTAGACAGACTACATTTTGTGGGCCTCCCTTGATGATATTGCTGGCCATATTCCCCTGAAGACATGCTTCCACAACTTATATCTGGGAGAGTGTTGGTGCATTCATTTCCCTGTGTAGTCTCCCTGCCGGGGTGTGTGCCTGCATACGATGCACACATTTTACCAGCCCATCTCTGTGACCTTGTGTGCGTATGTGTGTTACTCTGCGTGTGTGCTCACCACTCAGGTCGCCAGGCTTTTTTCCATTTTTTTGATAATGTGTGTAATATTGAATTGCACTGGTCTGACTCCTAGGAGGTTTCTATGTCAGCTGGTCTCTGGCTGCTACATGCAGGTGGTGTGTGCCAAATGACTGAAACAGGGGGGAAAATAAATAAAAACACCATACCCTTTCTCCCTTTTATTTTGACCTAATTTTGCTTTTCTACCTACCCACACGGAGCAGCACCAGAGAAAGAAAGATAGAGAGAGACGGAGAGAAAAAGAGAGAGAGGGAGAGAGAGAGAGATTGACTGCCCTCAATAACTAATCAATAATTACAATTGCATCCATTATAAACCTACTTCAGCCTTACACTACTTCCATGTTGTTAAAAACATCCAGCTCTAACATTTCTAGGGACTACTTACTGGACCAGGTGTAGTTACACTAAAATAAAATAAATTACAGTATGAGGCCAACTACATTTTCAGGGCGGATTTACTGCTGAAAGAAAAACATGACAAGTGACCTTGTTTATAGAGGAGACTAATACATTTCCAGAGTTAGCATATTCAGATTTTATGCCAACACATTGCAGGTGCAACTGTATGCTTAATATGGTTTGTCACAGTCAAGGTGAAAGGATTCTCTGGGAGGAAACTATTACCTCAGCAACTCTTGGCAACTCAAGACTTTTTTGGAAAGGCTGTCATATTGCTCAAAATCCAACAGGCATGATGTCATCCGTCCACATAGAAAGAGAGAAGGTGTAAGGTAGTAGGAATGCTCATACAAAGATTTTAAAGTGTCTCTTTGAAAAGTGTTCCCGAAGTGGTTTTATTGTGTTTAAAATGTACAATTACAAACATTTACACTGTACATTTATCAGAGTAGTTTGAAAGTATGGATCTCGCATTCTAAATAGAAGCAGCAAGAACCCTTCAATTTAAAATGATGCAGAGAAGGGGAGAGGAGGACTGTGGTTTGTAATTAATTTACTGCTAGATTGCACTGGATAATACCCATATCATTACAACATGAAATTGACAGAGGTCCTTGGTGCGGATGCTATTTGGAGTGTCTGTGTGCGAATATCCGAGTACCTGTGTGCTTGTGAGAGGGATGTTGTGCACACACAATGAGTGTTGCGAACCTGGGGACTTGTCTAAATGGGAAATGATGGTAAATTACACACTAACAGATGTGCACACAAACAAGTGGACTATTGCATGAATCATGGAAACAAATTAAGAAAAGCTAAGGGCCATTTGTAAGAACAATATGTTGCAGACATATGGCAAATGCTGGGTAAAATGTCATGTTTCTATAGGTTTGGCTACATGTAAACCTAGGTAAGAAGGACTAATCCTTATCTAAGCTAACCTATCAGGTTACATGTATATGAACATATTGCAGTGTGTAACATGATAGAGGAGATAATCAATGCTCTATGGCAGTATTAGACTTTAGCAGGCTGATTTTCCATGAGGTAGAGGCTGCGATAAAGAGTGCTGGTAGTAACCAAACTCGGGGTCGTTGCTCCATTATCAAAGGTTGAATTGTTTGCCCTTTAATGCTCAGTGATGCGGAACTACGCTCTGGGGTATTCACTTCTGATGAAAAATGGCACATGGCGCACATTCTAGCAACGTCACCGCAGTTCCTGTCATTCCCAAGTGGACAAATGTTTGTAAGACGAGCCTTAGGGAAACGCCAACACTCCTTTGCATTTTTGTTTCTCTCCCCGTCTTTTGAGTCGCACAAAAGCCATCAAAATGCAAAATGCTTGCCCATTCCACAGGCGTTCTCCCTCTGTTCAAACTTTCGGTTGCCCCTTTTGTCCGATTAATACCTTCAAGTCTTTCAGAGTCCCTCACCCCCCTCCACCCCCTCCCAGACAAGCCTTACCCCTCATTATACACCAAGCTTCCACTCTAGTTCCCAAGATTAGGCAAATGAGCTCCTAAGCACAGTCTATATAGACTGCGCCCCAGCCCAGACCCCGCAACCTTTTCAATCTCCAGCTTGACTAAAACTGAAATGGGGAAGGTCTGAATAATAGCCAGTTGATTTTCTTACATAACTTCAACATTTGTTTGAAATGCAAGTAAAGCTCTATATCTATCAGAATATAGACACCAGGTGCCCATTGAAATGCTGACACGCACACACACACAAAC